>NC_138885.1:51923969-52523969 GCF_965194825.1 Balaenoptera physalus
CCTACCTCTTTAGTGATCAGTATGAAACAGTCTGAAACAGGCATTGTCTACCTGAAAAACTGGCATCTAACTTGACTGTCATCAAAAAGGCATAGACACGCAAGCCAAGGGCCAACTGTGACCTAAGGAAAATTCCTATAGAGAAGACCAGTGTAAAGTTGTCACACTTTGTACAGTATTTATCTTCTTACTACATATATTTTCTTATTACATAAATATATGTATAAGAAAAGATAGAGATTTTTTACACATATATATTTTTAAAATATTAATAATACTTGTCAAATAAATTTTTTTTAATTTATAAAATAATATATAAAAGGCTTTATCTTCTTACTACATGTATATCTTCTTACTATATACAAGTACGTAGTCTGTGTATAGTCGATATGTACTTATGTATAGTATCTAGAAGATAACTATATGTATATAGTAAAAAGATCTTATTTCTTACTTATTATATATCTTATTACTATGTATGTATAGTGTATAGTGTAAATGAACAGTACATATAGTATACAGAACATATATATTCTTAATACGTATATATGTATATATACACACATATATACATGCATATATATAGTAAGAAGATAAAGACTTATATTTTACTTTGTAAATTTTATAAATATGTAAAATATGTATATACAAAAGTTCTGTGACATTTGTTATTATACTCTGCCTTTTAATCATCAAACAGCTGTTGGGTACCTAAACCTAGGCCTGTAGACTGTGAAAGAGAAAAGAAGCAGGGTGGGTCCCCAGGGGCTTATAGGACTCACATTTTTTGTAAACATTCAAGCTCCTTAATGGCAGAAAAGGAGCTTACATTTGTGTTTGCTTCTTCCATTGTACATATGTCCCCAATAAGGTTTTGTGAGGTAGGGATAGATTGTGAAATCTAAGTGCTTTCACCGTTTTAAGCTAAAGTAGATTCCAAGTCCTTGGGAGGGTCTCTAGCAGGATGTAACTTTGTTTTTGTAATATTTTTGGAAGATATTTTTAATTCCAATTCATTAAGACTGCTGCCTTGCTCCAATTTGAATCTCTGTTGCCATATGTTACACTAAGTGTGGGCAGGGGCATTGGAAGGGCCACGGGAATTTCATATCTTTAAATTTGTATCATTTTTCTTAAAGAGGAACACAAATTACAAAAGTTAATGGCACCACAAATTCTGGATCTTTTATTACCTTTAAAGTAATCTGGCATAGAATTTCACTTCTACTCTGAAATAGGAATCACTTAACTACCTACGTACAATACTGTGCAAAAGTGTGGGCTCAAGTCAGCTTCTTACAGGACCACAAAACTTCAGTTATTTTTTTTGACAATGCAAAAGAAAGTTTTCTAAAGGAAGTGCCTTGTTTACAGTATTTCC
The DNA here is from genome assembly GCF_965194825.1 of Balaenoptera physalus. Lineage (NCBI taxonomy): Eukaryota > Metazoa > Chordata > Mammalia > Artiodactyla > Balaenopteridae > Balaenoptera > Balaenoptera physalus. The sequence continues at coordinate 51,925,351 of NC_138885.1, forward strand.
CCAAGGAAAAGAAATTTCCCTCTCTAACCCTAATGAAGTTAATATTGCATAAATGAAATCTTACCATCTTTCTAAAATGATAAAGATCCTAACTAAAGTGCAAAACCTTTTTAGCTTGAGTTAGAATCCTTGTCTGTTCAAAATATTAACGTAAGCCAAATATATATATATATATATATACACACACACACACACACACACACATATATATATATATAGTGCTGGTCAGTGTCTGAACTAAATCTTTTTGTCTTCCTAAACAATTATACAACAGTTTATAAAACCAAACAGCTTGTAGAAGGATATCTTATTTACAGACCCAGAAGTTAGGAAAGGGCAGGCAGTGAACTAAAAACCTGTGCCATAATGTAAAGCATCTCTAGTTCATGTAAGCAATGATAAGTATAATGAAAGGAGAAAAAAAGCAAGATTAAACTTCAAGGACTCTTGAAAGCCCAGAATATTCCTTACTGAACCTCATACCCAGTGTGAGCCACCTCTCATTCCCAAACAATGATGTGTCCTTCCATGACACACTCTAGGCAATTCTTAAAAGGCCACATAACCCACCTTAAAAAGGTCTTGGATTTTATCTGGCCCCAAATGGAAAAGAACATTTACCCTTTACCATAATTGCAATCTTTTTCTTTGGGGGAAATAAAAGATGGTGATTTGCATCAGAATTAGCAACTTTCTTAAGAGAATTAACAACTGAGCTTCCTTGGGTTTATCCTAGAACCTTAGACTCTCAGATTCTATCCTTATAGGTTGCTAAATGAACCATCACTACATTCAAAATGAGATGAAAGAAATTGTGTGAGAATACTAAAAGACTATATTGGAAAGCTTAGCTATAAATCAAACAGAGCTCCCTTTCCTGCTCCAGAGAGGGTGAGTCCCAAATATCTGAGGAGATATTGGGACACCAATGCCACAAAGAAATATCACATAAATCTACCTATGCAACATGCAGACTTGGCTGCATTTATTATTACTCTTTAGAGTTCTTTTCCATTTGAAAAGGAACGAATCTGCAAGAAAATTTTGAAACTTGGACAAAAAAAAAAAGATTATCAGTTCAATTGCAAAGAACCACATTTTTTCGTTGGTTTTATTTTTTTATTTTTATTTTTTAACATCTTTATTGGAGTATAATTGCTTTACAATGGTGTGTTAGTTTCTGCTGTATAACAAAGTGAATCAGCTATACATATACATATATCCCCATTTCTCCTCCCTCTTGCGTCTCCCTCCCACCTTCCCTACCCCACCCCTCTAGGTGGTCACAAAACACCGAGCTGATCTCCCTGTGCTATGCGGCTGCTTCCCACTAGCTATCTATTTTACATTTGGTAGTGTATATACGTCAATGCCACTCTCTCACTTCATCCCAGCTTACCCTTCCCCCTCCCTGTGTCCTCAAGTCCATTCTCTACATCTGCATCTTTATTCCTGTCCTGCCCCTAGGTTTTTTTAGATTCCATATATATGTGTCAGCATATATGTGTCAGCATATATTTTTTTTTTTTAGATTCCATATATATGTGTCAGCATACGGTATTAATTTTTCTCTTTCTGACTTACTTCACTCTGTATGACAGTCTCTAGGTCCATACACCTCACTACAAATAACTCAATTTCGTTTCTTTTTATGGCTGGGCAATATTCCATTGTATATATGTGCCACAACTTCTTTATCCATTCATCTGTCGATTGCTTATTCATTCATTGCCACATATAATAAGCATTTACTGTGTTCCATATGTATCAGACATTGTGCTATGTCCAAGAGGCAATGTTTTTAAGTCCTACCCTGTAGGAGCAGACAGTTTAAAAACCCAAGAGTAAACAATTAAAATATAATATCAAAACTGCTTAGAGACATGCATACTTAGTGAGTGATTTTGATTTGTCCAGGTTTCAGAAAGAAAAGGACTACACAAGGAGTCATGAAATCTTCGTTCTGGTGTTGGTTCTGCCAATAACTAATTATGCGACTTGCAGTTGTCCTTTCTGGGACTCTGTTCCTTCATCTGCAAAATGTTCTCTACAGTTCCAGGTCTACATTATCTTATTTTGTGGGAATTTCCCTAATTATTTCCCTGTTAATTCTCTTCATTATGGATGGTGTTTAGTAACTACAATAACACAACTTATTTACTCTTCAACGGGCCCGTTCTTTCAAAGACGGCCACTTATATGTCCTTTTTTTCATCACCTCTCTTCTACTGATCGTCCCATTTGCCTCTTCCTTCAGAAAAGGAAATGAAGCACTTTCCAGGTGCTACTCATCATGCCCAACAAACTGGTAAGGACTTTTCTTCAAGGGAAAGATGCTAAAATTGCCCTTCATTCCTACAAAATTCTCCATGCCCTAAAGGGAAATCCTGGATCCCACAATACATTACAACACTTTGCTGGAGGAGACAGTTTTGCCAGTATAAAAGAATTACTCCACGTGGAAGCGGCAGCTTACATGATTATTTAGCATAGGCAGAACTGCCACTTGCCTTGTTCCTAGGGGGAAGGTAGAAATAAGTCCAGGGCTTTCTTTACACAAATCCCTCTATAGAAGTACAAATTTCCACCATAAGATTCCTAGTATAAGGGAAGATAAGTGTCCCTGCTGAGGAAGAATGAAAGCAGAGAATGAAATAAATTCAGGAGACACTACTATTCCCTTTATTCTCCTTGCCACCATCCAAGTTTGGCTATAGTTATCTGAGCCCCTGGACCAGTGAGTGTTAAAAACCTCTCTCTAGCTGGTATATTGTAGGTTTCAAAGTAGATTCAGAAGATGCCATAGACTGGTTTTCAGACAGTGGTCTAAAAATTTGGTGATTTCAGTTTGTTGCCTAATAGTCAGTTTCTTCATTAGAAATTCATCCACTGTCACAAATTACAAAGTTTTTGTTTTTCTTTTAGCTAAATCTTAGAATAAAGCTGCTTCTCAGGTGAGGATAAAAGAATCTTTTCAAAGAAAACCTGAGATAAGTTACATAAATGTTGAACTGTGACACTTAATTGACCCTTCTCTCTTTTATATGTATTAAAGATCTTATCTTAAGCCTAACCTTCATGTCTGAGCAAAATTGGTAAATAAGGGAGGAAGACTGATCTTCTTGTAACTGAAGGACAATATTTTGCTACATTTAGTCCATAGACAGTAGAGATGATAAGTGGAGAAGTCAGAATTGTGTCTGTCCCTCACTCAGCCTCACTGAATGACACCTGAGCTAACCATATAAGCAAAGATAGGAAACTTTTTTCATAAAGGACCTGAGGTATTTGGGGGGACCATTAACACTGCTGCTGAGCCCATGACAAAGCTTGTCGTGGAGTAGAAGACCCGTACATTCTTATCATTGCAGTGAAGATCATAGTAGTGTTCTGCAAAATGAGAACTCTGATATTACTATGTTAACATCCAGCACAGCAGTGGAAGAGACCTCAGTATCTCACAAATGTGTTGGTACCCTGAGGACATCCCCAGGGTGTGGTAGATCCATAGCAGTCATGGATACAGAATGATGCAGTTTATGCCTGGCAGGAATTGATGGGCATAGATAGCATGACAGCTGTTAAACCCAGAGCTAAAATGTTTTTTTGAACCATCAAGTTTCCAAGAAATTCTTAGAGATGAGGATTACATAGTTCAGGATGCTTAAGTACTGTATTAGATGGGAGAAAGAGTTTGTTATTCAGCTTAAGCAGAGACTTTGTTGAGAAAAATTAAAAAGGACATAAAAGTCTCTTACACTGCCACACTTTACCCTCAGTTCATTCATTCATTCATTCAACAAATATTTCCTAAGGATCCACAATATCAGGTACTCTTCTCGGGTTAGGGTGTACTGTGGTAAATAAAATAAACTTGGTTTTTGTCCTTATGGAGTTTATGGTCTAATCAAGGTCACAGATATGGAACAAGCAAGCAATGAGTTAACATATGATAACATTATAACAGATGCTATGTAGGAAAATAGAGAGCTAAGAAAGATAATAATGGAGTGTTGAGATGTACTTTTGTTTGTTTAGTTTTAAAAGGGCTTTCTGAGGAGATGACATTTAAGGGAGATGTGAAGGAACAGGGGAAGCCACGGTTAAAGACGCACTGGTGGGGAAAGGGTTTGTGTGTCTGGGAACGGAAGTCAGGACAGCATAGCTGGAGTTTACTGACAGATTTCACCAGTCTGGTTCTTAACTTGATACGCGTAGCTTTGATACATCACCTCTCTTAAAATCCTCCAGTGTCACAAAGTGAGAAAATGCTTATCAGGAAAAATGTTATAATTGTCGATGTGCCAGAAGTATATTTGATAAACCTTTTTCAACTTTTCATTAAAAAGTTTTATTGGAAACAAAAGAAAAGAGACGAGCTTATGTCATAAAGTATGAGTTGGCCTAGGGAGATAGGAAAAGTAAAAACATAGTATCTGGAGATGGGACCAAAGGTATTATTTTGTTCTTCAGTATCATAATCAGAGTAATATTGATTTAAATGTGTATAAGATAAAGACATAATTGGTAGAATTTAAAACAGAGGTTCTCTCTTTGAAATCTCTTTCAAAGACAAAAGCAAACAAAATATGGTCCAAATATCAAGAGAGGAAACAGAAAATGGCAAGGAGGCACAGAAAATAGAATCTATAAAACAAGATGACAGAAGTAAGACCAAACGTATCAGCTATGACAATGTATGTAAATGTGTTGAACTCCCCAATTAAAAGGCAAAGACTCTCAGATTAGAGTAGAAAACAACATTCAACAATATGCTGTTTACAAGAGACAAACTTAAAACAAGATGACTTGGAAAGGTTATAAATAAAGGATAGGCTAAGCTATATCAGTAAAATGCAAACAGAATGACAACAGAAGTGGCAATATTCATATCAGCCAAAGTAGAATTCAAGATAAAAATTATTAACAATTCAAAGAGGACTATAGTGTCTTTATAAAAGAAGCAATCTGAATGCAGTCATATTCATTATCAAATGTATGGGCCAAATAACAAAGAATCAAAATACAAAGGACAAAAACCCATATAAATAATTTTTAATTAAATCATCATTATGGTAGGAGACTTTGATACATCACATCAGTTCATGCTGAAGTAGCTGAATAAAAATAAATAAGAACCAAGAGAATTTGATGTATATTAAAATTCACACCTTTAAGACAGAAAATAAACAAGTTCTTATTTTTAAAGTGGCAATAGCCTAGGACATGAAGAGAATGGAAATAAGTTCTCCAAAGCAGAAATTATTCAGAATACACTCTCAGAACACAATGAAAATATTGTAAATTATTTTTTTAAGTTTACACAAAGTACTCCAACAACATAAAAATTTTAAAACCCACTCCCTAATACAAATTGAGTCAAAGAAGGAGCATAAATGAGCCCTATAGACTAGAAAACACCAAACATCATAAAACCAATGAGACCTAACATTTATTGAGTACTTAAATGTGATAGGGACTCTGCTAAGTGCATTAGCTCATGTGATTCTCACAACAAACCAAAAGGTAAGTAATATTTTATTCCTATTTGCATTCACAGAAAGTGAAACTTGGAACTATTAAATCATTTACCCAATGTAAAATATGTAGCAAGTACCATTGTAGTATAGTTAGTGAATGGAACAATGCTCTAGTCAGAAGCAATTATTAAACTTAAATCATTTTATTTACATTAAAACAAATTAAAAACTTAAGAAGTTAGAAATAAAGTGAAAAAGAACTCCTGATACATAAGGAAGAAACAGATAACAAAGGTAAGAGCAATTACCAAAAAGACTGAGAGGCAACATACAAAACCGAATCCAAGATCTTAGTGTTTGGAAAATATAAACATAAAATCAATAAACACCTGACAAATACAAACAAGAAAATAAGATGAAGAACTTAACAAATTTGGAGATGAAGAAGGATGTGTACAAACACACATGGAGGAAATTTTTAAATATATGAGAATATGATATTCAAGCATAAGAGAATTCATTTGAAAATATGGTCAGATTGAATGAATGTCTGGAAATATTGACTCTCAACAATTACAGTATAATGGAGTTATAGAATTTTTGCATAAATTAATATGAATGTTTTCAAAAGAGAGAACTTATTTCTGGCTTTTTTGAGGGAGGGAACAAAGAAAGTTCAAAGACTAGTGTGTTTAATAATTAAACTCATTTCTTTTCGTTTCCTTTTCTTTCTGGGCACCGGAGAGACTGCATTTTTCAGTCCCTCTATTATTTAACTTCTGGCCAATGGAATGTGGGTGTTAGTGTGAAGCCACTAAGATTTGGATGTTTGTGATAATAGCTTTTCTTGCCCAGTTTATATAGAAGGCTTAGTGGAAGTCTTTTCTTTTGAAGTTAAGTAATGAAAAGGATGTGGAAATAGAGAAATGGAAATAAAAAGAATTTGAAGCAGAGGAAAGAAATTGAACAAAGGAGCATGGCCTAGAAAAATGAAAGATATGTACGGGAAGATCAAGTAGTTCAAGTGCCCTCTAGAATTGTAGATGAATGTTGTATAAGTGAGGATGGAGAGAGATGAAGCTTTAGTCTGTAGTCAGACCATGGGTTTGAATTTTAATCTTAGGACATAGTGAGTCATTGCAGGTGAGTGAATGAATCACGTCATCACCGTAATTATGTTTGAGGAAAATTATGCTGGCAATTACTTAAACAATGTATTGGAAAGATAAGTTAAAGAAATAGATAAAGGAGGAAAGTCCATTGAAGACATAAAAATCTAGATGAGGCAGTGGGGATGGGATCAGTAGGGATGAAGGTAAAAATAAAGAAGGGGAGATAGATGCAACAAAAATTGATGCAAAAGAATTGATGGGATTTGGAATCATACATAGAAACAGAATGACAGAACTGGGAAAAACTTTGGAAATCTATTCCAGTCAGCTCATCTGTTAGATAAATTGAAACTTAAAAGCAATTAAATGAATTGTTCAGTGAATTCACTGAAGCTGTTCATTGGTGAGGCTAAAACCAAGACCAAATTCTTTGAGTTCCCAGCTCATTCTTTCCTCTCTACTAACTTGGATATAGGGAGTCAGGGAAAGGAAACAATTAGATATACCTGGGGTTTTGAACCCATAGTAGGGTATTGCCACAAACCAAAATAGGGAACCCAGGAGCTAAGTCATGTTCAGTTTTGGTTCTAGTGAGACATTGTAACTGAAAAGACCTATCAAACAGGTGAAAATTTATGGCTGGGGTCTGAGAATCAAGAACAGAATTATGTATTAGAAGTCATATTTATAGTTACTATTTGAAGACTATAGGACAGGAAGGTAAAGAAGAAAGGGCAGGGGGGCAGAAGGGGAAAAGGAATGAAAAGAGATGAGAAAGTAGATAACTCTGGGTACATGTTATTTGGGAGAGTGGAAGAAAAATAGGAACTAGAGAAGAATACTAAAGAAGTATCAGTGATGTTGGAAGTGGCAGACAGATTCTAGATCCAATCTCTCAGGGATGATGTAGAAAGGTTTTGTGCATTGGGAGAAAGGTTGAAGTATTTGACATCTGAGTTCTTTCCAACTCAGAGACTCTGACCAATTATTGTGGCAAAATGTGAAGTGAATTTTGTTAACTCTGACTTCAACATTGGATTTTATGTCTATGCTATTGACTAATGAATTCAGAAATGTAGCTTTTGCACGTGAACACTAAATATTAAAAATACTAGGACTACAAGTTCTTTTGGCACTGTTTTATATCATGGGAGTAGAGGCCAAGTGTAAAACCACACACACACGTACACACACACACACACACAAAAAGCATGCATAAACCACACGTGCCCTTTGATTATTGTGTGTGGAGTTTGCTGCATTGCAGTGACCTGCATATATATTTATATTACCTTCATAGGTGATTTGTGACATTTTCTTCCTGTGTGCTACAACCATTTGGAAAGTTGCTCTCTGAAGAAGGAGCAGGTGGTAGTTCGATATGCGAACCACCTACTCACTGTTTTTTAAAGGGTCTGATAGACAACGTATACACAATAAATGTAAATGATTGACAGAAGCTACCAGCAGAATCTGTAAACAATGAGAGGTCAAAGGTCAACGCAACATTATTTCATCATATAGCACCCAAAACAAGGCACACACAATTCTAAGTTGAACTACTAACATAAGTAAAATGCAAAAAAGGAAATTAATTAAATTTCCTTCTTATCCATAGCCTTAGCACATTTTATTTTAACTTTTCTCCAAATCATTTCTTCATTTCAGCACTTGAACCTTTTCAGTGTGTTCAGGCCAAATCTGCTTTCTCCTCTGGGCTCCCACTTGATTCTTCTGTTAGAGGATCTATCACATTGTATAATATGCAGTTTGTGCAACCTGAAGGTCCCCCAATTCTCATGAAATTGTAGGTACATTTAAGGTCATATTGAAAGACACAGACATATTGTCTTGAAAGCCCTTTCGTCCCCTCCCAGTGCAGAACCTCTGCCCTCTCCCCTTTACAGGTCTTCTCCTCCTTCTAGAATTTCTGTGGGCATCCTCATGGCAGAAGGGAGTCCTGCAGGTGCTCCCACGATAGGCAAAACTGCTATCTTAGCTGTAAACCTGCTCAGACAGCCTTCTACTAGACGCCTTTCTAGTAGCAGTCTCTTGGGTCACTCTGCTCCCGAGATCACTGCCTGTCACCAGCCCCAGGGCAGTTCAGCGTGCCACCAACCTCAGTCCCTGTGCCCGAATCACTGATGTTCACTGATGGCTTGTGCTTCTGCATCACCACTGCGCTCAGCTGCTGTCCAGTTTCTTTGAGCTAGTTCCTGTACCACCCTGCCGGTGCATTCCAGACTGGGCCTACTGTCCCTTTCACCTCTCATTGCCAAGCCACCAAACGAAGTTTCTACTGCTCACTGGCTCTCCAGGGCTTGCCTCTCATCTGCAAATAAAAAAGCAGCTTCTCTTTCTTTGTGTTCTGGTCCTTTAGAAAAGCCCCACAGTCCCTCATCCCGAGGATATTAATAATAGCTACATTTATTGAATGTTAAATACACGTCTGAAACTTTTCTGAGTGCTTTAGAGATATTGACTCATTTCATCTCTACAAAAGCTCTCTCATATAGATACCATTATTAACTCCATTTTGCAGTTCAGGAAACTAAAGCACACAGAAGTAACTTACCCAAGGATACCCACCTACCAAGTAACAGAAGCAGGATTGAACCCAGGCCATCTGGCTCTGGATCTTGTACTCGTAACAGCTAAGTTACTCAGCAGGAGTCTGAGTCATCATGGGTCTCCTAAAAGCCACATGTTCTTCCCCTCTAACTCCCAGGCCCTGCTGGTCACTCTGGCATTTCTGTTTAGTCATCATTTTCCCTCTAAGAAATACTTTTCCTAGGGATTTTCATTCAAACCTCTACAAGTTAGCACCTCATCCCAATTCAGCTAAGGTAACAAGTATGTCACCTGTTGTGAGATCAGAATTCAAGACTTTTCTCAAGAACTTTCTAGCCCCATATAAGTCTAGGGATATCACTAGCTGGTGGAGAAGCTTTGCCAGCCCACCAGCATCACCTATCCTAACTGGTTCTCTGGCTCATCAAGAGCCTCCTCCCACTTGCTGACTGCCATGACTCCCCACATGGACCATGAGAGCTTTCCATACTTTGTCTTCTGTGTTCTGTTGCATGCATACCATCTAGTAAGTGCTCAATAAGAGTTCAACAGATGCGTTTAAATTAATTGATTAGGTCTTTTGGTTATAATGAGAGGAAAATGTTAAGTATATCTAGAATTTCAGTTCAAGGCCTACAAGGATGAGTTAAATATTTACTAATAGATATGTAAATATTTGCTATAATATCGTTAATATGTAGAAGTTGCACAACTGGCTTTGCGACTCTTCTAAGCAGATGGGAGAGAAACTATCACAAACATAAAACAGTTGAACCAACAATGGAATAAGAATTCGAAAATGGGTGTACAAGAAAAAGATTAATATTTTGTTATTTATTATGAATTTTGTTTCACAAATTCTATTATTATGGAAGAAATCAGTTCTGGTGACAAGATTGAATTTTTTATGCATTTAAAATACTTACAATTCAACTACAATTGCCACTCTGCTACAAACAGTAAAATGCCAATATACAAACAAATGTCTTGGAATGTGCACAAAAATAGTTGTTAGCCCCAAGAGCCCCTTGGAAACTCTCCCAGGAAGTCCTGCTGCCTGCATTTGAAAACCACCAATAGAAGTACATGGAGAGTGCATATGACATTGACTTTCTCAAAAAATAAACAAATGGGACCTAATTAAAATTAAAAGCTTTTGTATAGCAAAGGAAACCGTATACAGGACGAATAAACAACCCTCAGAATGGGAGAAAATATTTTCAAGCAAAGCAACTGACAAAGGATTAATCTCCAAAATATATAAACAGCTCATGCAGCTCAATATCAAAAAAACAAACAACCGAATCAAAAAATGGGTGGAAGACCTAAAGAGACATTTCTCCAAAGAAGACATACAGATGGCCAACAAACACATGAAAAGATGTTCAACACCACTAATTATTGGAGAAATGCAAATCAAAACTACAATAAGGTATCACCTCACACCCATCAGAATGACCATCATCAAAAAATCTACAAACAATAAATGCTGGAGAGGGTGTGGAGAAAAGGGAACCCTCTTGCACTGTTGGTGGGAATGTAAATTGATACAACCACTATGGAGAACAATATGGAGGTTCCTTAAAAAACTAAAAATAGAACTACCATATGACCCAGCAATCCCACTACTGGACATATACCCAGAGAAAACCAAAATTCAAAAAGACACATGCACCCCAATTTTCATTGTAGCACTATTTACAATAGTCAGGACATGGAAGCAACCTAAATGTCCATCAACAGAGGAATGGATAAAGAAGATGTGGTACATATATACAATGGAATATTACTCAGCCACAAAAAGGAACGAAATTGGGTCATTTACAGAGATGTGGATGGACCTAGAGACTGTCATACAGAGTGAAGTAAGTCAGAAAGGGAAAAACAAATATCATATATTAGTGCATATATGTGAAATCTAGAAAAATAGTATAGATGACCTTTTTGCAAAGCAGAAATAGAGACACAGATGTAGAGAACAAATGTATGGATACCAAAGGGGAAGGGGGGAGTGGGATGAATTGGAAGATTGGGATTGACATATATACACTACTGATACTATGTATAAAATAGATAACTAATGAGAACCTACTGTATAGCTCAGGGAACTCTACTCAGTGCTCTGTGGTGACCTAAATGGAAAGGAAATTTTAAAAAGAGGAGATATATATATACATATAGCTGATTCACTTTGCTGTACAGTAGAAACTAACACAACATTGTAAAGCAACTATACTCCAATCAAAATTAATTTAAAAAATAAAAAACAAAAAAATAGGGGAGAATGTAAGCTGCATCTGCTTCTAGGGTTTCAGGAACCTAGTCTCTGGCTGTATAAATCCTTGCTATAGTTTATTCCCATTGTCTCCTTTAAATGTGCTTTCCTCATGTTATTTGTTACCCTTTGAAGGGTCTCACCAGGTATCAGCAGGCTGTATTCCTTTCTGGAGTCTCCAAGGGAGGTTCCATTTCCTACTCACTGGGACTCTGGGCAAAATTCAGTTTCTTGTCATTGAGGGACTGAGGTCTATGTTTTCCTGCTGCCGGTAAAGTGAGGATCATTCCCAGATTCTAGAAGCTACCACATGGCTTGACTCATGGGCAATTTCCTTCATCTTCAAAGCTCTTCTTTCTCCCTCTTCCATTTTTAAGGACTCATGTGCTTAGATCGAGTCCACTTACATAATCCAGGATAATCTCCTCATTTTAAGGCCCTTAACTTTAATCACATCTGCAAAGTCCCTGTCTCCATGTAAGGTGACACATTCACTGGTTCTGGGGATTAGAACGTAGATATCTTTGGGAGACGTGATCCTACATATCAGACTTGAGCACCAAGGATTCTTGCTACCAAAGGCCATTCTCTATGTCCACAGTATCAGGCTGTATCACCTTCACATCTCCAATGCTTTGCATGTTTCCCTATGTTAGAAAAATGCACTTGTGTTCATATATATTTTTTTTACTTAAAGGCCAGAATAATTGTGTGATGCCCTTCTTGGCATACTCTGCAGTTTGGCATTTGCAGGTTTACTTTGGTTGCTTAGGCACAAAGAAGACATTTTTATTCATCAGTGTGTTTGAGATTGTGATCTTTAAGTGGAACTGTGCAAACAACCACGAAGTCCTAATATCACCCTGGAAATGCAAAAAGGTGATCTTTATTTTCAGACTTTAAATTGCTTATCAGACCCTATAAAAGACAAAGTAAAGACAATAAAAACAAATGTAGGGCATTGTTATCTACGGATGGAAAACTAGGAGAAAAGAAAATCACAACACAATTTTGTCAGCAAACATTACTCTGAAATTCATTTATGGACTCCTTTTTGAGTGATTACTTTTTCCTTTCACTGCTATGTCCTATTCCCCTACACAAACCATTAATTTAGAAATATAAATAAAACTTTGGAAGCCATTCTTAAAGCAGCAGAGAAGAATAGGAAAAAATAAAGAAAATCAAAACTAAATCTGCTTAGATCATTACAATAAGGAAAGTCATGAATTAAGAACAGAGTACTGCAAACAAAAATATGGGTCCTAAAGAACAACATCATTCCAGTCTTTATTCTAGGTTGTATTTTTGTTATCAGCCTGAGCAATTCTATTTCTTATCAGGTTGGCTGTGATCAGGAGATGCTCCATAAAGTGAATACTTGTCTATGCCTGCATTATGGCAAGATTTCCCAAGCTGATTTTGTATAAAACACTATTGCTCCATGCATGTACATGGGGATTACTTCTCTAAGAAATACAACTATAGGGAAACTCAATGTTTCCCCAATTTACTGAACTAAAGCACTTTTCATTTTAATAAGTAAAATGAATAGACAAGAGTTCTTGGATATATTAGAAGATAACAATTTATTGTTTGGACAAGGGAGTGATATTATGAAAGTAGAGTTTATGGTAGATTAATCTAGTAAAATGTGTGAGATAGATAGGAAGCAAGAGAGTTGATTCAAGGAAACCAGATAGGAGAACGTTGCAGTTAAGATATAAGGGCTTGATTTAGGAGAGAAGACATAAAAATTAAGCATGTAGTCATGAATCTGAAAGACCCATATCCACGGTGCTCTGTTTCTGTCATTAATCAGGTTTCACTTATTTTACTGTATTAGCTATGTCAGTACTTACTAGACTCTATGTTATCATTTAGAAAACTTCATCTCTCTCTCTCTCTCTCTCTCACTCTCTCCCCCCTCCCCTTCCAGGTAGAATTTGATCTTACTCATGTAAAGCTCACTCAAATAGGAGTACTCCCTGTATGGAGAAGAATACTGAGACCTGAAAGGGGGCTCAATTTAGCAAAAATACTTTGATCAACTTTCCAAGTCTGCTATGATATAGAGGATTGCATGAACTGTAGTACAGCCATACCATGTATCTGATATCCCTTTTTTTTTTTTTAACATCCTTATTGGAGTATAATTGCTTTACAATGGTGTGTTAGTTTCTGCTTTATCACAAAGTGAATTAGCTATACATATACATATATCCCCATATCTCCTCCCTCTTGCGTCTCCCTCCCAACCTCCCTATCCCACCCCTCTAGGTGGTCACAAAGCACCGAGCTGATCTCCCTGTGCTTTGTGGCTTCTTCCCACTAGCTATCTATTTTACATTTGGTAGTGTATATATGTCCATGCCACTCTCTCACTTTGTCCCGGCTTACGCTTCTCCCTACCCGAGTCCTCAAGTCCATCCTCGACGTCTGCGTCTTTACTCCTGTCCTGCCCCTAAGTTCTTCAGAACCATTTTTTTTTTCTTTAGACCCCAGATATATGTGTTAGCATACGGTATTTGTTTTTCTCTTTCTGACTTACTTCACTCTGTATGACAGACTCTAGGTCCATCCACCTCACTACAAATAACTCAATTTCATTTCTTTTTATTGCTGAGTAATATTCCGTTGTATATATGTGCCACATCTTCTTTATTCATTCATCTGTCGAAGGACACTTAGGTTGCTTCCATGTGCTGGCTATTGTAAATAGTGCTACAATGAGAATTGTGGTACATGACTCTTTTTGAATTATGGTTTTCTCAGGGTGTATGCCCAGTCGTGGGATTGCTGGGTTGTATGGTACTTCTATTTTTAGTATTTTAAAGAACCTCCATACTGTTCTCCATAGTGGCTGTATTAATTTACATTCCCACCAACACTGCAAGAGGGTTCCCTTTTCTCCACACCCTCTCCAGCATTTATTGTTTGTAGATTTTTTTATGATGGCCATTCTGACCACAGTGAGATGATACCTCATTGTAGTTTTGATTTGCATTTCTCTAATGATTAATGATGTTGAGCATTCTTTCATGTGTTTGTTGGCAATCTGTATATCTTCTTTGGAGAAATGTCTATTTAGGTCTTCTGACCATTTTTGGATTGGGTTGTTTGTTTTTTTGATATGGAGCTGCATGAGCTGCTTGTAAATTTTGGAGGTTAATCCTTTCTCATTTGCTTCATTTGGAAATATTTTCTCCCATTCTGAGGGTTGGCTTTTCATCTTGTTTATGGTTTGCGTTGCCGTGCAAAAAGCTTTTAAGTTTCATTAGGTCCCATTTGTTTATTTTTATTTCCATTTCTCTAGGAGGTGGGACAAAAAGGATCTTGCTGTGATTTATGTCATAGAGTGTTCTGCCTATGTTTTCCTCTAAGAGTTTGACAGTGTCTGGCCTTACACTTAGGTTTTTAATCCATTTTGACTTTATTTTTGTGTATGGTGTTAGGGAGTGTTCAAACTTCATTCTTTTACATGTAGCTGTCCAGTTTTCCCAGCACCACTTACTGAAGAGGCTGTCTTTTCTTTATTGTGTAATCTTGCCTCCTTTATCAAAAATAAGGTGGCAATATGTGCATGGGTTTATCTCTGGGCTTTCTATCTTGTTCCATTGATCTATATTTCTGTTTTGGGGCCAGTACCATACTGTCTTGATACCAGTAGCTAAGTAGTATAGTCTGAAGTCCGGGAGTCTGATTCCTCCAACTCTGTTTTTTTTCTCAAGATTGCTTTGGCTATTCGGGGTCTTTTGTACTTCCATACAAGTTGTGAAATTTTTTGTTCTAGTTCTGTGAAAAATGCCATTGGTAATTTGATAGGGATTGAATTGAATCTGTAGATTGCTTTGGGTAGTATAGTCATTTTCACAATGTTGATTCTTCCAATCCAAGAATGTGGTATATCTCTCCCTCTGTTTGTATCATCTTTAATTTCTTTCATCAGTGTCTTATAGTTTTCTGCATACAGGTCTTCTGTGCCCTTAGGTAGGTTTATTCCTAGGTATTTTATTCTTTTTGTTTCAATGGGAGTGTTTCCTTAATTTCTCTTTCAGATTTTTCATCATTAGTGTATAGGAATGCAAGAGATTTCTGTGCATTAATTTTGTATCATGCTACTTTACCAGATTGGTTAGCTCTAGTAGTTTTCTGGTAGCATCTTTAGGATTCTCTATGTATAGTATCATGTCGTCTGCAAACAGTGACAGCTTTATCTCTTCTTTTCCTATTTGTTTCCTTTTATTTCTTTTTCTTCTATGATTGCTGTGGCTAAAACTTCCAAAACTATGTTGAATAATAGTGGTGAGAGTGGACAACCTTGTCTTGTTCCTGATCGTAGAGGAAATGGTTTCAGTTTTTCACCATTGAGAATGATGTTGGCTGTGAGTTTGTCATATATGGCCTTCATTATGTTGGGGTAAGTTCCCTCTATGCCTACTTTCTGGAGGGTTTTTATTATAAATGGGTGGTGCATTTTGTCGAAAGATTTTTCTGCATCTATGGAGATGATTATATGGTTTTTCTCCTTCAGTTTGTTTATATGGTTTATCACATTGATTGGTTTGCATATATTGAAGAATCCTTGCATTCCTGGGATAAACCCCACTTAATCATGTTGTATGAACCCTTTAATGTGTTGTTGGATTCTGTTTGCTACTGTTTAGTTGAGGATTTTTGCATCTATGTTCATCAGTGATATTGGACTGTAGTTTTCTTTTTTTGTGACATCTTTGTCTGGTTATGGCGTCAGGGTGATGGTGGCCTCGTAGAATGAGTTTGGGAGTGTTCCTCCTTCTGCTACATTTTGGAAGAGTTTCAGAAGGCTAGGTGTTAGCTCTTCTCTAAATGTTTGATAGAATTCGCCTGTGAACCCATCTGGTCCTGGGCTTTTGTTTGTTAGAAGATTTTTAATCACAGTCTCAATTTCAGTGCTTGTGATTGGTCTGTTTATATTTTCTATTTCTTCCTGGTTCAGTCTCGGAAGGTTGTGCTTTCCTAAGAATTTGTCCATTTCTTCCAGGTTGTCCATTTTATTGGCATAGAGTTGCTGGTAGTAATCTCTCATGATCCTTTTTATCTCTGCAGGGTCAGTTGTTACTTCTCCTTTTTCATTTCTAATTCTATTGATTTGAGTCTTCTCCCTTTTTCTCTTGATGTGTCTGGCTAATGGTTTATCAATTTTGTTTATCTTCTCAAAGAACCAGGTTTTAGTTTTATTGATCTTTGCTATTGTTTTCTTCATTTCTTTTTCATTTATTTCTGATCTGATCTTCATGATTTGTTTCCTTCTGCCAACTTTGGGTTTTTTTGTTCTTCTTTCTCTAATTGCTTTAGGTGTAAGGTTAAGCTGTTTATTTGAGAAGTTTCTTGTTTCTTGAGGTGGGATTGTATTGCTATAACCTTCCCTCTTAGAACTGCTTTTGCTGCATCCCATAGGTTTTGGGCCGTCATGTTATCATTGTCATTTGTTTCTAGGTATTTTTTTATTTCCTCTTTGATTTCTTCAGTGATCTCTTAGTTATTTAGTAGTGTATTGTTTAGCCTCCATGTGTTTGTCTTTTACAGATTTTTTTCCTGTAATTGATATCTAGTCTTATAGTGTTGTGGTCAGAAAAGATACTTGATATGATTTCAATTTTCTTAAATTTACCAAGGCTTGATTTGTGCCCAGGATATGATGTACCCTGGAGAATGTTCCATTGGCACCTGAGAAGAAAGTGTATTCTGTTATTTTTGGATGGAATGTCCTATAAATATCAATTAAGTCCATCTTATTTAATGTATCATTTAAAGCTTGTGTTTCCTTCTTTATTTTCATTTTGGATGATCTGTCCATTGGTGAAAGTGGGGTGTTAAAGTCCCCTACTATGATTGTGTTACTGTTGATTTCCCCTTTTATGGCTGTTAGCATCTACCTTAAGTATTGAGGTGCTCCTATGTTAGGTGCATAAATATTTACAATTGTTATATCTTCTTCTTGGATTGATCCCTTGATCATTATGTAATGTCCTTCTTTGTCTCTTGTAATAGTCTTTATTTTAAAGACTATTTTGTCTGATATGTGAATTGCTACTCCAGCTTTCTTTTGATTTCCATTTGCGTGGAATAACTTTTTCCATCTCCTCACTTTCAGTCTGTATGTGTCCCTAGGTGTGAAGTGGGTCTCTTGTAGACAGCATATATCCAGGTCTTGTTTTTGTATCCATTCAGCCAGTCTATGTCTTTTGTTTGGAGCATTTAATCCATTTACATTTAAGGTAGTTATTGATATGTATGTTCCTATTACCATTTTCTTAATTGTTTTGGGTTTGTTATTGTAGGTGTTTTCCATCTCTTGTGTTTCCTGCCTAGAGAAGTTCCTTTAGCATTTGTTGTAAAGCTGGTTTGGTGGTGCTGAATTCTTTTAGGTTTTGCTTGTCTGTAAAGGTTTTAATTTCTGCGTCGAATCTGAATGAGATCCTTGCTGGGTAGAGTAATCTTGGTTTTAGGTTTTTCCATTTCATCACTTCAAATATGTCCTGCTACTCCCTTCAAGCTTACAGAGTTTCTGCTGAAAGATCAGATTTTAACCTTATGGGGATTCCCTTGTGTGTTATTTGTTGTTTTTCCCTTGCTTCTTTTAATATTTTTTCTTTGTATTTAATTTTTGATAGTTTGATTAATATGTGTCTTGGCGTGTTTCTCCTTGGATTTATCCTGTATGGGACTCTCTGCACTTACTGGGCTTGATTAACTATTTCCTTTCCCATATTAGGGAAGTTTTCAACTATAATCTCTTGAAATATTTTCTTACTCCCTTTCTTTTTCTCTTCTTCTTCTGGGGACCCCGATAATTCGAATGTTGGTGTGTTTAATGTTGTCCCAGAGGTCTCTGAGACTGTCCTCAATTCTTTTCATTCTTTTTTCTTTATTCTGCTCTGCAGTAGTTATTTCCATTATTTTATCTTCCAGGTCACTTATCCATTCTTCTGCCTCAGTTATTCTGCTATTGATTCCTTCTAGAGAATTTTTAATTTCATTTATTGTGTTGTTCATCATTGTTTGTTTGCTCTTTAGCTCTTCTAGGTCCTTGTTAAACATTTCTTGTATTTTCTCCATTCTATTTCCCAGATTTTAGATCATCTTTACTATCATTACTCTGAATTCTTTTTCAGGTAGTCTGCCTATTTCCTCTTCATTTGTTTTTTCTGATGGGTTTTTACCTTGTTCCTTCATCTGCTGTGTGTTTCTCTGTCTTCTCATTTTGCTTAACTTACTGTGTTTGGGGTCTCCTTTTCTTAGCCTGCAGGTTCGTAGTTCCCACTGTTTTTGGTGTCTGTCTCCAGTGGCTAAGGTTGGTTCAGTGGGTTGTGTAAGCTTCCTGGTGGAGGGGACTGGTTCCTGTGTTTTGGTGGATGAGGCTGAATCTTGTCTTTCTGGTGGGAAGGACCGAGTCCGGTGGTATGTTTTGGGGTGTCTTTGACCTTATTATGATTTTAGGCAGCCTCTCTGCTAATGGGTGTGGTTGTGCTCCTGTCTTGCTAGTTGTTTGTTATAGGGTGTCCAGCACTGTTGCTTGCTGGTTGTTGAGTGGACCTGGGTGTTAGCATTGAGATGGAGATCTCTGGGAGAGTTTTCCCTGTTTGATGTTATGTGGAGCTGGTAGGTTTCTGTTGGACCAATGTCCTGAACTAGGCTCTCCCACCTCAGAGGCACAGGCCTGACACTTGGCCAGAGCACCAAGACCCTGTCAGCCACAAGGCTCGGAAGAAAAGGGAGAAAAAAAGAAAGAAAGAAAATAAATAAATAAAATAAAGTTATTAAAATAAAAATAAATTTTTGAAAATAAAAAATAATTAAAAAGTAATAAAATGAAAAAAAAAAAAAAAACGGACAGACAGAACCCTAGGACAAATGGTAAAGGCAAAGCTATACAGACAAAATCACACAAAGAAGCATACACATACAGACTCACAAAAAGAGAAAGAGGAAAAAATATATATATATCTATATATAAAAAACAAAAAGGAAGAGAGCAACCAAATCAATAAACAAATCTACTAATCGCCCTGCTTCTGCATGTAGGTTGCCTGAGGGCATCTGTTCTTTGCTCAGACAGGACGGGGTTAAAGTAGCAGCTGATTAGGGGGCTCTGGCTCACTCAGGCCAGGTGGGGAGGGGTACGGAATGCGGGGCGAGCCTGCGGCAGCAGAGGCCACTGTGACGTTGCACCAGCCTGAGGCGCGCCGTGTGGTCTCCAGGTGAAGCTGTCCCTGGACCATGGGACCCTGGCAGTGGCGGGCTGCACAGGCTCCTGGGAGGGGAGGCGTGGATAGTGCCCTGTGCTTGCACACAGGTTTCTTGGTGGCGGCAGCAGCAGCCTTAGCGTCTCATGCCCGTCTCTGGTGTCCTCGCTGATAGCCGCCCATCTCTGGAGCGCATTTAGGTGGTGCTCTGAATCCCCTCTCCTCACGCACCCCGAAACAATGGTCTCTTGCCTCTTAGGCCAGTCCAGACTTTTTCCCGGACTCCCTCCCGGCTAGCTGTGGTGCACTAACCCCTTCAGGCTGTGTTCACACAGCCAACCCCAGTCCTCTCCCTGGGATCTGACCTCAGAAGCCTGAGCCTCACCCGCCACGGCGGGTGAGCAGACAAGCCTTTCAGGCTGGTGAGTGCTGGTCGACACCAATCCTCTGTGTGAGAATCTCTCCACTTTGCCCCCCGTACCCCTGTCGCTGTGCTCTCCTCTGTGGCTCCAAAGCTTCCCCCCCGCCACCATCTGTCTCCGCCAGTGAAGGGGCTTCCTGGTGTGTGGAAACTTTTCCTCCTTCACAGCTCCCTCCCAGAGGTCTGGGTCCTGTCCCTATTCTTTTGTCTCTGTTTTTCTTTTTTCTTTTTCCCTACCCAGGTACGTGGGGAGTTTCTTGCCTTTTGGGAAGTCTGAGGTCTTCTACCAGCATTCAGTAGGCCTTAAAAAATACTATCTTATAGAACCATACTAAGCTGTTTTATAAACATTGCTATTTTGTGGCTTAAAGTGAAGTCTGCTTAGAATAGAGAAATGGCTTTGAAACTGTACTTTGACACTTATTACCTGAGTGATCTTAGTCAATCACAATTTTACTTAAACTTCACAAGTAATGTTGAAAGTTTCATTCGTCCTACAACAAATATTTACTAAACAGTTAAAGTATTGAGCAGAAGGAAATGTGAGACTAAGGAGGAAACATGGACCAGTGCTGAAGGAGCCTGTTGGCCCTGGAAAGCATCACGCCTCACAAAAGGAAGCTGCAGGATTTGAGAGCCACAGCGAAGTACCAGAGCCCTGGGAGAGGACATAATCATTCTGGGAATCTGTGAGGAGGAGCAAACAGTAAGGGATACAAACACTAAGGAGTGGGCAGTGGTGGGAAAGATTTCCAAAAAAATTGAGGAGCAGCTAGAGTTGGAAAAGCCAGGAGACAGAGGTCATAGGAAAACTGAGGAAGAGAAAACTACAAAGGAAGTGTTTGGCCATATAAATGCTCCCCAGAGGTCAGATGAAAGAGAACAGAAAGCTCTCTCCTTACTGAGAACAGAGTGATGGTATGAGATCCTGATAACACAAGGTGAGCATAGAGTTGAGGTAAAGACAACAGAAATGTAGAAAACCTCACAAAAATCCAATAAGTAAAAGGGAAAAAGGTAAAAAGCTTTAGCAAAGAATGTGGGCTTATAAAAGATTTACTTAATGGAAGAGATTACATATATACTTGTATTGGAAAAACACACTGATTTCCTCCCCTACTCTCACGCTCACAATACTTCTGACACCAGATGTGTGGGCTTTCTACACCAAGCTAACTGCCTGCAGTTAGTGCGGACCAGGTTAAGGACTCAGTCTCACAAGACTGCCCACCACTTCAGATGCCAACCTCAAGCAGTAGGTGCCCAGGTTACCTACAGGTTGTCTCTGAGTTGGCTACAAATCAGAGGTTCCCATAACGCCCTCTTTGATTCTACCATTTTCTAGAACAGTGCAGAGAACTCAGGAAGACAGGTTTACTGGTTTATTATATAATAATCAGTATGATGAAGGGTACAGTTGACAACCAGATGAAGAGGGCAAGGTCTGGAAATGTCCCAAATGCAGGAGCATCTGTCCCTGTGGAGTTGGGGTGCGCCATCCTTCTAAAACGTAGATGTATATCCACCAATCTGGCAGCTCTCCAAACCCTGTACTGTGGGGATTTTTATGGAGGCTTCATCATTAACTCAGTTTCCAGCTCCTCTCCCCTTCCCAGAGGATGAGGGCTGTGGTAGAAATTTCCAACCTTCTAATCATAGCTTTGTCTTTCTGGTAACCAGCCCCCATCCTGAAGCTCTCCTGGATCCCACCAAGATTCATGTCATTAGAGTAAAAGGCAATCCTATCACTTAGGAAATGACAAGAGTTTTAGGAGCCCTGTGTTAGGAACTGGGGTCAAAGACCAAATATTAGAAATCCTAAAAGGGTCAATAAACAGTGTAGAAGAAGTAATTAAGTGAGAAATCCAGAGGCATAGGAAATAATGAGAGTTATATATCCTGTTTCTTTTTTTTTTCCTTTTATCCAAAGAAGACTGGATATACAAGGAGAGCCCACCTTGCTTGAGCAAAGATGGTCCAATAGATTCAGATATTACAGGAAGAGCAATGTTGCCCTCACTGATGTGCAGTCATCCTGACCCTGGGCAGTGGGGTCCGCTAATGATCTCCTCATTCTGATAAGTAATTTCTCCATCAATGAAGATGGAGAAATTACAGTGATAGACATTGTCTTCATCAATGAAGATAGACAGAGGAGACACATATTCGGAAAAATTCTGTATATTTATTTGTAAATGGGAAAGGGAAATTTTGATAACTATTAGAAGTAGAAATGTGAACTCGTTTTTCTGTTTTGTGATGCATGTAAAATTCGAATAAAGAAGGTATCCCACTGGTCACCTGTTTGCTGTCAGATCCACTCCTCATCCTTCCCCTGCTCATCTTTATATAATAGGGAACAATATTTCAGTCTCTCCCAATAACTGGTTTATATTATGTTCAACTCATGGGAAGCACTGGTGGAAGATCAGAAGGCAGAGAGACAAGTCAGGGTGCTGCTGCTTCCTTGCTGTCTTCATCTTCTTCCTCTCTCCCTCCCCCGATTCCTGTCTGCCATATGTGACATCCCCAGCAACCGACACTTTTCTTCTATGGCTACAGGTCTGCTAGAGAGTTCCTCCCATGGTGTCCACACATTCTACCAGGTGGACTCAGATCTTGGGCTCTCTTACACTACCTCCTATTTTTGACTCACCAGCCCTGTAGATACAGACACTTCCTGGCATGGCTGATCTCTAGGTTGCCTCTCCCCATTTCCTTAAATTGTCCGTTACTTGTAGAACCAATTATTTGTATTAAATTTTCTCTGTTTATAATATCTAGGGTAGTTCCTGATTTTTCTCATTATATTCTAACTGACAAAAAGGCTAAATCAATTTAAGGTGTACTGATCTACTGATGGAAATAGAGAGACTGGATTAAGAGAAATAGCAGTCCAGTGTTCTATGGCGAACACACCACACTTAGATTCTTTGCTTTAGCAAAGTTTAGCAAAGTTTGAAGAAACATATCTCTAAACAGGGTATCCAGAGTGGGATTGACTCCGATAATGAGGGGTATAGAAACCTCTCTACATGAGGCAAAATAAAGGGACTTAGGGGTGTAGATATAAGAATCATCTTGACTATTGAATACTTGGTCACATTGAAGAAAAAACAGATACATTTTACACTGTTTTACAGTGAGAAATGAGGAGGATCAGATTATGAAGAATTTTCCAATAAATAAAAATGAATGGACTGCCTCATGAACTTTGTGTTGTTAGTCTTTGAAAATGGCCAAGCAAAGACTGTAAGGCCATTTTCAAGAGAGTCCTATACTAGTGCAGGGCTGTACTGGATGATACATAAAATCTTTTCCAAAGTGAAAATACATAGCATACAACACCAGAGGCACAATCCGTGAAAGAAATAATAATTATTAAACAATTAAAAACTTCTCTGAGAAAGACAATGTCAAGAGAATGAGAAGTCACAGGTTGGAAGAAAATATTTGCCAAAGACATATCTGATAAAGGACTTTATCCAAAATAAACAAGGAACTCTCAAAACTTAACAATAAGAAAATGAATGGCCTGATTTAAAATGGACCAAAGACCTTATCAGACCCCTCACCAAAAGATATACAGATTACAGATAAACATATGAAAAAGTGCTCCACATCATATGTCATCAGGGGAATGCAAACTAGACCAAAAATGAGATATTATTACATACCTATTACAATGGCCAAAATCCAAAACACTAACAACATCAAATGCTAATGAGGATGTGGAGCAACAGGAACTCTCACTCATTGCTGGTAGGAATGGAAAATGGCACAGCCACTTTGGAAGACAGTTTGGTAATTTCTTAGAAAACTAAACATACTCTTACCATATCAATCATACTTCTTGGTATCTACCCAAAGGAGTTAAAAACGTATATTCACAAAATACCTACACACAGATATTTATACCAGCTTATTCAGAATTGCCAAAACTTGAAAGCAGCAAAGATGTCCTTCAGTAGGTGAATGGATAAATAAACTGTGGTACATCCAGACAATGGAATATTATTCAGCACTAAAAAGAATGAGCTATATAGCCATGAAAAGATATGGAGGAAAATTAAATGCATATTACAAAGTGAAAAAAGCCAATCTGAAAAGGCTACATACTGTATAATTTCAACTATATGACATTCTGGAAAAGGCAAAATTATGGAGACAGTAAAAAGATCAATGGTTGCCAGGGATTGGGAGTGCATGGCTTACCCAGGTCTCTGCAACCAGATCAACTATAGTAGCAGAATGAGAACACAGTACCTCTGAATCAGGAAGGTCTAAAATTTCCTCATTTTAAAGATACCTATTTAAGCCAATAAAATTCAAGTCCACACATTTCCGAAGCTTCTCACAGTTAGCAATTTACATTTGCAAGAAGACTCAGATATGGCTCATTTTACATCATGTTCCTCTCAAAATAAGCTCTGTTGATTTGTGGTGTGTTATTTGAGTGGAAATTATCAAGAAGACTGCTATTTTAATAGGATTGATACTTGCCCATCTGGGAAGATCCGTATCACAACAGTTCGCTGATAGACATATTTTGATATAAAACCTAAATCTTGTTTTACCTCTACAGATTTTTTTCACCTCGCTTTTTCCTTGATTTTATCTCAAGTATTTTGAAAATGTTCCAATTTTGAGATCAATCCAATTGCAGAGAACTCTAGCATAAAATGAAGAAAGACACACGAAAAGATTAGCATTAACCATATAGAATACATTCATGCTACATTTACAAGGCAGTCAGGGAAAACATGCTTACATACCTAAGATATGCAGTCTAACATGTGTGACATTCTATCTGATAAAGAAATAAATATTTCATTTATCTATACTGGTCCACTAATTACATATTTGCTTTTTTTTTTTTTGGCCTCACCGCGTGGTATGTGGGATCTTAGTTCCCTGACCAGGCATCAAACCTGTGCCCCCTGCAGTGGAAGGACAGAGTCCTAACCACTGGACCACCAGGGAATTCCCTTACATATTTGCTTTTAACAATAACGAGAATTTAAATGCCATCTAATTGCTATATTTTCCATGTTGAAAGAACAAAAAAAATTCTTATGTATCAATTGCAATAAACATAGCTATTTATATCTATTTTTCTTGATACCTTTATTATAAATGTCTTTCTTCTTTGGGCCAACCCAAAAATAAAAATAAAGTATTTCTATATATAATATAATAAGGCTGCGTGATAAAACCCCCTCAGAATTTGGTGGCTTAGGATAATAAGCCTTTACTTAGCTTACAAGCCTTCATATCAGCATCAAGCTAAACTTCGGGGCTGGTCTCGTCTGGGCTTTACTCACACTTCTGATGGTTAGCTGGCTATAGTCACAGTAGTGACTAGGCTATTTGTCTTTCATCATTCAGCAACCTAGCCTGAGAGTATTCTAATGGTGAAAGCTGAGAAGAAGAGAGAAAATAGAAATCTGCAAGTGTTTTTCCAAGACTATCTTGCGTGAAGTCTGCCACCAGCCCATTGGTCAAGGAAGTCACATGGCCAACCTCAGAGTCACTGTTGAGGGTACAAGCAATTCGTACTTGCTTAAATTAGGGCCACGATTCCACATAAAACAAATAAAGAAAATGTTCCTAAGTGCACAGTTTATGCAATTATACATGTGTATTAACCAATGTAATAAAGGCATAGATGTATCCCCTTGTGCTAAATGTTTCTATTTAGCAATAAATTAAAAACTTAGATGCCATCTATTTACAATATTTTCCTTGACAGAAACCTTAAAATATTTCATATTTACCATTTGCTGATGAGCTTTGTTATTTACATTTACTCTACTTGATTTCTTTATTGTAAAAGTCTTTTCACTTTCAGCTCAATGAATAAAAATGCAAACCCCTTGCTGGTGTGCTATTGGTTTTGCTGGAGAGCTTCTATCCATGAATCAAGGTGCTGACTGTTTATTTCCATGAGTCAAAAAGAAAAATTTAGGCATATCAAATTGTCCACTGTTCATGATTGGATCTTTGGCAAACATAATGCAGCAATTTAAATATGGCTATGGAAATGGTTACTGATGTTACATAGAGAATTATTCATCGTCAGCTCATGTCTTCTGTTCTTTCTCTACCTCCTGCCCCTCAGGAATAAGATTGATCACCATTAAGTAGCCGTCTCTGAATTAGTAGTCATAAGTCCCTCCTCCTTTACCAAATAAGTTTTTTAAAATAATTTTTTAATAATTTAAGAATAAACAATCCAAGTAACTTCTGTTTTCTGTTAAGTCATAATTTTATTACGTGTTCACATAAACCAGTACCTTCTCAAACTTCTGAAGCAATTGAATAGGTTATATTACAAAAAGTAGGCAAATACTATTAAAAGTCTTTTTTTCCCCCACCTTCAAAATGGCTCTTTAGAGAAGATGCTACACTAGTAAATAGAAACCAAAAAACGATTTCATGTGAAATTTCCCTTTTGCTTTATTTCCCTGCATTCAAAAGAACACTCATACATTGGCATGAATATCACGTCTCATTACAAATAAGTATCCAAACAAATGAGCACATTTTAAAACAACAAAGAGTGTACAAAAGTTCAGTCTTCTGGAAAATGTTTGAAAGATACTGTGGATTTTTCCATTTACAGAAGCCTTATTGTTATTTTCCTTTCCACGTCTCTGTTCATTTGAAGGACTTCCCAAAAATTCAGTGAATAAAGTTGCCAAAATGTTGCTACTAATAATTCTCAAGAATCTTCTTCCTTTGCTTCTAAATAAAAGATCTTCAATACATGGAAAAGTACTCAGTTTCACGTGGACCTGGATTCGGATTCTTAACTACAAATCCTTAGTTTTGGTGAACCTATTTTGTGAAAATATGGTGCGCTGGCAGTTAGGGGACTTGAAGTGTAGGAGAAATACAAAGCGGGGTTTAGTTTGTACTCTCAGATCAGTTAAACCCAGGAAACTAGGATCAGTTCAACCTGGGTCTCACAAAGATTGCTACGAAAACTTAGCAACTTCTCTAAGCCCTAGTTTTCTTACCTGCTTATAATTTTTATAACCATAACTATGACATAAATGTCCCAAGGAAGCTTACTTACTAAAAAAGGAAAGAAGGAAGGGAGGAAGGGAGGGTGGGAGGGAAAGAAAGAAAAGAAAGAAAGAAAAGAAAGAAAGAAAAAGAAAGAAAGGACGGAAGGAAGAAAGAAAGGAAGGAAGAAAAAGAAAGGGGAAAAAAGAAAGAAAAAAGGAGGAAAGAAAGTCTAGAAAATCATTCAGTAAAGGACAGTATTTTGTGACACAAATTTCCAATCTCTCTCCGTAAATGTGGATTTTTGCATTTTGATTTTCCCTAAAAGGAGGCACACCTATATTTCTAGAATAAACAACCACAGAACTTCCTCAGTTTCAGGGCTGAAAATATGAAAGTGACGTTTTTGTCCCACTGGCACAGATGCTTTAAGCTTTAAAAGAACCTCCTACTTTTTAATCCCTCTCTCCATATTCTTGCCAAGCTCTCTGGAAATCTGAGTTCTGGATACCCTCCAATACCACATCTCATCCATATGCCTGCCCCAGAGGAAGACATTCTGCAGGCTCTTTCCTTCACTCTATGAATGATTCATGTGTTAAGATCTTAAATACTAGCTGAACCAAGGACCTAATGGCTTGAAAACCTGATCTGACGTCAAGGAAGTGCGCTGTTTTAGGGACATGCTTCTAAGGCTGGTTGTTGATCCCTGTTCAACCCAGGATCAGAAAGCCCTGTATTAGGCAAGCAGAGGGCATGAAATTTTTTTCTTGAGACACATTTCTGATGAGCACATCAACTCTGATATCAAAGTGGGGAAGCGGGCTTTTGCTGACAACAATATATTTAAGTTTATACTAGGAAAAGTAAGTGGGAAGTTAATTATTTTCCGCCAAGAAAAACAAGCCGTACTGAAAAATCACGTTCACAACGTTTTACAGCAAGATTACAAATTAAAATGCGTCCGGCTAGAGGTCGATAACTGAAATGAGTGGACAAGTAAGAATGATCCAGCTAGAGTGTATGTCCAGTCGAAAGGAGGCTGCCATGTTTAGCAGCAGGTCAATGGTTTTTCACTGAACACATGGAACCAGAGTTGCCAGAACTTCCAGAACTTGAATAGAAGCCAGTCCTCTTTATTCTTACTTGAAACCTCCCAATTTTAAATGTTGGCTACTAATTGAAACAAATGTGAAGACTGTAGAAGCCAAACATACACATGTGTAGGGCACATTTAGCCTGTGCTGCTAAGTTTACAGCC
The DNA here is from genome assembly GCF_965194825.1 of Balaenoptera physalus. Lineage (NCBI taxonomy): Eukaryota > Metazoa > Chordata > Mammalia > Artiodactyla > Balaenopteridae > Balaenoptera > Balaenoptera physalus. The sequence goes on from NC_138885.1 coordinate 51,953,710, forward strand.
TTCGACCTACAGCTTCCTTCCTTCCTATTATTTCACTTAAAGGTGTTTTAAATACTTTGGAGAAAAATAAAATGCATCTCAGATTCTTTAAATAATCAGTAAAACTCTGTTGCAAGACTATAAAATGGTGAGAAAATATTTTACTTCGTAGAACAGGGAAAGAATATAGACGTTTGTGAGTTAATAGCTTGGCTCCACCATCTGCTAGCTGTGGGAACGAGAGGATGTGACCTACACTCTCTAAACTTCAGTTTGTGAAATGTTGATAATAATATTCACTTCATGCCGTTGTTGCAAGAAGAAAATGTGCCGTTTACATGAATTTCACAGTTGTACAGTGCCTAGAACATAGTAAGAACTTAGTAAGTGCTACCTATTCTTACTGGTACAATTTTCATGATCATTTTGATGACAAACCTATACAGGTTATTTAGAAAACTAATTATATTAGCTTATATCTATTGAGCCCTTACCAAATAGCAGGCACAGTTCTAATTCTAATACTTTTAATCATTAAAGCAATCCTATAAAGTAGGTTCTATTTTTAACTCTGCTTCATACATAAGGAAACAGGCCCAATATGACTGATTAACATACTCAAGATTTCACAAATAATAAAGTGATGGGTGAAGGCAGGGCAGGATTTAAACAAAGGTGCCCGCCACCAGCATCTGAAGTCTTTTCCATTACACTAAATTTAAAAGTATGCTACGTTCAAATTAATCTTTGAAATTGTTCCAAGCTATAAAGGTCTTGGAATTGGGAAAGGCATTTCAAGAAAGAGGAGACACACTCCTTTCTGACTGCAGAAGACCACCTCAAGCAATTCAGTGTAAATGTTTCTTTTTTAAACTTGGAAGAAAAATCCAGATTTACTCTGAACAGTGCATGATAACCCCTGGAAGTAAGATAAATATCTCTCCTTTTTATGCATTTAGATGACTCTAAATCTCTTGCCTTCATGTAAATTGAATCATTCTTTATATGAGTAATTTGTAATCAGTTAATAGAATTCTTTGATAATAGCTATGCATAATTAGTTTTATTTAGAAAAAGCACAGGAGCCTGCAAAAAGTATACATTATATATTTATTAAAGGCAGAAAAAATGTCTCTTGCACTTAAATCCACATCATTTATCATTTTGAAAACTTCAGGTTTTCAAAACCTAACCAGCTTCCATTTCCTCTGTTTTTTCTTTCCGTCAGAAACTCAATTTTGTTCAGCTTCCCACCACTTCCTATCATGAAAGGGAAGATGAGTTCATTTCCCAGCTCCAGAGATGGAGTCTGGTTAATCCATAAATGGATTTCTCCTAGAGTTTCCTACTGATATAGACATAGGCACATGGCCTGAGTGGGCCCAATCAGACTAAAGGGAAAGACTTGCATTCTGTGCTTCATGTGAAAGATTTGTCGTCTCTCTGACTCCAGCTTGCTGGGAGCAAGGCTTGGAGGGTCAGTTGACACAGGGAACCAACTTCCCCTTGCAACCACAAGGAGAACCAGACTCAAGATAAGGCCACTGCTTAAGACAGCAGAACAGGTCAGGAAGAACTGAAGTTTTTCATGAAATTATTGATTCACTCAGAGTCCACAAATAGCCTTACTTTTCAATTTTGTGTGATAATAAATCACCTTATTATTATCAGAGGTTTTTGTTACTTACAGCGAAAATCATTCTACCTGATAAAACACAGTTTTCATATACTAGATGATTAATAAATATTTTAAATCATTCAATATATTTGATTCAATATATTAACTCTGCCTATGGGAAACTGAAGAATTCAGATTCTGTGGCTACGGCTCAGTAACCACCATCTTTCTTGTGGTCATATGTAGTCACAGAATCTAAAGGGAGCTTAAACAGCCTCTGCAAAGTTAGGTTACTAACTTTTAGCCTTAGCCAGTGCCAGGAATTTTCTCTCCATTCAAACTGATGTGCCCAGAATTGTAGCTGATACCTGATTTCCTTGGAAGCAAAGATATTTATTTCTTTTAATTAGTAAGTTCCATGAGGTCAGAAATCACATTTGTAAATATTTGTCAAATGTAATTAATGCTTTCTCTTTTGCATTCAGATGAGATTAGAAATCAAATACATTTTCTTAGTCTCATGCAAAATAAAGAGATATCAAACCAAAAATTTTATTAATAATTATCTTTTAGTTTAATCCATTATTCTCAGCTTTAGTAGACAGCAAAATTATCTCTGGAGCTTTTAAAGAATATCTATGCCTTCCCCCATCCCCAGAAATTTATTTTTGGTTGGTCTGAGATGGGACTTAAATATAAGAAATTGATTAAAGTTTCCTGGTGATTTTAATTGCAGCCCAGGTTGTAAGGTAGTAGTTTAAATTACCTAAGTAGAAGTGTCAAAGCTATATTGCTCTTTCTTTTTCGGATGAAACTTCAGCAGTATCTCCATGTAAGTATAATACATTTCTACTCTCTGTATTTTTCAAAAGTCTCAAATAATTCCTGGCATAACCACATCATTTTCAAACAATTAGTTATAGCGTCTGAGATACTGAATGATTATTTAAACATCAAAGGTTTTCTTTTTTCAATTTTGAAAGTGTAGAAGAAATCCAGAGCAGATTTCATGAAGATTTTCTTGTCTACAACTATGTGAGTCATAAAAGAAATGCTTTGCTTACATTCCTGAAAAAAATTCGGAAAAACACTTTCAATGTAAATAAATGACTCAAGGAAGCTGAAGTGTGGATTGACCTTTGAGATCACCTCTTCCAGTATTTCTCAAAGTGTGGTCTTCAGCCCACCTGTATCAGGTGCTTATTAAAATGCAGATTCTGGGGCCCCATCCCTGATCTACTGCATCAGAGTCTCCAGGACTGGAGCCTAAGAATGACATTTCAAATGAGACCACGTATGATTCTAATGTACACTGATGAACTCTAAACTTTGAGAATCATAAATAATGCCATCCAGTCAGGTTCACTGTTCAAGAAATTCTTGAAATCTTTCTTTTTTTTTTTAAACAGAACCCCTTTTGACCCATTGAGACTCTTACATTTGATTAGGGGGAAAAAAATCCCATAATCTTTGATGCTAGCTTGGCAGGAATTCAGATTACCTACTCTTGGTGATAGCCTCTATATTTAACCACATTTACTACAATATAAGAGCACTACACAAATATTTTGGGATTAGTACCCCAGGAAGGCAGTCATTTCAGAAAGAGAAGGCACACAAATGTTCAGATCCTAAAGGTTTACATTTGTCTCTTCAAAATGTATAATATACACATAGGCTTTAAAAAAGCACTAAAAATTTATCATAGGCTTTAAAAAAGCACTAAAAATTTATCGAAGTCCTTACCATGATAAAATAAACTCTTCCAAAATAAGCATTAACATTGACACTTTTCAACTTATTTTTTTTTTTATTGGAGTATAATTGCTTTACAATGTTGTGTTAGTTTCTGCTGTACAACGAAGTGAATCAGTTATATGTATACATATATCCCCTCCCTCTTGGACCTCCGTCCCACCCACCCCCAGCAGCCCACCCATCTGGGTCATCACAGAGCACCGAGCTGAGCTCCCTGTGCTGCTATACTCAGCCATAAAAAGCAACAAAATTGGGTCATTTGTAGAGATGGGGATGGACCTAGAGTCTGTCACACAGAGTGAAGTAAGTCAGAAAGAGAAAAACAAATACCGTATATTAACACATATATGTGGAATCTAGAAAAATGGTAGAGATAGACCTATTTGCAGGGCAGGAATACTTTTCAACTTATAAAGCACTGTATAAATCATTCCACAACACCCAAGAAGTAGATGCTGGTTTTCGATTGGTGACATGACTTGTCTCAAGCCAGGTAGCTAGTGTGTAGCAGAGGTGGAGACCTACAAGTTCGTGTTTCCTAATGGCTACCATCTCAAAAGTATTTTCTCTAATCTTTTGCCCAGCTGCCAAGGGATTCATTCTGTTCCCACTCTGAGAGCTTGCCCTCTCCTCAGTACCATGTAAATGAATTTTTCTCTTTATGGATTTCTCAAAAGCAATAATCACACCTCCCTATCATTTGAACAAGAAGAGATTTACAACTCTTCATCAAAGGACACTTGTTACAACAGGATGCTTCCTGTATAGCAAAGATATAAGAGTTCATCTCTGGACCCAGTAGATCATTGGTGACCTCCCTAAGCATTCGCTCTTTTCTGTCACTACCTCATCACCAAAGACCAACTTTTGACCCCAGTTATCAGGAACTCCTTACCATACAATTGCACAGTTGGGCTGTTGCACCCTACATAAGACATCATTAGACAAGAGGGCACCACAGCAGTGGGAAACCTAGCCCAGGCTCCTCTCAGCCAATCTTGAGTCAAACTAAGACATAAACATCGTTTTGTAATTGGTACGCCCAGAGAGGGGCACCTTTTCAAAATTTGTCCGCCAGGGGGAAGCACCTTCTCCTGATTTGCGTTAGAACACTGTGGAGACCCAGCCTATGTGCATCCCAGGCTGTGGGGTGGGAGAAGGCTGGTGCTTTATAAGGTTAAATTTCATTTTCTTTTGTTTTCTAGGGACAGTTCTATAGTTTGTGGAGAAATGAAATCTGCAATCAAAGAAACATCCAGTTCCTTATTTATTGCCCAGTCCAAACTCCTGATGGAATTGCTCCTTCATTCACTAAATTTCACATTAAAGATAATGAAATCAGCCTTTACCCAACTTCAGGCAGCCATAAACCTGGGATTTGCAGCTACCACTGCAAAGTTGGTGAATGTCATAAGAGCCATGGATGAAAACAGGAATTTAAAAAAATCTATGTAATAATAGGAAGTTCCAGGGTTCAGTGTTCTCAGACCTTAGTGTTGCATAAGACTCACCTGGGCAGCTTGTGAAAAATGCTGATTCCCGGTTCCATTCCAGCTGTCCTGATTTGGATCTGGGGTAGGGCCAGCTCCATCTCCAGGATCCTACGAAGGGTAGGGCTTAGGGGAGGCCATCTGGTTGGAAGAGGAAGCTGGGAGCTTTGCCACGAGGCTATGTTTGCAAAGCAAGCGCACTCTTTTTAACTTAGTGTGTATGTTACAGAGCAATATCGATATTAAAGTTTCCTAAATACACTTCTATTCACACTTTACATAAGAATGATTAAATTGGCCATATTAAAAATAATATTTTTATTTGAGAATGGAGGGAGCTGATGGAGATCACGATGGCTACAGCCCTTGGCACTAACAATGACTGGAGCCCAGGCATCTGCCTTTCCAGGCATCGCCATAGAATAACCTTGTTTATTAATTCATTCATTCAACAAAATATTCACTGAGTTACCCGTATGTGCCAGGCATTGTTCTAGGTAAGTTACTGGGATATAGTGATAAAAGTAATTAATAATAATAATAATAAAAACTACTAAAAGTACTTCCTTATGGATTACATTTTAGTCAAGGAAAGTAGGCAATAAACAATAAACACAGAATATCAGAGAATCATACAGTATGTTAAAAGATGTTTCTCATCTTTGATAAACATGATCTTAGGAAGCAACACATTCCTTAGTGAGATACACCCCAATATATATATATTTAGATCGTTACTAGGGCATTTCCCTAGGAGGCCAAGTTACTAGAACTAGAGGCCAACTAGATGCACCTCCCTAGGCTTCAAAATAACAAATGCTAAGCTTGTGTGGTTTTGGAGGGGGCATGTGTATGCATGCATATAAGTATAAATTTAAACACCTTGTGGACAGCTATCAAATCTTACCTATAGCTCTTTAGACTATATATCCTATCCCCTTTGCCCCATACAATGCTGGCTTTCCAAGGAATTAAGCAAGCCTTGTGGAACCTTTGAATTGTGAATTGAAGCAGTTCCATGCCTAAATATTTATGCAGTTAACGAACACACAAATTGATATAAGTATAAAACAGCTCGATAATTCCTTTTCCTACATGGGAAAATGTACAATTCATTTAGAAAGCTAAGGAGAAATAAAACGACTTTATACTAATTCCCTTAATTTAATCAGACCAAATGTCAGGACAATGTCATTTAAAACCCTTTAATGATTTTAAAACAAATGGTCCCTGTAGCAGGAAAATAGTTAAACTAACATTGCTAAAATTAATTTAATTTCTTTGGAATTGAAATATTAAGTGAACCCATTCTATCCCATTTACTTTTCAAATAGTGTTGGAAAATACCTGAGGACCTCCCAGCAAAATTCTAACAGTATCCTTTGGTCTGTTCATCAATTCAGTGGAACTGTAATTGTATGGGAATATAGTCGTTAAGTCAATTCTATTTTGTACATAGAAAAGAGTCTATTATCACTATGTATGTCTCTCTACAACCTTCCTTTGTGAAGATTCCAGGCTCGATTTATCAACAGCAGAAACTTACTTAGCATGGTTGTGTATTCTATATATATTTTTTCCAACGTTAATGTGAGTCATCATAGCATATCTCCTTAACCATATGTGCTAGAGCTAAGGACAGACAGTTATTTTAATATTCCTGGCCTAGAATCCTTCTCACAACAAACACATTTGATGCTCATACATGGTCCCTTTCTTGCCGACACTCACGCCTGTCAAAATGGCATGGTGCCTACTCAACATATGGACTGCTAGCTTTTCTCACTGGGGCACAGTTGCCAAAGAAAGATGGGTTAAGCTGGGCACCCCGCGCAGCAAAGCAGGTGACAGCTCTCCCGTCCTCCATCATGTAACTGCAACTGCTCTAGCCACATGCCACTCTCTAACCTCTCTTTCACGGGAAAAAGAAAAGGAGAGAGATCTTGAACAGTATCCCCTTTTACTTTCAGACAGTTTCTACTTACTGCCATTGATCTCACTACCTTTTATTCAAAGTGAGGAATCTATCCTCTGCCAAAAACACACTAAAATTTCAAAATCATTTGGAAGCACAAAGTTGTAAGAAAAGTTGATAGCAGCAAAGGCACTAAGTAGATGTGTGTGCATGCATGCAAACTCACCCACACGTACACACACACACACACACACACACGTACACACACACACACACACACACACACAGGAAATCTGTGTGCTTTCCTCCCCCTGCTTTTCATTTTCCACCTAGAACAGACCAGAGCTGGGCAGCGACAGCAGCACTAAGTTATTAAAGAAAGAACTTAGTGATTGTTTAAGTCTTGCACAAATAGAGCCTATCTAATTACGCTAATCCAATGAATCATTTCCTCCTTAACGAGACTACATCCTGTTTGGTTTGCAATTTTTATTTTAAAATTTCCAAAGCAATTTTTATTTGTCCAAATGAGTTTGTCTTGGCAATAACAGAAAAGTATCAAGTTTCCCCAAACAAAGGCTTTTCCTTCATGTGCCTTCGTCATTCTACAGGAAACCCAAATAAGATATCTGATCTAAGTCGGACTTCTGAGGCCAGAGACCACAGGAACTTTTACCAAACAATTTTACAAAACAAGTCCATCTGAACTTAAAGATACCTGATTTAAATTGATGGCCATGGATTAGCCAATTAATAATCTTTAATGACTACTCTGTGCCAGGCACCTTTACAGGAATTGTTTCCTTTGATCATGCCCCCATCCCTGCAATGTAGGAGTCACCATTATTTCCATTTTAGAGAAGGGTAGAAATCTGATCGATACTGTCTACATGGACGCCGTTTGGCACTGCTCTCTAATAAAACGAGCTAACATTCATTAAAGTCTTACTGTGCACTGTTCTAAAAACCTTATGCAAATCAGCTCATCTACAAAGTTATGAGGTAATCCCTATCAATATCCATAATTTATAAATGAGGAAAATAAAGCACTAAGAAGTTAACTGATTTATCCAAGGTCACAGCTAATAAGTGGTGATGCCAGAATTCAGCTAGTATTACTCTGGAATTATCATTCTTAACCACTGCTCTAACTGTATTGGGTGATACTAATATACATTCCTGACCATTCTTTAGTCTTGTGCCTTGTTAATATTTTAAGGTGTAAGACTCATGTTTCCTTTCTTTAAAGCACTGTTTTCATCTTGCTTCTCCTCTGATCAGAGTCTCCTACGGCTCTGTATTTCCAAAAGAATAAAATCCAGATTGTCATCTTGGCATTCACTGGACTCCAAATATACTCTGGCTTCTGTCAAACCCTCCAAGTGGAATTTTCCAATTTGGCCATATATGCTCTATTCTTGACCATTTTACACATTTACTCACGTGCTTTGTTATGTTTCATTTCCTAATCCAAGATATTCCTGCCATTTCTCTTGATCCATGCAAAACCTACCCTTCAAACCCATTCAGGTTCACTTCCACCCTGAGTACCTCCTCTGTCCCTTCAACACATAGTGATTTCTCCAACCACTAACTGTCTGCAGTACTCGTCAATGGACCACTTGTCCAGAATGCTTAGCCACAATGTCATCACAAGGCTTGTTCCAAATAGTCATCATGTGCCATGTAGTATTTTCAGGTGTATATGTGCAATCTCCCCAATTAGTGTAAGAACTCTTTGAGGAGATGGCTCATGTCTTGTATCTTGATGGTATGTTGCAATACCTGCCATAACTCTTAGGTGATCCCCGTCTTACTCAGTCTCCAATAATTCCTTTTTGTGCCATTACTATATTCTGTACTCCTTGTGAGAGACTCTTCGTAAGACTGTAGACTGTATAAGGCCCCGATTACAGACTTGGATGTGATTACCTTACAAAAGGTTGCCTTCTAACCAGTAGCATTTGCATGACTCTGAAAGGTCAGTATCAAAGTGAAGATTAAAGAATTCCATCTCAATAATAGACCTCTCAAAGATGAATTCCTGCCAAGCATCATGTTTTACAAAAGAGCAAAAGTTGTTTGAATTTCTTAACAGTTTGGTAACTTATTCCAGGAAATGGAAGACCATTATTAAACTTATTTCATTTTTTAACATCATAGTGCCTGTCACTTGCATGAATAAATACATTACCAAAAATGGAAACTTGCATTATTCTAAGCATTTAAGGTTGTACCCTCAATGTTCAATTTTTAATAGCCAATTGCTACTTAGAATCAAAGTAAAAGTTCATTTAGTCATGTGTGAGTAAATGTTAGTGGTATTCCTGGACTGGCTTTTTTGCAATCCTGCCAAGAGTCCAGAAAATTGACTAGTTGACTTCTCAAGTCTGTTTCAACTGATTCTGGGAATCTAGGATTCTTTGCCTGTCTACCCGCTTCTGGTTAAAGGCAACCACTTTGGTCTCATTTTCTCTCACACATTTTGGAAGGTCTCCAAGTGTAAAATGGTACAACATATGTAGCCTGCAAGCAGGGCAGGCATAAGAAACACCATAAGGATACACTAAAGCAAACTTCAAGCTGTGGAATGCTGGGAAACAATCACAGGCAACACACCAACTTGGCAAAAAACAATCAGAGAATGAGGTGGCTCTTTTTGAGCAAAAGCATAATGCTGGCTAAGAGGCAAAGAAGACCACACAGAGAGAAATATTGTACTGAGCAGTCCATGCTGCTAGCCAAGGGTGATCTTTGGAGGTACTCAATGCCAAAGGGCTGATGGTCATTCTTTCTTTCCATTTACATTCACATGCCTGAGAATACTGCCCCAACAGCAGCCTCTTTGACCATACCCACATATCCCTGCAAGTAAATGAAACTTGTTCTCCTTTTGTAACCCCTTTTTTCCCTAGTGAATTCCTACTCATCCTTAAGAATGCAGCTCAGAGGTCAATCCCTTAGCAATTCCTGTCTCCCCCAGGAAGAGTTAACAGCTCCCTCTTCTGCAGTCTCTTAGTATTTTATGTCATTTATATCATTATAGTATATTTATTTATTTATGGGTCTGTCTTCTTGGATATATTGTACGCTCCTTCAGAGCAGAGATCATGTCATTTTTTACTATCCTATCCCAGGTGACCACTATGGTGACCTGCACATAGAAAATACTGTATAAATATTGTTAGATGAATAAATTACCTATTTTTCCATTAGTCATTTATTCATTCAATAAATATTTATCAAGCACTTCCTCTGTGCATGTCTCCGGATACTAAATACAGCAGTGAACAAGAAACACACACTCTTCCACCATAGAGATTATATTATACTGGGAGGAGACGGAAAATAAATATGAAAATAAGAAAAATATTGTTGATGTTGCATCATGATAAATAATGAGAAAAATAAAACAAGGCAAAGGGATAAGGAATTTAGAGAAAGGTTGTAATTTAAATAGGATGATTAGAGGTGGCTCACAGAGAGTATGTCATTTAGGTGAAAACCCAAGGAGATGAGGGAGGGGGTTCATAAAAATATCAGAGAAAAGCAAAGTGTAGAGAAAAGCACATGTACAAAGGCCCTGGGGCAGGAAACTATTTACAAGCACTTAATGTCTACAAATCGTTCCCAGGATACAGAAAAATAATATACAATGATTTGATCTAAGAGACAATTAAACAAGAAAAACATTGGCATAATTTCTAACAAAGACTCAAGGAATTCTGTGATGATATTTAAGGTAATGTAATTCCCAAGCATTTTCTATTTACCAATTTAGTAAAATCTAAATTCTGTATTGCCCTGGTAAATGCTGCAATCTCTGTCATGGCTGTTATATTTATTCATAGTGGGGAGAATTCCTTTAGCCTCAGTCAGACCAAATAGGGAAGTCCTAGTTTTTCTTCTCAAACAGACCTACCTCTGAACCAGTCTTCAGCATGGTTAGGCCAATAGGACTCTTTCCAGGTCATGGGCTTTTCCTAGTTCCAAATCTATACAGGACTTTCCTTCCTCTTTCCCACTTCTGACCTCAATCCCCTCAAATCTCACGGCCCACCTATCTCTTTACCACTATGGCAAATGTCATTGACAGACCACCAGAAATGCATAAGCCTTACAGCCCAGGTTCCAGTGATCAAATTCTGAAATCAACCCCATGGTTTGCAGAATTCTCTTGCCACTCACACTGACTCAGTCACCTTCAAAGCTTGAAATGGTCAATTGTAGTAGGAGAAGACTGCCCCAAGTTTTTCTTCCCTCCTTACTGTTTCCTTAATCCTGTTTTTTAAGCTGCTACCTTGGAGGCACACCTACAGTTTCAAGTTCATGGAAAAGAAGTAAATTTCACTTTATATACAACTTTATTAAAAATAACTTTCCTATGAAATGGGGGGTGTGAAAGAAGATTTTGTAATATAATCATACTAGAACAAAGATCTTAACCTTTGGTAAGACCAAAGGTAAACAGGTGCATTGTTCAGGGCAGAGAGCCTATAGTTTTCATAAAATTCTGAAGAGTATCCATCATATATTTTTTTAATATTAAGAATTAATAATTTAAAAAAAAAACAAACATTTCCACATGCCAAAAAGAAAAGACCTATGAAATGATAGTTGGGCGTGGAAGGCAATGTATATGGGCCCAAGTTATAGGTAATGTTAAAAAAAGAGATCATGTAGAACATGGGGAATATAGCCAATATTTTATAATAACTATAAATGGGGTATAACCTTTAAAAATTGTTAATCACTATATTGTACACCTATAACTTACATAATATTGTAGAGCAACTATACTTCAATTAAGAAAAGAGAGATCGTCATTCAACACTAACTTATATTTTAGTCAGTGATCTGTCTCAATTAAAATATCTAAAAATGCCAATTGGAGAAACAAACATACATTTCCATTCTCGTTTTTTCTTCTTTTTTTTAGAGAAAGTATTTATTGGTTTATGACCAATTTATGCATTACTTGATTTATATATATTTATAAATATTTGTTAGTAAATTATACAATATTTATCCCTCACTAGGGGTTCAGTCATTCTCAACTAACCTAATGTTTTTTTAAATTTTTAAATTTTGTATTGGAGTAGAGTTGATTAACAATGTTGTGTTAGTTTCAGGTGTACAGCAAAGTGATTCAGTTATACATAGGTATGTATCTATTCTTTTTCAAATTCTTTTCCCATTTTGGTTACTACAGAATATTGAGCAGAGTTCCCTGTGCTATACAGTAGGTCCTTGTTGGTTATCTATTTTAAATATAGCAGTGCATACATTCCCATTCTTGATTGTATATTTCTTTTTGAAAAGTTATCTAAAGGAGAAGAATTTTGGACATATGTGATTTACATAGAAACTATAACTAAGGGCTTTGACTGATCATCTTGTTATATTATTTTAAAAACTCCTGCATACATGCACAAGGATGTAAGTGTATCCTTTAGTTGTAGGAATTATAAATATTAAAAGCTCCAAGGTAGTTGTTTCAGAACACTGAAGCTTGGGGAACTATTTTCTTTTTCTACTTTTGTCTTAGGCTCACTCATGAATCTTAGGAAAATGCTTTAGTCCTTTTAGCTCCATTTTTTCCCATAAAGTCACAATCAACCTCTTGTAAATTGTTTACTTTTAAATCTATTCAGAGAAAAAGTTTAATCTCAAGCCGGTTTTCTATTACTACTCAAGATATTCTATTTACCACCTCACAAGTACCCCATCAGGAGATGCAAATTACTTTCAATATTATCTTAAGGACTGCTAAATGAAGTCAAAGAATAAATCAGCAAGTCACACAATATATGTCTTATAGGAAGATATAAAATAATTTTAAATTATATTTTTGTTGTAGTAACAAACCCATTAATGTTCTCTGTTAGAATAAGGTAACATTTGGCAAAGGTGACGCACGAACCCCAGGGTGTTGTTCAAGACAGTCAATTAAGTTTGGAAAGAAAACAACTAGCCTTGTATTTATTTTTACATTTTCTTTCTTATCATGCTCTTTGTTGCCTAGATTTTGTGTATATGATAGACTATAAGGAGAATTACACTGTTTTATAATGTACTAGGTACTAATTTGTACTAGCACTAGTTTTTAATATACTATGTTAATATCACTACTACTACATAATTACTAAATTGTTAATATAATATACATTATATTTATACTATAATATCAAATTTATAGTATAGTTCTATATTGATATCTATTAAATATATATATATATATGCATAGTTTGTAAATGCATGCTCAAAAGGTCTATTACTGATGGGATAAATGACTGAAATCAATTTGGAGACCACTGGTGCTGTAATGTGATGCCTAAGGATTCATTCAACACACAAGTAAAAGTCTACACGTAGAGAAGCACGTTGGGTAAGGATAATGGTTATTGCCATCACTGTTGACACCTGTGAAGCGGAATTTTAACAAAGCATATTGCAGGATGGTTAACAGAGAGGATTATGCTGGTTAGCATATGGGGGCTGGGGGAGACGTCTCTTTGAAAAGAGCATGGAACACTTGATTGTGTCTGGCTGAGAAGCGAAATAGCAGGGATGTGTGCACATCTCCCAGTACCTTGTTGGCCTGCCTCTCTGGGAAGTCTAGGATTAAGAGCCACAAGCTTCCAGTGAACAAGGTAAAATGGATTGGAATTGGGATTGGGAAGCAAGCATGAAGACACTATACACATTCAACGCAGTGCCTATAGTTCCAGAATGAGAAGGCAACAAAAAACCCACAGTGACACACCAGTGAGATCTCTGTGACACTTATTTGCCACACGCTGACCTTGAAAATGGAGACTTGAAAGCCATTGCACCTTGTTCCCATCTCAGGTTTTTTTCCAAAAACTAAATCAGAAGAATGACTAAAAAACAAACAAAAAGTTATGTTGATGAAACTACAGTATGATAGGTAAGTTATTTTTGAGATGAAATAGAATGAAAATTCTAAGTTCTGCCTTAGATGACTAGGAAGTGACAAGTGTTAGCTGCAGAAGGTAAACCATCTTGTGAACACATCTGAGAAACAACCTAACAGCTAAATACTTTTAGAGTCACCCTAGATTCTAACAGAACATAGCAGAGGAAGAAAGCATCTGCAAAGGACTTGGCGTTCCACGGCAGATAGGCACTGCTTGAATCCCGGTACTACCTGACCCATGTTTGTGTTATTGCACTAATGTTCCAAAACTACGGCATTCCAAAAAGGGACAGAAATAATAATGCCCAAGAACGATCTGAAACATAAATATGGCTCAATTTTTAGAAAATATCAGATGCAGAAATTAAGAGTTCTTTAGGTTTCTTCAACTTCCTGGAATTTTTTAAACTCTGAATGTTTGTTGGTGAGTCAGTCCAAACACTCGTCCTTGTCTACCCACCCCCATGCTCCCCAGGATGCCTTGCGGCTCTCTCTGATGCCCCGTGACACCCCAGTAGATGTTTCCTGCTTCCCTTCATGTTTTTTCTCTCTCCTTCAGCTGTCATTCCTTCTCAGTTTATCATTATCATCGATAAAGCCTAGAGGTAGCTTGTCTGCCATAAATACTTATCTGATAAAGAAGGGGAAAAGCCTTTTGGAACATGACTAGGTGGCCTGTCTTGTCCTTTATTTGCCTGGGGAAATGTGAGAATTTGTAATCCCTGTTGCTAGAGATTTCTGGTCATTTTGAAGCACCATTAAAATGATTATCAAAGCTTTAAATTCAGCAATGAAACACATGATTCTCTTAATGACAAGGTCAACTTAATGGGTGTCTGTCCTAAGTGAAATATTGCTCATAACTTGCATCCCCCAATGCAGTTTAACATAAAATAAGCTGCAAATTTTAAAAAGGCAGCGTATGGAAAATGAAGCCGAATAATACACCTCCAAATCTGAGTTTTCTAGCAGAGATTACAAGAAAACATAACTAATCAACAATCTCTATCAATTAAACGTATTTTAATTAGTCCTATGCTAGTAGGCAAATCTGATTCATATCATTTCCAGCCCCACCTTTTAGGGAAGACTTGTTTAAAATGTGTTAACGTGATTTCTCATTTATTTCCATTATCAGTAAGGTGCTATGACCTTGTACTTCATTTACTTGTTCCCTATGTCCTTGCCTAGAAAGAATCACAGATAATTTTCAAGTCTTGTGATTATATTTACTGATAAAAATGTTAATGTGTTACCAAATTCTCAGTCCAATCAATGTATTTAATGCCAACTTACAGATTTGCAATATATTTGTACCTAGTCTTAATTATTTTCCAATATTCACTGGGCTAGGAATTTTTTACATCGCCTAAGGTAAAACCACATTTCCACCTACTCTGTTTCTAAAAATTGTAAATACATGGCACAGTGGAAGCCCTCCCTCCATGACCTCAGGGAAACTGAATTAAACAGCACTTGGCACTGAGCATTCAACGAGTATAATCATTATGGTAGGCCCCGTGCCAATCCCAGTAATGCACACCCCTCAGTATGCAGTATTAAGGAACAACAAGGATGGCAAGCATCGCACTGAAGAATTAATTAGTGGACCTCCTGCACTCATCAGATTGGTAAATAATTATCCTCTGACAAACTTCGTGAGATTTTAGAAGAAATTGCAGTTTGAATTGATGTCAGTGGTCCCAATTCATTATATGAAAGCTACCAGTGGCTATATTTTTACATAGGACTTGAAGGATGCCCCAGTGGGTGGTTAACCATCAATGTCCTGCTCTCCTGCCTGTAGGCAGCCCCAGCCATCCTGACTTCCCCATCTTTTACCCCCAGATTCTTGGGCCAGCTTTTTCTTTATTTCGACCTGTATCCTGGTACCACACTTACGTGCCCAAGGGTTGGATTGATTCAAGATACTGACCTGTCTTTTCAGCATGATTTTAATCCTGTCTGCAGCTTCAAATGTAAGGACAGCTTCTTATCATCTGTCCCCATCCCTGACACAGGAAGAGATTTCACAGATGTCGATTGTCCTTGTCCTTTGGCACTATTAACGTTGGTCAGGTGATGATGCCTGAGAACTGGGTGACTGAGAGTTGGTTAATCTACCTAATTTAGAGCTGTGTGGGAAGGGCTATCTGGACGTGTTCCCTCCTCCATGCTTTATATTGGAACAAGAAACGCAATTTAATACCTTCCGAGATAGTAGGCATCCTTAAGTCATACAAACCAGGAACTGGGCCACTTGAAGTAACTTAAGGGAGAAAAGAAAAAGGCAACTACAGTTATGACAGGTTTTGATTTGAGTAAAAAAAAAAACATTAAAAATGCAATAAGGTTGGGTGCTTTCTTAGCTCAGAGTCATACTGGAGCATGATGGATTTAAGACCTGTAGCAGTGGAGGCTCTGGGTGGTCCCATGCTTAGGATCACTCTCTCACCCTCAGATCAAAACACCTCATATGGTCTTGAGGAGAAGGTATATTTGTACCTTCCCATACAAATATAATGTAAATATATTTGACAGCATGCAGATCTTCCCTTCTCAATTTTGACAGGACAATGGGTGTAGAAGACTTGGAAGAAGAAAGTCATCGGAATTATTTTTCCCTCAGCAATGTGTGCCAAATAATTCTTTTGTCCCCTCGAGGAGCTAGACACGGAAGCATCTGTCTCATTGACATGTTGACCTAAGTAATTCATGCACTTCAGGCATTACTAACCTGAGACGGAGGCAGATCACAAGTCAACTTTCCTTTACTAACGTCTGCCCAAAACACCCCTTTTTCACTGACAGGAGTGTTCTGATGGTTCAATCTTCTCTTAGGAGTAAGGTATTCAGGAAATAATGTCACTCAAGATGGTGATAATCACCGGGAGGCAAGGTAATCCCTGAGTCGGGAATTGGAACTGTGTCTTCTCCTCCTCCACTTTTACATTACTAAGGACTCTTTGCTACTACACAGGAGCTACATGCTTTGATACAATTTTAATTGTATCGAATTAAAAACCCGGCTCAACCCTCCACCCTGCGGAACAGGTAAATCAGTTGCTTAGTAGAGGCCGTCTTTAACCACAAGTCCAACAAAATTGTCCTGGAGACTTTGGGAGATTTTAAGTAGCTACTTAAGACAAGGAGCCACTTGCAGAGGTGAGCCCTTTATACAGGGGTCTCCTTGCTGCCTCCATGTAAGTTAAGTGACCCCACATCGTCCTCACTTGCCTGCCCTCTGCTTGCCTCTCCTTCAACCCAAACCCCACTCACACACAAAGCCTTGAAAGAAATTAAGGTATGTAAGAGGCTATCAATTTAGTGAAATTTTTATTTCAAAATATAAAATAATACTTCTCGAATGGAAAAAAAAGACTATGCTTCACAGAGTTGGCATTCATTTTTCTGTACTGCCACTGGGACCAGGTAAAAATCTGGTCAGGTGGAACCAGAACGTTTTAAATGTTTTGAAGTTGAAACCTGAAGTTAAGTTGCAAGCATGGTTCTGGGTAAAGACTCTGAATTGTTTTTATAATGATAACTTGTTTCCTGAAAGCTTCATGAAAAAATTGGGATGTAATATCTCCAAAAATCTTGCCAGGCAGGTAGATGATGATTCCTTTCTCCAAAATAATTTGCTATAGTGGCTTACATTTTAAATGGCAAGATATAGTAAAACTATGAGATATTTGATCTTTATGAAAATCTCTTAAGGCAGGAAAGTCTAAAAGAGGGTTAGCAGATCAAAAAAACAAGCAAGCAGAGTGTTTGACAAAAAGAAAAAAAAAGTCATCACAGAAAGGTTTTTGTTGATGGAACAACAGTTAGATAATCAAGAGATGGTATACAAAGAATGCCTTTTTTCTGCTAAGAGTTTGAATAAAGGATATTTACGGGCTCTTCCAGCTCCCAGATCTTAAGATGCCCATGACTGTCTTGGGTAAGAAATAAACTCAGTTTGGTACAAGCCAAGAAGTCCTTTTAGAATAAAAAAGCCAAAGAAGAATGGAACAATGGAACTGTGGCATCCATACAAAAAAAAAAAAAAAAGTAAGGCACCTTGGATATGAAGCACAACAAGTTTATATTTAGAGGACTCTCTCTTTTTACCTTCTGGCTTTTGAACCCAAACACGTAAAGAGAACCACATAATAAGACTAGCATAGACTCCTGTTTCAGCATCTTAATAAATAGGTCTATGGTATGTTGGGGATTATATGATAATACACAGATGTTGGTTACATGGAGGACTTTCCTCGGCTGTGAACAGAAGTGACAAACACACTCTGAGTACAACCCTGCTTAAAAACAGATAAAATGGATCGTCCCTATGGATTAAAAATTTTTTTTTCATTTTCACCCTCATATTAGCATTTCTTACGCAAGGGTGTAGTGAGGAGTGTTTTTTGGAAATAATAACAAGTGCTTTGAACTCTAATGATTCTTATAAAATTAAAGTCTTTTGTCAACCATTTTAAAGATGTTTTTGTGTTCTCAATGGAAATACAGAGTACAAAAGCACCATCTTGTGGCTAAAAGGAAAAAATACTTCAACACAAGCCAATTTGAGTCACAAACTTTTTTTCACACATATTTTTTATGAAATATTTGTCAAGTTTAATTTTAATCACTTGGTAACTTTCTCTAAGACAGATGGCTAACTGAACACAATTTAGAATTGAATGTATCTTTAATACATTTGTATACAGATATGATTCAAGATTACAAATCTTCAGTATGTGGTAACCATATGAGATTGAAATTCCTTAGTCAAATTTGAAACAAAAATAGAATTTAGTTTTAATAAACAGAAAATCTAGTCTTTGTGTTTTATTAATGAAACTTTTCCTATTGATCATTTTAACTTAGAAGTAGAGTCAGCTGTTTGTCCAGTAAGAAGTAGCAATTGTTCTCACAGAATTAATATAAATAGAATTAATTTTTTAAAATGTTAGCATTTGCATATGGCAAATTTCATTCACAGGGAGAAGAAGAGTGATGAGGTAAGACTGATTCAAGTGGCAATAGATATGCTGACTGAATTTGACAGAATATGAGGTACAAAACCAGAGGATAGTTTTCTCTTTTAGCAATACTGAATATCATGTCTTCTTATACATTGCAATTTCATTACTATTTTATCATTGCTCCCACTTTAGAACTGGAATAACCAAAGTACAGAGAGGTCCAGTAAACTGTCCAAGTTCACAGCACCAGGAAAAATCAGGACTGGAATTTGAAACAAGACCTCAGGATCCCTCTCCTTATTTTTCTAGTGGTTCCCAACCCCCTCGTCCTCAGGTATAGCTGGACTGGATACACCAGAATCACCAGGAATGTGTTTACAATCCCTGGAAATTCTGATTTAATAGATTGGCTCTGAAGTCCAAGTCTAAAAAATTCCCTGTGATTCTAGTGAGAAAAAACAGCTTATTTGTGCTAAAAATAACAGGCAAGGTAATTAAGCAAAGAAGGACAAAATTGAACATCAGTGAATTCTCTTTCTTTTAGCTATAAGTCTTAGACTATCTCGATTCATAATGCCACTTCAAAATCTACCAAAAAACACCCTATTTTAAAAACTTTTCTGGGTAATTTCAACTCTTCTTGTCAATTACTCCTTTGCTACATAGACATGCCTTAAAGTAACATCAACAACTACCATCTATGTAGAAGATATTATGCTGGATATTCTGGGTATTTTATCACCTTTAAATAATAATAAAATATACAATCATCTTTACTGTAAATCGCATATAGCCAACTGATTCTCATAGAATGCTTTCGTTGATTTTTGTCCATCTCTTTATCGATAGCCAACCTATGGTTTCAAGCGAGAAACAAGTGTAGTTCATGAATGTAAGCTGATAATTTTGTTTAGATTACTGAGTAAGATAAAAGTGAAAACAAAAGAAGACTTCATTCATTCAGCAAAAAGTGAGTGACTATTTTGCTGAATGGATAACTGTTTTCAAATACCAGGAGACTATTTCCTCAGTTTTTTGTGCTATTCACAATGTAACAGTTACAAACATGACACACTTTTAGATTTAATCCATAATATAAAATTCACCATCACTTTCTTAAATCTAGAAATCAACAAAACAAAACATTAATCCCTGATTTATATGGTCAGCAGTTTGTGCACAGTATGTACTATTATATATAATATTATTTCTACCCTATAAATATCATTGACAAAAATAACTTCAAAAGCATATGTAATACTAAGATGTAACAAAATAATTAGGAGGTCTTGAGTTTTGTATATATATTACCTTTGATTTTAACATAACTTATTTAATTGAAAGTTTATATAATTTGTGTTTTTTTTTTAAATTTATTTATTTATTTTTGGCTGTGTTGGGTCTTAAATTAAATAAGACACAAGTCATGATTCAAACTCAGATCTCTTCAATTCCAGGTTGCATTCTTGCCCAGTCTCTGAACTAACTACCTACCTACCCTGCCCATCTGTACAATAATTATCAGCTCTTGCTTATATTGATATTTTGCTTTAAAATATTTTTCAAATATTTTTATGTGTGAAGTTTTATTCTTGTAATTTGAATTTTGTGTATTTTCTTCTAAAATCTCCCATAAAATCTGATATAGTTTTTGGCATAAGTAAATTCTCAAAATTTTGTTACCTGACAAAACAAAAGTAAATTAACTTAAAGCTAGCTGTTGTCGTATTTCAAGCTAGCCTTTAGAAATTAACTTAAAGTTAGCTTTTGGTCTAATACAGAATACCGTTTTCTTTTGAGAAGCACTCTGATTCTAGAATTCTTTTTCTGAGTTATGTATTAACTGTTTTTCTCAAAGAGCAAGAAGCTTAAGGAATCTAGAACAGAAGTCACTTATCAAAAAAAAAAAGTCCTATCATCACAAAATTCATCCCAACAATGAGAGACATAAATAGTGAGAAAGAGAATTTTTTAAAAACAGTGATGTAAGAGAGAATTCAATTTTTTCTCAATTGAAGAGAATTTAATTTAATTCAAATTTTCCTAAAGTCCATATAAATTTAAAATTCAGTAAAGAGCATTTAATTAAGCCTTGCTTATATAACTTTGCTTCTTCCTTTCTCACTTATATGAAATGGAAAATATAAACTTTCTGAATGGTAAATATAAAATTTTGTCTGCACTTTTAACTCATTGTGGAAAGTTATCTTACTAAATATACTGTAAATTTGAATTTAAAAATTAATGATAGATATGATAGCAGCTACTTTGAAGGAAACCAACCCAAAGTTATTCTTATCATTGTCTGATGGATAACAAAAGGAAATAAATAATTGCACACCAGTATAACCAGATGGATTATTTGAACTGTAATTTGATTATGTCTTCCCTTTAAGATTAGAAATAATAAACAATGGCTAAATATTGAAGTGAAGAATGATCCTAAATATTAGAAGATTAGGTTGTATATAATATTAGGTGAGGAACACTTAAAGTTTTCCCACCCACTGTTTAAAAATATCCCCAGTTATCACATCTACCATGGCTGCCTAAATTCCCATATTTCTCTTTTAGGTATTTCAAAAAGACAACACATTCAAACCAAGTTGTTATCATTCATTAACATCTCAACAGAAATTACATTGTCACATTAGCTAGTCACTTTGAAGAAACTACTCAGGAAAATCAAGTTGTGAAGTAATTGGAGTAAAGAAAATGAAAGTCTATAAAGTTAGACATATGGAAAATTTCCATCACCTATGAAAGGCCACAGTGAGGGGAGATCGTGGCCTAGAAGCATGATAAGGGGTCCAAACAGAAAAAGGGCAACACTGAAACAGTGTTAAATTGCCAAGATACATAAGTTTGTAGAAATTTTGTTTCCTTGGGAAGAAACAGATAATAAAAGGAAATAAAATTTAGGTCTTTTATAGTTTTTAATTTATTCAACTAAGTAAAATTCCATTCATTCATAACCCAATTGCTTAAAATTTTATTATTCAGCTAGAGGTTATTTTTTATTTTTCTTAATTTTTGTTTTGTTAAACAAATCAAAGCAATTGTAATTATAAAGAAGTAGGTAAAACATTCCATCTGTTTTTTAAAGCAGTGGAATGGGAATCAGAAATTAATTTTAGTTTCAGCTTAGCCATTAGCTACACTTGTTCGCAAGAGATAAGCTCCTTAGCCCCTCTGAGTTTGTCCCAATAAAATAAAGATTTTAGACTAAATGAACTCTAAGATACATGCTTGTTCTTCTCTCTTACCCTTCTGGGTTATCATAAGCAAATCCCAGGCATAATTTCATTTCCTTCGCAAATACTTCATCATATGCCTCTAAAAAACAAAGGCTTTTTAAAAATACCTAATCACAATGTGATTGTCACAAAAAAGTTCTCAACATTGTCAAATAGCCAGTTAACATATAAACTTCCCCTATTGTCAGATAATTTGCTTATAGTTGATTTTTTTCTGAATTGAAATTCAATCAAGGACCACTGATTGCAATAACTATTAAGTTTTTTAAAATCTATTTTCCCCTCTATCTTTTCTCTATTGCTTTTGTCCCCCATGTACTTAATGAAGAAGAAGAGTTTTTGTCAGTAGAATTTTCCATACTCTGGCTTTTGTTAATGGCATCCCCTTGGTGTCATCTAGCATGTTTCTCTATTTCTTCTTGTATGAGCTGGTAGTAAGAGCTTGAGACTTGATAAGAATAATGTTCAATATTTTGGCAAGACTACCTCACAGGTGTTGATGTGTACTTCCTATTGCACATACTGTTTTCTCTGTTAAGATTGATAAGGGTGTCAACCTGATTCATCCATTTAAAAATTCCCATCAGCTTTCACCTGATCTAGCAAACTTCAATAATCATTCCCTCAGTAAATTGTTTTATTAGGGATAGAAAAATGATGATATTCTGATTTTATTATTTTTCTATTTATTAATTAGAATCCTCCCTTAAAGAAAAACCTTCCAAATTTTGTTTTCTGATCCAGCTTCCAAGGAGCTTAGAAGTCACCACTGCATCCTATCAACAAGTAAAAAAAAAAAGCGAAACAGACTGAAAAAGTCAACAACTCTTCTTAGATCTATTAGAGAAGTGAGGTCACAGGGCAAACCTCTGTCCCTAAATGCAAAACTATAAAACTCCTGTTAGATAACATGAGAGAAAACCTAGATGACCTTGGGTATGACAATGAGGTTTTAGATACAACACCAAAGGCACAATTCAAGAAAGAAAGAGTTGGTAAGCTGGACTTCATTAAAATTAAAAACTGCTGCTCCATAAAAGACAATATCAAGAGAATGAGAAAACAAACTACAGACTGGGAGGAAATATTTACAAAACACATATCTGATGAAGGACTGTTATACAAAGAACTCTTAGAATTCAGTGATAAGAATATGAACAACCCAATTAAAAATGGGCAAGAGACCTGAGAGATACTTCACAGGAGATATAAGTAAGTGTAAGGAAATATATTCAACATCATATATTAGGTCATATATTTAATTAGCAAATTAAAATGACAGTGAGATACCATAACACATCTATTAGAATGGCCAAAATCCAAAACAGTGACAACACCAAATGCTGGAGAGAATATGGAGCAAAAGGAACTCTCATTTATTGCTGTTGGGAATATAAAATGATACAGTCACTTTGAAAACAGTTTGGTGATTTATTACAAAACTAAACATACTCTTACCATATAATCCATCAATTTTACTTCTTGATATTTACTCAGAGTAGTTAAAAACTTGTGTCCACACAAAAGTTTTTACAGCAGCTTTATTCATAGCTACCCAAAATTGGAAGCAGCCAAGATGGCCTTCAGTAGGTGAATGGATAAATAAACTATGGTACATCCAGACAATGAAATATTATTCAGCACGATAAGAAAATCAACTCTTAAGCAATGAAAAGACATGGAGGAAACTTAAATGCATATTACTAAATGAAAGAAGCCAATCTGAAAAGACTACTTACTGTATGATTTCAACTATATGACATTCTGGAAAATGCAAAACTATGAAGACAGTAAAAGATCAGTGGTTGCCAGGGGCTAGAGGAGAAACAGGGATAAATAGGCAAAGAACAGAGGATTTTTTAGGGCAGCAAAATTATTCTGTATAATACTACAATGCTGGTTATATGTCATTATACATTTGTCAAAACCCATAGACAGTACCATACCAAGAGTGAACTCAAATGTAAACTGTGAACTTTGGATGATGATGTGTCAATGTAGGTTCATCAATTGAAATAAATGTACCCTGTGGTGCAGGATGCTGATAGTGGGGGAGGTTTGGGGGACAGACATGAGTAGGTTGTAATGGGAACTCTCTGTACTTTCTGCTCAATTTTGCTGTGAATTTAAAACTGCTCTAAAAATAAACTTATTATTTTTTAAAAAGACATATACAGAAAAGGAAAAGCCTCCCTTCATCACCTATTCAGTTACCCTGAGATAGAATTCATACAAAATTAAAGATAAACATGTTCTTTCCTTTTATCAGTTAGAATAATGAGATGGTCTCTTGCATTTTCCAAAGGGACACTGATTTTTAAGTATTTTAAATAACTTGAAAGATAGGAGCAAGACTATATAACAGATATAGTCCATCTCTTTACTTTGCAACCAGGCACATAAAACGTTTTAAAACTCATAATTATCTTTCATTATTATATCTTTAGAACAATTATTATGAGCATACAAAGCAGCTAACACAGGATGTAGTGGATAGAACACATTAGGAGTTGTAACACCTATATTCAAAATGCTTAATGCCACTACCTGGTCAGGTAACCTTGAGATTATATCTTAACCTCTCTTCACTTCATTTACCCCCACATGTAAATGGGCATAATAATACCTATTTATTATGAAGAGTAGACATAATATATCTAAAATGTTGGTGCTTGACCAAAAAAAATTATTACTAAATAATACTTCCACTTATAATAAAAAAAATCATAGGACAATCTACTTTATTCCCCTCCCTCCCTCCTTGAAATACAACTTTTGGAACAACCTAAAGAGGAAAGTATCTATCTAACCTTTACAGATTTTACGGATAGTCAGGAGGTTTAAATAACATTTTTTTGATAACCCTGGTCAAGTTAGATAGCTCTTAGTTGGTAGGGAATATTCTATTCTTAAATAGACCAAATCTTACATACTTATGCTTTAAAGACAAGAAAATGATCACAGACCATAGATAAAGGGTTTTCAAACTTGACATTATTGGTATTTTGAGCCTGATAGTTCTTTGTTTGGGAAGGGGGCCTCTCCAGTGCATTGTAGGATGTTTAACAGCATTCCTGTTCTCTACCTACTAGATGCCAGTAGCAAACCTCCTTACACATTTGTGACAACCAAAAAAGTCCTCTGGACATTGCCAAATGTCCCAAGGTGAGGGGAGAAGAGGTAAATCACTCCCGCTGTAGAGGAATAGTGACCTTAAAAAATGTAAAAGATAAAATCATCTTGACCTTTTTCTAGAAAAACTGCCCTCATACTTTAAACTTTTCCTGACAGGCTTTTTTGACCAGAACTGTCTTTGAGGTCTTTCTCTGAAACTTACCCTAGTTTTCAATTATATGGAAAGACAAGTGATAAAAGGCTAGGTATTAAATTATTTAGGACCTTTATGTTCACATTTAGTTTCACCGTTGTTCCACTATTAGCAATTTGTTATAGTGGTAGTGATACTAACCCTGCAGAGTAAATATGTTCAAACCTGATTCTCTTTCCACACATTGAATATAATAATTAAAAATAAGATTACGATGCAAAATCTTTCAAATCATCAGTTTAAATAGCAAATCATAAAATTTTCATTCTATATTTTGACATGTTTTCAATGGCTAGTTTGAACATCACAAAAATTGATCAGTTTTACATTAGACATCAACAAACATGCAGTCTTCAAACAAGGACCTGCTAGGAGCCCTAAAAGTAAATACCCTCTTCTTTCAGTCTAGCCTCGCCTCAAGATCCCACGAAGACCTCTATCTTTTGCCATCTTATGTACCAAGAATGACAAGCTTAGTCAGAATAAAAACTTGTTTTGATTAAACTTACAGCAAGCTGTTCACCAGAATTTCTAACAAATAAGCCCTTCTGTTCACTTGTTAGAGTCATAAACAACAAGAAGCCAAAATAAAAGTGCAGTTAGTCCATTAGGTTCTTTAATCACTGAAGAAAAGAAAGATTGAGTCACTGATCCAGCAAAGAGTTTATCATTGGTTTAAGATGGGGTACATAACAAAAACCAAAAATATTTCTTCTCTAAAAGTCAATTTTTAATTTCATGCTATGTGGTTATATATTTTAATGTCCATGTCAAAGATAAACCTATAAGCAGTTGTTCAAGGCTTTGTCATAACAAGAGAATGACTTCTAGTAAGAAAAAAAAAACACATTTAAATTAGTATTCCCATAACTCTGTTTGTGAAACTTACTATTAGTATCCACTCAATAAAAATCGGTCCTTGTTGACCAACTACAAGGCATCAAAGCAATATAAATCCATCCATTTGACAGATTTGGGAAAAACAGGGAGAGGAAAGAAAAAACATGGAAAGAAATGAATTTAAAATTTACTTTGACTCATTTTCCAGTGGAATGCCCCCCAAAATGACTCTAAGTAAAAAGGAATAAAAATTTAATACTAAAAGTTCTAGGATAAGTTTTCTTTCTAATCTTTGTGGGAAAAGTTTAGAAACTTGTAAGTATTCCCTATTGAAAAGATAAGGCTTTACAAGTGAGAAAATCCTTGAAGAGAATCATCTTGTTTTAGATGTCACTGTTAATATTACTGCTAATAAAAGTAATCATTACAAATAGATACCACTAACTTAAGCAACTACTATATGCTTTACATATTTAATCTTCACTACAAACTTGTGAAGGTGGGGTTATTATCTCTGTTTATAGATAAGAAAAATGAGTGCTATATTAAGCAAGAAACTTTTTCAAAGTCATATAGCCAGTATTATCAGTATGTTTTCCTTTCATAACTCACGTTTTTACGTGTATGTGTCCTTCCGAGACATCTCTGCCAAACATGTAGTAGAAAGATTTTCCCCATGTTTTATTATGGAAATTATTTTAGTTTTAGATCTTACATTTAGGTCTATAATCTGTTTTGAATCTGAGATGGGTGTTGAATTTCATTATTTTGCACCTAGATCCAAAATTTTCAATCTCATATGTTAAAAAGGCTATTCATTCTCTATTAAATTACCTTGGCACATTTATCAAAAACTAATTGACTGTATATGTGTGGGTCTGTTTCTAGAGTTAGTTCTGTTCCATTGGTCAATGCATCTATCCTTAAATCAATACTGCACTATTTTGTTTAGGATAAGTTTATAATAAGTTTTGAAATCAGGTAGTGTGAGTTCTCTCCATTTTTGAATATTTTAAATTATTTTGTGTAATATAGGTCCTTTGGATTTCCCAATTTCTATAAAAAAAAAACCACTGGAATTTTAATGAGAATTAACATTTTATGAATATTGAGTCTTCTGACCCATAAAAACAGTATTGCTCTCCACTTATTTCTGTCTTCTTTAATTTCTGTCAATAATATTTCATTGTTTCCAGTATAATGGTCTTGCATATACATATTTTTAAATTTTTTTTTACTAAGTATTTGATGGAATTTTATGCTATTATAAGTGGCAGTTTTTACTCCAGTTTCCAGTTTGTTGCTTATACATGGAAATATAATTGATTCTTATGTGTTGGTTTTTGTATGCTTTTCCATATCCATTAATATAAAGTTATGATCATTTCTTTATTTAGTTTTTTAATACAGAAAAGTATATCAATTACTATTTAAATAGTCAACCAACCTTGCATTCCTGGGATAAATTCAGGTTGGTAACTATGTACTATTATTTTTCTATATTGCTAGATTTAATTTATTAACATTTTGTTAATCATTTTTGTCTCTACTTATGAGAAATATTGGTCTGTCATTTCTTATCTTGTAATGTCTTTGTGTAGTTTTTCTATAGGGTATCAGGTTAATATTGACTTGATAAGATGGGTTTGGAAGTCTGTTCTCTCTTGTTTTTCTGGAAGAATTTTTAAAAGGTTGATATTATTTCTTCCTTAAATGTTCAATAGAATTTACCAGTGAAGTCAAATGGGATTGGAACTTTCTCTGTTGAAAGATTTTTAACTACAAATACTACAAATGTAATATCTTTATTGAATATAGGACTATTCAGATTATATATTTCTTCATGAGTGAAATTTGGCAGTTTCTAGCTTTTAATAATTTTTCCTTTTATCGAAGTTGTCAAATTTATGACCATAAAATTTTTCATAATCTTTTCTTATTATCTTTTTATGTCTACAGGGTCTGTAGTAATGTAAGCTTTTTTATTCCTGATATTGGTAATTTCTACCCCTCCTCCTTTTTCCTTAGTCTGGCTAAACACCTATTCATTTTATTAATCTTTTCAAAGAACCAGCTTTTAGTTTCATTAATTTTCTCTATTACCTTTTTTTCTATTTTATTGATTTTGCTCCTATCTTTATTATTTCTTTTTGTTTATGTTAAATTTACTTTTGTTTTTATGGAGTCAAGTAGAAGCTTAGATCATTGGATTTAGCCCTTTTTTAATCCAGTTTTACTGAGATTTAATAGAATATAACATTGTGTAAGTTCAAGGTATACAATGTGATGACTTGATACATGTATATATTACAAAATATTACAATAAGGTTTGTTAACACATCTATTATCTCACACGATTAACATTTTGTCATTGTTCTTATGATGAGAAAGAACATTAAAGCTCTACAGTTATAACAACTTTGATATATACAACAATATCATTAACTATGCTCACCATTCTGTATATTACATTCCCAGAAATTATTCATCTTATGACTGAAAGTTTGTATACTTTGACTAACATCTCCCCATTTCCCCCACCTCTTAGTCTCTGTTTAACATTATACTCTCTGCTTCTATGAATTTTACTGTAAAGTTATACTCGGATTTTTCACTGTACAGGAGGTTGGCACCCCCAACCCCTGTGTTGTTCAAGAGTCAACTATATATATACACATATATACATATATACATATATATATATATATACATTTATATATATAAGCCCACTATCAAATATATATATAACTTTTTTTTAGCCATTCATTTGCCAAAGGACACAGGCTATGTCTTGGCTATTGTGAATAATGCTACAACAAACATAGCTATGGAAACATCTCTTCAATATAGTGATTTCATCTTCTTCAGCTGTATACCCAGAAGTGGGATTGCTGGATCACATGGTAGTTTTTTTTTTTTAGTTTTTTGAGGAAACTACACTATTTTCCACACTAGCTATACCAATTTACATTCCTACCAGCAGTGCACAAGGGTTCCCTTTCTCTACATCCTTGCCAACGTTCATTATGTCTTGGCTTTTTAATAATAACCATTCTAACAGATGTGAGAGATATCTCATTGTGGTTTTGATTTGCATTTTCCTGATGATTAGTGATGTTGAGCACCTTTTCATGTACTAGTTGGACATTTGGATGTATTCTTTGGAAAATGTTTATTCAGGTCCTCTGCACATTTTTAAATTAAATTTTATGGATTTTTGTTTTATTTATTTATATGAATTCTTTATATATTTTCAGTATTAACTCCTTATCAAATATATAGTTTGCAAATATTTTCTCCCATTCCATAGGTTGCCTTTTTATTATGTTGATTGTTTCTTTTGCTGTGCAGAAGTTTTTTCATTTGATGTAGCCCCATTTGTTGCTTATACTTTTGGTGTCATATGCAAAAAAATCATTGCCTTTTTTTCTTTTCTAATGTAAGCATTTGACGTTTGCAACTTAGCCACTCTTTGGCTGCATCCCCCCAAATTTAATATGTCATATTTTCATTTTTATTCAGTTCAAAGTGTTTTCTATTTTCTCTGTGATTTATTTTTTGACCTATGGGATATTTAGACGTGTACTGTTTAATTTACAATTCTTTAGGGATTTTCCAAGTATCTTTCTGATATTAAATTCTAATTTGATTTTACTTTTGTCTGAACATAATAATTTGTATTATTTCAACTCTTTATAATTTGCAGCATTTTTAATGGTCCAGAAAATGTTCTATCTTCATTAATGTTTCATGTGCACTTAAAAAAGATGTGTATTTTGCTATTGTTTGTTGAAATAGTCTATAAATATCAGTGTGGTAAAGATGGTTAATAGTATTGTCCAAGTCTTCTTACTGAAGTTTTTGTCTACATGAGCCATTTATAAAGAGAGGAATGGTGAATTCTCCAACTATAATTGTGAATTTGCCTCTTTACCATTTCAGTTCTATCTTTTCTTCATATATTTTGAAGCTCTATCATTTGAAGAATTCATATTTAGGACTGTAAAACCTCCTGGATTGGATGACCCCTTTATCATTATGTAATGTCCCTTTATATCTCTTATAATGTTTCTTGTTCTGAACTACTTTGTCTAATTTTCTTTACAGTTACATTAGGTATAATGTAAATCTAATTTCCATTATACCTATTCCAGCTTCAGTTGATTAGTGTTTACATGGTATATCTTTTAAATCTATCTATATCTTTATATTTAAAGTGAGCTCCTTGTAGACAAATATAGTTGGATCTTACTTTTGTTAATACCATTTGACAATACCTAGCTTTTAACCGACATGTTTACACCATTTACACTTAATTTAATACCAATATGATTGGGCTTACATCTACCTTTTTACTATTTATTTTCTAAATGTGCCATATATTCTTCATTTCCCCCCGTTTTTTTTTTTTTTCTGTCTTTTTTATGGTTTAAATGAGTATTTTTCTGATTCAATTTTGTCTCCACTACTGGCCTATTATAGTATTTTGTTTTACTTTTTAGTGTCTTCTCTAGGATTTACAATATACATCTTTAACTTCTCACAACCTATCTTCCAAAAATATACACATCATTATGTTGTAAAAACCACACAGTATCATTTCCTTCTACTAATTCCTTGCTATTGTTTTCATACATTTTACTCCTAATTATGTTATAAATCCCACAGTACGGTGTTACTATTTTTGCTTCAGATATTTCACTATCTTTTTAAAGTGTTTTACAAAGGAAAAATGTTTTGTATTCTCACTTTTTTTATCACTCACAGCATTACTCAATGTTGTAGGTCCAAATATTCATGTTGTATTATATTTCTTCTAACTGAAACACTTCCTTTAACATTTCTCATGGTGAAAATTCACTGCCAATAAATTTTCTCATCTTTTGTTTGCTGAACAAGTCCTCTATTTTACTTTTATTAAACAAAGCTATTTTGCTTGGTATAAAATTATGATTTAACAGCTTTTTGTTTTTCTTTCAGCACTTTAAAGATATCCATTACTGGGCTTCCTTGGTGGCACAGTGGTTGAGAGTGTGCCTGCCAATGCAGGGGACATGGGTTCGATCCCTGGTCCAGGAAGATCCCACATGCTTCAGAGCAACTGAGCCCCGTGTGCTACAACTACTGAGACTGCACTCTAGAGCCCCCGAGCCACAACAACTGAGCCCGCGTGCCTAGAGCCCATGCTCCACAACAAGAGAAGCCACCACAGTAAGAAGCCCGCACACCTCAACAAAGAGTAGCCCCAACTTGTGGCAACTAGAGAAACCCCGTGTGCAGCAACAAAGACCCAACACAGCTAAAAAATAAATAAATAAAATAAATAAATTTATAAATAAATAAATAAAGATATCTATTACTTTCTGCTTTGTTTAGTGTCTGATGAGAAACCTGCTGTCATTTTTATCTGTGGTCTTCTGTATGCAATGTTTTCTTTTCCTCTGGATGCCTTCAAGATTTTCTCCTCATATTTGGTTTTCAGAAATTTGGGTATGATGTGCCTAAGTGTGTTTTTTCTTTTAATGTATCATGCTTGAGAGTCTCTACCTTCTTTGATCTGTTTGTGGTCTTTCATTCATTTTAGAAAACAACTGGCCATTATTATCTCTTTGAATATTTATTCTGTGCTGTCTGTCTCTATCTTCTCATGAAAATGTAATCATATATATGTTAAATCATTTTATATTATCCCATAGATATTGGATACCCTATTCTGTTGTTTCTTCTTCTTTTTCTCTTTTGTTTCAGTTTGAATGCTTTCTATTGATCTAATGTACAGTTAACCAATTCTTTCCACTGCTATATCCAGACTGCTGATAAGCCCATCAACTGAAATTTTCTTCTCTGTTAGCATGTTTTCCATTTCCAGCATTCTCATTGGATTCTTTTTTTATCTCCATATGCCTGCTGAAATTTCCCATCTGTTCGTGCATGTTTTTCTCTTTTCCACTACACCCTTTAACATATTTAACATAGTTATTTCAAAGTACTTCATCTAATGTTCCATAATCAGGGTCACATCTTGATTTGATTCTGTTGATTGTTTATCTCTTGCTAATGGGTTATAGCTGTTGTTGCTGCTACTTTTTTGTTTATTATATAATATTTGATCAAATGCAAATATTGTGTATAAACAAATAGTGAGGTAAATTTAAAACTGAAAATGGACACATTTCTTTTTCTGTCAGTCCATTAGTGTGGAGGTTGGGTCAGTCTATACAAGAGTTGAACTCAGTTGGTTTTGGTTGTTGCTCTAATTACCTTTAGTTTACCGTAGACTTCAAATTCCTCCAGTGGTAGACTGCTTCTACCTTGTGCTTAGTATGAGACCTAGAGAGTTGGAGGATTTTTATCAGTATTTCTGTTCCATTCTCACCTTTCAGCAGAGTTTGCATGCCCATCACAAGGGGATCTTTTTCCAGAATTTTCCCCCTCTTCCAGAAATAGACTACCTGCTTTAGCTTGTTACTAAGTGCGAGGATTACGTGGGTGCCTGGGAATTTTCAGCCTCTTGTTTAAAACTTCTCAGTATTCCGTCTCCTCTCATCATGGCAGCCCCAAGCTACCTTGTATCAATGGAGTATCTTGTGCAAAGTTGAGTTTCATGGCCCTATCCTGTAACAGAACTCTGCTTGGCATCAGTGCAAGTTCTTGGGCTCAAGTAAGTCTCCTATTTCATTCAGTAGTGGCAGACAACTTTTTTCTTCTACTCCTAACCCAATGGCAACCAAACTTTGCCTGGTATCAGGGGTGAGAGGCCAATCCTTTTTTTCATGCAAGAAAAGGATTCAGAAAAGGGCCAGACATCGCACCTTTCCATCGGTAGCAGCCAGTCACCATCCACATGCCTGCACCACTAAAGAGTTTCTCTCAGGTCTCCTTCCTTGCCTCCAATCCTATTTGTGAGCACCCAGTTAGGGCCCATGGACAAGCATTGGTGAGTGCTTGCAGACTCTACTTTGTGTGGGGCTTTCAAGTGTTCTAAATTGTTATGCTTGTCCATATTTGACCTTTAAAAATTTATTAAAATTTTAGTTTGTATTAGTCAGGATTCTCCAGAGAAACAGAACCAACAGGATGTGTGAGTGTGTGTGTGTGTGTGTCTGTGTGTGTGTAAAGAAATTTATTATAAGGAATTGGCTCATATAATTATAGAAGCTGAGAAATCAAGACCCAGGGGAGCTGATGGTATACTTCTAGTGTGAGTCCGAAGACCTGAGAAGCAGGAGAGCTAGTGATGTAAGTTCTATTCCAAATCTGAAGGCTGGAGAAGACCAGCATCCAAGCTCTAAGTCAGGCCTTTATTCTATTCAGGTCTTCATGGATTGGATGAGGCCCAACCACATCAGGAAAGATGATCCGCTTTACTCAGTTTACCAATTCAAATATTAATCTCATCCAGAAACACCTCAGAGACACATCCAATAATAATGTTAATAATAATAAAATCCAATAATAATAAGCAATGTTTAATCGAATATTTGGGCATCACATGGCCCAATCAAGTTGACACATAAAATTAACCATCACACTTGTTTTCTTCTTACCTGATATTTCTTTTTACTGTACTCTATCAAAGGCAAATTTTGTGTGGCCCCTATCTCTTTGGAGGGGCTTGCCATCCTTTGGAATTCAGTGACCCTGGTTGTCTCGAATCTGTGATGAGCACAAACAAGTTACGATTTTATAGATTATCCCATATTTTTGTTGTTAGAGTAGGAACAATCTATATCCAAAATAGAAACAGTTTTCCCAAGTACTCCTAACAGTCAGAGTAAAAAGCTTTTGAATCAAGACACGTTCATCAAACACCTGTCAGTTTTGTTTTTTACAGTGACTGGAAAGGTAAGTAATAATGGAATGTCTCTACTCTTAATGCGTTACTAACCTAGTGCATGGGAATGGTGAGTGTGTAACAACAAATAATGCTAATAGTTCAGTGA
Organism: Balaenoptera physalus; assembly: GCF_965194825.1. Classification (NCBI taxonomy): domain Eukaryota; kingdom Metazoa; phylum Chordata; class Mammalia; order Artiodactyla; family Balaenopteridae; genus Balaenoptera; species Balaenoptera physalus. The sequence continues at coordinate 51,987,751 of NC_138885.1, forward strand.
AAATCATTTAATAATAATATTCTTTATGCTAAGAACCTAGGTCACCAAGGTACTTTATAGTGTACAAAAATAGCTATGCTGACTCAGATTTTACTTAGAGTCAGTTCTATATTGCTCAGTATTAAAAATAATAGTATCACTGGCTTGATTACTCAGTTTATGGTATACTTTTACCTAGATTTTTCACATGCAGAGTATTTGTAACAGCATTCTTTAGCTTATACCTGTTAATATTTGTGAGAATAAAATTAAACTTCTTTATATTTTGAATGATCATTCCAGGGTACCTAAATTTCATTCCTAAATTCTAACAAGCTAGCATCATGCTTAACATCTTCTTGTGTTTCGTAAAGTGTATTAGAATTGAGAGCTGAAAAGCGACGGCCTTAAACGAGTGGTAAAGATACACCTTATTTTCTTTGCTGAGTAAAAGCCTGGAAATAGGAAGGTAGTTTAACAGAGATCGACTACATTTTATATTAAAGTTTTCCTCATAACAACATACAAAAAATGGACCCACTTCTCACAATAAATATTACTTATACATTATTAAGAGTTTAGTAAAATAGCAATTTATTTTTTAATTACATGCTATAGATATGTGAAAACTTAACCTCAACTTTTCATTTTTTGGTTTCATACTATAAAAATAATTTTTTTGAAGTTCAGATGCAAACATTCTCTCGGACCTTGAAAAGTTCAAATGTTCTTGGCACAGTGCCTGTAAATATATTGTGAATAAAATGATCTTACTCTTACCTTCTTTCCTAAGTCCAAGGGTGATAATAAAGTCAGGAAAGGTGACAAACTCTAAACCACTAGCAGCAGCAGCTTTATAGTTCCTAAATCAAACAATTTATAAACTAACTTTATCAGAAAAAACCCCACTATGCAATCTAATAGGGAAAGGATAGCTGTGTCATTAATGGATCATACATGTTTACAGTTGTCATTCATATGAGTTAACACATGATCATCCAAAAGCCACTGATAGGAATAGAGACGCAGACATAGAGAATGGACTTGAGGACACGGGGGTGGGGGGGGACGGGTAAGCTGGGACGAAGTGAGAGAGTGGCATGGACATATATACACTACCAAATGTAAAATAGATAGCTAGTGGGAAGCAGCCGCATAGCACAGGGAGATCAGCTCAGTGCTTTGTGACCACTTAGAGGGGTGGGATAGGGAGGGAGGGAGGGAAACGCAAGAGGGAGGGGATATGGGGATATATGTATATACGTATATGTATAGCTGATTCACTTTGTTATACAGCAGAAACTAACACACCATTGCAAAGCAATTATACTCCAATAAAGATGTTTTAAAAAAAAGTCACTGATATTATGTTTGAATAAAAAGATAAAGACTATCATTGGAACCTGCTGTATACTGATAGCCTAGTTCTCTACTTTTGCTGCAAAGCAAAATGTGTCTTAGAGAGAAAAAAATGTGTCTTTAAAAAAATACAAAAAAATTCCTGTGGGAAGGGATAATAAATTATTTCAAACTTATATAAACCTCAGCAGATATAAACCATGTAATATTCACCCCAAATTTGGAGAATTCCATTAAACAATTCAGAATACCTTCATATTTTCTCTAATACATGAACCACATTTCCACCAAAATCTCCACCATCTTTGACTATTTGTTATTCACTATGGGTGCTGATGCCAAATTCAATTAACCAAAATTGAATGCCAAATTGAATTAACCAAAAATGAGTACCTGAAAAATTGATTCCATCCCTTCCATTCCCAGTAATATAGCCAAGAGTGGCCTGAGCATGAAAATTATTATAATTTGTTGCCTTCGAATTTTTTGGAATCTCACTGAAGATGAAACTGTTTCATAAAATTGTTATTTGAAAATTCTGTTTCAGCTCCTCTGAGAATTATTCCAGAATTTTTCACTAAGAAGTAATAACATCAAGGAAATTTTGTGGGCAGTGGCCAACTTCCACTTGCTTTTCTCCCCATTTTCCCTGTTACAGGCCAGGGAAAGATGTCAGTGCAGTTGGTATTCTTTAATAGAAAATTTTCCCACTCGTTCTCGCAGTTCAGCCCACTCAGTACAAAACACACTGAGGGTCAGGGGTTAGCGCCAACAGTTCTTTGCTGTTTGTCTTGTTAGTTTTAAAATATGATGTATAACAATTGTCCCCTGAATTTCAGTTTCCTGACGACAATATGACAAATTTCTTTCAACTATTCTGATGTAGGAAGCTAATTAAGTAAACTAGTTTAGCAACTGATCACGTTTCACTAATTTCAACCATCTGCCTCAACATTTGTTCCTATGTGTACCAGCTTTCATAGCTTCTTTCCTCTAATAGCAATTAATGAAACTGTTAATAAGCTACATATATCATACAATGTTGTAACAATTTACGAAAGGATAACATTATGAGACAAATTACATTTAACAATGGTAGAAAAATGACTCTGATTATCAAACGTTATACAACATCAACTAGTTTTCTTCTTAACTCATGCTTCTCAATTAATTCTCTAATTTAACACACATTTTATGTATAATTCATAATTTTAACTCTCGGTCATATTTGCCATCTATTTTTACATGCTGACTGCTTATAGGAGACACATATTAATGAAACACAACCTCTGTGCAGATTACTGAGCCTTGATTTTATTTTCAATCACACTCTGAAGTTCACTGAGCTTTTTCATAAGAACTCTTTTCAGTGATTGTAGAATGCATAAAGAGGCAAGCTATAATATTAGCCAGTTTTTGTGCTATATTCAAAGAATGGTCTATGTACAAACACACACTTATATCATGATTTTAATTTTTTAAATGAGATTAATTTATAAAGACCTTGAATGAAAACAAAAAATAAATGACCTTGAAAAATAAGTCCTATTGAACTACTTTAGCCTTCTAAAATAGCTTAATGCGTTTGGTAACACTCATACAAAAGAAAAATATAAAACATCATTAGAAAAAAATATATATCATTAGACTTTGCTAAGGATTTGGGCTTTATTTTCATGGCAATTAAAAAAAATAAATATATTAACACCTCTTTAATATGTTTTCATGAAATACACAGTAAGTGCTAAAAGTTCACCTCACCAGTACTAAGTATCCCTCTGTTTAGCCACTACTCTTGTCCAAATATACACCCATATACAGTTGATCCTTGCACAACACGAGTTTGAACTACTTGGGTCCACCTACACCCGGATTTTTTTCAATAGTAAATACTCTAGTACTACACGATCCATTGTTGGTTGGATCTACAGAGGCAGAGGAACAATGGATATGGAGGAACCACCAATATGAAGGGCCAACTATAAGTTGTATGTGGATCCAACTGCAGCAGGTTGTACCCCTAACCTCCTGGGTTATTCACAGGTCAACTGTGCATGCATTCACCAGTACTCAAAACTGCTCCCTTCTCTCTGATGACCACCACCTTCTGTTTCCATATCCACAATCAAAATAATGTTATAGAGAAAAAAAAACCCAAAAACTGGATATTCTGAAATATCCAGGACATCTTTACAAAGCTTCAAACTTTGTTTATATTTGTATATAGATATGTATAGATGATCCTACACATTCCTCCTCCAATAAGTTGTTTGGATAACATAGACCTGACATAGTCAGGAATTTTTAAAATGATTTTACCAATTTACAGTGAATGATGTGAACAAGTAAATATATCTGAAATCATAATATATTAGTAAAAATATATAACAAGTTTCCAAATGAATTGAGTAAAAATGCAATTTGGAGTCTTAATTAATCATAAAATGGATACATTCATAGTATTATTCCCAACCTACACTAAGCTATGTTCATCCTATGACTCAGGTACATTAAGATTGGACATGACTGAAGGACTTATTAAATAGACTTACTTACCAAAATCTGTTTATAAGAAGGACATTACAGCAACTCATTCTAAAGGAGGAGAGAAAAAGAACACCAATTTGGTCAAGTACAGAAGCTCAGCACTGGTGAGGTCAAGCAAATGGGAAAATCCACCGCTCAGGGTATCTTTAGCTCAATTCCATGAATGTGTGTTTTATCTCCTTTAACCCCTGAGGAGACTGAAGTTTAAAGAATTTTGGTCAACATCGTAAAAGTCAAAGTATGACCATGAAATTTACAGCAACTTGACTAGAGACATAACTAGTATTGTCTGTACCCAGATCACCAATTATTCATCAATCCTTCCCTGCTCCTCCGGCAATTTGCAGATTATGTTTGTCCTTCTCTGCCTGAAAAATTAAAACCACACTATTGGGAACACCTATACATACATCGCATGAGAAACTTATTTTACATTTTGCTTGATATTATCATTTCTAGAGATAAGCAAGTATACAGTATATTGATATAGCTGAGTTTAGAATGAGGGTTGAAGAAATACAGTGTGGTGCTAAGCAGTCCTGGTTCTCCTTGTGTTTTACATATTTTGTGTAATTTAGCGATTCTTATTGAAACTGTTGCCATTTTACCATTGGTATATAGAGATAGTTTAAATAACTCAGAGAAGAATAATAAAAATAATTCAAAGAATAAGAACTACATTCTTAGAAGAATGATGGAAAGGAATTGGGAGCCACACTAGAAAGATTAAGCTCAAAATGCTAATATAAAGTAGTCTGGCTTCCTTTAAATATGCCACTTTTTATAATGTAAATAGCTTTCATTTTACAATGGATACTTCATGGCTTAATTAAAATAATCAGGTGGAAAATCTCCTAAACCAAAGAGACAATAGAACTGAGAAACACTGTCTTCTTCAAATAGTGTGAGAACAGTGGGGAGAATAATTCCACCCCAGCCTAGGATTCACAGAAATTACTTCATCAGTTGTGTCTCTATCAGTTTCACCTCTTAAAATAAAAAGATTAAAGCCACCATTTATATCTTGCATTTCATCCTAAGCAACATCCAGTCTTAAATCTAGTGCCTACAATTCCAAAAGCAAGGCACACTAATCACAATTCTACAATTTCTCAATAACTCAGGGACAGAACTAAAATTCTATACTCTGCCCCAATGAAGAACCTTGTACATGGACCATAAAAAAGACAACTTCTCTTCCTTATGTGAAAAGAAAAAATAGAAAGGAAGGAAGGGAGGGAAGGAGGAAAGAAAAAACTGTGTCATGATTATACGGTATGTAAATATCACACCCCAATTCATAAAATGCAATAAATCTGCATTTCACTGAGGACCAGGTCAATGATGAATGAGTGAGAAAACACGCGTGCCCAGTTCAGGGCAAGGTTACCATAGATAAGCCATGACTGACTGTTATGACCCAGAGAAATTTGTGTTTAAATGGGTGCAACTTGAGTGCATTTAGATATTTATTAAGCATGTATGAGAACTTCTAAGTTTTGTTTACCATTTTCTAACATTGTTCACAATCACAATTCTTCCATTGTCTGAAATATTCCACCCTTTTCCTTTCTTTCTTGTTTTAGAATTTTCTTACCTTTTTCCTTTCTATTCCAAGAAGCCTAAGGAGTGCTTCAAGTTACTTTTTCATCAGATTTTACTATAAAAGACAAGTATTAGAAGACAAAGAACTAACTCATTAAGGCCACAATAAAGAAAAAAAACATAGGCAATTTGTCACAACCCGAAATAGTTATAATTGCAAAATGTGGCAAAAGGCAGCTGCAATATTTGAGCACCACATTTAATCTGTAAACTCTCTTGAAGCCAAGGCAAAAAGAAGATAAAAATGTTGGTGTCTACTGCTCTAGCTATTCAGAGTCCTGAGAATGGAATCTCCTGTGGTAAGAAACAGCGTACAAGCAGCACTAGCAACCATAGCAGAGGGCCCCCGAAATAGCTAGTCTTCTAGGCAGAACTGACTCCTGCAGTAATACCATTCTGACTCCATTCCCCTTTCCTAAAATAACCTCTTAACCTTGACCTCCAGAACCTGTGCAGTGGATAAAGATGGAGACACACACCACAAAATTGGACAAGTACCACTCATTGGCTGGCAATGGGAAATCTGGTCCTAAAAGTTTCATAGATCAAGGATCTAACTCTGCAGGCTTCCAATGAGTAAGCACGGCAGACCCTGCCCCTTCCCTTGGCCGCCACTCCAAACACAGCCACTAAGCAGGCATATTCCATTGTGAAGGTGAGGCAGCGGAGTTCCAAATTAATGGCTCTGCTCATTAGTAATATGTTAATCATTTTCCAACCAAGCTGTATTCATCTGGAATACAATTAGCAAAATCTAATATGTCTAGCATTATCAGGAAAATCAACTGTTTAGCCTGGATTTTTTTTTTTTACCACATAACTGAAGCAAACCCTTTTAACAATGCCACTTTTGAAAACTATCTTTTTGAGAAAATCATTTAACCTTCTGTAATGACAGCTTCAGGGTTATCATTTTGATTATTAGTTATTGAACTGGGTAAATTGAAATAATGCCCTGGGAACTCACAAGGATGTAGGGCTGCATAAATGGTCCCTAGTCACCTCTCTTTTGCATGAAGAGCCCTCTGTCCTTCCTTTGAAATCTGCTGTATTTCTCATGGCTGTCAATATGTTACCACTTTTCATCTATTCCGTTACTCTGTGTACAGTTGTCTGGGTAAGGTTTTGAAAGTGAGCCCACCTCTCCTCTGGAGTAAGCTCTGGACTGTCATTTATCATTAGAGGGCTGTTTCACTTACTCCCTGGTTCACAATTTGGTTTCAGAGCATGGGCTAAAATCTGCCTTCTGGACCCATTGAGGTTCACCATATTGTGTATGTTATTGTTATTTTCCCAGAGAGCATGATATGTTTAAAAGAGATTGTCTTGTGTTACCATAAATAAGAAACAAGAACTTGCCAGGAGTTTAATACATAGCTTAATAGCTTTAGAGAAATGCAGGGCACCTTGAAGTTTCATTCTCATAGGCATCTTGGGTTTCCACCAAAAAGGACACTTAAATAAGAAAAATATATCTATTTCCTTCATGGCTAGCTCTGGCTATTTAAATCAGGCCAACTCAAATATTTACTTATACCACAAACCTTAAAGCAAACCTTAAATATGCACCAAGGTTTATAACTTTTCTCATGAGCTTCCTCTTACTCATTCCTAATCTAGTCCTGCAATTCATCTTTACTGAACCCCAATCTTCTGAATCTGTGACTCAGTTTTATTTCTGCTTCTGGTATTTGAGCTTCAGCTTTTTCCAGTGAACCTGGCTTGGATGTTTTTCTGGCTTTTGACTCCATGAATTACCTTTGGTAGAAATCCCTTGCTATAGCTCCAGGAAAGAAACAAAGAAAGAGAGAGAGAGAGAGGTGGGGAGATGGGGTGGGGGGGGGAAGGGAGGGAGGGAGGGAGGGAGGGAGGTGGAAGGAAGGAAGGAAGGAAGGAAGGAAAGAAGGGGCAGCAAATACACATCTAGTCACAGGAGCTCAGACATTCACCCTTTACACTTTATATAGAGAGAGTATTTAGACTTCCAATTTCAAGGTGATTGTGAATTAGAGCAAGTTCAACTCCAACTGATATTTTGTATCAATAGGAGGCAAGTTATCTTATATCTTCCGACAAAGTGAAAGACACATGGAATGGGGAAATGGGAAAATTATTTCGTGACTTTTTTTCTTTTTCACATGCATTTAACCACTTCACAGGATTAAGTGCACAGACACTTAATCAGAAGCATGTGAAGGTTTTGATTGTTTAATAAGAATGTTCAACTCTTTTCAAAACCTTGAAAATTGCCAGCCACAATTTTCAACAGCCTGCTGACTACATAAGATAATGCAATGGGATTTTGAGGGGATGTTTCCTATTGTCTTGGAAATTCTTCTGAAGCTCCAAAAATGAAAATAGTAGGCAATAAGTACATTTACCTTCTGAAAAAAAAACTAAATATATCTATACTAGACATAACTAAAAGATGGCATAAACAATCTAATGATTTTATCAATCACAATGACCCACTTCCTGCCTCTATATAGAGTTTGTTATACTATGACCCTAATCTTCTGGCAAAATCATCATGTGTTCTGGACAAGGAGCTAGTGATCATTTGCCAAAATAGCAATAGTTTGTGCTTAAAATAGTACCAAAAATCACACGTTAGAGCATTCTGGCACATCTTGTACTATCAATATTCTACACCTGATATGGCTCTAAAGGCTATGTAGTGAAAAGAAAGAAATGTGAGAATAAAAGCCCTAAGTCATTTTTAACTTAATGAAATAGGATGTTGATTTAATGTTAACAAGTAGAGATATTTCAAGTAATAACTTGGTCTTTGTAAACAGATATTGAGGAGGACTCCTAGAAAATAGTATGGTAATACTCCCAAGTTGGTAGACTGTGGCAACTAAAAGCCAAGGACCCAGACGAAGTGGCTAATCTCACTCATCTGCTGACAGACTGTGAAAAGTGTGGGATTTATGCCAGGGTCAATCACAATACTAAATGTGAATCTTTCTCTACTTTCTAAAGATAGACCACCTGATTGAATATAGCAAACCTAATGAATGAATGAAAAGACAATCCAAATCCGATAATTTTAAACAAAAATTAAAGGCAATACTTCTGAAGCTGAAGTGGTATTCAGTTCCAAATCTGAAAACAGGAAGATAGAAATCAAAGTGTGTATTGTTTAGGAGAGAGGGGAAGATTTTGAATTTAAACAAGTGATTCGATCATGTGGTAAAAATTTTCATTATGAACTACATGCTCTCCAATACTTTTAAAATCTACTCTTCCTTTCTAGACACAATTTTGCCAAGTTTAGATCCTCCTCAAATGTCACAATTTTGATTTCTAAAATAATTTTGTTTTGTTATACCAAGTCACATTTTCTTGTTTTCAAAGTCTTAAGTTTATTTAAACTACTAGAAATGACCTTTTGAAAACAATACCTGGAATATGCGACGGAAAAATATCTCTAATCTTGAAATTCACCTTAGGTTTAACAATTTGGAAAAATTAAGAGGGAATAATATAGATTACATACCTGGAGTTTTTGTTTTTGTTTAACTCAGGATTTAACTGAACGCAGCATCTTTCCAAACCCCAAATGTATGGAGTTTCTTGCTCTTCTTCCTGGTAAGAGAAGAGATATTTTTTTAAAGAAATCTTTTATTATAATCATATTCTCATTTTCTTTTCTCATATTTCTCATATGTATATTAAACCTATAGAGGATTGCTAGGTAATTAAGACATCCTTATATTTTCTGAGTCCTAGAAGTCAGTTTCAAAATATTTCAATGTTTGAGGCAAATAATGCCAACCACATTGTAAATGAATATAAAAGGGGAAGCAAATGCTGTGTTAATAGGTCCAGATTTCAGTCGGGCATTTCTTGCCTTTCTGCCCTTTGCGCTAGTATGTGTGGTAGCTAAGTGTGGCCCAGCGGTAGCAACATAACAGGGCGTGTGTGGACAAACATGAGCTGGGGAATGTAAGGCTCCTATGGTTTCTTTCCAATCTCGAGACCAGGCAGGACAGGGCTGGGGGATAGCCTCAACAGTGAACTCTCTCCCGGAATCCCTTGTAACTAAAGAATGATTGCTTTTCTACCATTGTGTCCAAATGACAAAGGCAAAACTCAACAAAATAAAAAGTTTGCATCTGTTAGGTACCACCTACATCTGCCTACGTATCTTCGTGACGCAGACTGAGAACAACGTGCGTATGTCACTAGCAGAGGGGGTTGGAGTTCATAGCATGAATCCCATTGGCAAGGATGTATTTTAGTGAGTTGAATAACACCCATCTGATAAACAACATTTGGGTTCACCACAGGGAGGGCTTGGAAAGAGAGAGGCTGTTCACGAGGAGATGCTGACACTGGGGAAGAAAGCAGGGAGGAAATGCAGCATAACAAAATCCCATTGAACTATTGATGATGGCGTCTCTAGCATGAGAGTTTGCCGGTCACTGCTATCTTGGAAGAAGTTACACAGATATTGATATGCCCAAATTAAAAAAAGGAAAAAAAAGTTTCATTTGTCAAATAATTTCTTTTATATGAAGTTATTTTTCAAATAACTATACCTGTAGGATTTTGCTGGAAAAAATAAAAGTCTATAAAAACCAAATATCAGAAAGTTTTAAAGACATTTGGATAAAATCCTCCCACAGATTCAGTTGGATTAAAACTAATTCCACTTCTCTTGTAATAACCTATAATGGAAAAGAATCTAAAAAAGAATATATATATATACACACATATATGTATGTATATAATTGAATCACTTTGTTGTACCCCTGAAACTAACACAACTTTGTAAATCAACTATATTTCAATTAAAAAAAAAAACAAATTCCACTTCTGAGTCTGTCTAAAATTTTGCATTTGGCTAGGAGAGTTAGCGAACACTTATTTTTAAAGTTTATTTTAGCTGCTAAAGTATATATAGTGTGTAGTATGTATGAATGCAATCACTATTTTTTCAATTGACCTCTTACACAGCAATCTTGCTAACTTAACTTAGAAATTCTAATAATTTAGTTATAGATGCCTCAGAATTTTGTATGTATGCAATCATATGACCTGAAATACAACGAGAATTGTATTTCTTTCTTCCCAGTTCTCATAGCTCCATTTTCTTGACTTACTGCACTGGCAGGGCCTTTCAAGAAAACATTGAAAAAAAGTGAATATTCAGCTACACTTTTCCATTCCTCAAATCAAATGGAAATCATTCAGCATTCCTGGTTAAGGATGACATTTCTGGATTTTTTTTCTTCTAGATACCCTTTATCAAATCAATAGTCTCCTATTCATAGTTTGCTAAGACTTTTGATCATAAATAAGAATTGAATTCTATCATAAGGTTTATCTCCATCTATTGAGATGGCTACATGATTGTTCTCCTTTGTTAATTTGTGAAATGCACTGATTTTTTTTGTAAATGCAAAGCCAATTTTACATTCCTAGAATAAACATAACCTAATCATGATGTATCCTTTTTGGATATTGCTATATTGGGTTTATTGTTACTTTGTTTAGGGTTTTTATATCTATGATCATGAGTAAGATTGGTCTGTAACTTTTCCTTCTTATAATGTCCTTCTGAGGTTTTGGTGTCAAGGTTATACTTGCCACATAAACAGGTTGAGGAATGTTCCTTCTTTATTCTCTGGCAGAATTGATCTAAACTGGTGTATTTCTTTTTAAACTGTTTGATAAAATTCATCAAAAATGACAAGTGGCTTGGGAGCTTATTCAATTTTGATATCCCAAGCATTTAGCACCATACCAGGCAGATGGATATTATAGATGAATAAATGGAAAAAGAGGAAAAGGAAGGAAGTTTCTCCAGATACCTGAGGATCATAAAACGTTCTCCTGCAGTAAAATTCTTCTCTTTTTTTTTTTTTTTTTTAAATGATTCTTTTTATTTATTTATTTATTTTTGCTGTGTTGGGTCTTCGTTTCTGTGCGAGGGCTTTCTCCAGTTGTGGCAAGCGGGGGCCTCTCTTCATCGCGGTGCGCGGGCCTCTCACTATCGCGGCCTCTCTTGCTGTGGAGCACAGGCTCCAGACGCGCAGGCTCAGCAATTGTGGCTCACGGGCCCAGTCACTCCGTGGCATGTGGGATCCTCCCAGACCAGGGCTCGAACCCGTGTCCCCTGAATTGGCAGGCAGATTCTCAACCACTGCGCCACCAGGGAAGCCCAATTCTTCTCTTTTTGGGTGGTGCAATACACAAGGACTAGAGGCTTAAAACTCTGTGCAGTACAACATCTGGAATATTCTGATAGTAAATAAAGTAGCTAGTTCTATATTAAAATGAAACGAGAAGCTCTTTTTAAAAAGAAAAGAGAGAAAAAAATGCATATTTCTGCCAGTTATAAACAGATCTCTAAATTAAATTTCCAATAGCAACTGGTTATTATGTCACTTTTTTTTACTTTAAAAAATTATCATTTTTGAAAGAGGTGGAGGAAGGTAGAGGGAGTTTTCTTGGAAAAAATGAAGTCTGTTATTTAACACAGTTCATTGGATAGCTGGTCATTCATAGTTTCTCACAAGGAGTCCCCAAGACAACACTCTATACTTGTAAACTTTGTGTTCTTGGCCTGAACCATGAAAATGATTTCTGTTAGCCTGACCAAACGTTCCCACTGTAAGAAGTGTAGGCTGAACTCCTCTACAAATACACACATATTCCTGGCTGTTTGAACAGCATGTTCTCCCTTGAGAAAATAGTCACCTCTATATGGATAAATTGATTAGTTAAGTCCATACTACTCCAACTTTAAAATAGCATGAATATTTTCAACACCCAAAGATAAGGAATTTTTAAGTGTTGAGAGGCTCTTCAAAGTGTTGACAACAGCAGAATATGACAAATTATTCTGTATGACCAAGAAGCTCCTCCAGCTAATGATTGAGAGGAAATCAAAATGGTGACCCAATATTTCAGGGAACCCAAAGAGGACAAGGAGAGACCAATTTTCTCAGTTTGGAGGGCTTATGGTCTTTGGTGGTTATGCTGATAAACTGTCTGTATAAATGTCTGTGTATAACTTGTCTGACTGCAAGGAGGGTCACTGTCTTCAAAAGACTAAAAGTAATACAGGTAACTTTTAATCAACATGTAAAATTTACTTTTGCTAAAAGTGAAAGTATATAATCAGACAAAATTATCAAAGCACAAATAGTCACAGCACTCTCCCCCCACCCAACTCAACCCCCTGGAACTCAGTGCTGAGACTGGCCTTAAGTCAAGAACAAGAAGATCTTGTTTTATTCTAGTTAATATGGAGAAGGTTTTTGTGGTTTGTCAGAGAGAAGATTGAGCTGAATAGGGTGTATAAGGAGAAAGTGAAAAGCACAGGTTAAGGAAGATAGAGTAACAGTCAAGCCAAAGGCAGATAAATATTGTACTTAGACACTGTGCAAAGCTGGAGTATCACACAGCTTCAAGGGCACCGTTCTCAAAGAATGAATTAGCGGTGCCTGACAGAATCATGCTATGTGTTGCCCTTAACTTTGCCTGGTGAGGATATATGTAATCATGTACAGTAAATGCTACATCCGACAGGAAAAAGATTTTGAACAGTGACAAAGTCAAGAGTTCAGTAATTATAGTTGCTGCTGTAGACATATTGGAACATTGGCAGACTGCAGTAAGGATTGCTGATTTGTTCAGTGCAATTGTGACTCTTGTAATTCTTTTAAGTAGAGCACTAAAATTTATAGCAAGCTCTGAAATTCAAGAGTCAGAACCATTAAATTTTAGTAAGGAAATTCCTTGATGTGGCAAAATCTGTGACCTCCTTGGGCTGAGTGATTTAAGAAGAGGCCAAAGACCTTCTGCTTGAAATGTCACTGAGGTCAGCCTGCTATACGCCATTCCACTCATGGAGGCCTAAGTTAGGTTTTAACATTAAAGGATCCTTTGAAAGTAAAGGTATTGTTTTTTCCCCCATTCTTTCTTTATTTCAATGGTCTTGTTTCAAAAAAATAAGGAAAAATTTGAAAATGATTTACATCCACAGGAAAACCTTCACACCGGTGATTAGAGCAGCTGTATTTATAATTGCCAAAACCTGGAAGCAACCAAGATGTACTTCAGTAGGTGAGTAGAAAAATCAACTGTTGTACATCCAGACAATGGAATATTATTCGGCACTAAAAAAAAATGAGCTATCAATCCATGAAAAGAGATGGAAAAACTTTAAATGCTTATTACTAAGTGACAGAAGCCAATCTGAAAGGCTACATAGTGTATTATTCCAGTTATATGACAGTCTGGAAAAGGCAAAACTATGGAGACACTAAAAAGATCAGTGGTTGCCAGCGGTTGGATGGGAAAAAGGACGAATAATCAGAGCAGAGAAGATTTTTAGGGCAGTGAATATACCCTATATGATACCACAGTGGTGGATACATGTCATTATACATCTGTCCAAACTCATGGGATATACAACACTAAGAGTGAACTGTAATGTAAACTATGGGCTTTGAGTGGTTATGATGTGTCAATGTAGGTTCATCATTCGTAGTAAACATACCACTTGGATAGGAGGTGTTGATAATGGGGGAGGTCATGCATGTGTGGGGGAAGAGCCTATATAGGAAATCTTTGTACCTTACTCTCAATTTTGCTGTGAACCTAAAACTGCTAAAAATAAGTTTTATTAAAAATGATTTACAAATAAAATATTGCCAAAGTACATACATTGGATGTAGGGAAGAGAGGCGAGGCAGTGGGAGTATAAAGGTGAAGACATTAAACATGATAACACTCTTCTTGGGGAAGGCCAAGCTATTGAGCCACGATAAACCATTAATTGGTCAGATGATCAAATTAGGTACTAAGGTATACAGGACAATTTTGGTTGGGAGTTGTCAGAAGGTTGAGAGATGCGAGAAATCTAGCACGTGGGACCCAATCCCTCAAGAACTGTTTCAAATGAGAAATCATAGGGGGAAATTCTTAAGACATAGGAAGACATCATTAAGGGCTCTTAATTCTGAAATGAATGAAACAGATGGGAAAAGCAAGCTAGCTAGCAAAGCAGGGACACAGTTTAGCAGGTGGGGAGGCACTAGAATGATTTTGCAGAAAAGGCTCTGGTTCTTGTAACAGATTCCTTTTTTTTTTTTACCACGTTACACGATTTTATTACAATCTCCTCTTTCCTTCTACTAAAAACTTCACTTCTAAGAAGTTTGTGTTCCACATAAGGCACAGAAATGCTCTGTAGCATCAGTGTGACCACAGTGTGTGGGGTTCCCTTGGGAAGCAGAGCCAGGACAGGGAAAAAAGAACCTGCCAAAGAGAACTTGTGATAAAAACCCAAGTGATGCAGGGCCCTCAGGGGTTCAGCTCACTAACCTACAGGGGCAACTGAGAAATTTCTCCCTGCTACTGCTGATTGTTGGGTCTCTTCTTACACGTTTTGGTATTCATAAACAATGTCATGATCTGGTCCCTGCTTACCTCTCTAGGCTTATTTCCTGAATTTTTCCTAACCTACTACATATGCCACATGCTCTCAAGTCTCTGTACCTTTGTACACACTGTTCCTTCAGACTGGAATTACCTAATCCCCTTGACATTCTTGATAGCTGTTATTCAATCTTTATTACTTATCCTTAAAGTTATTTTTGCTGATATTTCCAAACTAACCAGATTCTTCTGTGGATATCTATTAGCTGCAGCATTTATCATTTATCTGTGTTAAAAATGCTGGCTTGGGCTTCCCTGGTGGCACAGTGGTTGAGAATCTGCCTGCCGGTGCAGGGGACGCGGCTTCGAGCCCTGGTCTGGGAAGATCCCACATGCCGCGGAGCAACTGGGCCCGTGAGCCACAACTACTGAGCCTGAGCGTCTGGAGCCTCTGCTCCGCATCAAGAGAGGCCGCGATAGTGAGAGGCCTGCGCACCGCGATGAAGAGTGGCCCCCACTCGCCGCAACTGGAGAAAGCCCTCGCACAGAAACGAAGACCCAACACAGCCAAAAATAAAAATAATAAATAAATAATAAATTAAAAAATTTAAAAAAAACAAAAATGCTGGCTTTTTGGCCTAAGAAACTTGATTTTAAGGACAGTGTCTTAGAAGTTTCCCCATCCTCACTCCTAGCACATACACACTACCTATAACATAACATTTGTGGAATGAATAGTTGATAAATTCATCATGTCCTGGTTTATCATTTATTTTTGTTACAGTTTCATCTGGCTTCTACTGATTATACGTTAAGATGCATGCATATATACACATAGGCACACACCTTAAGCTTATTGGTTGCCTATATCCAAATTACAGTCTAATATGGATTACTTCTTAGAAACTTTAAAGTACATGCTAATTTCATGCACACTAAGGAGTTTTGGGTACATTTCAGTCATGTGGGATAGTATTCTTGTATCTTGTCCTTAATATCTGTGGCCAACATTGTCTGGGGACTATAGGCTATTGCCTACTTACTATATAGCAAATTATTGGGCCTACTCTCCAATCATTTTTGTTGCTGTTGTTGTTACTGCTGCAGGCACTACTTTATAGTGTCATGATTGAAAACAAATGACAATACTTTAGCAAAATTTATTTATTAAAAATTTCAACAAAAAATATTAACTGCCATTAATTGCTACCTTAGCGTTTAATAAGTATCTACTATGTGCCAGACACAGAGCTAGGTATTTTTACCCTCCTCGTATCCAATTCTCACAACAGCACTAACAAATGGGCATGACAATCTACAGCTTGCACGTGAGGAAACTGAAGTTCACTGAGGATACTGGGGTGCCTAAGTCACATCACAAGGAATGGTGGAGCTAAGACTCTGTCTGCTCTTTACTATGTAGCCTGTCTCCCTATAAAGAACTTCTTTTTGTACGCATGGTTCTCTATTCAATGATTTTGTTTCTTTACTAAAAAATGAATGATGGGTGAGTATGCGTATTTTAATGTAATTAAACCTTTGATACACAAAAGCACAAGCAAACAGAACAGTAAAGACAAAAGAAAGTAGTGCAAATGATACCCAGATTATGGCCATATAAACCAGTGGACCAGGAGCACTTCAGACAAACCAGCAGCAATACCCTGAGTATCCCAGTCAATGCAGCCATGAACTTGACTGCTTGTTGCCTTTTCTTTCCAGGCTGTGCTTCCTCAGAGGCAGAAAGATACAATTCAGTGAATGAAATTCCTCATAAAATCAAATTCTAGTAACTGCCCCTACCCCCAGTGGAGTTGGGGGTTGAGGTATACACGAGAGAAAAGAAGTAATTTTAAATTTTGGTTTTATGGACCCTGAATTACTCAAACATTATTATTATTATTTTAGATCCCAATCTTAATCCTAATGGTATTTCTTAAGCACTTAATAGACTTTACTTTTTAGGGCAGTTTCATTTCCACAAAAAAAAAAAAAAAAAAAATGAGGGGAAGTACAGAGAGTTCCCATATACTCTCTGCCGCACACGTGCACAGTCTCCTGCACTATCAAGATCTTGCACCAGAGTGGTATGTGATGTACTCCTATTTTAATAAATTATATCTCCATCGTCTCCATGGAATTTATTGAGTATGGATTCATCATGTACTAGTTCCCTAAAAACTGGTTAAATCATACAGAAATTCTCATATACTCAACATATAAGGTGAATCCAAATAGCTCATTCCCAGTTTTTTCAGAAAAATCGAAATCGTAGCTGACACTAGCTGAAGGTGTTTTATTTGTGCTTTTCTGAGCACTTGACTTGTATGAAGTCATTTAATCCTCTTAACAAATAGTGAAAAATGGGTGAGTATACATACTTTAGTAAACTATAAAATGTCTTCATCTTCTCCATGGAATTTGTGGGACCCAGCACACGCAGTTTCCATGTGTCAGAGGTTGATCAACAAATGCATCCATGAAAGGCAGGAAAAGGTTGACAACTTCTCAATATATATTCATAGAAAAATACAGTAGTCATATCATGGGGGATTCATATTGTTCAGTCCATATACTGTCATACATACTTGTGTTTCCTTGCAAATGAGCCAAAGTGGGAAAGGGATGGGACAAAATCATTGTAAACAGACGGGACAAAATAAATTGAAAATATTGTTCATTGTACCAAAGGACACACTATTAATAAAGACTCTGACTCTGTCTTCATAATATAAATTAAAAATGAAAAGTAATCATATTAACCTCTGGGACTTGTTTCTAAAAACAATTTTTAGGGCATTACAATGTTTTAACAGATTCCGCTTAATCAAATGTACCTTCTAAAACTGGCTTTTCACAGAATTATCATTAAAGTCCATGATTATAACCTTGGGATTAGTCAAATCTTGAAACACCTTCTGAGTCAGTCTTTCAAAATATAAAATAACCTTTAGTATTAGTGCAAGATTAAGAATGGTCTGTTGTACGAATCACAACTTTTCAAGCATAGGGATTAAAGAAAAAATTTTTCCAAAATTCCATAGTCCCTGCATACTGTAAATGTATTTTTTGTATCCACTTACTGAGCAAATACATAGGGACAAGACCCCTAGAACATTTTTTTTAAACATCTTTATTGGAGTATAATTGCTTTACAATGTTGTGTTAGTTTCTGCTGTATAACAAAGTGAATCAGCTATACATATACATATATCCCCATATGCCCTCCCTCTTGCATCTCCCTCCCACCCTCCCTATCCCACCCCTCTAGGTGGTCACAAAGCACCAAGCTGACCTCTCTGTGTTATGCAGCTGCTTCCCACTAGCTATTTATTTTACATTTGGTAATGTGTATATGTCCATGCCACTCTCTCACTTCGTCCCAGCTTACCCTTCTCCCATCCCATGTCCTCAAGTCCATTCTCTACATCTGCATCGTTGCATCTTTATTCCTGTCCTGCCCCTAGGTTCATCAGAACCTTTTTTTTTTTTTTTTTTTTTTTTTTAGATTCTGTATATATGTGTTAGCATACGGTATTTGTTTTTCTCTTTCTAACTTACTTCACTCTGTATGACAGACTCAAGGTCCATCCACCTCACTACAAATAACTCAGTTTCGTTTCTTTTTATGGCTAATATTCTATTGTATATATGTGCCACATCTTCTTTATCCATTCATCTGTCGATGGACACTTAGGTTGCTTCCATGTCCTGGCTATTGTAAATAGTGCTACAGTGAACATTGTGGTACATGACTCTTTTGGAATTATGGTTTTCTCAGGGTATATGCCCAGTAGTGGGATTGCTGGGTCATATGGTAGTTCTATTTTTAGTTTTCTAAGGAACCTCCGTACTGTTCTCCATAGTGGCTGTATCAATTTACATTCCCACCAACAGGGCAAGAAGGTTCCCTTTCTCCATACCCTCTCCAGCATTTATTGTTTGTAGATTTTTTGATGATGGCCATTCTGACCGGTGTAAGGTGATACCTCATTGTAGTTTTGATTTGCAGTTTTCTAATGATTAGTGCTGTTGAGCATTCTTTCATGTGTTTGTTGGCAATCTGTATATCTTCTTTGGAGGAATGTCTATTTAGGTCTTCTGCTCATTTTTGGATTGGGTTGTTTGTTTTCTTGATATTGAGCTGCCTGAGTTGCTTGTATACTTTGGAGAGTAATCCTTTGCCAGTTGCTTTGTTTGCAAATATTTTCTCCCATTCTGAGGGTTGTCTTTTCATCTTGTTTATGTTTTCCTTTGCTGTGCAAAAGTTTTTAGGTTTCATTAGGTCCCATTTGTTTATTTTTGTTTTTATTTCCACTTCTCTAGGAGGTGGGTCAAAAAGGATCTGTGATTTATGTCAGAGAGTGTTCTGCCTATGTTTTCCTCTAAGAGCTTTATAGTGTCTGGCCTTACATTTAGGTCTTTAATCCATTTTTAGTTTATTTTTGTATACGGTGTTAGGGATGGTTCTAATTTCATTCTTTTACATGTAGCTGTCCAGTTTTCCCAGCACTACTTATTGAAGAGGCTGTCTTTTCTCCACTGTATATTCTTGCCTCCTTTATCAAAGATAAGGTGACCATATGTGCGGGGGTTTATCTCTGGGCTTTCTATCCTGTTCCATTGATCTATATTTCTATTTTTGTGCCAGTACCATACTGTCTTGATTACTGTAGCTTTGTAGTATAGTCTGAAGACAGGGAGCCTGATTCCTCCAGCTCCGTTTTTCTTTCTTAAGATGGCTTTGGCTATTCGGGGTCTTTTGTGTTTCCATACAAATTGTGAAATTTTTTGTTCTAGTTCTGTGAAAAATGCCATTGGTAATTTGATAGGGATTGCATTGAATCTGTAGATTGCTTTGGATAGTATAGTCATTTTCACAATGTTGATTCTTCCATTCCAAGAACATGGTATATCTCTCCATCTATTTGTGTCGTCTTTAATTTCTTTCATCAGTGTCTTATAGTTTTCTTCATACAGGTCTTTTGTCTCCTTAGGTCAAAAGACCTAGGTATTTATTCCTAGGTATTTTATTCTTTTTGTTGTGGTAAATGGGAGTGTTTCCTTAATTTCTCTTTCAGATTTTTCATCATTAGTGTATAGGAATGCAAGAGATTTCTGTACATTAATTTTGTACCCTGCTACTTTACCAAATTCATTGATTAGCTCTAGTAGTTTTCTGGTAGCATCTTTAGGATTCTCTATGTATAGTATCATGTCATCTGCAAACAGTGACAGCTTTACTTCTTGTTTTCTGATTTGGATTCCTTTTATTTCTTTTTCTTCTCTGATTGGTGTGGCTAAAACTTCCAAAACTATGTTGAATAATAATGGTGAGAGTGGGCAACCTTGTCTTGTTCCTGATCTTAGAGGAAATGGTTTCAGTTTTTCACCATTGAGAATGATGTTGGCTGTGGGTTTGTCATACATCGCCTTTATTATGTTGAAGTAGGTTTTCTCTATGCCTACTTTCTGGAGAGTTTTTATCATAAATGGGTGTTGAATTTTGTTGAAGACTCCTAGAACTTTAAATGAATTTTTATATTTTATTAAATATAATGCTGTGTGTGTGTGTGTTAGGGAAATGGTTGGGGACATATTTGCATATGTGCAAGGTGGAGAAAGAAAAGCAGACTGATGTTATCTTGTCAAGGCTCACTTCACATAGGTCCATGGTGATATCACAGCAGCTTCACAACTTCAAAGTGTCCATAGGCCACATTTTTGTAAGTATTGATTCATTATGTTTTAGTTCACTAAAACTTGGTGAAAGCATATAGAAACTCTCATACACTCAACATGTAAGATGAATCCAAATAGCCAATTCCTACCCATTTCAGAAAAATCAAAATCATAGCTGACACTTGTTGAGTGTGTTTTATCGTCTGTTCTCCTCTAAGCACTTGACTTGTTAATTCATTTGGTCTTCACAACAACACTGTGAGGAGGTACTCTTATTACCCTCCATACTGCAGATGAGGAAACAAAAATCCAGAGAGATTAAAGTACCTGTCCAGGATCACAGGGCTAAAGAAGGCAAACCTAGATAGTCTGTCTCCAAAGCCTTCACTTCTATATACCTCAATGGCGTTCTATTGTCATTTGGGATGGCATAATCCTTGATTGGATGGGAGTGTCCCACACAGTGTAGGACATTCTGCATTCTTTCCCTCCTCCCATTCAGTGCCAGTAACAGCTCCCAGGCATTGTGACAATCGGAAGTCGTTCCCAATCCCCAGCTCTTCCAAACAGCCACTTGGGAGAGGAATCCTCTGGGTTAAAAATACTATAAGCCTTTTCTCCAGGCAATACCACATCTCACTGAAGGCCTACACACACACAGACACTCTAGTATACATACACATATTCTCGTAATCACACAGCCAGGATTTTCCCTTCAGAGAAAAAAAAAATGTTAACCGAGTTAAACACTTTCTTCCTCATATTACTGTCTCAATGAACGTCGCCTTCCCTCCATCTCTTACATCTAGAGGGCACAGGCAGGATGAAGAAAAGACAAGGAAAAGAGAATAGAAAATGCAAAAATTAAAGGTGAGGAAAAGAAGTAGGGGAAAACAGAAATCAAATAGAAGACAGAAGAAATTGTTATGTCTAGTATTTATTGAGATAGGAGTTAGCTGCTCATAAGTCACTGAATAAAATAAAAGCAGCCAGAAAACCAAAACCATATCTGACTTGACTTCCCTTAAAATGTCTTTATGCATTTTAGAACCATTGAATTTCAGAATGGAGATGGCCCAGCAAATAACGATAGTGCAAACCCTCACCAAATGGAAGAATGCCCCCTACAACTTCTGTGACAGATGGCCACGCAGCCTCTGCCACATGTCATTTCCAAGAGTAGGCAGATCATTATCTACTTTTAGAAGGAATACATGTCTCTTTTGTGTAGTACTAATTGTTAGAAAGTCGTTCTCATTTAAAACAGAAATCTGCTACGCCTCGGCCTCATTTCTACCCTCTGGAACCATATGGAATGGTTAAATCCTTCTTCCACATGACATCTCTCCGAAATTATGAAGCAGTTATTATGTTGTCCTGAGTCTCCTCTAACCCAGAATAAACATATGCAAAACATAGAATATGCCCTCCAAATATCAGTACACCTGGTAGGATGACCAATGTCCTCAAAAGCCCTGTTTCATTTCCTTCTCCATAGTCATCTTTTCCTTGGAGAGCTCAAAATCAGCACATCTGGTGTGTATTTGTTTGGGAGTGCTCTGTGAACTCTGTACATACATATGTGTATAAATATGAATATGTACACACAAGCATAAACCGCACATGGAGTTTGTGTGTTTGCATATAAATATGTAGACACATATGTGTGCACACATGTAAAATATACACATTGCTCATCTTTCCTTTTCCCTCAAGTGTTTCTTTTTGCATGGCTCCCATCCAGTCCAAGTTCATGAAGAGAGTTCATCTTATTTCCCGGCTTATTTCATCCCTCTGTAAATAAGGTGGGGACTTTGGGGTTATATTTACGTTCCATAGTTCAATCATGAGTGGATGCTTGCATGCTCCTGTCTCCTATGTGCCCAGGCTTGAGTAGTTAGTTAACCCTCAGCTTCTAAAGGTAAGGAAACCACTTAGAATTGTACATCAGAGGAGCTGAGTAACTCTGAAGATATTTGATCATGTAAACAAAATTCATATCCTGTGATAACTGTAAGCCTGACATTAATCTAAACCCATTTGTCTTTTCCTCCCTTAATTTCATTTCCAATTAAGTATTTCTTCCACCGTTTCTGGTTAGTTCATCACTTGTCCATTTTCTACCCTATTTTCAGAAAGCAGGAAAAAAAAACCTTCTTTGATATCCAGGAAAATGTCCAAAGGGCCCTGAGTTCAAATCGCTTTCATATCTCACATTGTGATTTGAGTTTCACGGTTCAGTTTTTTAGCAAGCCTCAAATGCAAGAGTTGTTTCCAGGTTATGATAATGTAATTGGAACCAAAGTCATTGTCATCCTTTCATCCCACAGAAGATTATTTTGATCTTGCTCCTGGGGGCAGGAATTGAGTTGGAGGTGGTGGTGGAGGGCGCAGATATGAAGCAGCATTTAGCCCTTCTTCAAGGCTTTCATTTCATCCTACTTCTTCACAGCACATGAAAATGCCCTTAAGGGCCCTCCATTGTGCCTACCGTCTGCCTCTCCCACGACTCTTCTTTCTCTACCCCTTCTCTCCTCGCCCTTCTCGTCTCTTTCTTAAAATGGAGGTCATGGAGAGAGCAGAATGGTTCCAGGGTGGGACAGATAAGAAGAAGACGAAGAGTCAGGACATGTTCTGAGGGCACCACTGGTGTGGCACCTGGAACGTGGCAGAGGTGGCCTCAGCGGAGCACGTAGGGCTCCTGGAGGCTCAGGACTCAAAGCTCTCTGACACTCCTTGCTCCTGTTCTGAGTTGGCAGCTCTTCCTTCTCTTCATAGCAACTGATGCCAACCTTTGCATGTGCCTCGACCCCCTATCCACCCACCCACTCCCAACTCTTCACTGTCTGCCTCGTGCTTATGTAAAATAATCAGAAGCCATCGAGCACAAACTCCCTGAACTTTCTTTCCTTCCATCTGCACTCATCCTTATCTGCCCTGAAACAGGTACGATTTCAAAATGAAACATGCCCCTAGTTGTTTCTAAAATGAATTAAATAATCCACCTGTGTTCTTAAGCTTATTTCCTGTCTCCTCTGGGACATCACTCTAATCTGATAAGGCTTTATCCACTCTTTATCTTCAATCTTACCTCCCCTATGCCTTAGTCTTCAAAAGCATTCAGGTCTAATCCATCTGCAAGTAAAAGGCAGTCTCATCGAGCTACCGAATTATCCCTTTTATTTCCCTGTTTGTAAGAAAATTATACAATAAAAGCATTTATTTATAAGAGAGGTATAATTTATTTATAAAAAATATTCATTTATTTATAAGAAAATTTTATTACAAAATTATGTTTTTATGAGAGATGTTATAGTGTAGTGTATGCATTTTTCTCAATGAGGTGATGTTACCCTCATGGGGGCAAAAATTGATTCTTAGGGGGCAAAAATATTCTAAAATATTACAATGGTTTCTGGCCCTCCAAAGCTTAACTCTACTTGACAAAGTATTATTTCTTAGTATTTAAATTCTTTCTCTTTAGAGAGAGTTTTAATTTAATTTTTCTCTCAGGGAGTAAGATCTGATAATGAGAAAGAGATTGAGGAACACTGATGTATAGGATCCAGCCGGCCTGGGTTTATATCCTGAACCCACCACTAGTTGGCTGACTGTGTGACCTTTGACAGGCTACTTAACTTCACTGCGCCTCAGTTTTCTTACCTGTAGAATGGAGATCTTAGCATCTAATTCACGAAGTTGATTTTAAGTAAAAATTACTTGAGGTAATATAGGTAACGCTATGAGTGTTAGCCCACTCTTTCAACTAATTGAATCATATATACAATAAATTAGCTACGAAATCTGGAGCCTGCCTACCTCTTCATCTCTTCCCACTCTCCTTCTCACTCATTCTACTCCAGCTACACTCACATTCTTACCCATCTCCAAAATGCCAGGCTTGCTTCCAATGTCACATCTTGATTTTTCTGTTCTTACCATCTGGAATCTCTTCCCCCAGATTTTCTCATGGCTTACTCCCTTACTCTATTCAAGTTTCTTCTCAGATGTTACCTCTTTAAAGAGGTTTCCCTGATTTATATTCCCACTTTTCTTTCCCTATTTCCTTCAATTCTCTTTCTAGCACACATGACTACCTAAAGTTACACATTTTTATCTCTTTATTTCATTATGTATGAACTACAAGACGATGGAACTTCTCTGGTTTAGTCACTGTTGTATTCTTGGTGCCCAGAACATTGGAAAAAGTAGTATTGATTGAGTACTAGGCTCTAAGGATATAGTGGTGAATGAAAGAAATGCAGTCTTTGCTTTCCTGGAACTTAAAATCTAGTGACGGTCAGACATTAAACAAGAAAACATGCAATTCATGTATAAGTGATAACCAAAATTGCAAAAGTCTGCTCTCCCAGACAGCCTGAAGCAACACAACACAAATCATAGATTCCACATTGCCCTGCTGAGACCCACTGACAGGACTGCAGGTCCTTCTTAGGACCAGAGAGCTAGGGACCTGATTTCTTAGAAAATTGCAGGCTATACTAATGGCTACTCCCATCCTTCTCCAACCTGGAATGGTAAGGGACTGAAACACTGAACTTGTCTTCTTGTCAGGACTTATTTTTCTTCCTTCTCAGGTTAGTTGGTTGTTTCACTCACTTTCCCCATTTTTATGTTAATATTTTGCCTCTGTCACTGAGCCAATGAACCTCGAAGTGTGGGTCTTGGTCCGCCTATATCAGAATCATCTGATATTCTAGTTAAAAATCTAGATTCCCAGGCCCTATATCCAACCTCCGAATTACTGAGGGAAGAACATGAGAATCTATATTTTAACAGTCCCTCCCCTTGAGATTTTTGATGCACAAAAAATTGAAAACAACTACATTAAACTGTGAGCTTCAGCTTCTTTGTTTTCCCAGAGGCTAGTACACGGCTGGTACTCAAATATTTGCTCAATATATACGTGTTTATGTATTCCACATATATTTCAAACACAACATGTTTAAATCTGAACTTCCCTTTTCTTCCAAACTGTCATTGTTCTTCCTACCTTTCCTTGCTGAATTAGTAAAGCCTTAATCAGAGTCACCCTGAGCTATTTTACCTTTTTCTCCAAATTTATAATTAACCAATACCAATGGCTCTGTTAACTTAGTATTTGAGTTAAAAGTCTCGGGCTCATTGACAACCTGTCCCTTAGGGCATTTTTTTCCTTCTGATAACTAGCACAGTTCTTTTCCCAAGGTGAATACTCAGTTAATGTTTTAATTTATTTTTAATTTTTAAGTAATTTTTAAATATTTATTTATTTATTTACTTATTTATTTGGCTGTGTCGGGTCTTAGTTGTGGCACACTGGATCTTCGTTGCAGTGCGTTGGTTTCTCTCTAGTTGCAGTGCCTTGAGCATGAAGGCTCTCTAGTTGTGGCGCATGGGCTCTAGAGTGTGCAGGCTCAGTAGTTGTGGCACACGGGCTTAGTTGCCCTGTGGCATGTGGGATCTTAGTTCCCCAACCAGAGATCGAACCCATATCCCCTGTATTGGAAAGCGGATGCTTAACCACTGGACCACCAGGGAAGTCCCTGTTTTATTTTAAATTTATTAAATTTTTCTTTATCAAAATAAAATATTAAAACAATTAAATTGGCCAGGGACCTAAAAAGCACAGATGCTCGCTTGGCTCCACTCTTCACAAAACAGAAATAGAGACACAGATGTAGAGAACAAATGTATGGACACCGAGGGGGGGAGAAGTGGGGGTGGGGTGAATTGGGAGATTATGATTGACATATACACACTACTGATACTATGTATAAGATAGATAACTAATGAGAACCTACTGCATAGCTCAGGGAAATCTACTCAGTGCTCTGTGGTGACCTAAATGGGAAGGAAAACCAAAAAAGAGGGGATATATGTATACATATAGCTGATTCACTTTGCTGTACAGTAGAAATGAAGACAACGTTGTAAAGCAACTATACGCCAATAAAAATTAATTTTAAAAGAAATCAATGAAACCTGAGGTCTAAGCACAGTGTATTATCTTTCAATGGTAGAGGCCTTGCTTTCTTCAAACTCAGGCTTAATGGATTATGATTTACCACCACTAATATGGGAAAATTTTTCAAGGACAAATGTCAGAGGGAAGATCACAGCAGTCCTCATTCTCTGGGCGTTAGATAGTGAGGCTGTTTCTTAACCAGCTTCTAAATCTTATAAAAAAGGATACATACACCAAAGCTTAAATGGCTGCCAGAAATTGTATTCATCCATCTTCATTGGAAGAACCAGTTAAACTGGAGTAAAATTATCATTTTTATATTTATGGTACCTATGGACTTTATAAAAACTCCAGCCTTTAAATTATGATTTTCAACTTTCTCTCTTTTTTTGTGAATTTTGTTCACATGACAGTGTTATCTTCTTGAATACAATTTCTCTTTTTCTCAAAAAAAAAAAAAATAATTTTGAAGGAAAAAATGATCATATTAAAATACAAAAGCAAAATGATATTTAATACTTACTTGATTTTCCCATTCAAATTTCCTAAATGAATAATATCCTCATCCCATATTGTCTTTAATTGGATTCTCCAAATTTAAATCTACATTCAAATTCAGTGATGCATCTGTAGGTTCTCATTATTCTCTAAAGAATATATGTTTAAATATATTTTCCTTTTATATCTTTTATAATTAAGGGTAAGCAACTGAGTACATATTATAAAAGAAAATAGGTATTAGTTACTCAGAATATACTTACATAGTCAAAAAAAAAAAAAAAAACATTCAAATATTCTGAGAGAGTTACTTTAGACACAAAGCCAGGGAACTGGAACCAGTACTTCTAATATTCTGCATTCTGACTGGGGAAATTGGAGAATAGAAATTTAAAAAAATGTTTATTGAACTCCTACTGATTATCAATGAGCATGATTCAGAGGTATTCACCTTGGAAGCAGAACAAAGGAACACAGATTTCACTCTAACTATATGCAAAGCTGTCCTGCTAAACAGTTCATGATTTAATCTAGGAGAATCCAGTGCCAGGCACTCAGGAAATTCTCAATAAATGGTAGCTATTAACATGATAATCCTGACATCAACCATGTAGAGTTTAAAGACAAGTCCTCCTACTAATAAACCTCTTTTACAGAAGAAGAAACTAAAAATATATTTTTAATTTTTTACTACACAAGTGTCAAAATGAAGTCAAAATGAATTAGAAAAACCCCTCCAAAAGCCTCCCAAGGACCACTTCATAGCCCTAGTTTTTTAGAATGATACCCACTCCAACTAAGTATGTGCAGATTCTTGAGGAATTTGACCAGGTAAGTCTACCATTTGGGATGACAGCCAGAAGTACCTTAAACAGCCAACCCACCTATATATTTAGTTTTCTGCTAGTAACATGGAAATGAATACAACTAAGCCAAAAAGCAGCATCATGTATCTATATGAAAGGTCATCTGTTGAATAATGTGTGTATTGACTGCTATTACAGGTAAAATTCCTTAATTTCTTTGTTTTCTATTCTTTTTTATCCATACTTTGTCATTGCTCTGAACATCATGGAAGCCCAGCTAAGAGGGAAAAAAAAGAGGGGAAATGCATAGCTGGTGGGGACCACCAGTAGAGATTGTTACTGATTTTCTGAAGATCCATAGTATTGAGTCTGTAGAGCTGCTTATAACCAACTTTTGTCATTCTTACAGATTCTCATAGACTCACCAGGAAAAAGACGTGGAAAAGGCTGGGAAGAGGCCTTTAGAGGTGCTTTTTCACCATGCGTTTGTCACCATTGGATTGTTGTAAAGATCGAATGAGATACTCAATGGAAAGAGCTTAGCAAACAGTTTGGGGCATATGGGGTACACACACACACACACATGCCTGAGTTTCCAATCATGCTGGTTCTCAGAAATGTATGCTTCCCATAAGTACTATACTCTCTCTTCACTTCGATGTTTTTGCTAATTTATCTGCCTTTCACCATCCAACTAATACGTCCCTTCTCTGACCACAGTATGAGCAGAGATAATTATGTTCTTGTTCATCCCTCAAGTCTAAGGATAGCTTCTCCAAAAATCATTCCCAAAGAATCCAGGATATGGTTCTCTCATGTTACTTACTGTGTATTGTGTATGTGCCTATCTGTCTGTGCCCACCAATAGACTGTGAGATCTCAAAGACAAGGACTGTGTCCTTTTAAATCAATATCTTTCAACACCCAACACAGGGCCTGAGCGATGGGACAGACTCAGCAAATATTGGAAGGATGGACAAATGGAGGGCAGGGGTGCACGGAGGAAATGGCTGAGCCCCAGTGCTGCCATCGATGTGGATATTGCAAACTGGAGTGAGGAGGCATGGAATAAAAAGGAGAATCAGAGACTTAAGACACATGTTACCATAGCTGCACTTATCTGGGTTCCCTCCCATGGGGTAAAGTACAGACTTAAAGTTAAAATGTTGTGGAAGGCAATGCATAAGTATAAATTATTCAGAATCTTCCCTTCTTCCCTTCCCAAGTCTTTAGGAGCCTAAGTTTATCTCAAAGCAGGGATGCTATACCCCTCCTAACACTGGAGAAATAAGTGGCATTACTGTCTGCAGATCACTCAGCGCTCCTCGGAGAACAGTGCTCCTGGGCTGTGAGTCTCAAACTTTAGGGACAATGTTTATAGCAGGTGAGGTTAAAATGCAGATTCTTGAAAAAGAATGGATACATGTACGTGTATAACTGAATCACTTTGCTGTATACCTGAAACTAACACAACATTGTAAATCAACTGTACTCCAACATAAAATAAAAATTAAATTTATAAAAATGCAGGTTCTGATTCAGTTGTTCTGGGAATGTATAGTTTTTATTAGGTTTTACTCTGTCTGGGAGAAAATTTCACAAAAATTGTGCTCAGTGTTCAAAAACCCAAAAAATAATGGTGAGGCATTTTATTCTAGCCCAGTGTTTCTCAACTTTGGCTGTACATTAGAAAGATCTGGGAAGCTTCTAAAAACACAATGCAGACCAGTGGTCATCTTTGCCCCTTCCCCCCCATCAATTAATCAGAATTTGGGAGGATTTCTTCAGTGTGATTCTACCATAAAGCTGTCGGAGCCAGTGTTCTACCAGTCTACCAGTGCCACTCAGAGTCTGGTCCAAGTTCTGGTTCAGTCTGCAAGCTGTTGTTACATCTGGGACAAGTATCCAAACCAAGAGTAAGAGTTTAGAAACTTTTACAGCAATATGACAAATTAAGTTTATGTCTACTGAATCTAATAATAAAAATGGATGGGGCTTCCCTGGTGGCGCAGCGGTTGAGAATCTGCCTGCCAATGCAGGGGACACGGGTTCGAGCCCTGGTCTGGGAAGATCCCACATGCCGCGGAGCAACTGGGCCCGTGAGCCACAATTACTGAGCCTGCGCGTCTGGAGCCTGTGCTCCGCGACAAGAGAGGCCGCGATAGTGAGAGGTCCGCGCACCGCGATGAAGAGTGGCCCCCGCCTGCCACAACTAGAGAAAGCCCTCGCACAGAAACGAAGACCCAACACAGCCATAAATAAATAAATAAATAAATTTAAAAGAGAAACCTTTCATTAAAAAAAAAAAAAAATAGATGGACTCATTTAAAACAAAAAGTTGACTTACAAACAAAGATTCTGATACCCACCGCCCCCCAGGAAGGCTTCTGAATAATCAAACACCCACCTTTGGTATTGAGGTTATGCTCAGCCCCTTCTATAAGCTGTTACCTCTCAAAGTTGAAACATTAAGTTCAGTGATTAATTGCTGGGGCAAATCACTTGGAGACCCGGGTACCACAGGGTTAATAAGCAGGAATGGGGTAGGTGGGGTTACAAACCAGGAACACATGCTCTCCAAGTTAGACAGTTTTCTTTAATTGCCCTGAAAACACACACCCTCTCACATAACACGGAAGGTGAGAGCTGAATGAAGTTTTCTGGGTAATGGCTTGAAATGTTTTCCTTATGAGAAGCGGTGTTGAGTTACAGCGTGCAGACCGAGAACTTGGAGGAGAGAAGGCGCAGCCCGGACCCCACCTTTACTTGGGTTTGTAGGAAGGTGGACATGGGCTCATGGAGACGAGGCGAGTGATCTGTTGACCTGTCTGGTGGCTGGAATCGACTGCTCCCAGAGTGACCAAAGGGCAATGTTTAGCAGGGCTTAGGGGCCAGCCAAGCAGGCACGGATGCTTTGCTGTGAAATGCCACGCAGGCAGAGACTGACAAGCGGTAGGAGCTGAGCTCTCCCTTTGGACTGCTGCTTCCTGCTGTGTTCAGGGGAGGGGGCCACTTGCTGCCAACTTTGCTGCTGCTGCTGCTATTGCTACTACGTCAGCTCCCTCTCCACTCAAGGTAAGCAGGCTCAGAGGGAGGGCAGGCTGCAAGGGAAGCCTTTGTACCATGAACAAGATCCGAAAGTTTTTCCGAGGAAGTGGGAGAGTCCTGGCATTTATATTTGTAGCTTCTGTCATCTGGCTGCTCTTTGACATGGCAGCTCTCCGCCTCTCATTCAGCGAGATCAACACTCGGGTCCTGAAGGAAGACATCATCCGGAGGGAGAGGATAGGGCTCAGAGTTCAGCCCTACCAGGTGAAGAGCCTTGACGGCAGCGTGAAAGAGATGAAGCCCCCCTCGAAGGGACACGGCAAGGGCGTACGGGGCAAAGAGAACTTTAGAAAGACTGAAAAGAGTAAGCTCAAGGTTGAGGATGATCTGGACCAAACCCAGAAGGAAAGAAAAGTGCAGAATGCCCCCGGAAGGGGCAAGGTTGCACCTTTGTGGCGTCCTGCATATCTGCAGACCCCCCCAGTGACTTTTACCAAGCGGAAGACAAAAGGGCGAGATGTCAGACCTGAAGTTTCCTCGCACGTGACGCCAAAGCAAAAGACAGCCCAGGGGGCTGAGAAAACCCCATTCACAGCAGCAAGGGGAACTCCATTGGCCAAAATATCTGTACACACAGGACCTGTTGGTATAAACCAGGAGGGCCTGAAGAGTCCTAGTCTCAGCAGTGAAACATCAAAACAAGCAGCTGAGAGGAACCCAAATGTGACCATCCGTCTTAATGTTGACAGATCAAAGCAGCAATTCCAGGCAGTAGCAAATGAAAGGACCTACCCTGCCAGCCCACCAGGGCCAAAACCCAGGGAAGCCATAGCCTTAAATAAAACTGAGACTCAGAGCAAAGAACTAAATGCAAATAAACACAAAGCCAATAAGAACCTTCCCTTTTCCAAGTCCATTGCCAATTCAAGTCGCTTAAAGAAGCAATCTATTAATGAGACACAGTTGGGAGGCTTGCCAAAGGATGATGGAGCCAAAGTGGCTGATGGGAAGAAACTCAATTTGTCTGAAAGCCATGTTGTGATTATAACCAAGGAGGAGGAGCTAAAGACAGACACCAAAGAGGTCCCCAATTCCAAAACCAAAACGATATTTCCTACAGTACTGCGCAAAAGCCAAGAGCAACACATTGCCAGGAAGAGCAGGGAGGCATCTTTCTCTTCTCTTGCTCTCCAGGGAGCAGCAGTGTCTCAAACCAACCAAGCCTTAGCTGGTGGGCTGGGGCCAGCAAGAATCAACTTAACTGCCAAAACCCAGCCTGCACAACTCAACCAAAGTCACAGAAAAGCTCATTCGCCTGAAGATGGTGGAATGCACCGTGTGTTAAGAATTGATGTGACACTTTCTCCAAGGGACCCCAAAGCTCCAGGTCAGTTTGGACGTCCGGTAGTTGTTCCCCATGGAAAGGAGAAGGAGGTAGAAAGAAGATGGAAAGAAGGAAATTTCAACGTCTACCTCAGTGATTTGATCCCAGTGGACAGAGCCATTGAAGACACAAGACCTTCTGGGTAAGATCCATTTTTCTTCTCTTTCCTCAGCCCCAAGTATTTTGGGTCTTACATAGAGAAGACTTATTTCTAGATAATTCTGTGTGATTTTTGGGCACCTAGAGAGTTAGAGCAACAATAATCATTAGGCACAGTTCAAATAGTCTACCATCCACACAGAGAAAAATTCCGATATCAGCATACCCATTGCACTCTCTTTATACATTTATTTCTCTGAGACTTTGGCCCTCATCCCTATTAGCTCATGTTCTGTTCCCTTTTCTGTACTGAAAACCGATCAAAATGATTAGGGGAGCTCAATTCCTAATAAGGTGTATATGAATGGTAGAGCTTAAAATGTAATTCCGTTAAAACAGTGACAATGAAGTGAATTCTCAATTTCAGAATTTTTTATTATTAGCAAGTTTGTCAGGAGTATATTTGGGAAAGGAGCACAGGGAAGGAGCCTTCTAGGCCTCTCTGGAATCATGTCTTAGCCAGCAGAATTCTGCCTAATCATGAGTAATGATCACCATAAGTGAAGAAGTGATTCTACTCCTTAGAATTTAATATCCTTTATAGATGAGAATGGTAGATAGTTCAGGAGTTCAGTGATACAGGAATAATAATTTTGGAAAAAGTCAATCAGCCAATAAGTAGCAAACACCCACAGGACATACAAGAATATAATATTTTATATTTCTAGAGTTTCACCATTTATGAAGCAACTGCACACAAATCACATGAATTTCACAAGAGCTCTGCAAAGGAGGCAGCAGATATTATGCATCCAAATCAACAAGTAAGGGCACTCAGAAATTACTTCAGTCTTCCAAGACAGCACAGCTCTGAAGGTGCCCAGTGAGCCTTCATAAACCAGTTTTTAAAAAATTATATTCCTTTAACTAGAAAGTAGATCACAAATATTTAATCTGATTCAAATATATTTGGTTTCTGGCTCTTTTTGGCCCACTCATAAGTGAGGGTACCTCATAGCCATATGTTCACTACCCATTAATTGATAATACAACTCCATGTATGCCTTGATATGCAATTCCTGAGCCAAACAATGTTTGCCGAGAAGGTGGAATTAGGGAATATCAAGATTCAGATTTAGCACATGTGGTCTGTAAAGAATGCCCTCATTTGGCTTCTGTAAAAAAAAAAAAAAGGAAAACAACTCTTCTCTGTGATCTAGGTATTCAGTGTTACTAAGAGGAAGGCAGATATAGATGTGCCTGTATTCATATTGGTGAGAGGGGCCTCTTCATTGGGATGTTAGCCATTTTCAGCTCTTAGCCATTGGCAGATGGCTATTGGCCATGCACTAATCACCTGTTTAGGCCAAGCACTCTGCCATTCATGTTCCTCACCCTGGTGAAACTCACAACCTTGAGGAGAACACAAATATACCCAAAGTAAAGATGAAGAAACTGAGGCCCTGGGAAGTTATATTGTCTGTGGTCATAGAGCTAGCAATTATAGAGAAATTATTAAAATCCATGCTCAAAATTATGTTGTGCTGTTGGTCGCCCATATCTTACTAATTACTACCAAAATGATCCCAAAAATTATGCTGGACCAGCTCTGATCTGAAATCCTGTATATCACATATATCACATATATTTATGATATCCACTATATTGCTACACGTATACACTATGTATGGCACATCCAAATATGCCAGTATAAGGCATATACTATATATGCCATACTTATGTATGGCATATTACTATACATATCCTATATAGTGTATACTATATGGCCATATACTATACATGCCAACTTTGAACACAAAACACCGGAGAATGAAGTAGGAAAGTAGCTTTATTTTAACATCCCTTCTGTGGCCTGGAAGACTGCTATGGAGCTTGGGGAAAAATCAGACACTGCACAGAAGCCCAGGCTGCAATTCCAAACCAGAGAAAGGACAATTGTGTGAGGGCCAAAAGCAAGTAATAATGATGTTATCGTCCATGTGATTTATTGAAGGCTTTGGTCTGTGGAAGTTAAGGGTTGCTGCCCAGGGAAGTCATAGTCAGGCTCTGTCTTCTGAAGGAGGCTGTCCCGACAGTAGGAGAAAGTGAGTGACACGTGTGCTTGAGAGGATGAGTCAGACAGCATGTGGCCAGGCCCCTCCCTCTTATCACACAACCCACCTTGGCTAAATATAGGTGCTCTTGGCAAGGTGCCTACCTGTTGCTCTACTCTTCCAACAGGATGGAGGTGACAGTTTTAAGCCAGCAGGGATCCTGTGTACGGAACCCCTTTTGGGCCATTCTTACAGGGAAGAGAATAAATTATTTTTCTTTTCTTTTACCCAAACACTCTGACTACAAGTATGTGCAAATTATGTATTCATATGGCTAGAGTTTGGAAGAAAATACAGATGAAAAACATTTGATTTATCAGGTTGGCATGATTTAAAGTTTTCTTACTTTGATTTTATTTTTTTCAGCTTTGCTCAAAAGGTATATGAGATGCTTGTAAGAACATACACAATAAGATTTTTTGAGATAATAAATTTTACAAGTCAGCATGGGGGAAATTGTTATAGAATATAATAAGAATGTGTGTGTGTGCACGTGCATGTAAGAGAGAGAGGCAAAAAGAAAAAGAAAGAAAGAGAGAAAGAGAGAAAGAAAGAAAGAAAGAAAGAAAGAAAGAAAGAAAGAAAGAAAGAAAGAAAGAAAGAAAGAAAGAAAGAAAGAAAGAAAAAAGAAAGAAAGAAAGAAAGAAAGAAAGAAAGAAAGGGAGAGAGAAAGAATCTATTAGAATGCCGAAGGACTGGCCTTAAATTTAGCTATGGTAGCAACCCACTGGAACCTTTAAATTTTAAGAGTTCTGGGAAATATCTCCCTTACTGCTTCTTTCATTTCCCCCAAATCCACGTTATGGATTGATTAACACAGTATAACTGACATATCATAACTGGCTATTGAATATACATTGAACCAAAACAAGGATAAAAACCATAAATTTGCTAGTATGTTTGTTTAAATTTAGGTCCCCTCGGTAAAGATAATAAGTAGTTAATAGTTCTTAAGGATGATGATTTAACCGATATGCTAGGATGAGGTTGACATTGAGAAGGAGAAGAGAGAAGCAGCATTCCCAGGACAATTTCACTTGCTCTTGTTCTAAAATCAGACTCTTTTCCAAAACTGCTCTTCTCTCCTTTTCTCCTGAGTCCCAAAGAACCATTTCTGAGATGTTGAGATATAGTCATGGCCTTTTCCAAAAGCACAAAAACTCCTTTCTGTCATTAGCATTATTCTCACTGTCCTTTTCAGTGCCACCCTGATTTCTGACCCTGGCTGTGGGGCTATCGCTTGCTGCATGTGACATGCTCTCTAATGTGGGCCTTCAGCATAAGGATAGTTAGTCTTATCATCTTTCTCTACTCATCACGTTCATTACCATCCACTGATATTTTTCTTAACTGGTCCCTTCCCACGGCTTCCCCCTATCCTCACCTTTCACGGTCCTCACCATTTCTCCTAGAACTTCTTAACCTGACACTGCTCAAAATCTAATTGTATCTTACCTCCATCTAGACCATGATTTGACTGTGACCTCTAAATTCCAATGACCATTAATGCACTCTCCTGGTTACTGAAACACTCCTTGCTGTGTGCCCTTCACTAACCGTGGCCTTGAGAATCTGTTTCAACTTCTCAGTGAAATTCTGATCTTAGGAAGGAAACTCTGTCTTTTACTTTATTTTGTATCCATTTAGCACTGAGCAGGTGCTGTGCACTCAAAAGATACAAGTTTACACAATATGGTTTTAAAGATAAGATTCTCTGAAATGATTTTTGAATATTGATACTATTTTTAAAAAAATAAATGATAGATAACTATTCAAATTAGGCTTGCGAGAAGTCATTTTACAAATTAATAATGACTTCCTAATTTTTCATTTTGAATATATGGAATATGTTAGTGTCTCGTTGAAGGTAAATACATCCTATTCTAACACTATTGTCTATTCATTAATTTGTGTTCATTCATTAATTCATATCTTTGTTGTTGTTTGGTTTGTCATTTCAATGTTTTGACTTTCAATGGATGAAAATCTCCTTATCTTATTTATGAGAATGTTTTATGCCAGTAAATAAAATACAATTTCATTTTGCTTAGAATTTTTGCCTATAAAATATGCTTCAGATAAAATACTGTTTTGACGGTTATTTCAAATTTCCATATTTAACCCTTTCTTTATAAAAAGCTAACCCTTGCAGTTCTTACTATTAATTATTGAAGTTTGTTTTAGCCAGCAATAATCAATACATACACACAGGCTTTGGTGAAACATGGTCCTATCTACTGGAAATGCAGGGCAATTCTACTTAGAGAAGTCTGTCCTGTGGCCTGCAGCTAGAGTGAAGATGTAACTTCAAAAATGAACTTATTTTAAGAGTGCACTTCCTGAATCTGCATTTAGAGAAAAATGACTCAAAGACATGTTTGCTGCCAACATTTAGTTTTTTAGAGGACAGTAAGAATTACAGCATGCTCTTCTAGCACTGCTGCATCATCACGATGTTAGCCAATTGTTTATTTTAATGCTTTGCTTTTCCTACGGTACTCTGGCAAGCCCCTCAATAAAGCAACAAGAATGGGCCTATTCTCTTAGCCCAGAGCTGGGACTGTCAACCAATCATTTGATTCCTTCCTACACAGCTAAAGAGAGTTTTCTTTTGGCACATATGAAAAGCAAAAGATAGCACCGTGCGTTTGCCACAAAACAGTCCAATTTACTGAGGGGAAAGAAAAACCTTTCTAGAACATAAATTTCCACCTCTCCCCTACTCTCCCAATCCTAGTGAGGTCAAAAACCACAACTAATGAATTACTGAAAGTAAACTGACCACATAGCCTTTCAAACTTCATGCTTCTAAATGTGGGTATCAGGCTGAGAGAAAAGAGAAACTTTACTGTTATGTGAAGTTCAATGTCCTTAGTTTTACATAAGATTAGTATTTTAATTGGTGAGATGAGATAGCTTTTGTGACTAATAGTGATAGGAGAACATTATCTAAAATTGACTGGAAAAGCTCTGAGACCTCCCTGAGAAACCAAACAAGGGCAGGGGAAAAAAAAAAATCTCACAAGATGGATTTAAAAGGGTTATTTCCTGCTTTCTCTTCCATGAGTGTACACAAAGCAATGTTGCTTTTGAATTGTGTGTGTGTTTGTGTACATGTCCATGCTCATTAGTGTGTTCGTGTGTGTTAGAGCACAGTGTGCTATTTCACTAAAAAGTTGTATCAGGAAGCTGAAAATATAACGCAACTTTGTTTAAAGGGTGCAGGCTAGACCATAACAAGACAAAGGTT
This sequence comes from Balaenoptera physalus, assembly GCF_965194825.1. NCBI lineage: Eukaryota > Metazoa > Chordata > Mammalia > Artiodactyla > Balaenopteridae > Balaenoptera > Balaenoptera physalus. Next base: position 52,025,489 of record NC_138885.1, read on the forward strand.
AAATGTGGCCAAAAGATGACTATAGAGCTTTTTACATTTTTACTTATCACACTCTCCCCACAACTAGGGGAATGATAAGGAGAGAGACGATCAGAGGATATAAAACACGCTTCTGCTACTGATTCAAAGAGAAGAAAACAGTGCCTAATTAATGTAAAACTGAGAAATGTTAAAGCAAATCCGTGACTTTGTCTCCTAAATACTGCCAGAGACCTAGAAATATTTATGCGAGAGAGGAATTAATGAATGTAGAAATTCAAACCTGTGTACACTTCTTGTTTTACACACCTCATCCAGGGCCCAGTTTAACCATCACAAAATTATTTATCAAATTCTTGTGGTGATATTGCCCCGAGTACTCTTGTCCCAGAAAATAACTCCCTGTTGGGCTGTTCTGGGCGACCCATTCAGAGCAGAGCCTCTCAAGAAGGGAACATTTTTTGCTCAAGGCTCAGAAAATGGGGTAAAAATAGCAATGTTTGTTTAGAAGCTCTGTTTTGTTGTTTGCTTTCAGAATAAAGGGAGCTTTTTAGAGTCTCCTCTATGTTTAAAAAAAAAAATCTACATTATTCTAAACTAAAATATCTTCTAAATTGGCCCCGCTTCTAAACGTTGGTGTACGGGTATGTGTGAGAAGGGTCAATGCAGAGAAACTGAGTACAGTATTTCAAAAGGCCTTTACGACTTGCCTTCTCATTTGTTCCTTAAAATTATTCTTCAAGGCAGGTACTGTCGCTGTCCCAGCTTCACCTGTAGAGAAGCTGAGACTTAGAGAGGAAGCTGAGGTTTCAGATGGCGGCAGGCAATGCAGTAGGTGGCGGTTCATTTCATTCCACGCCTGTTTGCTCACTGCCTGTCATGAGCTGGGCAGCTGGGACCTTCCATGCTCCATGTACGTCATCTCGTTTGATCCTCACAACAGCCATGCCAGATGGATAAAGTGCTACAGATGAGGAAGAAAGCACAGGGAGAGGTAACTTGCCCAGGGGACTCACAGCTCATGAATGGTAGGGCTGGGATCCAACCCTCAGTCTTCTGATTCTTCCTCACTCGGCAATAATTCAACCGCACCAGGCCGGCTCTCTCCCCACGCCACCTGCTCTGCCCTTACAGTGACCCATCCACACCTTCACCTCTCCTGGGTTTGACAAGCCTCTCTGAATAAAGGGAATCTGTCCCTTGCTGAGCCTCACCACAAAGGTGCTTATTGATGTTCCAGGCAGTGATTGTGTGTGTGTGTGTGTGTGTGTGTGTGTGTATAGATTTTATATGTGTGTGGAGTTTTTTTTTTTTTTTTTTTTTTGGCCGTGTTGGGTCTTCGTTTCTGTGCGAGGGCTTTCTCTAGTTGTGGCAAGTGGGGGCCACTCTTCATCGCGGTGCGCGGGCCTCTCACTGTAGCGGCCTCTCCCGTTGCGGAGCACAGGCTCCAGACGCGCAGGCTCAGTAGTTGTGGCTCACGGGCCCAGTTGCTCCGCGGCATGTGGGATCTTCCCAGACCAGGGCTCGAACCCGTGTCCCCTGCATTGGCAGGCAGATTCTCAACCACTGCACCACCAGGGAAGCCCAAGGTTTTTTACTCTAAACAATCTTCACAACAACACTATGAAAGACATACTATCTCTCATGTGATTTACAGATGAGAAAAGTGAGGCTCTAAAAGATTAACCGATATAGGTCTGCTGTCCCAGCAAGAAAATTTTCTGACTTCTAATTCTAGCGCTCTTTCCATAGGATACGGCTCCTCTTTCTTTTGTTTCCTTATAATCAGATGACTTTAGCATAAATTAAAACATCTCTCTTCCTTATACTCGGGGTGGGTAGCTGCAGGGAGGGGTATAGGGTCAGAGGTAAACGAGGGGAATTAGTTTTGCACGTCAGGTACCTTGTCAGGGAGAAAATTTACAGGGAATCATTTTCTGTACAGCACTAAGCAAAGGTGACTCTAAAACTGCCCAACAACCACAACTCAGCAGTGGACAAATATCTCTGAGTGCCTAGCTACTCTGCAATCTGACATCTGAGCATGGGTCTTGCCTCCAAGGCAAACACGTCAAAACGTTCTTCGGAAGCAGAGTAAACTACGGGGGCAAGGAAGAGAAAGGCTGAGCCTGGCCTGAGAGAGGGCAGAAGTCTTTGATCTGCAACCTGGAGGGGTAGGGAGTTAGAGACATGGGAAAGGGGGTAAAAAGAATAATCCATTGAGAAACTGCGGGAAATCTGACATAGGGTTAGGGAGAGCAGGGAGGGTAGAAATGAGACCATAGAAGTAAGCAGAATCCAGATCATGCAGGACCTTGTTAAGGTGCTTCTAAGGACCAGAGAAAAAATGTCCAAAGATTTAAAGCCCAAAACAACAGTTTAATTTACCTTTGCTCTGGCTCTCATGACCCAGAGGGAAGCACTTATGAGGCTAAAATTACATAGAGCCTCACCGAAAGTTAGTACTAGATGAAGCTTCAAAAGAACTCTAATCCTGTCCCCTACGTTACAGAGAAGTCTGAGGAAGGAAGTGACTTGCCCAAGGTCACAAACCCCCAGGAGAGACAGAACTACCCGAAAGGTGCCCTAACCTCCACCCAGAACTATCTCTGCCACATCACACCACCTCCTGCCCTACGCCCTCCCATCCTTACCTCACTCTGACAGCTGCCTGCTCAAAATAGACTATTGTTGAACTGGTGAATATTGATGCTGGTGGCTTATATTTCTAAGCCTGAGTCCAGTAGCTTTGATGGGTAGGCAGTTAAACACAGCTTCAGCCTTTGGAGTATGGGTGCTGAGTGTGACTGAAAACTTCTAACTTAGTAGTCAGGCAATTCTGACTAAATGTCAGGGCTAGGCTACCCTAGAAAGAACAAAACATAAAAGTAAAAAATTTATATCACTATACCCTCTTATCAGTGAGAGGAAAAGAAGCCTCAATAATTCTAAGGTCTTGCAGAAAAGAATATAATTCTGGACAGAGCTCCTCAGCTAGATGCTCTATTCTCTTTCTGATCCTCCCAAAGATACCAGAGCTTGGAGAGGGAAGGCCCCTGAAGGCTCACACTGAAGCAGTAGTTGAATTGCAAATAGAAGCTGAGAAAATATTCTCCTCGACCTTCTGTTCAAATCCGTGAACACTGAGACTTGACCCACATAGTCCATTTTGACTGTTTTGGAATAAAAATGAAAAATTCATAGACATGAGGGAATATTATCATTTCCTCAATCTTCTGATTTAAAACCTTCTTTATTCGATAGGCTACATACAAATCAGGTTAGGGGCTGAGCCTTCAGTGCATACAAGCCAAGAAGGCAAAACGCATCACTTTCTGAGTCTCTTGGTAAATGATGAGCCCTTGATAGATTTGGATTAAAGGACTGCCTGGGAAAAGGGCAGTGCATGCAGTCAAAATGGGTGCATGTGCTTTTGGATAATCATAGGACCTTGCATGGGTTTTTTACCATGGAACTTACAGAAGTATTTTTATCTCCATTTTCTCATCATATCTTTACAGACATTTGGTGATGAAGGCATTGTAATCTTCATCCTAAAAGCGAGGAAACAGGTTCTGAAAAGTTATGTGACTTGCCCATAGTCGTGCAGCCAATAAGTATCAGAAAGTTCTCAGTATTTAGTCCCCTGTCATCTTCCTCAAGTCCAGAGTGTTTCTCTCCCACACAGTAGTGGACCCACTGTGTGCAGGACAGTGGAGCCCCCCACGTTAGAGTCCCCCTTTATTTTTAGTACCTGGTCGGACTACAGTAATCTCAGTCTAGACTTCCCCCAAACATACAGGTTACAGGTTGGGTTAATTTGAAAGTATAGCACAAGGCCTGTAGACTCTAAATACCTCACTTGTGTGATGACTGGACATATACAATACAAATATAAATTCTTAACCTCAAAAAAGATTACAAACTCAGAAATATCTTGCGTTTAACTTAGACTTGACTTGAGCTGAAACTCCTCCCTCCAATATGGCAGAAAGGTTTCCAATGGGCAAACTGGAGGAAAGGAAATTTGCTTCAGTTGGGTCAATGTAGGATAACTTGAAACAGTTTCACCACCTATGGGAAGTAGATGACAGTCCGTGTGTAAGAATGATGCAAGAGTTAATAAGGCTGAAAGTCTTTGCGGTCTGACCCACTGTGCCTTTGAACAAAACAAGCATGCTGGGTTTTCTACACACCTGGAAACATGTTTAACCTGTTTAGTAATGCAGGAAACCAGGTACCTATAAATGACAGAGTAGCCTGGCATCTCAGCCACCCAAACCAAGACACACTACGAAGCTTTGTATTTGAAACCTCTCACATAACCTTCTGTGCCCCTCTTCCCCATCTTTTAATGCCACCCTCTTTTCCAGGCACCAATATGATCTGTATAGCATAATCTTCCACAGGGTCATCTTTGATGTGATTCCTCAAATGCATCTAAAATATATATTTGTCCATGACTGGCAGAGGTACTCTTTCCTGGGATAGAAATCCACATTGGATCTAGTGGAATCCTTCATGATCTACCTATATAGACTCCTGATGGGGAAATTAAGGCATCACAACAGATAATGGAGAGGAAAGGGGGAAAGGAGGTATTTGGTGAAGGGAGGTGCCTTCCCCAAACCTCTCAAATCCCTGAGCATTCTTTCAACCTCCAATTTCAGACTGGCTCACATTACCACTTAGAACTTTCTTCTAAAAGAGGCCAAAAAAAATCAACTGTTTCATAAGATGAGAAGAGTCATCTTCCTGGTTATACAACATGAGTTAGCCTGCTTGGTTAACTCTCCCCAATGTATTTTCATTTGTAACTAGATGTTTCTAAAGTCGACCAAATTTTAATAGTAAAGCAGCTCTAGGACTTCACAGCTAAGGCCTGTTGATTCAGATGGCTCAGGCAGAATTTGTGCAGCTGACTCTTCCTTTTTATTTTATTTTTTTAACATCTTTATTGGAGTATAATTGCTTTACAATGGTGTGTTAGTTTCTGCTTTATAAAAAAGTGAATCAGCTATACATATACATATATCCCCATATCTCCTCCCCGTTGCATCTCCCTCCCATCCTCCCTATCCTACCCCTCTAGGTGGTCACAAAGCACTGAGCTGATCTCCCTGTGCTATGCAGCTGCTTCCCACTAGCTATCTATTTTACATTTAGTAGAGAGAGTGGCATGGACTTATATATACTACCCTTCCTTTTTAGAATTGATTTATTTTTTTCGGGACCAAATGTTGTAAAGATTATTTATGTGTGAAATGTGCATTTCCCATTCATTTACACTATAAAATTAGAGATGAGAGAGTCACAGGAGGTCACTGATGTTTTCTATACTCTTCCTTTCACTCAGGCCAATAAACTCCTCTTAGCTTTACTTCCTCTTCCCCAACTTAGAGCCCAAGATGGAACATTTAACCATACTTCCCCGGTACCTTCAAAATCCTCTACCACTTTCCTTTTTACCTCATTTTCTCTGATGACCTAGATCTGGATTAAACTATTTGTTCACATTCTCATATACATTCTTTCCAGTGAAGGATGTTACATTTGGTAGTTCATTTAACTTCTTAAGCTTCAGTTTGCTCTATTTGAAGAAGAGTATAATAGTATATATTTCAAGTAGTTGTTATAAGGATTGAATTTAACTATGTACATAATAGTATTTTACCAACTGCCAAGTGCCATTCTAATGTGTTTTTTTCTATGGCTTTTACTCCTATCTATTTCTTATTTTCAGACTAAGCACAGTGTAATTATGTTGTCTGGCAGAAGTACGTGCTCCCACAAAATGCCACATCTACAGCCAGCTGCCTTTATTCTTGTGGACTTAATATTTCCTGAATAGTTATTTCTGGAGCCAAACTGGACCAGAGCTGGAGTCCCAACTCTGCCATTTACTAACAGTATAATCATGGGCTAGACTCTCCATGATTTCAATTATTCTTCTATAAAAAGGGGAAGAGATGCTGTTAGTCTGAGGTTTAAAATGAAATAATGCAGAAGGCTGATAATGTTTATTTATGATCATTGTAATTTAATTATCACATTACTAAGAGTAGCTGCGTTAGAAATATGGCAAATACTCTTTGTGAGGTTCCACTGGGTTCCGTCCTGTGAAGAGTTACTCAGGTGGGAGCTGGAAGAAGGCCAGCAGTGAGGCACGATGCACTTCAGGGCATGGAGAAATCCCAAGACCAATTACAACCCACCTGAATACCAACTCCCACTGTAGCCATTGTCTCACTTCCATACCAGCAAAATTATTTCAACTGTGGCTACCCTGTAACACAGAGGGTCTCAGCAAAGACCCCTTAAATAGATAGAGAAGCTAGCTATTTAAGAGTTTAAGTAGTATAGAATACATATCATCTATATCCATAAATACATTCACATGCAGTGGGAAAGAATATTTTCTTTGGCATTTGGCTGAAGGCCAATTGGGAAGGCAATCATAAGCTACTTGGTAGCATTAGCTGAATTAATGTTAATTACGTAACATTAAATAAGAGAATAGGCATGTTCTCTTGTGGTATATAACCTAATTAGGACAGCAATAGCTACCATTTGGTGAATTCCTGTGCCCAGAAACTGTGCCAGACGTTTTATGTGCATTCTCACTAAGCTGTAAACCTCTGTTCAATAAGAACCATTACCTCACTTTACAGATGAGGAAACTGAGGCACAGAGAGATTAAGTAAAGTATCAATAGACAAATATCTGAGAAATATTGGCTGTGGGCTTCAAAGCAGTGTCTTAACCACCTGCAACGCCTATGCCCTTTCCACTACAGGGTGATGCCTCCACAGGCCATTCTCATGTCTTGCATGTCTAGGCCTCTTATAGCGACAGTTGTCATTTGGTATCCTTCCTCTGCTCTTTTATTTTGTTTGTAACTCTCCCCAACAAAAGCACATTAGATAATCATCTTATGGATAGTTAGAGATAAAGATAAAGATATAAATAGATGATGGATGGATGGATGGATAGATAGGTAGATAGATAGATAGATAGATAGATAGATAGATAGATAGATGGATAGATAGTGTGAGTGTATGTGTATTTACACACAATTGCACTCTGTGACTTTTAAAACCACCTTGTGGACCTTGTTGGCACATCTTTTGTGCTCTGCTTGTGTTATGGCCCAGGTGTGCAGAGCAGCTTGTACACAATAACCTCCCAACCACCAGTGTCATCATGTGCTTTGTGGATGAGGTGTGGTCCACTCTCCTGAGGTCTGTTCATAGCGTCCTCAACCGCTCTCCTCCGCACCTCATCAAGGAGATTCTACTGGTGGATGACTTCAGCACCAAAGGTAAGAAAACTACCCCCTGGAAAATCAAACTTTGATATGAGGCAATAGCAGTTTGGCTGGAAATTACAAAAATTACAGGATAATTTGATAAAGCATAAACATTTTACAAATGCCAAATCAGTTTTTCATGTTGTGCCTTAGAGGCCTAAGTCCAAACGTCTATGGGTTACAGAAAGTCAGCTCAACTATCCAGGGCCTTGTTCAACTAGCCACCGCAGACTTCCCTTTAGCTATGACTTCTCTGCCACGTAGGAGTGATTTTCGAACTACAGCTCCTTGAAGTTCCAGAGACCATAAGATGTTCTCTACAATTGCAAAAATAACTTTTTATGGAATCTAACAAGCAAAGACTCCACAGTTAATGGGATGCCTTTCCTACTGATAATAGCTAGAGTTATAGTGAACAATGAAATGGAAGGCCTATGTCCTCTTTTTCAAGAGCAAAGCCTATTATATGTTCAGCTAAGTGTTGAGAAGACAAATTGCCAAAGGGACAAGAAAAATGAGGTTCCAACAGAGTTCAAAGGCAGAATTCACCACTGTCTTCACTTCTGTGTTTATTACAGTGAAGAATCTCTCTCTTTGGACTGTCAAAAAAATTGTGTATGTAAGTGGTCCCATGACTGCCAGAGGTCCTAGACCACATTACAAATTCCCAAAATGCAACCCACTTCAGAAAATTTTAGAAAACAGCAAAGAGACAACAATCTTAATAGAACAGCTTAGCCTTGGTCATGACCCCAAGGACAGGAGCCATTTCCCTCAGCCTCAAAGTGCCTACCAGGGTCACACTGAGCTCCAGGAGCAGGGAGATACCTAAAGAAGACTGGTTGAAAATTTTAAGAAGTGGCCTTGATAGCATAAACAGAAATAGCATCTAGTTACCAAACAGATAATAGTCCCTTTAGGAATGACCTATTCGGATTTTGTGGGCCCCAAAGCTTCTATGGGGTCCTCTTTAAGAGAAAGAATTCACAATTAGTAGAAAAGTGACCAGCAGAAATATTCCTAGAAGCCATTCCTACCTGGGATATGTCAATAACTTAATTGCACATAGAAGTAACTGCAAGCTACATATATATACCCCACAAAACCCCCAAAAAGAGCAAGAGAGCAGAGCTGTGATAGAGGGGGTGTCATAGTAGGAAGTGACAGTGGTCTAAGCCAATTGCAGTTACAATATATTTCTTTTGCAAGTTTTTCAGTTTGCATACAATCCTTAGACTCTCCCCTAGGTCTTAGAAGGGGCCTTAGCAAGGGTGAAAAGTTGTGCGTAAACCTGAGCTTTATTTATTTCAAGGTAAATTTGTACCTGTCCTGACAAATACTCAGAAAAGGCGATCTCTCCTCTCGGTAACTTGGCTACACTGAAAAGACGGATTCGGGTTTTGGGAAAACGGAGAGCTTAGAGTATTGATCCCAGAGAAAAATCCAACCAAGAAAATGACATCATGGCTCAAAGAATAACGTTTAGTGACTATAATAAATGTCATAGTTTTGGGAATTTGATGTTGAAGAGGCACTTCTGGTATTGTCCAGATCTCATTAATTAAAGTGTTTCCTTGTCTATCCTTTCCCTGATATAGACTACCTGAAAGATAACTTGGATAAATACATGTCTCAGTTTCCAAAAGTTCGGATTCTTCACCTCAAAGAGAGACATGGCTTAATAAGAGCCAGGCTGGCAGGGGCACAGAACGCAACAGGTAAGAAGCTGCTAATTTTTTGTTTTGGTTGCATTTTTATTTTAGTTTGTTTCCCAGATATACAGAAAATTTGAAATAATAATACAGTGAACACTCATATATCCATCATTTCATGCCACAAAGTTTTACGTGCTTCATCACACACATACACAGACACATACATACATACACTCTTCTGAACTTTTGAAAAGGAATTTACAGACATCATGACACCATATCTCTAAGTACCTCAGTAGACATCTCTGAAGAATAAAGACATTCTCTTACATTAATACAACTTTCATCTTCTAAATATCATCTAATAAATGATCTTTTCAAATTTCCTCATTGCTCCCCCATTTTTTAATAACTGTTTCTCACTTTTGAAATTAGAAATCTAATTCAGTGTCATGCACTGCATTTGGTTGCTTGGTCTTATTAGTCTCTCAGTCTAAAATAGACAAGTCCACATACATTGCTTACTTACCCTTGAGTTATTTTTTTTTTGAAGAGTACAGGCCATTTACTTCGTGCAATTGACCATGTTCGGAAATGTTCTCACTGTTATCTCACAGGATGTTTTTCATGAATACCATATAGAATTCTATTACATAGGTGATGGGAATTGTGAACTTCTTATCGCTTCAAATCAAGAGACACATGATGTCAGGTTGTCCCAGTGTTGGTGATACTAATTTTAAGCACTTGGTTAAGATGTTGACAGCTAGAGTTTTCCTCAGAGTAGGAAGTACTTTGTCGGTGATACTTTGATCCATGTGAGTATTCTGTTTCCTCACAACATTTTTTTTCACTGCTAACATTCTTTCTTATATTTTAAAATTTTTTATGGAAAGGCGTTTTATTTTAAATTTAACGAAGTGTACATGTCAATCCCAAACTCCCAGTCTATCCCTCCCCCCCCTACCATTCCCCCTCTGGTCTGCCCTCACAACATTTTATCCAATAATCTAGCAGCCATTAATGATCATTGCTTGAATCAATTATTACACTGAGGACTGCAAAATTGTTTTTCTAAATCTCTCATTCCTTCTTCTTTTATAGCTGGCATTCAACTTGTAAAGAAGACATCTCTCTTTTTCTTTTTCTGTTTGCCTCTCTCTCCCCTCTCTCCCTCTTTCTCTTCCTCCTTTCTAGCCCCCTGTTATGCCCCCATCACTATGGATGTATGCCTTAAAAAAGTCAATGTGTATATTATCAGCATTAGTATTAGTATTCATATTTTTGTGTGTGTGCTCAAATCATCCCAAATTTGACCACTAGGCGCCCCTTCAAGCCTGTGACTTTTTGACCTGACCCCATCTGTGTTGAGAACTTCAGAATTAATTATCTCTCCCCTGACTTTTGTCTGCTCTTCCAATTGCCCTCTCTTCCCAAAGAGCAACACGCCTTCTTTTCCTCACCTCTTTTTCAGTGTGTGGGTATTAGTGGGTGAATGGGGGAGAAGGTATATCTTTTCTCTCCATAAGTATTCTAAAAATAGCATCAAACACTTTGGTTCATTTTCACATCCTCTCTGGATGCACTTGTACCCCATAATAATAGTTGACCTTATGTACCAGGTACCATTCTAAACACTTTCTGTACTAATTGATTTAATCCTTACAATAACTCTATGAAGTAGGTACAATCATTTCCCTCATTTTATAGATGAGAATAAGGAGGCACATTGAAGTTATGACAAGTTCTCCCAGCTAGTAAGTGGTAGAGCCAGGATTAGAACCCAGAAACCTTGGCTTTAGAACCTACACTCGTTTCTACTACATTTTGTTGCTTCTAGACATTTAGCCACCACTCTGCCCCTATAAGCCATAGCATTGCAAACCTCCACCAGCTTGGATTCAAGCATCGTCTGATGCTGAATTATCTGCTCACCTGAGTTTCACTGCCTTGCAACTAGACCCCGGATTTGGAACTTCTCTTATCCCATTGGTTTGCTAACAAATTTCTTCTCTCTGTAATGGAAGTTTTAAATTGACAACAAGCACATCACACCAAAACAGGCATTGTGGTGACAGCTAAGATTCTTAATTATGGACCGCATTTGGAAAAATTTAATGAAATTCTCCATTTGATTTCCTTTGGAAAGTCATTATCCACAAATGATACAAAAATAAAATAGTCAAGAAATAGTCCAAGTGGATAACTTTAGAGCTGAGATCTGTGTGATGAACAGTCCCAGGCAAAAGGAACAAGAAATGCAAATGTCTCAATGCAGAAACAAGCTCTGTATATTCAAATTAAAGAAAGAAGTTTATTATGGCTGATGGGTACTGACCATGGAGGGAGTGGTAAGAGATTCCTCTGGGGAGAAAGGCAAAGGCAGTCTTCTGTAAAGTTTTCTGAGTCACTTAAGAAATGCAGGCGATGTTCTTGGTATAATGTGAAACCAATGAAGGACACTAAAAAGGAGAATAAAATTGTCTGACTTACATTTTAAAAGCTCATTCTGGCCATTTTGTAGAGAATAGACATTAGGGAAGTCAGAGAGGAAGTAGGGAGAACAGTTAGGAGGCTACTGTGGTTGTCCAGGTACCAGAAATGTAGCAGGGCAGATAGAGGAAGTGGTCAGATTTAGAATTACTACGGACACAGAGCCTACAGGACTTGCCATCAGGTAAGATGTGAAGAGAGTGTTAAATATGAGGAGTCAAAAAAACCCCTAGGATTGGAATCTGAGCAAATTGGTGGATGGGGGGGCTATGACCAGAGGAACAGGTTTGGGATTGCAACTGAGCTCTGATTTTGCCCATCTCAGTTTGAGACGAAAATTAGACATCCATATAGAGAAAGCTGATGAATACAGGACCGAAACTGTGCTGCTTATAAAAACTGTCTCTCTGCCTACCTGGAGCACAAGGCCTGCTGGTAATGATCTCCAGAACAGCCCAAATTGTTAGACAGTATGAGAGGCCGCCTTCAGAAGGGGTGCGATGAACTCGATCAAAGTTATTGCCATTGGCCTTCTCAATAACTTATAGTTACACCATAAAATGATTTCTTTGAATTTAGTAAATCCAAATGTAAAAGTGTAAATTTGTTTCTCAGTCATTCATTAACACCCTTGAACACATTAGCTCAGTTTTAGTTTAGTAACTTCCAAACTCTTTTGACCGTGACCCATGTTAAGAAATGCATGACGGATTCTAATATCTTCTTTTCTGTTTTATTTATTTTTTTTAGATTCTGGCCAATCTCAATAAATTGTTTTAATGACTCACTAAGGGGGCACAACTCTGAAAAACTTTAGCGAGGTGCATCTTAATTGCTTGCCACTATGCAGCAGAGAGTGACTTCCCAAACTATCACAGAAGGACTTCTTTTCATTTCCATTTTTGGTGGACACCTTTATAAATGATAATAAAAATGAATTACCCAAAAAAGAAATGGGAAAAAAAATAGCTATATACACAATTATATATACATACATCCATACACACATATAGATATATACATAATTATATATATGTGTGTGTGTATATATAACACACATGTATATGAAATAGACAATAAATTAACCAATTACTCTGGCAAACTGCTGTAAAGTTTCAGAACATTTGTTCTCAATTTCTGTCCCTATCTCCCTATAGATGGCAGTGTCTATGGCCCATACTTGAGCAGCGTTAGTGGAGGGCTGATGTCTGAGTTTGGAAAGAAGCAGAAAGGTCTGTTTGATGGGGTTAGTAACAGCCTCATTTAAAGACAAATCCAACTGCCCTGAAATGCACCTGAACCCTGTGGAGAGTTTAAGGGAACTCAGGAGGTCCTGTACCAGATTCAGTCAAGGATGTAATTCAGGGACCATTCAAGGATGGCACTGAGCAGGGCTCGCCAGCCTAGTGAGTCCTCCCAAACTCTCCCAGGCGTTCCCCTGACCTCACAAGTAGAGCACAGGCAACAGCCTGCGGTGGATTTGAAGAGTATAATCAGAGATCAGCAAAGATACCAGCGTAGAAATCTTCTCTAGAATGCCTGACCAAACAAAGAGATCAAAGATAAGACTCTGAATCCGGAATCTGACAGGCCTTGACAGCTACTGCTTCCTAAAGACTTACCCTTTAGGATTCAGAGAGGAGGGAAGAGAAGCCACAGGCAAGGTTGAGATCCGATATCCAAGGACACGCAGAAACAGAAGTCAAATTAGCCACATTTGGTCTCAGAGTAATATCAGGCTCTCTGAGAGTCTGAAAGAGTCTTGTACAAAATAGTAAGGCAAAACTGTAACTCTCTGGCTAACTTTTAGTATGTGAACAACAAGTGACATCTAACTTCTGGCCAACTCTCAGGCCTCCTGAAGAGCAACAGTCTTTCTGTAAATTTCTACCACTTGTTTCTGCTGCAGGGAAGACACGTGATTTGCTCACCATCACTTATAAATCATTCTGTGAAATTAAATGGGCAGCAGGTCCACATTCATCAAGGAACTCTACGCACAATGTTCTAGCACTAATTGGTGCTAGCAGCAGTATCCTAAGTTGGTCACCTAAGTAGAAGTGGGGGTCTGTGCTCAACAAGGACAGACAATTTTTCAAATGTACAGTTCACTGTGAAGTACATTCACACTGTTGGGCAACCAGTCTCCAGCACTCTTTTCATCTCGTGAAACTAAAACTCTATACCCATTAAACAACTCCCCATTCCCCCCTCCGTAACCCTTTTAAAACTACCTCCTAGTCTTACTAGTTCCCCCACTTTAATTCCTTTTCACTCCTATAATGTGGAGCGATTTTTCCTCTTCATCATTCCTAAGGCCAAACTTGGAATCTCAAACTCTTCCTTGTCTTCTGCAAAACAAAAGTCCCAGTCTTCCACCCCAGAGTTAATGGGACCCACCCTCCTTAGAAGGGACACAAGCAACTAACTTTAATACTAAATATTCCCTTCAGAGCCTTGGCTCCCCATTCTAAGTGGCTTATCAATTTTTTCCAAACATAAATAATGCTTGCCCCAAGGGACTGCTAGAAACAAAATTTCTTTCATTTCATTATGGAATGAATTTAGAGAGACAAGGAAGAAATTCAGTGAGAAGAAAAGACTACTGCCTTTACAACCACATTTCTGGATCAATCCCCAGGACCTTTGAACGTGAAGTACACACATTCAGTGTATTGCATTTTCAAATAATTGTTTTTTTTTTCTGGCTCTGTAGGTGACGTGTTGACATTCTTAGATTCTCACGTGGAATGTAACGTTGGCTGGTTGGAACCTCTTCTGGAAAGAGTTTATTTAAGTAGAAAGAAAGTAGCCTGTCCAGTAATTGAAGTCATCAATGATAAGGATATGAGGTAACATTGTCATATTCCACAAGATACTTCTAAGTGAGTTTTCACCAGCAGCAGAAAGTACTGGTCATACTCCTAATATGTACATTTTCGCAAATCTAAGTAATACACAATTTATCTGTTTAAATAAATGGAAATACATGATAGATACCTTGAGATGAAAGCAGATCGATCCAATTGTTTATTTGATCATCACAAATTCTTAACCCTTAATGCCAATAAATACTAATACTCATTGTTCAGGTCTTTCCTCTTTCTATTCAGCTGAACCCCAAAATATTTATTTTCCTTAAGATTAGTTTTTCTTTTTGTGGTATCTGTATGTATACATATATATATATATATGTACACATACACATATATATTCCTAAGTGAGGTTTTTTTCCTCAAAAATGGCCAGAACATTATTAAAAGAGAAGTGTAAGTTAAAAGTGAGCAATCCAGCCAGTTAGTCACTGATGCAAATTATACTCATACACTTTATTGAAACGTCGTTAAAAAGTTTGTGATGATCTAAAATCATCTGCACAAGCACTTGTTTCATTCACTTGCACAAGACATGATGTCGGGGTGATTAAGTGTATGTGTATGATCTCAGGTAGCACTTTGGTTTTTTTTTTCCTGAACTAGTTACATGACAGTGGACAACTTTCAAAGAGGCATCTTTGTGTGGCCAATGAACTTTGGTTGGAGAACAATTCCTCCAGACGTTGTTGCAAAAAACAAAATTAAAGAAACTGATATAATAAGGTAAGTGTGTGAAACTTAAGATTAGGAAGGAGTCATGTATCTTTTTTATAAAGGCATAGGAAGCAATTCCACAAAACAAGTATATGCTGTCAGTCTATAGAACACCAAGAATTACAGTTCTAGCCAATAAATGACCAAAAGCAAAAAAAGTTTTCCTGAGAAGTTAGTTTCCCACAACCAAAACTCACCTTTTCAGTGGGCAATTGCACCCTATTCAGCCCTGAACCAGAGAAATTCACAAACACTACTCCTGTTCTCCGGGATTTGCAAACTAAGAAATATAAGCCACTTAAATGTGTTGCATAAAGGCCATATAAACACACAGAATATTAAAGTCAACATGGGTAAAAATTAAGAGTAAATAATAGTAAGAGAGATATCATTCTAATTCTTTTTGAGTCTAATCCTGTACTTTCTATGGGAGGGGGTGCCAAATTCTGTGAATAAATTGAGAAATAGACACAGAAGCTGGATGCGAATTATCATTGGGGCTTTATTGCTGGAGAAACTGGATTGAAGAACACAGCTTAGACCTGAAGCCAAAGTGGTGGGAGCTTCCTAACACTTCCCCCAAAGTCTAGACCTGCAGGACGAGCACTCAGCCAGCCTCAGGCAGAGCAGGGGGAGCCCTGAAGCTTTCCCTGCTGGAGAGACAACTTGAGCAGACATAAGCCAGCAAGTCCCAAAAGAAAGCCCAAGCCCAGCCTGTGCATTGCAGCATCTTTTTCCTGAACTTACCCCTCAGAAAAACACGCCTCATGTCCTGCCAGATGTGAGGCTTTTCACAACTGATACTCCTAGCAAGCGAAGTAAGAGTATGACCATTTATTAAGCACTGTGCAACCTCTCTATAACCCTAGGAGAGAGGTTGCGGTTTTCCCGTTAGAGATAAGGAAATTGAGACTTAAGAGAGTTAAGTAATTTTCCTGGGGATGTACCACTTGTAAAAGAAGAAACTGGGATTCAAACACAGATCTTCCTGGATTTAATAATCTTGCTCTGATCTTACACCTAAAGAACCTCTTTGCCTTTTTCAGACTCCCATTTTGAGGGTCAATGTAGTGATTGAGTTCAGATTATATTCAACATAATGTTAGAAAGGGAATACATTCTGGATAGTCTGTGAAGGACATTTGGGATACAGATAGAATATGCACTTAAATCGTGGGGGAAGGGAGGTAAGTGTGCAGGAGGAATTACTTTACCCTTGAGATTGCTGCACAGCCTAAAAGCAAGGCAGGCTCTCCACACAAACCGCTTTCAGCTGGCTCCGTGGTGACCACCATGGGAAGTGATGACTGCCTTGTCTAACTGCTGGCTCAAATGTAGTTTCTGTTCCCCGTGACCAATAACAGCAGTGAAGGCTCTGGAGTCAGACCCTTTGGGTTTAAATCTGAACTCTACTAGGTACTAGTGGTGACTTTTAAAAAGTTTCTTAACCTCTTTGAGTCTCTGTTTCCTCACTTTTACTTTGAGACTAACAGAAGTAGCTACCTCTTGGATTGTTTTGAGAATTAAGTCAGATAATACTATATATAAAGTGCTTTAAAAAGTGTTTGCCACATAACAAGCTGTCAGTAAAGTTTGTGTACAGTTGAGGCAGTATAGTGGGGGAGAAATCATAGAGTCAAGCCAGACCACTCAAATTTGAACCCCAGATGTACAACCTACCAGTCTGTGGCCTTAGGAAACTTTGTTACCTTTTCTGGGTTGTAGTTTCTTAGTGTTACATACAGGATTTTTGTGAGGCTTGAGTTAATACATATATAACACTTACAACAGTGCCTGCTGGGTCTTCCCTAAACAGCACTAAATAACAGTTATTAAAGATAACATCTCTGGAGAATTTGTGTCAGGGCATAAAGGACAAGTAAGAATCCTAGTTCCAGGCCCCATCTTTGCTGACCCTAATCAAGTTCTGCCACATAAACCAGGGAATTTGTCACTTAGATGCTATTTGTGACTTCTTTCAAGACCTCCCCATACTTGGTAAATATTCTAAAATGCCTCCTAGTAGGGAACCCACTCTTAAAGTTGAGCTCCCATGACATGCAAGATTAAAAAACCAACTTTTCTTTTTGTAGATGCCCCGTCATGGCAGGTGGATTATTTTCTATTGATAAAAACTACTTTTTTGAACTTGGAACATACGATCCTGGGCTCGATGTTTGGGGTGGAGAAAATATGGAGCTCTCTTTCAAGGTATCACCAAGCGTTTCTCAAATTCTCTTTACAATTAAGAGTTTATCATTTTTAAATGGTTTCATTTTACTAATACAATCAGATATGTGACTACCTCTGGGAGGAAATTTCACAGAAATATTAGGGCCTCTGGATTAACGTCTTCATATTCCAGACTGAATTTGGAAGAATCAATAACTCTAGTGAAATTTATTGGCGTTCCCTCATATTTCACAACATGGTTTCTGCATCTGAATGTGGGGGAAATAACTGTCTGCCATTCAGTGTAAATGCTGTGGGATGCACACCTGACACATAATTACTCTCACAGGTTTTTCTAATATATTAGAAATAATGAAATTATTTAGTAACGGGCCGTCTTGGAGAGCACAAGTGACAGAAGAATAAAAAGAGCCACTAGGGAAGGCCACCAACAGGCGATGGCACAGCATCTTAGGACGTCTCAGATAACTCTGGATATTTATATAACCATTGATTCATATCTGAGAAAGCGGCGGCGGCAGCAATAGTGGAGAGCATCCAAAGCACCTGCTTTCCTATGGAGTGGGGTGTATATAGGAACAGGGGTATTACTTTGAGCTCTTGATCAGGAAGAATTGTCTTCAGCTGTGTCCACAAGTCATACAGATCATTCCAAGATGTGAGAAGGGGATATTGAAAAAAATGGAAATAGATATTCCTTTCCTTGATCTGACTAAAGCAAGAACTCATGTTACATATTTCATACATTGGGATTCTGTTAGGATTTTTTTTAGAAAAAAAAACAAGATTTACACAGGATAGGAAAAGAGAAAACATATATGTTAGTAATCCTAAAATGGTCCACAGCAATATACAAAACTAAATAAACCTGTTGAGTTTAATTTTCTGTTGAAAAGGATTTCAGAAGTGAAGAGCAGTACTTCAACAGGGGGGAAAGTTGCCAGGTGGCTTCTTGTCATTAATTGCCCATGATCTGTGGACAATCACTGGATAATTGGTGCGTGTCATCGAATTGTTCCAGGTGTGGATGTGTGGTGGCGAAATTGAGATCATCCCCTGTTCCCGAGTGGGCCACATATTCCGAAATGACAATCCGTATTCCTTCCCCAAAGACCGGATGAAGACAGTGGAGCGGAACTTGGTGAGGGTGGCTGAGGTCTGGCTCGATGAGTACAGGGAGCTCTTCTACGGCCACGGGGACCACCTCATAGACCAAGGGTTAGACGTCGGAAACCTCACCCAACAGCGGGAACTTCGAAAGAAACTAAAATGCAAAAGCTTCAAGTGGTACTTGGAGAACGTTTTTCCAGACTTGAAGGCTCCCATAGTGAGGGCAAGTGGTGTGGTAAGTTCAAGCAGCCATTTAAGATCCGACTTCGTAAAAAGACAATGCAAAAACCCTTTTGAAAATGCATGGGGAAGAATGAATTATTACGTTATAAATAAACACCAAATATGAGTGCAGAGGAGACCAAGCGTGGTTGAGGACTACATACATTGGGTAAACTTGAGGAAGGCTTCCAGGCGGCCATGTTCATTGATTCATTCAGCGAACACGTACCGAGTGTCAAGAAACCAGGCAGTATTTCAGAACTGGATTGTAGGGTGATGAATGAAGTAGACTTGATCCCTTCTCTGTGGAGCTTAAAGTTGGGTAGGATAGAAAGATAATAAACAAATAAGCAAGTAAACTGTAAATAAAAAATATAATAGCTTTTATTTAGGGAACTGGCCACAAGTCATAAATTATTCTTAGAGTAGTCAACTCTGTGGGATATTGAAGGCCAGGCCTGAAAGACCAAGCGCTGGCCAAGCTGTAAAGAAGAGAGCCGTGGGCAGAGGATGCCCTTTGTGCAAAAACTCTAAGACGGGTGAAAGTTTGAGGATTTCAAGAACTGGAAAGAAGATGGATGTTGTTATCAGGGTGTGAAGGAGGGAAGGAGATGAAGGTGAAGAGAGAGGAAGGAGATGTATCACACAGGTCCTTGTGGGCAGAGTAAGGATTTTCTCTCTCTCTCTTTCTTTCTTCAGAATGTAATTGGAAGTTGCTGAGTAGCGTTAAGCAATGGGATGATGTGATTTTATTAACATTTTAGAGATTTCAAAGAGGGATTGAAAATAACAGAAATTGTCATACAATAGCAGGGAAAATTCCAGGGCACAAGATAACATACCAAAAGGAAAGAAGCCAAACTTGATAGGTTGGATAGAGTACAAAGCTAAGAAAAGTCAAGGAAGGAGAGAAGCTCTAAAAAAAAAAAAAAAAAAGAAAACAAACAAAAAAAAGCCATTTCAAAACCATTCTAGGAGCGAGGCTTAATTTGAAGAGGATGACAAGATATGAGAACACTTACCATAGACTGGGTTTAGAGATGGTTAGTCAAGCCTTGACCTAGAGGTCTTCTCCAGTAATGCAAATTTTTAATCTCTTTTTAGGTCATATTTTTTCAGTTCTCCCTAGAAAGTGGATTGTACAAACCCAGCCTTTCTCTGCTTAGGAAATCTCCTGATGACAGGGACACTTAGTAAGGCCATTCCCCTTGATGATATAAAGGAGATCCCAGAAAAGTGAGAAAGAGAGGAAACCAGTCTGAGAATTTGTTCTGCCTTTATGAAATTCAACTGACAAATAAGTATATGTAACCTGTTTGTGTACGACATAATTGCCACCTTTGTAGGTCAAAATGCAATAGTAGCTACTTCAGATGGTTCAACCTGATATTTTATCTTAGATAACTCATTAGGAGGAATAACCTGGGTTTATACACTGTTCAAATAATATGCTTGTAAAATAAATTTACATTTTTAAGACTCCATTTCCTGAGCAGGATAAAATAAAAAGAAATTCTCACCGTAGTAATTTTTTCCTGTCCTAACAACACAGAATCTCAGCAAGAGCATTACTAAACTTTAACCACCAGAGGGAACTAAAAAACTATCTTTTGCTCCTCTTTGAGGCCAGCTTGTATAATAGTTCCCACGATATTTTTGAAGAGCTCTCCTAATGAAACAGCCTTCTGCTGATGCCTGAGCTTTAATACAACAAAATGCGGAAAATATTTTTTAAATGATTTTAACAAATTCTTTCTATTTTCCTCCCTATTTGCTGCCTTCCTTAGACAAATTTTAATAAAATGACATTTGCTCCCTTCTGAAGCAACCAGTAGGGAGTATTATTACTATTAAAAAAAAAAAAAAAAAACCTTTCTCCAGGCAATTCAGAGTAAGATTAACTAGACCATTATTTTGGATAGATAATCGTGTAAAGTTCCAAGAAAATAAAATCCACAGCTTTTTTTACTTGCTCCATATTTTCCTTTCTTTCAACCTACACACTTAGGAAAGTTTGACTTTTTAAAAATAAGAACAAATCTTTTCTCACTGAGCCAAAAATATTTGAAAATAATAAAGTAAAAGAACCTCACCAATAATTCATATTCATATTGGATAAAACTCAGCAAGCAGCTTCTAGCCTAGTGTTTACCAACTCTGAGATAAACCATAGGGAACTCCCACCTCCTAAATTGGAAATGAAATAATTCAAAATGGATAATTTAAAATTTGTGTACTTCTTAATTTTAAAAAAAAAGATTGACATGGTTTACAATAAAAGCATGGATATAATTTTTAAAAAATGAAAAGTAAAAAACCAGTTTTCAAAACTATTCATAATGAGATAAAGAATAACAATTCCTTAGCACTTCATTCCTATATGAAGGAAAGCGGTTTCTCCAGTAATTTCCAAAAGAAGGGAAAGGAAACAGATCTTCATATGAAGTGGGAGAGGGGAGGCAAGGGATAGAAAAGTGTTCTCTCTTTCTAAGCCTTTCAGTGCTTGGAAGAAGGGATTGTGAGAAATAAATACAAAGAAATCAGTTAAACCAGGGGTTCCCACACACTGTTCTGAGCGAAGTTATTAGTTGTGCAGTCAGAAATAGGATTCCGTGGTCAAATGTATTTGGCAAATTCTCATACCACATTGCCTTTCAGAGCCGTGAGCTAAACATTAACCTGCACTCAGAACCTTCTCAGAAGGTTCTGAGAAGTTCTGGAGTAAAGCAACCTGTTCAACTGTACTGAAGCCAGAGTTTTCCAAATTCATTTGAAGATAAGATATTTTCTGCATAATCTACAAGTGCAGGAGTTTATATTTATTTCTGTTAAGATCCAGAGAGCAATTGGGACAGCTTTTCCTTTCTTTCAGCTCCAGGATTATTCTACCTCCGTGCACTTCTATTTATTAACCCTTTCTCTGAAGTTCATGGTGGTGGATTCCTTCTGTAGGTTCTGACTGCTCCCGTTTACTAATGATGGGTTGTCTCCTCCCAAATTTGTCATTGTCTATTCACAATTTAAATTGTGAGTAGAGCTTCCTTTGAGGATTTCTGATGGAGATTCTGTTCTTCTAGAAATGTTTTGTTTGCCAGTCACCCCATAAGTAACAAACCTGCTAGATTTTTATGTTTATTTTTGTGCTTTGAGGGTTCTATCAGTGTTCCTAGCCAATGCTAGCGGTGTAAATGTGCATCTCAAACCAAATTGAAGGTTGATGTAAGGTTTCAGATTCCCATGGGAGAACCTAGCTTCCCCTTTGCCCCCCTGTGCTAATGGGTAAATTGTTTTTTCCCAGTACACCATTCCACTGAGCGTCTAACTTTTTAGCTTTCCATCATGTGTGGAAGACCTCAATTCCAACTCTGGCTTATCCATGCTCACTATTGGTCCCCTGCTTGCCAGTATTTGCAATTTTCCCTCTTGTTTTTACATTTTTTTTTTCTGCACTTTCTGGACCCTAAAGATGCCCCTTACCTTTCTTGCAAGAAAAGTTATGCATGTAAAAGTGAGAACCAACCCACTGAGCACCTGGGTTGTGAAGTCTGGCAACTCTGTGAGCTACATAGCCTGCGTCCTGCAGTGCTCCAGGATTAGAGCTCTTTGTTAGGCGCCCTGGAACAGAAAGGACACAGATAGTGTCCCTGACAACAAAGACCTCCCCACTTCCCAGCACAGGGGGCTTCCCTGAGTGTAGACACTTAGCTCTACACAGCTCTTCTAGATATCTGAGAAGTCCAAATCGTGCTATTAACCCACCATCTCGTTAGACCTGCCCAGAATGTCAAAGGGAGCGAGGGAATCAATATTTTTCCACATTAAATGGTGACTTATAGAAAGCTGCCTCCATACTGGACCTTAGAAATCCATTAAAAACCTGGGGGCCTGCCAGGAAGTGCCTTTAAGCTTGGCTCTGTATTAATTTGCGTGACTTCCCTGTAATCAATTGTAGCTTGCCTGAGTCATTAGGAAGATTCTGACCGGGAGTCAGCTGGAATCTGCTGTTTTTGAAGGACTCAATTTATCTATGATTCAGTGCCTAAGCAGTCAAATAGCTTGGAGTGGTCAGCCAGTGAACAGGGCCCATAACCGCTGGTTTGATTAAATTGCAAGTATGTGCATTGAGACTTTTAATATATGCATCAGACAAACTTGAGACAAGAAAATAACTACTTTTCATGCCACCTTTTTCTCCTTTCCTATTCAGCATTCCAGGCAAGGGTTAATTAAGAGCCTCTGTTGGCTCTGTGGCTGAATCACAGGCCTAAATTGACAGATTGAAGCTGTACTTTAGCAAGATTACATTACGTCTCTGTTAGAGATAGCAACCAATAAAATTGTATAGTGCTAAGTAATGCTATTAACTTAACTATCTTTTAACCCTATTATAGTTTTATGTTCTGTGTTTTCTGAATGTCTTGTTCTACTTTAAAATATTTTTTCTTAACGTATGTTTTATATTTTGCTTCCTAGCTTATTAATGAGGCCTTGGGTA
The DNA here is from genome assembly GCF_965194825.1 of Balaenoptera physalus. Classification (NCBI taxonomy): domain Eukaryota; kingdom Metazoa; phylum Chordata; class Mammalia; order Artiodactyla; family Balaenopteridae; genus Balaenoptera; species Balaenoptera physalus. Next base: position 52,048,535 of record NC_138885.1, read on the forward strand.
AATGCATTTCCATCAAGAACACCACAGCCATTCTGGAAGACTGTGATGGGAGCAGCAAGGTACGCTGAGCTGGGGTTTTTTTCTCTCATGGTAGGTACAGTTGATAGTAGGTGCAGGTGTAGTTGATAGGTGCAGGGTATGATATATTCATCATTCACTTGAGAAATTCATTTTCGCCTACAGAAACAATAATTAGTTTCTACATTTCTGTGTAATGATGGGGTTGGTGACAACAGGGTCCACTTCTAAATGTAAAAGACAGTGACTGAGGGAATAAAGGTGGATACTGTAGTCAACCCACCGGGGACCCAGTTCTGGCTCCATCACTTGTAAAAAATGGGTCAACTGCAAATTTCTTAACCCTTAGGTAAATGGCAGTGATAATAGTGCCTACTCCAAAGCTGGTGTGAGGATGGAATTAGATAACACATGTGAAGCCTGTAAAACAATATCTAACATTTGCTGCTCCACAAATTTTCACTGCTATAGTAATAAAGACAACAATGAGAAAAGTAGCTCATTACATATAAAGACAAAATGATAAAGAAAATAAAGATGGTACATATTTTTAAATAATTAATCTAAGGGAGCAATTTTATTCTCTGATTCCACCCCTCCCCCACACACACACCCGTTATCCTACATCTTAAGGGAGTAATACAAATTGCACAATTCATGATCCATGGTGGAAAACTCTAAGCAAAATTTCAACAAACTCAGAGCACAATATTTAGGGGAGGGAGTAGGGCCAGGGACAACAGAGCAAGGACTCTGCAGGGCTGGAGATGAGCTCTGAGTGATGGCACCTCCCTCTCCAACATATGTTTCCTACCAACTCATTCTGCGGGGACAGTTATCAGTTTGGGTACCAAATAGGACTCACAGGAACATACATTCAGGAGTTGAACTCACCCCCTAAAATTGCAGGTAATTCTTCGATAGAGAAATTTTTTGTGATGAGAATCTTGGCTTGCCAAGACTTACTCCTTTGCTTTGACTTAGAGGTATTGCTTGTATTTTCAAGCACATCCCATCTCTACCTCTTACTTCAAAGCTGCTATAATTCAGCTATGGATTGTAAACTTGAAGCTAATGGAATTCGTTCTTAATTAGGAAAGAGGAGACAGAGGAAAGAGAAAAGTGTCAAAAATCAATTGAAAGAAGTAATTTTCATGTATTAACAATTCAAAGAGGAAATAAAGTAGTAAATTGTAAAACAAAACCATAAGCAGTCCAAATTATGTGAAAGTAAAATATTAACTAATGCAGTCCTTCAAGACTCATCATTGTAGTGACTTTCTGTGTCTGATTAACCAGTATTTTATCTGAAAACCCAAGTTCTCAATAACCACTAAGTCTCTCGAAGGGATGCTAGGAGACAAAAAGTATGAATCATGGAGCCCTTGCTTTTCACAAACGCCCATCTTCTTTTTTGTCTTGTTACTCATTTTTAGCTTCTGCTTCTTTTGGTTGGTTTGAGTAATAAAAAGTAAAGGAACATGGAGGAAGTTAACTTATTTTTAGCAGAATTAATGAGGCTTAATATTAAGCCAGTGACTGTAGCATTCATCCAAGAAAGCTCAAAAGGAATAAAACCCTAGGATTGAACCATCAAGCCCTATCCATCACCTTACTTAAAACGTCTCCTTAGTTATTAACTTTTCTACCAGTTGAAATGTCCCTTTTCAAGGTAAGAGTTAGCTTCTCCTAGTAGCCACATAAATCCTTGTATTATGACATGTTCGTGCTTCTCAAATTTAATGTGCGCTCAGATCACCTGGGGAGCTTGTTACAATGCAGATTCTGATTTAATAGGTCCATAGTAGGGTCTGAGATTCAGCGTTTCTAAGTAGCTCCCAGGAGATGCTAATTTTGGTCCAAGTACTACCCTTTGAATGGAGAGTTCTAACACAATAACATACTTGATAATCTAAGTTAAATCTCAGTTACATTACAAATGATTCATTAGATAAAAGTATTTAGATAGATTTTACCAGCAGTCTATTTTCTTAAAATATGTTTACATTGGTGCAAAACAACAAATTTCCCACACACCTAGACATTTAGAGGATATTGAGCAGGCAGATAGTACTAGGTTGTAAGAAAACTGGAGAGAAATATTTATAAAAATTAAAAACATGGTTCCATTACCTAAAACAGTATTTATTTTAGACATACAGTGGCAACTCCCCCAAATTGGACATCTCCAAGAGCCGTTCCTGTGAACTGGGGGCTGCTGACACAGTAGCAAACTGGTGATTCCTTATGCTACCAGCAAAGAAAGATTTTTAACCTTTCCTATAATAGAACAAAGCCTCTAGGAGTCCAATTGTCTAGTCTTAAAAAAAAAAAGAAACATAATAATTCCCATCAAAGTAATTTAGGGCTGTGACTTGGATCTCCCTGTAGCCCCAATGGCCAGGGGCCTAAATCACGCGGTGGTTTGAATGTTCCAATACTTCAAGCACCAGGGTAGTCTGGCATTCAGAACACCTAAAATGACATCCATTCGCAGATACGTACTAATTGTACTAAATACTTTTTTATTATTGCAACTAACACTTATTGAGGCCTTACTGTGTGCTCGACACTTGAGAGTAATTACCCCAAGGTTTTGAGATAGACACTATAGCTATCCAACTTAAAAATGATAGAGGCTTCCCTGGTGGCGCAGTGGGTGACAATCTGCCCGCCAATGCAGGGGACACGGGTTCGAGCCCTGGTCTGGGAAGATCCCACATGCCGCGGAGCAACTGGACCCGTGAGCCACAATTACTGAGCCTGCGCGTCTGGAGCCTGTGCTCCGCAACGAGAGGCCGCGACAGTGAGAGGCCCGCGCACCGCGATGAAGAGTGGCCCCCGCTTGCTGCAACTGGAGAAAGTCCTCGCACGGAAATGAAGACCCAACACAGCCATAAATAAATAAATAAATAAAATTTTTTAAAAAATGATAAAAATGAGATTAGACAGGGTAAATAATATGGCCCACATGATCAGAACTGAAAGTGGCAACACCAGGATTTGAACACAAAACATCAGACTAGAGTGCCTATATTCTTAAGCATCGCTAACAAAAACGTTTGACAAAGCTGCTACTTGTGTGTGCCGTTGGAAGTCACCTTCTTATTCATTTCACTTACAGCTTCAACAATTTAATTACACCTGGTTAAGACTCATTAAACAAGGAGAATGGTGCTTAGCTCCCTTCCCTGATAACGGAGCCCTGAGGCTGCACCCCTGTGATAACAGAAACAAAGGGCTAAAATGGCTGCATAAATCAACATCCGTCTTTCATCCAGAGCTGGTAAGAAAATATTTGCACCTCTTGCTTACCACAAATCCAACTTTCAATTAAATGGGGCATAAAACCCTCATTGTCAGCTTCCTCAATCAGAAGCCTTAAATGTGTTTGGGACAACAGAGACAGTGTGAAAGTTCATACAGAGAGATAAACAGATATTTTCTATAAATTGTCGAGCCATTTTTTATTCTTTTCACAAAATTTATTTCAAATCAGCTATTTTAAATAGAACAGTCACCGGGTTCTTTTGGTTATATTGCTATTGTCATCTTTGTTTCTAAAAGTCGTTTGCTTCAGTCAACTAACAATGCCAAAAGGAAGCCTTATAGGCTAGAATTGGTTCTCACTGGTTACCAGGAAAGTTTACAGGGACAGTATATGGGAAAAGCGAGAAGCAGTGTGCTTCCCACAAGCCCTGCACTTAGCGTGAACCTGATTCTGCATCCTGCCTCCTTTCCACGTAGAAAGACTTTCTCATGCCCTCTGGTTCCCAGAGGCCTAGGCTCTGAGCGGGCGCTGGAACCAGCTTCCAACCAGCCTGGGGGAGCTGCCTGTGTGCAGCTCTTGCCAACTTCACGTTCAGCAATGTCACACTGGTAACTTGAAACCAGCCGTGATGCAAGTATTTATACCCATGCTACTGTTGACGAAAAATTAACCAGTCGATCTAAGAAGGAATTGGAAAATTTTATTCATGCCAAATTTGAGGATTATAACCCGGAAAGAGCATCTCAGAAAGCTCTGAGAACTGTTCTGCCTGTTAGAAGTCAAGACACAGTTTATATAAGTTTTTTGAGACACAGGGCTGCACAGTAAATAACGAATTATTGACACAGTTTACACAATCCAGATTTAAGTGCCATCGTGGTGGGTCATGTGACCCTTCACAAGATCAGGAAGGACTGTTCTCTTTTAAGGAGCTGTTGATGCTAGAAGAATGTTGTTGTTTATGGTTGAGCAGGTATTCCTGCTGGTGGGGGAGGTTTGGTCAATGCATAATGCGGAGACACAATGCATAGATGGGGGAGAGGGGAGGCCAAAGGGCAGAGAAGAATGTTTACGTTTAAATTTTTCTTGTCTTGCCATAACTATGAATTTTATTTCACACTACAAATCGGGGATGTTTTACCAGAGGTCCAGTTGTGAATATTTACCAGAACATCTGTGCTCTATCCTATCCACTCTCAAAGTCTTCTGTTTTCCCCAATTATATTTTAATAGGACACAAAGTCATAAGCTTTGGTGTAGGATCTTGGAGTGGCAGGAATAATTTCAAGCCTGCCTTCTCAAATTTTCTGCTATCTCACTAGCAGATAACCACCAAATCCACTGAATGCATTGAGTATGGGAGACCATCATTTTGCTCAGGGATGAACCCCAAAGTAAGCACACTTTTTTCTTTGGAGCGCCTCCATTCTTTTTGATGTCACAGCCAGTGACTGTTCTCTTCATGACATTTTTCTTCCTGCTCAGGATCAAAATTAGGACCTAAGCAACACCTCCTCCAATCTTTCTTTCTATAGATCATCCCTGTTATAATTCAGTTCCTTCTGGACAATATTTTTTTCTTTTTAGTGATGATGGTTATTATTGAGTTATTCAGAAAAATTAGGAATTACCAGTGTGTGAGCTGCTGATTTCACGTTGCATAGTGTTAAGAAAATCTGTAAACACATATTGATTAAATTACTTCTTACCTTCTGCTTTCTTAACCCTGTGCCAAAGAGGAGCGATAGAGAGAGAGAGAGAGAGAGAGAGAGAGAGAGATAGGTAGATGGATAGATAGATAGATAGATATAGATAGATAGATAGGGAGGGAGGGAGGGAGGGAGAGAGGGGGAGAGAGAGAGGGGGAAAGATTGAGATTGAGAATGAGAAAAAGAATACATTTCTCATCTTCAGAAGTGAATCTGTTATCAGAAAAGATATTAGGCTAGTGAGAAAATATTTAGGAGCTGACAGTCCTTAAATTACATACGGCTTACTTATAAACTGGATTGGGCCCACTGAGAACTTAGGCCTTTATTCGCTGATTTTTGTATAAGCCCAACACTGGTCTCCTTAACGGTAAGCCAATTTGTAAATAAGGTAATTTAATTAAGCTGGCAAAAATTAGAAAGCTGTTCCCCTACCTTGTTTGTGCCTATGCCTTTGTAACATGTTACATAGCTGCCTTCTGCCTTGGATTCCCCTTTTCACGATGCTAGATGTCATGGAGATGAATATCTTGACAATTATCTTTCTTCTTTTTTCAGTATTTTGGTAGTTTTCCTACTAAACCTCCTAGGTCCCCCAAGATGTATAAGTCTTAAAAAACAAAAGAAATGGAGAATAAGACTGTGAATAACAGGAACATGTCTCTTCTTTTAGAAAGCATTAGGCATTGAGAGCTTCATGGAAGGTGGAAGGGTGATAGTGAGTTTGACCCCGGATACCAGTGAGCTATTAAAATTATACATTTCTGAATCTGCATTTAATAGGTGCCCTCTAGGTCAGCCCTCCTCAAATGCTGTGAACTGTGGCCACCTAAAAGGAAAAGTCTCACAGGTGGCGTCTAGGACTTGGATATAGAATGCCCCTCCAATACTGGTTTCCACATTGTGTCTTTTGTTGGGGACAAGTTATTTAGTTACCTCTTTACAACCCACGAGCAGAACATTGTAGATAATCCAGAGTGATCTTCTCAATGTTATCTCTTTTTCAAAACCTTGAGCATACTCAAACATCATATTCCCAAAATCCTACAAGGTTGACAGTTTTTGTAAGAGCATCTCTAAAATAAATTATTATGAAGTCACCCCCGTTTGATAAAGTTTTAAAGCATTTCAAAACAACATATATATATATATATATATATATATATATATATATAATATATAAAATTAAATATATATATATATATATATAATTAGAATGATCTTTGTCACAGTCATGGGTAATTGAGAGGATTGGTAAGTGAAAAAATTATAAACCCATGAGCAAGTTCTAAGTAGGTTATCGACCATTTCTAGGACATTCAATAAATATTAAGCAATAATAGAACCTCTGAAATACCTATGACTTTCTCTAATCACGTCTGGACTTTCTGGACATCAGGCATTATGTACTCTCAGAGATCATGATAGGAAGCTCATAAATAAAATACATCATTTCTAGCACTTTTTATTCCAAATTTGCATTCTAAGTCACAGACTTAAGAAATTAACTAACACACTTTTTTTAATGGTGTGTATTTTTTCTTACTACCAGCAGTGAGGCAGCCAGCGATCAAATATAGTAAATGCCATCTGGAATTATTTCCTTTAAATGATATAGTTATCAGCCATATCATCAGAAAATTCATCTTTTGCCTCATGAAGAATTAAAAGTCTTGTAGCTTGGAGAATGTGAGAACTTAGTTTGAGATAAAGACAAACTTAATACTGCCTAAAACCTGTGTTTATGTTATTAATTTTGTTCAGGAGAATTGCTGAAAGATCAAAAATGTAATTACTTAATTTTTTATTGGTTTTCATTTTCTTACATCACAATTGTCAAATTCAGTCTGTGGCTCATTCTCAGATCCTGTTTCCCTCCAGGTGAATCACATTGTTTTTGGAAACTATCACCAGTTGTTATGCTTAGAAGGAAATTTTTCTCAGAAGACCCTGAAAGTTGCTGCTTGTGACCCAGTGAAGCCATATCAAAAGTGGAAATTTGAAAAATATTATGAAGACTGAGGAGGAACTGATGTCTTTATCTAGTAAATCTATTAGACACTGTGACTATGACAATGAACTTGGTGACTATTTCTCCATGCTAGTTCAAAATTTTCAAAATTAATAACATTTGAATGGAAGATTTTTTAAAAATCACAATATTTGAGATACCAAAAGTTAACTCAGGGAAACAGTCCAACATTAGACTGGAGTCCTTCTTCAGCACTAGATGGGCTTTTGAATTGCCTGCTTTCCACCCTGTGCTGGAACAAAGCCTTCAAGTTTCCACACGCCATCTAACAGGTAACTTGAAAAAGAAGACGGAAGTACTTGGAGAAGCACAATGATACTCATGAAGGCTGAGTTTGATCATAACCAGCTCTTTTGGTCCACAAGTAGGTATAATCAGTGAGAACCTGATCCTTTATTTGCTATTTTTTCATCAAAGAAAATAAAAGAAAGGAAGAAAATTACTTGAGTTCCTAGGCTAAAAGACCTCAGAAACACACAGCTTTCACCTTGGTGAAATCCCTCCCAACTACATGCATGTTTACCTAACAGTTTGAAATAGTATTGATATAATACTCCTTGATGGCAGGGTTTTGATCTAGATGACTGCATAATGTTTTTCCCAGTCTGAGTCAGTGGAAAAACTTTAAGTGAGGAAGTCAAATGCTTATTCAATTCTAGACATGGATGTTGTTTCCATTCATTCTGTGCTTTTAAACTGCACTTCAGAAAATGGCCATACTAGTAACTTCTAGACTCATGTGGATATTAAAAAAGAAAGAAAAAAATGCAAAGAAATAGAGGCTGGGTCACAGCACACCGCAGTAATCAAAAATACATTTAATCATTGAACCTACTCTAATGTAGGACCAAATAAGAGGAGTTGAAATGAATAAAGCAGAAATAGAGCACGGAAAAATATTAAAGTTCTTTTATGTGAAAATACTACTTTAGATTCAGCAGCATTCACAGGGATGAAGAATGCTAAAAATGGGCTCTAAAAGATTTCAAGGTAGAAATAAAGTAGGGGAAACATAAAGAAAGGGGAAGAGAATGAGTTAAAAACAGTTAGGAAGAGAGTTAAGAAAAAATTGTCCAAGACTTGTCCAAAAACGGAAGGGGATCTGGCACCTCTATGGGGGGGAGAAAAGAACAAAGTCCTAGATGTGGGCCTAAAGATAACACTGATAAATTTGGGGAAAATTCCAATATTTCTTTGATCCAAATTGAGCACATAATCTTAGGTATGACAATAGTTAGGCATACCGGAAGATATCTTAGAAATCCTAATATCCTTTGCATTCATTTTGGTAAGGAAACTGGCCTGTCCAAAAATCCCAGGCCAGTTAGTGAGAGAATCAGGATTAGAATTTGGATCTCCAGAGACAGGGCCACTAGCCTAACCAAATCTCCTCCACAACATTCTTAAGAAAGATATACATAAATTTTTTTGTTAGGATTGGGTCTCTGGAGGTCAATCATGCTGTATTTTTGTTAATATTAAAATAAACAAACAAACAAACAAACCTGTGCTGTTGAGCTGATGGTAAAACTGGGCATCTTTAGTTCTGATTTCCTGTTTAAAGTTTAACTCCCAATTAATTATGCAAAAACAAAGCAATAACTAAGAGTTGGAAGGGGAAATAGTTTTACGTATTTGCAACATATTTAAGATGTTTTATGTAAATAATTGACATTGCAGATGAGATAAGAAAAGGACTAGAAAATGAGACAATTATTTTCAAAACAGAGCCATGCGAGGGATAAAACACAAGTCAGTTGCCAAAGGACTAATTGAGTTGCCGACCAAACTAAATATGCTGGATGCCTCATGCAATGCTTTGTGTAAATGAAAAATGTTGAAAGGTTTTCTGCCAGTGTAAAGAATCTCTTTTTATTCAAAAAGAGTTTCCACCAACAATGTCAACTCTGTTCACAAAAAGATGAATTATGTTTTGGATACACTTACCTGTGGGTATACCAGCTGAAGAAATTTGAATGTTTTTGCTCAAAGAACCTTCTGTGGTCTGTTCAATGTATGCTCTTCCTGGCTTTACCTTGACATACTTATTATGTGAAGCTATATTTGCATCCATATTATCAATATAACAAAGAACTGTTTTCATACATCACATATTTGTTCTTGGGTAGAATTTTTAAAACAGCTTTTACCATGTTTTTGCTCAACTACTCTTAGAAACAAGGAACTAAGCAGTAGTTAGAGATCTTATGGACCTAACTGTAAGAGTATTGACTAATTGTGAAATCTACTACCAACATTCTTTTAAACATTGCCCTCGAATTTTTGTTTTCAGAAGACCTTTATAAAAGTATAAATGCCTCTAGGTCTTCTGGTACTTCTAAAGATAAACCCTTGGCTGGGACACATTAGGGTCTTAATTAGCCCCAAGTTCTTCAATAGGGGGCTCTGTTCTTGGGGACTTCAAAGTTTTCCCTGGATTAGCTTAAGTTATTGCCTTTTCTTAAAAAAAATGTCTCTGCATCTTGTTACCTTGAACACAAACATAGTTGATAATATTTTACAGGACTTATTTGATCAAAAACTAATTTACCAAACCATCTGAGTGCTTCTGAGCCTTCCAGCTTGCACAGTTCTTTTCTTGGTTTCAACAGTTACCCAGAGATTCTACCCTACTCTCTTGAAGGATTACACAGCTGTTGTTGATACAACTGTGTTTTATCACCAGCCTCAAATTTGCTCAATTCTTCTTGCCAACATTTAATCAACTGTCATTCACAAGGGCAAAAACCACCATGTGCCATGATCACAATGTATCATTAGCTTTGAACTGTAATTTGGAAATACTTTCTTAGATATTAACACCTTGCCTCTAGAATTGCCTTAGGAACTGTAGAGGAGCAAAGATACTAGTTATAGTGTATAGGAATTCAATTTTTCCAGTCAACCTTCATTTCATGAATGGCTTAGAATGCTTTTCAAGGGTCTCTCATGCAAGAGAATGGAGTTGAGGTGCACCAGATAGTACCATCTTTATTTGTTGTAACATCTTTAACTTTCACATTCAAACACAGAAAAGAAATTCTGTCTCAAAGGAAAGACCAAGAGCTTGGATAAAAACAAGGAAATTACAAGGAGTAAAGAGAAAAGAAGTGGGACTAAGTACCTTTGAGTACCTACTACGTGCTAGGCACTGTTTGTGCCCCATCTCACTATTGTGCGCAACTCAGTGAGGGGAGTTTCATTCTCCTCATTATGCAGACGAGGATGGCTGAGAGGGATTGTCTAAAGTCATCCCACTAGTAAGAGTTAAAACCCAGATTCCATTCTATTGGGCTCAAAAAAAAAAAAAAAAAAAGAAGTGAGCCTCTTTCACTAAACCATGCTGCTGTGATTCTTTGATTCTTCTCCTCTTCCTCCTCTTCTTCTTCTTCTCCTCCTCTTCCTCTTCCTCCTTCTCCTCCCCCTCCTTCTCCTCCTCTTTCTATTTCTTCTGTAAGTAGGACAGACAACTCAGGTGGGTTCAGTTAAAATCCCTTGGTATAGAGTCACACCTCTTTGGTCTCTCTCTTGCATGTTGTACAGACAGGAAATAGAGGCTGCGCCCCTCTCTGTTAAACAACTGAAGTGTAGGCTTAAGGTTAGTTATCCTCATACACTTCACAGTGGTCTATCTCCTTGACTTCATGCAGGACATATTCCTTTCCATTTCCTAGAACAAGTATGAGAGGGAGACGTGGACATAGAGAGATTGCTTCTCTGTGAATGATATTACCAACTCTTTGTTCCCCCAACCATTAATCAAAGCTGACAAATTGCTCAATTTGAACAGTAGTGGAAAGTGAAAAATTGGAGTCCTTTAATTTAAGACAAAAACCAAGTCGTGTAGCTTTCATTTCACTGTGTAGATTGTCACCATAATGCTTTTACAAAAACCTTTGCATAAGTTTACTCAACAATTGCTACAAGCCAAGATGCCTTGAAATGAGAAAAGGAACGCTAACCACAGTTAATGTACAAAAATATTTATTTTTGGCAAATAGCCATTCCATGGTCAGGTTTGAATAAGCCATGTAAAGTATTATCTACTCCTGATGAGGTTTAATGGATGGAATTTCAGGTGTTGGTGGTGTCCGTGCCTAAAAGAAAGGAAAAAAATACCATCGCACTAAGATTTAATGCCTCTGTTTTCAACCTAATGGGTCAACTAATAGTTAACACTACAGTTAGGGTCTCTTTTCAAGTTTATGTGAATCTTTGCTTTGCAAAAACACAAAAATCTCATTTTCCAGCAAATAGAGCAACTTCTAATATGCTGAGTTTCTAATGACAACAGTTGCCATCAAATAAGTAACAAATGATTTCTTTGAAAACTGGGATCTTCTATTTTGTTATTGACCGATAGGTTTTCCCAGTTCAAGGATATTGGTTATAAATATCTATACAAAGTCTTTATATTAGCTGTTGAAACGAAAACATATATATATGGCTATGGGTATGTTTCTATATTTTATGCTTTGAACTGAGAGAAAGTAAAACCAAGAGTTTTAACTAACAAAGAAAAATTAAGAACTGTTTGGGGATATTTTTAAGTCTCTCTTAAGTGCATAGCTTCATCTGCATCTGGCCTTCTGGACAAAAGTATCTCACACAGACTTTCACTCTGGGTATTTTTTTCCCAGACCTGAAAGGAGTAACCAAACCCTAAATTATTAGGATGCTTGTTATTCAGTTTAGGTTTATGCACATGCGTTAATTCTTCTCCTTCAAACAACTGCCCAAATGTTGCTAGTTTTATACATATTAGCTATAAGAGCTGGGCATAAAAACAAGAGAAGGCAAAAGTTAAATTTGTGAATTTGTTATTGATTACCTAAAAATATTTGTTAGTGGAAAAACTAGATTGAAACTATGGAGTAGAAAGGAATTTGGAATAAATTTGAACATTTTTAGTTACCCAGTTTTTCTGCCTCTGACCAACCGAATTTATTATAAAGAAGAAATCAAATATGTAATTTTAAGTTTCTAAGTAAAAATTCAATTACTTTCCAAATTCATAACCAAAACTCATCCAAGCTGGCAGTTAATTACAAAACGCTTTGATTTTGTAGTTTGCCACATATCTGGGTGATTTCCACTGCTCATTACTACCCGTGTCATTGTGTTTATGTCAATTGTATGTTCTACTCACCTTGTGTTCTTCATGAGCTGTGTACATGTTTTGGTATTCATATTTATTATGTTACTGTCTGATACTTTAATATGGACAAATATTTGCTATAACTTTTGACATTACTTTTTATAGCCCTCTTGTTTTTATAGAGGAATGAAAGTTTAGGCTTTAAAAGAAGTAGTGTCTTTCTCATATGGCCAGACATATTTCTTCATGATACGCTGGTGTTTCATCTTTTTCCATAATTCTCTATTATTACTTATTTTAAATGTTTTTCCTATCATTTTGAAAAACTCAAATGTCTGTTCTCCATTTGAAAGTGTGCCAGAAATACTCCACCATGTAAATATGTAGAAACAATTACTATAAAAGTGTCAGCATAGTTTACAGCAATGTATTACCTTAATGACTACAAAGATATTTTTTTCAAGTTGTTGGAATTAAGATGTATCTAAAACAATAGTTCAGTTCCTGTAAAAATAATAGAAATGTCTCATGAACATTACATATCTATCCATCAGAAATTCTTTTTACAATTTCATATACAAGCATTTTAAGACCTTTTTGAAATAAATAACGCGAATGAATTAAAATGAGGTGTTGATTTCTGAAATGGTATTTATTGATGGTCTCAATAGCTGCTAATATGCAAGGGTTCTTTTAAATTTTAAAAGGCAGATAAAAAAAATAAAATCTAGGCACCAAAAACAAGGACACAAACTTTTATTGAGAGCAAGTCAAACACAGTTCCTTATTTAAACTGTTAATAGGTAGATAGAGTCTGATATATTCTGTGTCTTCAAAGGTAGCATTATATGAAGGGTTGAGTTTTATATTGACAGAGAAATAGAGCTGTTATTACTTCCTGTTCACCCAGCATCTAAGGAAAATAAAAAGTCATGTAAGAAATATCAGCATTCTCACAATAAGTCAATTCTCCCTCCTACCAGGTACCAGAGTCCTTCTTCCATTCCTGAACCTTGAAGCACAAAAGCAGTAAACCTTCATGTGTAGTTACCAATTTGTGTTCTTAATGTGTCCCATATGCTTTTCAAATATGTTAAGTATCCCCCGTGAGATTTGAACCAGACCCTTGTCTTTCTTAGGTTACAAGAATCAAACAGCCACCCATCACCATTATACTTACAGTCACTAAGCTCTGTGGCCTTAGTGTAAGATGGCAGAATAGGGCAATGGGCACTAATGCCAAATAATAGTTTCAGTGCTCTTCTGCAACTACATTGCCTCATTCATGAGCATTAAGCATTTACTCATTGAACATACCTTGAAATAGTCTTGTTGATAAAATCTTTCATAGTTGGTTAATCATCTGGTAAGAGCACAAAACTAAAAGGGCCAGGGTTACTATATTTTGGAGCCCAATTAGAGCTAGTTGCTTGGCCACATCAAATGACCACAGACCTCCCACCTCACTCAAGTTCCACAGGAATTGGCTGCCTCTGCTGGAATAATTCAAAATACAGGCTCTGTTGATGGTAGGTTAAGAATATGGTCCTGTTCCATGATGGATAACATAATACTGTGCTTTGAAGTTAAGTAGAAAATAGTAGGGGTCACCAGTAGTCCAAAAAGAAAATAGCTTGCCCAAGTGAAAAGATTTAGAGGCTTTAAATGAACAGGTAATTGTCCTAGTGCATCAATCTTCTACCTAAATTTGTCAATAAAAGACTGATTTCCCTGTCTTTATTCTGAAAACTTGCATTGTCGAGAATGAAATGCATAGATTCTATAGATTAAGCGTGACAGACTTTTATATGGTCAGGTTGTGAAGTATCTGCTTGAAAGAATAAAAGGAAAAAATTCAAAATTGAGTCTCATAAACACTAAATAATAGTATATGATACCATGGAAACATATTATATGATAATAAAGAATTAAAGAAAAGTGCCTTTAGAATGTGTGGGATTTGTTACACATAAATAAGCAATAATCTGAGAAGGGCTAACCCAGGGTTTTTCACAAAATGAAAAATAAATAAACAAAGGGTTGAATAGTACAATGAAGACTGTATTACATTCAGACAATAAGGAATTGTCTCTTTATTTCTAGGGCCAAAAGAAATGTCTTTATCTGTGGTGACAGAAAGCTCAGGGTAATACATATAGAAGCATGAAATGAAAAATTATGGAACTATCTAAGAATATAAATATAGACTCTCCCTTTTCATAAATATTCAATACATTATTTGACACATTGGTTTGAGTGAAGCTTCACAAGCACAATTTTAAGCATCTTGATTTGGGCTGAGGTCCAGTAAATTATATATTCCCAACAACCATCAGAGCTTTTTCACTAAAAATACATGCTCACGCTCTACTTTGAAAATATTCTAAGATAATTATTTCCATTTTCATAGTAACTAGTACAGTTATGACTTGAGTTGTCTCAGGTTTCTAAGGAAAGAAAATTATTCTGAGATACTCTTAATAGGAGAAAGTGTAGTAATAGAGAGGGGTATTTTCTTAAAATTGTGCTAAAGCTGTCATTTTCATGTTTAATGACATTAACTGTGCTAGACAAGATTTTATTTTCAGTCTCAGAAATAATCTATCTGATATAACTCTTTAGTCAATTGCCCACCAATCTTCCAGCCCCTCCCTGTGGCAATCTCACAATGGATTTAATTCATCTTGAGAACATAAAGCCAACATTTAGTAAACAGAATTTTCCTGACTGACAATTGCTCAGCCCCTCTAGTGAGAAAATTCAGTGAATGGTAACACCTAGGAAGGCAGCCTATACAGAATTTCACTCTGTAGATGCCAAGAAAAACAACTTGAAATCTGAAGATAATAGGAAAGGCAAAGTATTTTGGAAAGTTTATTGCCAGAGTCTATAAAATCACATTTTAAAGAAAGAGAGATTTGATACCAGACTTTCTATCACCCTCAGTGTACAGGAAGAAAGACACCAAAAGAAATACATTTCATTTCAAATAGTCCTCTTTCATTTGATGACTACATTTCCCAGCATTGCTACTTTTAAAGTCAAACTGTTTAGTGCTTAGCACACAGGCTATATTAGTGAGGATTTAAAAAGCAAATATCCAAGAATGAATCTAAGGCTTTTTGATTTGAGGTTACCGGACTGAGTTTTGCCTAGGGTTATTTCCACATTATTCTACAGTGAAACAGAGGTTAAGCTTCCACTTCTTTATAGGGGATGACTCAAGGCATACAAAGATGCATCTCAGGAAAATAGAATTAGCTTTTGCTTTAGTGGGCATGAGAGCTTCTCAGTTCCAGTTAGTTTATAAATGCATCATAGACTCGAATTCATCAATTCTTTGCTTGGTGTTCCCCTTTCTTATTTTCCGATAGGATATCGTATTGTATCTTGAATAAGCATTTCTGGAAATATCACCCTTCTTCCCGAAGGTTGACTGCTCATCAGGTGTGACAGGTTGGGAACTGGGGCTGCTCAGTGGGGAGTCTTCACTTGCGTCGCCTTCCTCTTTTAACTGAGAACCCTCTTCATTTTTTTTCTTAAATTCTATCACTCGAACTTCATCTTCATCATCTTTGCAATCATCATCATCATCATTATTAATTTCTTCATCCCAGACCTCTTGCTTAGAATGTAACACATCAACTTGGCTAGGTTTCCGAAATCCTAACCATTCAATTTCCATTGCCTGATGTTGAGTTTTGTTCTTCAGATCCTCATCTTCTCTCTCTCCTAAAGGTTGTTGAGCAATCCTTTCCTTTTGTCTACTTAGTTCTTGGTTACTGCTGCTCGAAGGAATCTTCTCCCACTGATGTCCTGTAGCAAAATCAATTGGTAATTGATATGTGTAGAGATTTCAAAATACCACAGATTCTCCAGATTATATTTCTGGACAATCGTTTTCCACCAAACATTTTATGGGATATTGTTTTGTGGGTTATTAATATGTTTTACACAATAAAACAGGCTACACCATCAAATTAGCTTGGAAGACACTGCATTAAACACAATTAAGTAAGCCTCTTCAGAATTTATCCAAGCCTTTAAAATACTAATGAATATTAGCATCCAGCAACCCAACCTCATTTGACTATGGAACATTTTTGTTGTGGACTACTGTATCTAGTGATACTGGTATTCCCTGAGACACACTTTTAAAAATCCTGTCTAGCCTGTCATGAGTGGATATGTGAATATATTAAAAAATATTTGGACCTAGCTCCTACACACACACACACACACACACACACACACACACTCCTCAAGGAAAATTAGAAAAAAGGCTTTCTTCCAACAGTAAAAATAATGAAATAATGACTGACAGTGACTGGTCACACTCAGAGTAGCAAATTCAGTGTTTACCACCATGCTTCTCAGAGTTCTCATGTCCTAAGTACCGGGTACGGAGGAGGAGCAGGGAACCACAGATGGCCAAGAGTCACGTGCTGGGCTAATGGAGGCATTGAGTCCACCAAAGGACACACTATATAGCCTAAGATCTGCCACTGATTTCTAGTGAGTCAAGATTTAAAAATCATGTTGAGGTCATAGCTACATAGTGTTAGGTTAGCCTATTATTTTAGACATGTCCTTAACCGACAACTAATTAACTTAAGTTGTTTGGTACCATGCAGTGACTTTTAAGAGGCTCATTTAATTCATTGCAAATTTCACTTTTCAAACACATCCTATCAGCATATCCTCAATAATATTTATTGAGCATGAGAAAATGAATTAATAATAAGAGAGTAGAGGTTGTTCTCAGAGCTTTCAGCCCTGAAGGACTTCTGTGGGAAGTTTCAGGCTGCAGTGCACATGACTCAGGGCTGTGTTCACTATTCCCTTTCAACACCATAACAGTCTTTATATAAAGCGAGAGGCACTGTTCCTCTTTGCCCTGCTCCTCCACAATTTCCTATTTTCACTGAAAGATGCTGACAAGTCCATTTCCATCAGAGGTTTTTCATTCTCTTTTCGTTTTGTTTTCCCAACTATAGGAATCAGATTGTAAACTTACACAAAGAGATAGAATTGGAGGTGGTTCATCACTCCTCATTAGCTGTGCACAGCTCCTATCAGGTCACTATCCAGTCAGTGTTCTTTACATCATAAATAAATACGTATTAGAATGTTTGCTATAATTTTAAGCTTTGTTTTGTTTTCTTCTTTTCCATAAGAACCAAAGAAACTGATCTTTTTGCTCGTATTCGTGACTTGGGCATGGAGTTGTCATGCATGAAATTACTTCTTGACTTTAAATTATAATTCTTTCTAAGTATTTTTAACATCTTCCTATTTTTCAACTCAGGAGCATTCTCTTTGGGGACTTTATAGCTGTTTGCCATTGTGAAAATAAAAGACACCCAAATGTGTCCTTCTAACCCTACAGGAAGAACATGTTCCACCGAACACAAAAGGATTCATGCAGGGAAAAATTCACCCTGAGACCATCCACTTTAAAAATCCAGACTGCTTTTATTCTTTATTTAAAGGAAATGAAAGATCATAGAAAACTATTGTCTCCAATGACTTTCTGATGAGAAATTTGAAAGGGGCTCTAGTTGAAAGGTTGAGATCCCTGCCTCTCAGAATTTGCTTGCTCATTGGCAGTAGAAGGGTTAGGGTGAGAGGTTATTTAGTCCATTTCATGGGGTCTAGGTCTTATAAATTATCTGTAATAATGTAAGAGCTTGACAATGACTGTTGCTTACTACATTCTTCTTTGAGTGACTACACCGTGGACCACCATATGTAGTCAGCAGACAGTCTGAGAGGTGTCCGGGCAAAGGGGACAAACCCAGGAAACTGCCAACAACCTTGTCCTCCTAGGCATCTACTATTTTGTGTGATGTTCTAATATTTCAACCAATAATCTCTTCAATGTTTTACTTGTTAAGGTCCTAACTAAGCTAAATCACTTAGGTCTACCAAGCTGACTTCAATTTTGAGATAAGATGTTTATGGCTGCAAGAGAGGATATGAATGATTAATTGATAGATTTTTATCTTCCACTTTATTTTGAAATTGTTTGAATGTAGGTGTCTCCTTAGAAGTCTACAAGATTTTGTGTCTCTTAGACTCTTGAGTTTATTTGAAAAATAATATAGTCATTTAAAAATCAATATTCTTTTTCTTCTCCCATTTTTCTGAAAGAACACAGTTAAAATTAACTTCATCACCTGGAAGATTTCTTTGACAAGAATTAGGTAACCATTTTGTGCTTACAACAGAGGCCTAGAATTTTCCTATAGATCAAATAAATTTATAAGTTTATTTTAAACAGTATGCCAATGGTAAAATTTAAGATAAACCCATTTTTGAAATGTTTACATCTTGCAAGGCGCCTGACACAGATTTGAAGACACTTAATCAAAAGGAAAGGTTTATTTAGTAGACTAACTTATTAAGACGCAGATATCATATCGTCAGGTCAAAGCGTGCCAATCAGTTATACCGATCCAGGCAGTCTCAGTCTTGAAGAGTGTGTAATGCTTTCTAAGGTGGAACCCACAGATAAATCCAGACTCCCTTATCTGCCTGTAGCAGCTTTGAGTTTTTGAAAGCATTACCTGGATTGCTTTTTCAATACCACACTCACGTAACATCCCATACAAAAACTGTCTTCCACATTCCATCAAACAATTTCTGTGTACAAAATGGAAGTTCCTCTTACCTTCTCTGAATGTCATTTCATCAACACTTGTTTCTTGGAGAGAAAGATCTGTGATAGCCTTATGAACAATATAGAGATTCTCTTCTGGATTTTCTGGGAGGAAAAAATCCCACAAGATTAATATTTTAACATTTAAGTAGTCTAAGATAAATAAATTACCAATTAAGACTCTAACAAGGTAGATGTCTTTGATTTTTGTGGTCACTAAAAATAACTATTTCACTCTTCAAACTCATTTCTTCATTGATTCCTTTTATTTATAAGCATAACGATAACCTCTCCTTTAATGTCTACTTAAGTTATAGTACCACGAATTCAGACACTTTCAGGTAGATTTAGAAAGAGAAGTTGAATTTATGAATTCATTCTGACTGAATAATAATGGTGCTGTCCATATAATAATAAATAACAGTAGTTAACATTTAACCAACAGTAATTTTCACAACTGTACAAATATCAGAACTATTATTCTGCCTTCTTCTAATGAGAAAACCAAGGCTTCGGGAAGCCAAGAAAGTTGTCTAGGGTCACAGAGCTCTCAAATAAACGAGCCTGGATTTGACCCAGGGCAGAGGTTTAGTCCTTACGCTCTGCAGCCCCCGTAGGATAAGGGGCTGCATTTGGGCAGGGGCAAGGGTGGGAGGATGTGCAGCTTATTCCTGTCATAACAGTTCATCCAAAGATTCCTGAGTGAGTTTACAAATCAAATCAAGCAAATTATAGAAAAGGAAAATGCTTTACCTTTTAGAATCTTCTCATCCATGGACGAGTTCAGCAGTATGTTCTCTTGTAATTTTGCACTTTTCTCCTGATTTCCTTCCGTGGGTTCCTCTTCAAGACTAGATTCTACCCTGCAGTATGGTGGGGTGCCATCCATATCACTGGCTTCTTCCGTGATTTTAGTGATTTTTTGTTGACTGTTTTCAGGGGGTGTATCCCCATTACACTCAACCTGACTGAATGTCACTGGAACGTCTGTCATGATGTACAGTTGAGTCCGACTTGGAGAGAGCTTTGGGGAAGATCCTTGATAAGTTCTCTTGCCTTCAAATCCAGCTCTTACTCTAAGGACCCAAATGATTTCCTTTAGTGCATAATAACAAGCTTCTTTTCCTGAAGGTGTGCAGATAGAGCATAGCACAAAAGTAATAGAATTTGTCAGATTTGCCACCAACCCATGAGCAAGAATCTGGCCAATCACCACCTTCTTTGTTGCTCCGCAGTCCCACTTGCAGAATTAATGGCAGCCTTTTGATTTACATAAACAAACAATCCGAGGCAATCAGCCTTTTGTGTTGGCATGTACAGGGGGACTTTCAGCTTGTCAGTCCCCCTCTGGGAACAGAGATTTTTGTCCCTTTTCATAATGGCCCTTTGTCATTTTCCTTGTAACAGGAGCCACAATTGTTCCACAGCTTTAATCCAGAGAGAATGACCACCTTGAGGCATATTAGTTCTGTGTAACCAGCTTAACATTTCCAAACAGATTTTGTTCAAGTACAACCTCAGCTATTTTGTAAAGGACAATGGCTTCGTTTCTTATTTATTAAAGAATAAAAACAGCTTATCAAAAACCTGTAAACAGGACAACTTTATTGTAAGTGGCTCTGGCAGCAGATTCCATGGTATGCTTTCGGGAGCCCAGAGAAGTAGATCTAAGAAAATACAAGCATAAATTCTGCCCTCTTGCTAATACCAAAAATTTTACATTTCAGTGATTTATTTGGTCTATACCTTCTTATCCTCTAGTTTATTCATGTCTATTGTAGCTCAACCCATCCTGTAAAACCCTAGTATAATTGCCTCCATGAAATCTTCCCTTCCTCCAATCAGAATTATTTTCAATATTCCCTACTGTTGTTTCATGGTGCTGGTAAAATTATAAGGCACCAACTGTCTGCCTTTGGGGTAAAAAAGGTGATTATATAAAACATCTGCCACCTACCATTCCTTCCTTCTTAAAGTAAGACATTAATTCTTTTTCTTTGTTGAATCTCATCCAGTGCAAAATGATGCCAGAGCCTTTGCCGATGCTGCTCCCTCAGCTTGGAACACCCTTCTCTTCCTCAAGGCCAAACCCCTGGCCTAACCAGTTCCTCTGAAATACCATTTCTTTAAGGACACTTTCCCTGACCCACAGGATTAGGATGGTACTCCTGTTACACATTATCTTTGTCCTTCAGAGTGCTCTTCACAGTTGTGATTAAGTAAGTAATTGCACAATTATGTGCATAATGTCTCTCACCAACTAGAATCTAAGCCTTATCTGGGCAGGGACCATGGTTAACTTACTTACATGTGTCCCCAGCATGTAGCATCTGTCTTGAAATAAGTAGGTACTGGATCGAGAAAAAAAAATTACTGTTGAATAAATGAATAGATGTTACTCCCTAGAGAATACATTTAAGATCTTTCCTAAAGGGAAGAAGAATAGAGGTTTGAGAGTAATTGCACATTTATCACCTTTAAAACTGTGTCTAGGGCTGAATGCATTAGGGTCTATATCAGGGCCGACAAATACAAGGCACTCTGCTCTCATCCCCTTTCCCCATATACTTGGAGGATATCTCTATGATCCTAGAATTCTCTCCCTTGTCATCACTGACTCTTCTCTACCCAATACACTGATTGTTTGTTTGTTTGTTTGTTTGTTTCTGCACAGGAGGAAAATTAACTTTCCCTCTACCTTCTTCTGAGTTCTTGTCTGAGATCCCTGTAATAAAAGATAGATTAACAAGAGAAAAGGGAACAGATGTTTATTAATATGTTGTTAAAAAGTAAATTGAGGCATATTAAAAATTTTAAGAGGTTTTTTTGAGCAAAAATCGATTCTAACTGGATAATGTTAAACCGGAAGTGGCTAGGAGCCCTATAGGGGACAGGAAACGGGGAGACTTTTATAGAGAAAAGGCAGAAGCAAAGTAAGGAAATTATTGATTGACTACAGCTTAAAACCTAGTTGGCTGTTTGTGATTGGTTGTCCTTAGCATTTTGATTTTGTAAGCGTGAGGAATATATAGGCTTTTATTTTGGTTTGCTTATGTAGGCCACCAGGCACTAGAACCACATTAGTCCAATGGCCTCCTTGTCTAATTAATTTAACAAATATGCCTCATGTATAATATATATGAGAGAGACCCAGGGAAACCTAGTAACTCCCTAAGATGGCCTAAGCCACTCCTGTAAATATCATCTCCAGCTAAAGACAAAAGAGAAAGGTGTGTGCTGGGGGTGGAACAGAAGAGGCCAGTTAGAGGTTTCCAGGAAAAGCACAGTAAACAAGGGTGTGGTATGTTATGCAGATTTAAGTGGCTGCCTTCTCCATTGACAAGATTCTGTTATGCTTTAGATTTATCCTTCTCTTCCTGGTACAGAGAGGGAGACACCCTTACAAAGGGAGATCTCCTTTATAAGTGCCAATTTCCCTTACAAAAGATAACTTTCTATTTTCTGAGCTTCTCCAGTGTCTGCAGTTTCTCAAAAATAATTAGCTCAAAATAATCCTTATGCCAAAGAGACATATTTTGGAGTGGCATATCCTAATGCTCTTCATTTGTTTGTTTGTTTGTTTTTTTTACAAACTTTCATATAGGATTTATTATGTGTCAGGCACTGTTCAGATGCTTCACAAATAGTAACACATTTGATCTTCAAAACAGCAGTAGTGTAAGGAAGGTGCTATTATTAGCCTCATTTTGCAGAATAGAAAAATTAAACACAGAGAGATTAAGAAATTTGCTGAAGGTCACACAGCTAGTAAACCTACTGTTGAGAGTTTGCAGTTTAGATGAAGCCAAGAGCCATCTGGTCGGGGTGCTAATGTTTCCTTGGGCCAGAGAACCCACTGGGCTCCAGCCTGATGAATTAACCGCCTAGGCAGCAGAAGTAGCTCTAGCCAGGAAAGGGCAACAGAAGGCCTGAGGTGTCATCAAGGCCTTCCCAAGACAGACACCCCAGCTGCTGAGGACACGGTTGGGAGGGTCAGGGAGTTTCCCTCCCATCAGAAATAACAGAGCTATTCTCTTAATTCAAAAATCAGAAGCTGGAGCTTCAGGGCCAGGTCGGTCCACCCCCACTAACTTAGAGTTAGAACAGCCCAGGGTCTAGGGCAAGAAGAAAATATTGGGGGAATCAGATGGGAGGATGCAGAGACTAACACCAAAGCTAGGAAAGTATGGGGACATACTAGATTGTGAGATCCAGAAGGGCAGGAAATAGTACTAATTCAACCGAATGCCCAGCAGTAAACATAAAAATGTAGAAGCGCTCACATTAGCTTTGAAATCCTGTCTCCAACATCTGTCAGTTCCCTCGAGACTGCCAAGCACTTCAGGGACACGGCAAAGTTTTGTTTCTCTCTCTTACTCTTAGATTGCTATGACCATATAGCAACTTGCAACTTGTACCTATAGCTTAGTTTTTATGGGGATTAAAATTTGGGGGTGGGGGGAGGATTATCTTTTTTCTAATGCCTTGCTTTGACTTTTTTTTTTTGGCATTAGAATTATTTCAGATTTAGAAATATAGAAAAATGATCCAGACTTCTATCAGCCTCGGCTAACCAGTGTGTTCACTTCTATAAAAAGCCAGGTAAAATGTTTTGTAACGTGTATAAGTTTTCCTACAAGTAGACGGCAACACAAAAACCATTTAGCTCCAAGATGAGTCTAACAAACAAATAAAACACAGGGTATTTTATCCATTAAGAGGTATGTTGTCACCCATTGACTGTAACAACCTACGATTTGTAAAGTGTGTTTGAATTTGCATTAAGGATCCTCAATTCAAAATACCATTGCATAATCTTCGCTGCATGAAATATGACTTTTTTTTAAAGAGAATTTACTGGAGTATTTATCTTTTTTCCCTAGTTATTATTCTAAATGGTAAAGGATGTCATATAAATATAACCATTCTGAAATCTGTAACAAAATATGATAATGAAAGAACCTTCACATGGGAACTTAAAAAGTATCAAAATTACATTATGCAAATACCCACATTTCACTTGTCAAATGCCAAATGATTAATGTTAAGGCTATATTAGGTCCAGCTAAGGAGCCAGGATAACCTGATTTGGTTCACTTAAGGGACTAACATTCCAAATTGACGGGACAGCCCAGCTAAAGTGAACTGTTACAGAAATACAAAATACTATAACATCATAAAATCAATCAGTAATCATATATCTCACTTCGAAAAACAATAATTGCCTACCACCTTGCATAAATTAGATTAAGCTGATTATCTTATGCCATCTTCGTACCTTGTGTTTATATTTAAGCCTAGCTTGAAGTAATAGCTGTCATTTGGGCAATATAAGGTCTTGAAGCAAAGGATGGTGTCTTCCAGGCAGCCAATAGTGAAGTCTGTGGGTAACACTTGAGGTTTAAGAATTTAATGTAACAAAATTTAAAAATTCAACTGTTTTTTACTAAAAGCATGCTTTCCAGTCTTGGAGATGGGACCGGTTGGAAGGGGATTGTTAGTTATCTCTCTAAGACAAAGTCTTTCTTATACCCCAGGAAAGATACATGTCTTTGCAGCCATAGAGTCTGGGGCCTACCTTCCCAGTGAGTCACTGTTTACCATATTTTAAAAAGTATTGGAAGAAACAGGCTAGGAATTTGGTGAGGATTAGAGGAGAGTGTAGCCCTGAACAAAGAAGCCACAACGTGAATTCCTGTGGCCAAGGCAGGCAGGTGGGAGTGAGAGCACCAACCAAGAATTAAGAGGCCCCCCCCTCAAGTAAAGGGCAAATGAGCATTATCATCAGAGACCCCGATAATGATCAAGAGGATGGGCTCGGTCATCAGACGACCTGGCATGAAATCTTGCTCTGCTGTTTTGTGACCCTGAGCCAGCGTACAAATCAGGCATGTTTGGGTTGCAGATTACAGAAACTCAACTCAAAAAATCTTAACTCTGGATTTAACAGATCATTTCACTAGGAAGTCCAGAATTGGCTTTGTACTTGTTTGGATCCGAGGATTTAAACAATGTCACAGGTAACCTTTCTCTCTCCATTCCAAGGAAGGTGACGATTAGGAGGTATTTGGGTGAAACATTTTTCTAGGTTCCATAAGATTTCCAGCTGAGTGTGATAGGCTAGATGAGGACCACCTCACAAAGGTGTCCAAGCCCTAATTCCCATACCCTGTGAATCATTACCTTACAGGGTAAAAGAGACTTTGCAGACATGATTAAATTAAGGATTTTGAGATAAGGAGATTATCCTGGATTATCAGATTGAATCCAATGTAATAATCACAAGGGCCCTGAAAAAAAAAGAGGTAAGAAGGTGAAATGCGATGTCACAGGAGATGTCACAGGAAAGCAAGAGGTTGGAGTCATACAAGGAAGGGATCGTGAGGTAAGAAACATGAATAGTCTCTAAAAGCTGAAAAGGGCAAGGAAATGGAATACAAAGCCTCTGAATGGAATACATCCCTGCCAGCACCTTGATTTTAGACTTCCAACATCCAGAACTGAAAGAGAATAACTTTGTGCTGCTTTAAGCTATTAAATTTGTGACAATTTGCTACAGCAGTAATAAGAAACTAATACACTGAGTTTCTTGTTTCTCTGCTTTCATTTTCATTGACTGGCTAGGGGCAGAAAATTCAGCTTTTCCAACTATTTGTGGGATATATATTTTTGAATCTTAATCATCTTGGATTGCTTCCTACTGGCCAAAAAGACCTCTCATACTCTCATAATAAGGACGTATTTTCTTCTCGCTCATCTGTCCATCAGTACAGGTTTGACTGAAATCTGTACCAGTTTGCTAAAAACTATAAGAAAATTACAAACTCTCAAGCATCCTGATATTTTTCTATCAAGTCTCCTAAAATTCAATCTTTAGTAGGAAAAGGTCCTAATCAAGATGTGAGGGGACAGTTTAGAGCAATGATGGTCAGTTTCACAATCAGGAATGAGAGAATTCTCATTTCTTCTCATCATCCCTAGTTATCCAATCCCACATTTTAAGGTCTATAATCTACCTTTCACTCTTGGTGTCCATTTCTTTGATATATAATATTTCACTGGTTGAAAACGAAAGAGAGTCAATTCAAAACAAATTCCACAGAAAGGAGAATTATTCTGGCTTCCAGAAAGTTTTGTTTCTCTCCCTCTCTCTATTTCTCTCTCTCTCTCTCTTATTGTTCTACTTTCCTATATACTGGCTTGTTTCTCAGGTAAATTCTCCCAAGGTCATAGCAAATATTTCTCCAGCAACCCTAAGTTTATATTATCAAGATAATTATTAATATGAAACAGGAGCATTTCTTTCCCATTAATTCCAACCCAAGTCCCTGGGATGGCCTTCATTGGGCCACTTTGGGATATGGGTTAACTCCTGAGCCAGTTGTTGTGACTTGAGGGATAGAATCCTCCAGTTGCCAGGCCTGGGACAGGTGTCCACTCCTGAGCAGAAAAATGGACAAAGACAATGAGAGGGACTGTAGGACAAACAAACAAAAACCAGACACTAGCAGATGCCTACCTTTTAAAGAGATTCAGATCTCCCATCAGTAAAAGATAGATTCTAATATAATATTCCTCCTAGAATTGTAAAAACTAAATGAGTTAATCCAGGGAAACTGTTTAGCACCATGTGGCATAATAGATATTCATTCATAATTTTTTTTTATTGTTTTATTGTTATTTAGTTATGTTACTATTATTATGACTGCTAGCCATGTAGCTTTGGAAAAGTCACTTAACCTACCTGAGCCCATTCCTTCATATTAATAAGAATGGTAACACATCCCTTGTTGTGTAACAATAAAAAGCAAGTTAATATGTACAAGGTGCCAGGCACAAGGTTGGCACATAGGAGAGAACCATGAAGAGGAGATATTATTTTTATTGTTATCTGAGAAAGAAGGAACAGGATCACACCTATCTTATCTACATATGCATAGATTTTTTTTTACAAACCAAACGCTGAAATTTGACTTCTGAGATAGGTATCATTATATCACGGAAAGGCTCTTTTTCACTCAGTAGGAGGCAATGCGTGGGCTGCTCCCGAGACTGACACACATACATGGAATTTAGATCTAATGTAGCTTCAGTCTTGTCCCTTCCTGTAGTCCCTGGGAAAACTTCAGTCACTGACACACTTTAGAATGACTTGTTGTAGAGGGTCATTGCAAACAATGGCGGCATCTGTTCCATCTAATAACACACACCTGGGTGAGTACCATAGTTTCATCCCTCCTATCTTGAATTGGGATTAGTGTGTGGGCACCAGCCTGTGGCCACTACAAATACCCCAGTGCATTGGCTTGGTGGAAACTGATCCTAAAAATCTGCAGAAACTGATCCTAAAAATGTATGAAATAACAGGTGACTATGAAAACCTTGACCCCTAGATCTCTCTTACACATCAATCCTTGCAGTAGAAAATGAATTAAGTTTGAGACTCTTGCAGAGCACAGGTAAGGAAGGGGAAGCCCCATGGAATGAAATCATTTCACTCTGTTGGCCACAATTTTAAGAGTATACTCTCCTAGATGCACGAAGGAGTGTCCCCAATGAGCTGGGCTCTCGAGAGCTTTTAGCCAGGCAATTATAATAATCCTGTCTTACTTACAGTGGGATTTTTCTTGATGCACTTTAATGGAAATAACGGTTTCTTTATTCACAGACACTCCATATATGTTAGTTAGATAATAAAAGGAATTTGTGCAGGTGTTTATAAAACCACAGAAAGAAAAATTGTAACTGCATACACACTCTTTGGTAGTTTGAAAGCATTTTCTCATCCTCCTGGGGAAGCAGAGCTGTATGAAAGTCATATCGCTGTCGGCAGCATCCCTCCTGAACTATTTTGAATGTCACTAGGAGTTTAAGGCAACATGTTGTTTTTCAGAGGAGAAAGGCAACAAAATAATTAAACACATTTTTCCTTCAGGAAAAAAAAAAAAGAAAAAACAAGTCATCTCTGCTTTCGTACAAAGGTGATATGATGTGACCATGAACAAATATAATCTCCTCAAAGATGCCTCTGGTAATTTAGCTCAGAAGACTGTTTCAGGGTAAGCAGGAAAAATTCACACACTATCAATGAGTGAAATACATCTGCAGAGAGATTAGAATTTCTTGTAAATCCTTAGTGTTGAATCCAAATGAGGAACACTGGACAGCTGTGCAGATTCTTCTGACCTTTAGATGAGGAGAGCGATGATTTGAAAGCTCTATTTATTGATTAGCTTATTCACCCCCCTGCACCCCGAAACTTGAAGCCAAACAGGAAATGCACTTCAGAAACCATCTGGGGACTTCCCTGGTGGCACAGTGGTTAAGAATCCACCTGCCAATGCAGGCGACACGGGTTCGAGCCCTGGTCCAGGAAGATCTCACATGCCATGGAGCAACTAAGCCCACGCGCCATAACTACCGCAGCCTGCGCTCCTAGAGCACACGAGCCACAGCTACTGAGCCTGCGCGCCTAGAGCCGGTGCTCCGCAACAAGAGAAGCCACCGCAATGAGAAGCCCACGCACCACAATGAAGAGTAGCCCCCGCTCGCCGCAACTAGAGAAAGCCCGCGTGCAGCAACAAAGACCCGACAACGAAGACCCAAGACAGCCAAAAATAAATAAATGAATAAATAAATAAATAAAATAAAATAAAAAGAAGCCATCTGACTCGGAGAAATGTAGGAGAACAGCACACTCGCTCTGTGGGGTCTGCACAGCAAGGTAAATGTAGGCTCTGGGAATTGTTGATGTGGACCATAGTAATAGTCTTCTAACTGGTCGCCCACCTCCAGTCTTCAATTCTCTGTCTCCCAACTCCAAATGATAATATTGTAAATTCCAAGTACATTACGTGCTTCACAGCAAATGTTCATTCACACACAAAGAAACTCACTTTTTGTCCATTGCTCCACTGCTTGCCATATTCAGTACCAGTTCCTTGTAACACAATACAGCTACTTTTCAGGTTGATGACCCCAAATTGCCCCGTTCGTGTTTCTACCCTTGCCACAGAGAAGTATTCTGTGTTACTACACGTGACTCCCATTTCCATGTCTTGGAGTATTCTTTCCCCCATGTCTGGAACTTTCAGAACTTCAGAACATCTGGAGAATGCCTACTTCGTGGAGTTTTTGAGATTAAATTATGTGACAAAATATATGTGGATCACTCGGTACAGTGCTTGATACGTAGTGAGAGCCGAATAATAACAACAATGCTATTTATTAATATCTTGTTGGATCCTTGCAGGCTTTGCGTGATTTGTTTTTGTACTTCTATAGGGGCAAGCACACCACCTAGTTCATAGTCTATGTTATATACACAAGATTTGAGTTGGCAGTAGAGGTTTCTGGCATTAGAATGTGACAGTAAAATTCATTTGAATATATCTCGGATCCCTTTTTTGTCCTTCTTTTACAAATCTGTTTTTATCTATTTAAATTAAGTATTAGGGATTCAGGATCTATGGGTTGGGTTTTCCACGGTGTAGGTTTGTGGTATGGCTTTGGAAGACGCCACCTACTGGCAAACAGGCAGAGTTTAAGTTAGAAAGTGAAATAAGAGCAGCTGTGGTGCCACAGAAGACTGTGTTCAGTGTCTGATCTTCACCCTCCTGGTTGCTCACTGGACAGAACCTCTCAGTAAAATACTCATTGGCTAATACAGTCTTCATGTAGAGAGTTTTAAAAGTCAGCTGTCACTGATTTGGAGGTGAATAGTCTGGGTCGGATCTCCCAGAGCAGAAAGCCTCCACAGACGAGGAGCATGTGATCAGACAGGATGTGACGTGCTTGACATGTTTAGGAGCCCTAGATTCTGACCCAGGAGACCCCACCCTATCCCTCAATGTGCCCCTTCACCAGTAGCTCTTGGGCAAATCCTTTAACCCAGGAAAGCCACAATTCCTGATCTGAAAAACTAAGATCATGCACCTGCCCTCAGAGGCCTCTGATGAGGGTTTAATGAGATCCTATCCAGAGATCTCAGTGGCTGGTGTCTAACATATGCTCTAGAAATGGACCTGTTGCTGTGATTAAGCAAAAGAGGCTATGCCTGCGTTACTCAGTCATCTTCAACATTCAGTTTGCCTCAGAATATTCTGGACACCTCCTTTAAAATCTAGGTTTCTAGACTGTACTCCCAGATATTCTGACTTGGTTGAAGCCCAGAACATGCACTATAAACAAGCACCTGGGTGATTCTGGTACACATTCTAATAAGCAATACTACACTTTCTTACCTCCAACACACACTTAAACAAGGAAAAATAAAAGGCAGTAACTCTTGGAGGACAATTTTTTTTTTCATTATTCGTATTACTTAAGAACTTAAAGACTGAATAAATAAATTTCTGGAATAACAGTAATAATTTAAAAATAAAAGTAGTAATAATAATAACCAACATGGGCTAGCACTTATTACATACCAAGATTGGTCAATGAGCTCTCAAAACAATAGCCCTTTAATCTTCACAACAATCTTTGAGATAAGTATTCTGGTTGTCGCCATTTTACAGAAGAGGAAACCTAGGCACCATCTGTTCATCTATCTAGTAAGGGACAGAGCCAGGAGCCAGAATCTAAACCAAGAAAGTCTGGCTCAGAGCCTATGTTCTTAAACACAATCCACCCTTTATAAAAATATAGCACTATTCACGACCGAACCA
The DNA here is from genome assembly GCF_965194825.1 of Balaenoptera physalus. Classification (NCBI taxonomy): domain Eukaryota; kingdom Metazoa; phylum Chordata; class Mammalia; order Artiodactyla; family Balaenopteridae; genus Balaenoptera; species Balaenoptera physalus. Next base: position 52,078,993 of record NC_138885.1, read on the forward strand.
AACCACAGGGACTAAACAGCTATTAGTCAAATAAGGGACCAAATTTCCTGTAGAGCTTTTCTATTTAATAGAAACCCCAGGGGAACAGGTAACTAATAGTATAGACACAGGTCACCTTTTAATGCATTCCACTTTCCCATGTTTGATTTTTAAAAAATTTTTTCTAATAGGTTGGTCTTCACTTCTTATACTTCACAATATCCCAATGTTGAATTCCCATGGTTAATAACATTCTTTAGTCTGGTGTTCATGGATAGACTTGCAACTTTATACTTGTTTGCAGTTTTAATTTTAAAAAATGAGCTGCCTAATAAAACCAATACATCCTCAATAAAAGTCAAGGTTCAGAAAGACTAAAGGGATGGAGAAGTCCTAGCAACCTCTGTGAAAGGCTGGTTTTGAGGGAAAGAGCTAATGTGTACCTAAAAGCCTAAAGGTTATACTTAGTTTTTACTATCTACAGTAAGAAACATAATTTAAAGGGTAACGTCTCCCAGGCTATGTTCTCAAGAGATGCTATGGCTGACAATAAAATTCATGCCTGAGGCTCACTTTTGCAACAAATTTTAAGGAACAACTTGCCACTTCTTCCATCCAAAATCCTGAGAGAGAAGAAAAAAATGAGTAAGAGAATGACAGGGCTCAGAACTCACAGTCATCCTTAAGGGGAAATTCATGGAAATTAAACAGTGATTTGCTTCCTTTCTCATTTCTAATCCCTCACACTCTGCGCATAGGCTTTTGGATAATCAGAATATGTGTATAGATGGAACATTCCAGTGTCCACAGTCTTTCACAGTCATTCATTTGATATGAGTGAAGCAAATCATTTCAGGCTGAGTCCAGTGAGGAGATTTTTAAAGACAATGTTGGCAGCCCAAGATCACAGCCATCTTGTCACTGACTTGACGTGAATTCAGAGCACCTAAGGGCGAGCCAGGACGTGTGTCTTTGCATCGCAGAGAACTAGTGCAATGCCTGCCACCAAGGATGCACTTCATAAATGTTTAGTTAAATGAATAAACAAAGTATCTTACCCAACCCACTCCATTTATAGATGAAAAACTCAAACCTCATAGGAGTGGAAAGTTTCATGAAGCAGAAGTTAAGGCATAAAGAGAGGCAAAAGAGCCAGGCAGATAAAAGAGACCATCCTTCTGCCAATTACCTTCCTTTTTCCCAGCTCTACCTCTTTTCTCTGTATATCTCTGAATCTTTCTTATCCTCTCTTGGTTCCTTGTTCACTAAATTAATTGACATTAATACGTAACTAAAATATATGGTTAATGTATTGAATTAAGAAAACTTGAAATATTTAAACAAGCTTCTTAAAAATGAGCTGAACTAATTTAGGTTTGAGTTGCTGTGTACATCTCTATGATATGTACACTCTGCATTTATTTGTCTCTCTTTGGGTTAGTAGCCCTCAGGGGTAAAGAGGTTTATTGTACCAGCAGCTTATCTTTCTAGTTAACTCATGTAGTTCTCTGCTCTCATTTTATTTTCAAGGCTAAAGAGGGGAATAAACTTGACATAATGTATATAAGTAACTCACAGAAATAACAGAATTACCACTGAGACTCCTGCCTCTTGGTCATAGAATCAAAGATGCTCAGGGATGACGGGATCTTCGAGTTGAATCTATGACAACAACTGTTCAATAGTTGAATCTCTTCCACAACACCCATTCCAGGCACTTGACTATTCTCTTTTCGAATATCGTTAAATAAAGGAGAATTCAGCACTTCATGAAGGTAGCCATGCTTGAACTGCTCTGAGTTCTGAAAACTTATCCCTGTGTGGAGGTGAACTTTCATGCCCTAAAGCTTTCACACATCAATTGTGCTTGATTGAACCCTCTGGAACCACCCAGAACAAGTCTAGTCTGTCTTCCACCTGACACTCTTCAGATATTTGAAGACAGCTTTCCTGCCTGCCCCCATCACCCAAGTCTTCCCTTTTCTGGAATTAACTTCTCTGGTTCCTCATATAACATTGTATTGAGTAGCTTTACACTATCAAAAGTTCTTACCTGAACATACTGTCATATGCTATGTACAGGGCTGACAGGGGTCAGATATATACTAATATAGACACACTGTGTATTAAAATAGTTTCACTATAATTGATAAAAAGTCATGGTTCTAAATCTCTCCCTGAGTGTCCACCACTGCCTTTGCCCATCACCTGGCACCCTCCTGACATCGGCATGACCAATAATCAAGGGTTGTTCCTAGACCAATGTATTGATTAGTAAAAGACTAAATCATATTAGTGGCTAGATGTTCTAAATATGACCTATTCCTAAGTATCTTTTTCAAGTTAATGGCTGGAAATTAAAAAAAAAAAAAAACTTGAAGGAAACTTTCAACATTTACTCAGAGCTTCTTATGTGCCCAGCAATATGACAAGCGTTTTCAAACATTATTCTCATCTAACTGTCATAGAAAGACTGTGAAGTAATCATTATTACTCCTATTCTAGAAAAGAGAACACTAAGATCCTTGGAGGTCACATATCTTACCCAGTGTTTCACAACTATTAAATGCCAGAGCCAGAATTCAAAAACAGATCAATGGTCAAATAAATTTGGCAGATGCTACAGGTTCTTTATCCTCATGGAAAATCCTGATGAACTTGAGCACATTAAAGATTCTAAAAAGTTCTTTAATAAAGAAAGTAGTTTAACCCTATGCATTTGAGGTTTTACTCTTATTTAATACCCATAAGCACTTAGCCGAACCAATGCTTTAATTACTTTGGAAGCTGAGTCTCACTGTTGATTCATGGCAATCTAAATGATGACTAAATCCCCAGATCTTTTTCATGGATGTCATTGTTAAAGATCAGCTCTCCTTTCCTATCCTTGAAAAATGTGTTTTGAACTCAGGGGCAGAAACTTAAGTCTATCTCTTTTATATTACCTTTGGTTAAATTCATGCTTTTTTCCAGCTTGTCGATATCACAACTCTGCCATCTTATGTAGTTACTGTTGCTTTTGTTTTCATTCATCCTCACACTGACCACATTCTCTACATCTTCACTTAGACTGGGAATTATAAATGTTAAACATAGAAGAATTGAGGACTTTCAGTTTCAGATCTAACATGTAATGAGGTCAGAAGTCATCACCTCCATCCTTATAATTAAAAATCTGGATAAACTAAAAATCACTGACTTTTCTTGGACCTATCAGAGAACTGAGGTTTCAGGGCAAAACATTACCTCCAAATCTCAAGGGTTCATCCAGACAGACACAGTTGATACCTGCTTACTTAGAGCAGAAGATACTGGAGCCATAAACTATTAGACACACTCACACAATAACTTTGACAATTTGCTAGAAACTGAGTGAGGACTAGTGTGAGAGGAGAAATTCCTGGGGGCCACACTTCTCAGGGGTTCCCTCACATATTTATGGGCTTTACGTCCAGAAACCCCACCAGGTTCTCATGGTGAAGATCTGAGAAAGATCTTCTACTGGCTCTGGCAGAAAAAAGGGAAGAATAATAATTGTGAAATATACCCCAGAGTCTTCTTCATAACAAAGGCCTAATCTCCCTGGGGAAAGACTTTCCCTGAGCATTAGTCCAGCTGGAGGAGGGCATTCCTCCCTCTCCAGCCCCGTCTAGTCTCCCTGTCTCACCTAAGGGAGAAATTAAAAAGCTATGCTAGTGCAGAAATACTTGTGAAGGTGACAGCTCAGAGACACTGCCCCAAAAAAGACTGAGATTTAATCATAAAATTATTGAATGTTTCTGCTCCCCCTACCTTTCCACCACAGCAGTGGGGCTCCAGTATAATAGTGGGTTGCCAATGAAGGAGCTTCAAGACATAGATTCTTTCTGAGGAAAAGTAAACAGGGAAGCCCAAAGGCAAGAGGAGAGACACAATTAAGGAAGAATTTGAAATCTCTGACGCCTAACACTATAGTGAACACTAAACACAGCCCAACTACTAGCCAGATTAACATAAATCCTCACACTAAAATCCTATTACCTATTTACCTGTCTCACTTTCAACCAAAAATTACTAAGCATGCCAAAAGGAAAAACAAAAAACAAAAAAACACACTCTAAAGAGAAAATCAGTCATCAGAACCAGACTCAGATATGCCAGATCAGTCTGGTAATTTATAATATAATAACTATGATTAGTGCGTTAAGAGCTTTAATGAAAAAAGTAGGCAACATGCAAGAACAGAAAAGTGATGCAAGCAGACAGATGAAAACTCTTAAAAAGGAATCAAAAGAAAATGTTCCAAATAAAAAACACTCTAATTTATGGAGAACTATATGGACGTACCTTTAAAAAACTAAAAATAGAGCTACCATATGATCCTGCAATCCTATTCCTGGGCATATATCTGGAGAAAATGATGATTCAAAAAGTTACATGCACCCCAATGTTCATTGCAGCACTATTTACAATAGCCAAGACATGGAAGAAACCTAAATGTCTGCTGACAGATGAACAGATAAAGAAGATGCGGTATATATATATATATATATATATATACAATGGAATATTACTCAGCCATAAAAAAGAAGGAAATAATGCCATGTGCAGCAACATGGATGGACCTACAGATTATCATAATAAGTGAAGTACGCCAGACAAAGAAAAATGTCATATGATATCGCTTATATATAGAATCTAAAAAAAAAAAAAAAGATACAAATGAACTTATATACAAAACAAAAATAGACCCACAGACATAGAAAACAAACTTATGGTTACCAAAAGGGAAAGAAGGGGGAGGGATAAATTAGGTGTTTGGTATTAACATTTACATACTACTATACATAAAATAGATAATGAACAGGGACCTACTGTGTAGCTCAGGGAGCTATAGTCAATATTTTGTAATAACTTATAAGGGAAAAGGTTGTCTTTTTCAGATTGAAAAAAACACAGATATATATATATACACACATATATATATATAAAAAAAACTGAATCACTCTGCTGTACACCTGAAGCTAACACAACATTGTAAATCAACTATACTTCAATTAAAAATAAATAGGTCAATAGTGACTTCTAAAAACTGAAATGCAAAGAGAGAAATAATGAGAAAAAAATTAACAGAACATCTAAGACCCATGGGGCAATTTCAAAAGGTATAACATATAATTGGAATACCAGGATAAAAAAGAGAGAATGAAACAGAAGAAATATTTGAAGTATAAAGGCCAAGAACTTTCCAAAATTAATGTCAGACACCAAACCACGGATCCAGGAAGATCAGAGAATACCAAGCAGGTTAAATAAGAAACACAAAACAAAAAACGAACCATATCATACTCCAGCTGCAGAAAACCAAACACAAAAAAGAAAAATCATGAAAGAAGCCAGAAGGAAAAAATCATTTTACCTATAGAGGAACAAGAATAAGAATCACCACAGAATTCTCATCAGAAACCATGCAAGCAAGAAGAGAGTAGAGTGAAATAGAGTGTTAAAAGAAAAATGTCCACTCACCTAGAATTCTATATCCTGTGAAATTATCCTTCAAAAATGAAAGAGAAATACTTTTCTCAAACAAAAACTGAGGGAATTCATCACCAACAGACCTATCCTGCAAGAAATGTTAAACGTGGAAGAATCCTGGGAAGCAGCATTTAGAACTTCCTCTTTGGATAACATCATTCTGTTAAGCAGCCCTTGTTCAGACACATGTGAACCATTTTCCAACAGGATATTTATAATTGCATTAAATCTATTCTTCATCCTTTCTCCAGAAACTTTATGAAGGAACTTCCAATATGCCTGTGGAAGATCAAATACACTCATACAACAGGCAATATTTCTTGCTAAAAGATGAAATGAAGTTATTCTGTCATGAAGTGATCTTAGTGAACTCTTGCTGGACTTTCTTCTTGGTTTTTCTGAATCCTCTCTTTAATAATTCATTCTGGAACCTTGCCCAATATTAATTTAAAGCTCACTAATCTGGAATGTCAGAATATACTCTTTTTTGTTCCTCTTTTTAAAATGTGAATCTAAATTTGCATTATCATATCTTCAAATTTTCCTTTATCCTTCTAATTTCTTTACATATCACTGTCCTCATGTGCACCCTGGGAAACTGTACTCCTGATTTGCCACAGCAGGAAACTTGAACACATTTTTAGTAGCAGGATTATCTCAGACTATTTTATCCCATCTTTATCTTCCATTCTGCCTAACCCATGTTTATTCTGTGCAATTTAATATAGAAGTCAGTCTATCTCAGTATGCTAACACATATATATGGAATCTAAAAAAAAATGGTTGTGATGAACCTAGGGGCAGGACAGGAATAAAGATGCAGAAGTAGAGAATGGACTTGAGGACAGGGAGGGGGGAGGGTAAGCTGGGATGAAGTGAGAGAGTAGCACTGGCATATATATACTACCAAATGTAAAATAGATAGCTAGTGGGAAGCAGTTGAATAGCACAGGGAGATCAGCTCGGTGCTTTGTGATCACCTAGAAGGGTGGGATAGGGAGGGTGGGAGGGAGACGCAAGAGGGAGGGGATATGGGGATATATGTATACATATAGCTGATTCATTTTTTATACAGCAGAAACTAACACAACATTGTAAAGCAATTATACTCCAATAAAGATGTTAAAAAAAAAAGAATGTATCAGTGTACAATATGAACTACTTGCTTTTTTCTTAAAAAAAAGAATAAAATATTAATATGTTTTTGGAAAAAAAAAAAAAGAGTTCTACTCTCTGGTGTCAGCAAGCAACTTTAAATCCTAATTGTGAAATACCCCCTGTTCCTGAGCCTATTCTCTTGATGATCTTATTCTTGTCCTAAATGTAACTAAGATCATTTGGTCATCCTTGACTTTCTCATAAGTTACAAACCACTTTGGATCTTAGCCTTTCTAAAGCTGATCGGCAGAACTTTGCTTCCCCCTCTGCTGTGACTTTAAATTTTTCAATATCAGGAGCCCTTATTTTTACTGCTCTAAACCTAAGGTCATTGAAGAGTCAAGTACATTTCCTATACTGCCACTCAGGCCAAATCTCTTCCTTCTCCATACATCTATTACACTATATATGAAAGCAGATGAATGAAATTTCCTTACCAACCTAGATCTCTCTTGAAATAAATCACAAGCAGAGGCTGAATGCCAGTTAATAAAATATCTACCACCAGGGTATTGAAATAAGAAAAATCAGTTTCCTGTATCTTAAAATTTTTTTTGATAATTTTTATTGTTACTTATTTGAGATATTTAATAATAAAAGAACTTAGTGAAATAAGTCAGACAGAGAAAACAAACACTGTATGACCTCTCTTATATGCAGAGTTTTTAAAAATTGAACTCAGAAACAGAGACTAGAATGGTGGTTACAAGGGGTTGGGGTATGGAAGAATAGAGGAGATGTTGGTCAAAGGATACAAATTCTAGTTGTAAGATGAGTAAATTCTGGGGATACAGAATAATAACGATAATCACCATACAGCATGGTGATTATCGTTAATAATATTGTATTATATACCTGAAAGTTGCTAAGATACTACCTCCTAAATGCTTTCATCACAAAAACAAAATGGTAATTTGTGTGATGTGATGTGATGCAGGTGTTAGCTAACACTATGGTGGTAATCATTTTGTAATATATGTGTATCAAATCAACACATTGTATACCTTAAACTTATACACTGTTGTATGTCAATTATATCTCAATAAAGCTGGGGAGAAAAAAGGAATAAAAAGAGCTTGAAATAGTCGTTGTATAATGTATAACACAATAATAGTGTGAAACATAATAATATAATACAATGATTGTATAATTGGAAAGTGCTTTGCTTCTCAAAAATCTGGGCTCCTGTCTGTATCTAACACTGATTAAACATGGGGGAGCTGTGGTCTTTTAACCTCTTTAGTCTTTGTTTCCTCATCTCTAAAATTGGTCTAATAAATGAACAAGCTGTTAATGCCAACCTCATAAAGTTCTTGTAAGGGTAAATGAAATAAAGTATATAATCTTGACCTTGAAAGCCTCAAGGCAGTGAATTCAAAGGGTGGGACATGATGTTTTGTTTTGTTTTGTTTTGTCTTGTTTTGTTTTGTTTCATTTTATGGCTGTTGGACCTGTATCAATACTAAGTAACAAATCACATAGTAAGGAAATGATTTCAATATTTTTAATTATGTAAAGAAGAAAGTCTCTTTTTGGTGCTGGTATGGTTTCACACCTTTCTAGCCCTAGTTAATCTCCTTTTTAAACAAAGGAAATGTAGGTCACAGGCCTCCCTTCAGCAGGCAACAGCATTTATCTAGAATTTAATTACATTATTTTGTTTTAATTGTACTTATTTTTTTTAGAACTATACTTACTTTAAAATTTTTTTTAAATTTTTATTTATTTATTTTGGCTGCGTGGGTCTTCGTTGCTGCGTGCAGCCTTCCTCTAGTTGTGGCGAGCGGGGGCTACTCTTCGTTGCAGTGCACAGGCTTTTCATCTCAGTGGCTTCTCTTGTTGTGGAGCACGAGCGCTAGGTGCGCGGGCCTCAGCAGTTGCAGCATGCAGGCCCTGGAGCGCAGGCTCAGTAGTTGCGGCGCACGGGCTTAGTTGCTCCGCGGCATGTGGGATCTTCCCGGACCAGGGCTCAAACCTGTGTCCCCTGCATTGGCAGGCGGATTCGTAACCACTGCTTCACCAGGGAAGTCCCAATTGTACTTATTTTTATAATTACTTTCTATTTAAACTATATTTGTTTTCGAATTTCCATTTCTTTTTCAAATAAGCAAATTGAAATAAAAAGAAAATTGACTTTTTAAATGAGTAAAAACTAGTACAGATGGTTTAAGGTTTGGCATAAATCATGAAGTTAATATAAAAAGGACTGAGGAAATATCCTATAATGCAATGTACTCATTTTAATGTATTATACTGGTATTATCAATGAAATTACATTCTTATTATTTGTTACTAAAAACAAATAATTCTTTGAAAAATTGATGTTTGGTACAATTTCCTACACCTGATTCCCAACGCTTCTTACACAGAATTTTAAAAGAATTCATCCATAAAAAATAAAAATGCAACTTGCATTTGATGTCTGACTTTTATCTCCTTTAAGTTAGGGATAATATCCTACCTCCTTTGTTCGTCCTATAGTAACTCTCAGAGTGCTGAGTGCACAAGTGTTGCTAAGTAAATATTCAAATGTGTTGAACTGACATTTAGGAATATCAAGAAAGTTTATGTTTAAGATATCAGTGCCTCCCCAACTCTTCTCAAAGTATCACCCGATGTTAATTAGCAGGACAATTTCCTCACCTAACTCCCACTCTCAACTGTGAAGTTATAGCTAGATAACGTAGAGACCAGTCTGGCTCATAGAATCTTTAGCTGTTTAGCATAATGTCTGCCAGTACCCTGTAAGCAGGCTGAGTCTAGGTCAAGGAAGTGTACTTTTCTCCATAGTTTATATATGCTATAATTATAATTATGTAATTATATATATATATAATTAATGCTATAATTAAGTGTGATTATATATGTCTTCTCTAATCCTTTCCCAATTCAGTCCCTGTTCTCCATCACCATGACAATGCATATCTTACAAAGAGAGCCTTTATCAACAGTCAAAAGGTGAGACCTTTTGACTTTTCTCTTCAGGGATCTCATTCATATCCATATTCTCTGCTTGTGGGCTCCTGACATTTTAATGTCTGAAATAACTAAATCCTTTATAACCAATAGGAAAAAAAACAAAACAAAACAATGTCTCTACATTCTAACCACAAAAATGGTTGTTCAAAGTCTTAAGCCAAAAAGGAATAAAAAGCATTTCCAGGAACCTCATCTTAGAAGATATTTCAATATTCATGAGAAGCCTGAATAATTATTTACCATTAAAATATCTAAAAAGGAAAACCAAAGCCTGCAGAGGAAAGCCAGCTAAAGGCAGATTTTAAATTCTCTGCCCTTGAAGCTGGGTTAGTAGAGCTCATACCAATTGCATTTGATTAGGTTCTGCTTTAAGCCTGTGGAATCCTCTCAACCAGTACTATGCTTTTCCTTTATTTCTGACTCTTACTATTAAGGTCTTTAATAAAAAAAGTGACATGGCTGACTGCCCAGATAACACAGTTGGCTAAAATCCCAAGCTCTGACATTTGTCTGGCATGCTAGGTTGTTCATCAGAGCCTAGATTTCTGAACCTTCTGAACGCTGGGCAGGCTGACTGCTGGCCGATAACAAGTATCCGCCGTCTTCCACCTGCCCTCAAGAAGAAATCTAGTGTAACTACTTTGTGAAAGACCAAGCTCTATTTTGCCCTTTATATGTGATATTTCCTGTCTTCCTCCCAACAACTCAATGAGAAAATCTTGCTATTTGCATTATAGGGAGAAGGAAACCTGAGCTTAGAAAGTTGTTACTCAAGGTTATGGAACTTGGGAAGAGCAGGGCAAGTTAAAATCCAGGTCTGTCTGACTACAAAAGCCATTCTCTTTCTATTACACCAGCGAACTCCAAAACAGTGTTATAATGTTAATCTTAAGAGTGTTTTAGAATATTAAAAAGAAGTATTTCAATTGACTTGCATCCAATATTAGCTTATCACTTGCCTTAAGAAGCAACTATTTTTCCCATCTGTTCAATCAGAAAATCAAATCTCAACAGATATTTAGTACCCTCTCTGGCAACATGTGATGGTAAAACAGCTCCTGTGTTCAAATGCTGTTACAGTTACTTCATGTATATGTGATCATAGTCATAGGTGGCTACTATGCCCTTGCCCTTTCTGCAGAAAATACAGAAAATAAATGGACTACCACATCTTGCTAATGCTTATAATTAGTCCGTTGTTCAAACTCCTAAGCTTCTGTTTCAATTCTGGTTTTTTATTTACATTCTTGCTTTTTTTTCTTTTTTTTTTTACCGCTAATAACTTCTACTGTTGCTGTTTTATCAAATTCAAGAAAGTCATGCCTTCTGGACCTCATTAATAGCATTTCCTGCAGACCAACAGCACTTGTAAATCTAATAAGGCTGAGCAATCTGCAAATAATACTCCTCCCATGTATGTATAACCAAACCTTGGGGAAATATTCTATGACCCTTTCAGCTTTCTCAAAGAAGACATGCTTTCATCTAGAGAAAAACAAAGCTCGGGACAATTGGCTGCCTGATGAATGCTTCCATATGGAAGTCTGTGATTCCCAAATTTTCTGACTAGTAAAGCATGTTGGCATCTGCTTATTGCATCTGGAGGCAGCCTGGGGTATATGAATTTTATATCCATATATATTTCTTCATGTTCCTAAACAGTGTTTTCTTCCTTCACTATATCTTTTGGTTAAAACTCTTCCTGTTTACTCTTTCCAAAATATGCCCTGCTTCTACATTTCGGCCACCCCTCCCTGAATTATTCCAATAAACCAATTGTTAGAAGAGACCCCAACAGGATTCCTACACTAAGAATGCTTCTATGAAGTTTTAGAAGCCCTTGGACCACAGTTTTCTGAAATACAAACAAAATCATAATGAGAAGAAAGCCTACTCTTATTATCATTTAGTGGAACAGTTTATCACCGCCACTCTTCAGTTCCACAGAGAGCAGACTTCCACATCTCTCTGAAGAGTAAGCAGTGAGTTCTAAGGCATAGACAGCCCACTATGTCCCCCACAGTGGTTTCTATTTTCCCAGTTGAGCTCTGACTGAGACAATGACATAATTTAATAAGAAATGAGATTGAGAACATAGTCATTTTGCTGTGAGCCCCATGCTCTTTCTACAAAGAATTAAATGGCACCCTTGTGAAGGTAAGGGAATTTCCACCACCTTGGATACCTATACTACCCATGGCTAACTAAAGTTTAGCTTAGTACTGAGTGGCACCTTAGAAGCCATCCTAGTCCAGTGCCCTCATTTTACAGAAGAGAAAACTGAAGTCCAGAATTATTGAGACTTGCCAGAATCACCCAGATAGAATGTGGCAGAGTGATAACATGAACACAGATCTTTTGAGTCACACACACACAAAATTTTTTTGATTAACCCATTAACTTTCACGTTACTACAAAGGAAGAAAGAATCTGGGGACTAGATACAAGAGAGGAACAAGTTCGGTCTTGTTAAGAAAGGGAGGACAAATCTGAATGATTCTGCCCTTTATGAAGGAAATTAAGAGTGGAAGGGGGTGTTAAAGATTAATGCTGTCTCTTCCAAATTGTGCCAACATAACTCACACACACACACACACTCACACATCAGTTATTTATCAAAACCATGTCTATTTGTGGGAATGAAATTATGGGTCTAACACAGCTTCCTTCTTTAGGATTGAGGAAACAAGTCTGCTTTGAAATGGTAAAGGAAACTGTGAGGCTTGGAAAAGTGGGGATGCTGATTTCCCATCTGTGCCTGAGTAGAAGCCAGATCACCTGCATCCACTACCTGGCAGGTGAAGGGCTGGCAGGTGACATGCACACGTAAATTCTCCAGAGCAGTGCTATCCAGGCTGGGGACTACAGGTTCCCAAAGGAGAGGAAAGGGTGGACTCAGAGTAATTTCAAGAGTTCTGTCAATACACATAATTTCCTTTCATAGAATTTTCTGTGGACTAATATTTTTTTTGGCTCCCTGCATCGGAAGCATGGAGTCTTAACCACTGGACCACCGAGGAAGTCCCTGTGGACTAATTATTATCTGAAAGCACTCAGAAAACAAATGGATTCTAATATTCCCAAATGATTAGGAGTTGTTATTTTAAAGCAAATGTGCTGGCTCAGCCACATCTTTTCTTCCCACTGGCTTCCTTCCCTTCACTACCTTGCCCTTTTCTGGGTCACTGCACATCACAGCTGAAAGAGGCAGCCGGGGCATTCTCTGGGACAGCCCCAGACACCTGGGTGGGGAGACACGGGGGAGGTACTGCTATTTCTGCATGAAGAGAAGATCCACCAAAACAGAGAAGTTGCAAGTATGGTCCTAATCCCTGTCTCATTTTTGTGTGTTTCTTTAATTCTTTCAATTTTTACCACAGGTAAAATTTTAAAAGACCAAAAAAACCCCCAAAAAAAACCCCTGAAAAATCTTTGCAGATATCAGCCAAGATCACTTTGAGATTGAGTTCTCAATTAAAATAATTACTTTATTGCAAACAGCTATTCATCTCAGTAGACAAGAGCTGAATGTCTGATTTAGAGGTTAGGTTCAGACAGTCAAAGTTTGAAAAGCCCTAAACTCAATGTGATTGCACCCTAAGAAGTGGGCAAAGGGATGGAGAGGAGGAATGAGGGCTTATGATGCATGGCTAAGAAGGCCAGGGTCAACATGCTTGGCAAGAAAGCTCAGGAAACAGCGTTGAATTGAACTTAATTGAAACTAGCCAACAAAGTGGAATGTCAATGTGATATTTGAATAGAAGACTAAAATAATTCTAGAATAGAAGAATAGAGAAAGAATATAGAGGAGTCTGGTAATTCCATTGAAAAATTAAAGACAAATATAACTATTTTGGTGGACTTAGATGACTAAATATAGTAATATGTCAGGAAAAATCATAAACAGTGAACTAAAAATCTTAACAAAAGAGAACGAAAAAAAGGGAAACATTGGGCTCTTTCTCCAGGTCAAATATATCACTTCCTTTAATATTCATAATAACCTTATAAGACAAATATTATTTCTACTTTATGGATTAGGAGACCATGATTCTGGAAGATACATAATGTGCTTGAAGTCATAAAGATACTTTTGTTTCTGCAAGTGTTGGTAGGTATTCTACAAAAAAGAATTTCACAGTAAATAATTTTTGAAAAACAACAGCTAATGCCATTTCTCTCTTCTAGAGATTAGGCTCTGAGAGGTTGTACAGAGATAAATATTTTTAACCTCTCTTTAACCCAGAACTTCTCAAACTTATAACATGATGGGCAATGTGTGTGTGTACGTTTGTATTCTCTTACTACCTTTGTGAGCACATGAATGTTCTGCAGGAAGTATTTTGCAAGAGAGCAAAAAGCTATAATAGAGCTAAACCAAAAAGACTAAGTTTAATAGAGAGCAATTTTAATCTGGCATTGGATATTTTTAAAGTCTGATTGTGCAAGAACAAAATTCAGGCCAAAAATGTCATTTAAAATGCCCAGGGCTCCCCTGGTGGTGCAGTGGTTAAGAATCCGCCTGTCAATGCATGGGACACGGGTTCGAGTCCTGGTCTGGGAAGATCTCACATGCCACGGAGCAACTAAGCCCGTGCAACACAGCTACAGAGCCTGCACTCTAGAGCCCGCGAGCCACAACTACTGAAGCCCACGCACCTAGAGCCTGTGCTCTGCAACAAGAGAAGCCACTGCAATGAGAAGCCCGCACACAGTAAGGAAGAGCAGCCCCTGCTCACGGCAACTAGAGAAAGCCTAAACGAAGCAACAAAGACCCAATGCAGCCAAAAATAAATAAAATAAAATAAATTAAAATAAATAAATAAATAAAATGCCCAGAAGCAGAGCTACCATGAGTCAAAAGATGATGACAAAGCTAAAAGTTAATGAAATCTTAGGCTATGTTAATAGAAGTATACTGCCAATATTAAGGGAGGTTAGCGTCTATGTCTGGATGAAACCTTGAAATAGAATGTTTACAAATTAAAGAAGACATTGGCATTAAAGTTGAAAGTTCTGAGAATTATGTCACATGACATTACTGGTTAATTTGAGAATATTTTAACTGATATAAATATTTGGTTGGAGGCTTGGGGTCGCTAAGGAGAGGTAGTTATCTTGCCATAGTTAACAGATTGTCACAAGGATAATGGTGTAGACTTGGTGTTTTTCTAGAATGCTGAACTAGGACTAACAAATTATAGTTATAAGGGATTAAGTTTAGGTGTAACATAATAAAATGATTCAATAAGGTATCTGAGAAGAAAACAGGCTGATGAAATATTAGACTTGTTAGACAGTCTCTTAGAAGTTACCAAGGAACAGAGGCATTTTCTGGTTACTTCACTTAATAAAGTTTCACTCTGAAAATGCATTAGTGAAAATGGCAGTCTCAGAAATCTCATAGCTGTGTTTAAAGAAGAAAGAGAATATTATGTACTGATGTCCAGAATTCAGACATCTTTAGTTGTCAAAGAACTGTTCTGTTGATCCAACACAGCAACTCCAGTTATTGGCTATGCTTGTGACTGAGCTTCTCCTCTTTGCTGCTCCAACTGCTTTGACCTGTCCCACAATTGACTAACTTCTTTCCATCTCATGGCTTCTCCTATTCATGACTTCTTATGCTTCAAGGCAGGAGTACCTGCCCCATGGTTTGTACTCACTAGTTTCTTTCTCTGTTGTTTGGCTTCTGACAGCTCTGTTATCTGATGATTTTCTCCATGACTTACTTTAAAACTTCGTAGGAGATCATCTTATTGTATTGGCCTGTCAACATCCAGTTTAGTGCATCACTATTAGATTTCTCTCATGAGGCTGTCTTTCTTACTACTTTCTCCAGCTAACTGCCTTGGGGAGAGCTATCCAGCATAATCCACTCAGCGGCGACCAGGATGTTGCTGTCACATGAGAGCAAACATTTTGCAACCTATATGAAGGAAGTTCTTAAGCGGGGATATGAATGGCAGACACTTTCAATGACCTATCCAATACCGCCATCTCTTAGGAATGTTTCAGAAGGAGCTTTTGCTCTTTATGAAGGTTAAATAAGATCTCCTCCATAGTCTTTTCCAACAATAATATTCTATTACATTAGAGCATAACTATGTACTTATTTTATCATATTGATAAACTAGATTTTAGGTCTTCTGGAAATATGACATTTACTGGCACCATATTTACTACAAAGCATTAATTGAACATAATATTACTTCTTCCAACAGAAGCCTCTAATCCAGACCATTAGTTAACAAGTGAGACAAAAGAGAGAAATGAGAATAAGATATAAGTATACAGACACAAGCATATATTTTACATGTTCCATCCTGCCTTTTACTTGCTGAATTTAAGCAAATCTCTTAATCTCTCTGAGACTCTGTTTCCTCATTTGAAACATGTGGAGACTATCACCTGGCTTCCAAGATGTAGGAATCAAATGATATAAATATAATTCTTTATAAATTACAAAAATTTCTATAATACCCTTGATCAATAATCCAGAAATGATTAAAATCACAGAATTTTGTTTCCCTCCATATCTCCAGTTATCAAAGTACATTCTTTCAAGTAACTGTAGAGTACCTGTTTGGTGCTCAGAAGAAAATTGGGCATTTGGAATTTCAGGCACCTTTCTAGATGACAAACTCATGGCTAGCCAATTGTTCTGCCTTGATTTTCACCATTCGCTTCTCCATATTTTTCCCATTTGATTGCCCTTAATGATTCTTATGTATACAACCACTAATTATTCTATATTTCTTATTAGCCTTTGCAAATCACATGGAGTTACAACTTAGACAATAAATCTTAGGGGAAAAACCCAAGAGTCTGGTATGACACATTTCTTGTTCTCTGGAATAAGCAGGGATAATAATTAAGAATCACATGAAATATCACTAAAAATAGATTTCCTCTGTTTTTTTGTCATACACACATCTAAACTTTTTTTAATGTTTATTTTAATGCGATGCGTATTTAGTGTCTGAGAATCATTTCACTGAGTAGCCAGGAAGCTGCAGTAAATTCTTAGTTACTAAAATGACAAGTGGATGAATTATTTAAATATCCTTATGTGCATAACTATAGCATGTTTGAGACCAATATTCCTGTTGTGGCTAGCTCATAAAGAACTCATAATCTAAATAGGAGGTATCATGCATCTTTTTTTTTCTCAATGCATGAATCTCTTTAGATAGTCATTCATTCAACATTTATTGAGTATCCCAAGGCTAAGGATACTGCAGTCAACAAGACAGATGAATATACTTCTCTCATAAATTCACAATTCTATTTTAGGAAGGCAGACATTGAACAATGAAATAAATAAATAAATAGATAATTCCACATGGAGATAAGTGTTATAAAAAAAGAAACTGAGTAACAGAATTAGGAAAAGCTACAGAGACGAGGACAAGGAAGAGCTTATTTCTACTGGATTCTTATGGCAGACTCTGAGAAGAACTGAGTGATGAGAAACCCTATCACTTGAACACTGGGAGGAAGGATGGTTAAAGCAGAGGGAACCACAATGGTAAGCATGACATATTTAGGGAAGGGAGGCCACTGCGGCAGAAGCACGGAAATCAGAATGTGGTTGGAGATGTGGTCAGTGTGATAAATGAGAGCCAGATTCTGCAAGGATGTGGGAACCTTGATGATGAGTTTATATTTAATCTAAGTTCCATGGGAAGGAGCAATTGAAGAGTTTTTAGCAATGGACCGATAGGACCTAATTTACATTTTCAAAAGCTTACTCTGGTTATTTGGCAGATAGGAATGGAAGTAGGGAAGTCATTTAGGATTTTGAAACACTCAGTAATACAGACAAAAAAAGTGATGGCTTGGACTACCATTGAAGGTGGGTGCAGAGAGGAAATGGTGACTTTGAGAGGTGGTCAGATTCAGGATGTATTTTGGAAGTAAAGCCAATGGGTTTTATGATTGATGTGACATGTGAAATTAAAATGAGGAAATGAGACAGCAATTTTTGTACTTTATTCCTCAGTCCATTTTATACCAACCTCTGTGTTGCGTGGTAGGAGTTCAAAGTTGATAATAAAAATAAAGAGTATCTACATAACAGAAGGTTTGAGAATGAGGAAGGGTCTACTAGATATTAGAGAATTGCAGAACAGTGTATTGTGAGACCCCTGTAGAAACAAAAGTAAGTAAATGCTGTCTCTAATTCTGTGATCATTGTAGGAAGACCAGGGCTTCTGGATTTGTGGAATTTTCCATGTCCTTCCTCTATTATAACACATTATTCTACTTCTGTCTTTATGTTTTACACTAGACTATAAATTTTTCACAATGTTTAATGAAGCGCCACAACCCTATTACATAATTTCAGTAAAATTTGGTCAGCATAGATATGGACAAAGAAAAGAGAAAACAAAGTGAAAGTGAAAAAAAAATATGTAAAGACAAAGAGGATGAAAGAAACAGAGGGGAAAAGCCTGAAACATGCCTGGAAAATACAAAGCAAATTCATTTCTAAACACCAGCTCCTGTGTGCTTTTGAACTGAGGAAGTTTTGGACTGAGTGAGTTCAAAAGGTGGCCAAGACTGATAACGTGTCTTTGTTAATAGAAAAATTTAAAACAAGTCTACTTGAGGGAGGCATACTTAGAAGTCCTCTAATGAATTTCTCAGTGGAAAAAAAAAAATCTGAACCTAACCTTTGGTTTAGTAAGTTAGTTCTCTTAGTGAAAGAGAAGTCTAGTGAAACAAATTTTATGAAATGCTGAAAGAAAAACTCTGCAGAGAATTGGGGCTCCAAACTACTGCATTTCAGGCCTCTCTTCTCTATTTTTTTTTTCCATCCTCTTTGTTGGCTACTCTAGAAACCATGTATCAGGCTTCCAGGCAAGGCAAAAGTGTGAATGCTTTGTGACAGGCATTTGAAAAAATCACATTATATCTATCAAAACTTTGTATTTGTGGAGGTGAACAGTAAAAACCAAGAGAACAAGTCTGAAATCTATATTTCTATTACAAAGATAATGCCCAGAACCCTTTATACTTAGAGGAAGAATAGCATAGGATCTCAGGCTATGTCCTTGAAGCACAAATATTATTATGCAAGGAAAGATCTGCCTTGGACTGCATGGCCCTTGGTATTTTGGTAAACCTAGTTTCATAGCCTTAAAAATGATGCAAGGAAATTTCAATAAGAATCTCATGAAAGTAGACTTGGGTTGTAGAAAACATTATAAAGCTTTACTTCTGTAAATCTCGAGGTAATTGCGAGCATCCAATTTTACCAGCTCATTACATAATGGTCAACTCCTTTTAGCCATGGATAAAGAGTAGAAGAGGGCTTCCCTGGTGGCGCAGTGGTTAAGAATCTGCCTGCCAATGCAGGGGACATGGGTTCGAGCCCTGGTCTGGGAAGATCCCACATGCCGCGGAGCAACTAAGCCCGTGAGCCACAACTACTGAGCTTGCGCATCTGGAGCCTGTGCTCCGCAACGGGAGAGGCCGCGACAGTGAGAGGCCCGCGCACTGCGATGAAGAGTGGCCCCTACTCTCCGCAACTGGAGAAAGCTCTCGCACAGAAACGAAGACCCAACACCGCCAAAAATAAATAAATAAATAAATTTATAAAAAAAAAAAAAAAAAAGAGTAGAAGAAATTTAAAGATTCAAAGCTCTAAACTGTTTTAACTCACTTTTATAACAGTTACGGAAGACATTTTGTCAACATGAGTAAATAAAACAAAGCGGTACTTGAGTTAAAATTGGAGTATTTATATAGAACTTTTCATGGTAAAATGGCCAAGGTAAATTGGATAATGGGGCTGGAGGGAGGGACACTTTTTTTTTATAAAATATAAAAGTAGTGATACAAGAGTAGAGAACAAGTTTTCCTTTTTATTGGTAATCAGCAAGTACCAGTGTGCTCCTCTAGAAACAATATTTTCCATCAATGGAAGAAAAATAACTACTATGTATAGATGGTTAAGGTAAACCTGGGAAAAAATGTCAAAAGCAAGATTATGCATTACAGCTTAATTCACGTGTTTAAGCTACTTTATTGGAAAGCCATGTGGTATTGCAAAAAGAGCACAAAGTATCTAGTAAGAAAGACATGTTTGCATTCATGCTCCATCACTCACCAGCCAGGTCATCTCAGGCTAATTATTTTACCTTTCTGAGCCTCAGTGTCCTCAACTATAAAATTTAGATTCAAAAATTAATCTCATGGAGTTGCTCAAAGACATAAATGAGAGATTACCTTGGAAATATTTGACCCATGGTATGTAATACTTAAAACACCTTCACATCTAATTCACAGTGTTATCACTAGCATAGGTGGCAAAACTATATCAATTAGTATTTAAAGGAAAACAGCATCTATTCAAGAAATAAGAAAATTAAATGAGTTCTACAATTCCATTTTCCCTTAAAATACTGCATCCTCCTCTGTAATTACACTGAGACATTTTATTATTGGCAATGAGTTAAGCATCTCTTTACACAGATACACTTTTGTTAACTTAGAAGCTCAGGACAAAGGATAATGAGAAACACCTTTTTTACAGGCTTAGGGATAAAGGGAACAAGTGAAAGTAAGAGGCTAACAAGACAGGCAATTTCTTCTCTCTCAAAGGCGTTTTAAGAGAAAGGATCAGAGTATCTGGAGAAGAACACCAAGTGTGGATTTATTTAAGGTGAACTTAGTTGGAACGGAATGGTCTAAGTTATAAGAACTCAAGTAGGATTATCTATAAGTAAAGAGGAATTCTAGAACCAATGGAAGAATTTCCCAATTTTCACCCTTTTAAAAGAGTTGCGGAGATAAATGCCAAAGTGTGGCAGTTTTTAAACATAATTAACATTTGTCGAATCTTTATTATGGACCAGGCACTGGACTGAGAGCTTACATTAACAATCTCATTTAATCACCCAACAACTTTATGAGGTATATAATATTTTGATCTCCATTTTAAAGATTAAAAAATAGGGCAAGATCATACAATTAGTAGACAGAAACACCAGCATCTAATTCCAAAGTCGAAGCTCTCAACCCTTTCACTGTACTCTTTAACAGCACCGGTAGATCTCGTAAGTTTCTGCTCAAACATTTCCACTTACCAATAACAGCCTCCTGGTGTTTAACCATAACTTATGGGATCAAATTCTTCAAAACAAGCAGCCTGATATCGGACACAGTCTGACAATTTGTAGTCATTTTCATAAGGAGCCTATGAAAATCTCCATATTGGGTTTCTTTTTTTTTCCAAGTAAACGTATTAAAAGAACTATTCCATTTTCTTTTCCTCTTGCAAGTATCACTAGGTATGAATTTCCAAAAACTCTGATTATCAGATTGATTTGCAGGAATTCCCTCCTCGTCTGTAACCTCTTGCTTTCAATGAAGATATGAATTATTTATTTTTTATAGCTAGCATTTATTGAGTCTTAGTATGTGCCAGACATGGTCCTAAGCTCTATGCATAACTTATTCTATTTGGTCCTCACAAATCTCTATAGGTAGATGTTCCTATTATCTCCATGTTATGTCTGAGGAAACCGAGGCTCAGAAAGTTGTGTCTTGTCCAACATTACAAACCTTGCAAAAAGCAGGGACAGGATTTGATTCCAGAGCTATGCAACTACAAACTCAAACTCTTAGGCATTATAAAACTGGATTAATGTCACTTTTTATTAGCTATGTGTACCTTGGGCAAGACATAAAACCTTAATGACCCACAATCCCCTCATATGAAAAATGAGAATAATAATATAACTGGCTTTCAGATTATGATCAGTAAATATGAGATAATGTATGTGTAGAGCTTAAAGAGTGCTATAGCATACATAGTTAACATTAAATAAATACTAACTAAAATTTTAATTCTACCCAAGTGTTTTTGAATAGAAATGATAAACTCTATGCAAATATGCTTGGGTGTATCTCAGGTCCTATGAACACCAAGTTGCAATAATAGCAGGACAGAGAAGCTTCCTGGAAAGACTTCTACCTGATTATGTGCTGTTAAAATGCTACAGTTGGTGATGGTTAATTTTGCTTGGATTTGTCCTTTGGCTCAAACCCCAGTCTCCATGTGAGCTACTGTCCAAGTTCTAAGGAGAGGAGAGGCTATAAGTAAAAGCTCCCACAGTATTTTTGTGACCCAAAATATCTGTAAGACTCTGGTGGGTAGAAACAGAAATGCAAGGTGTCACTCTTTATAATCGAAGTAACGTGGGGGAAAGAGAGTCTCCTAAAAATGTTTTTCTGGGAAGAAGTTCATAGTGTTTAAACCTTTCTCTTGCTTTGCTGTTCGGGTTGGCCTCCTTAGATGGTATCTCATATCAAACCACATCAGAGGACCATCCTGCAGGCTTATATTGAAAACAAAGCAGGCCTTGCATTTAACCCCATTCTTCTAAAATTGTTTGGTTTGGAATTTCAGGAAAATATGTCAAATTAAAGGTATATCTATTCTATAGCTTTCCTTGAAATCTACCAAAAGTACCAAAAAAGTTTTAAATGAGGAGGAACATTACATTCATAAGTTCAGAAAAGTGCTACCATACAACCAAACAAACAAACATAATTAAAAAAAAAAAATCAAGGGGAACGATCATGCAAAATCTACTGAGTTCAGTAAAATGTGGCCCAAAATGAGGGAGGAAGCTATAAACTTAAGCATCTTAAAGTAAGCCAGAGGATCACTCAAAGACTCTTCTGATGGCATTTTATATAACATAAGGAGGATTAAGGGCACTGCTTCTGCAGAAGACTCATGGTAGAGCCCTAAGAATGTCAAAGCCAACATCATGCAAATAGCACAGGAGAAACTACCACCAAGACTGGGATATTTGACCTCAAACCACCATCTGGAGGTAACCTGAGGAGGAGGAGAATAAAAGGGAAACAAAAACCAGACTTACAATTAAGTATGAATGCAACTGAGCAGAAATAAATCCAGAATGATCACTTTCAAGACCATGGTAAGCCAAGATGCTCTACTGAAACCCAATATGACCTCTGACTAGTTCACCTGCTCACCCTGAAGGGAAACGTGCTACAAGGTCAGAAAACTCTGTTGAATTGATGAGGACTTGTGAGGCAACATTCCTGATCTGAAGTTGTCCATGGCTCCAGCTCAGACCAGGGGTGCTGGTCCATACTGCTCTTAATCAAGGTGCAGGTACACGTTAACTTCCTCATTCAGGAACAGGAATAATAAAAATAGAGATTCCAACATGGGAACCTCAACTCAAAGCTACAAAATTTTTAAAAATGAATAAAAGGATAAGAACAAGCAAAAAAATCTAATAGTACCCTAAGAAATAGAAGAAAATTAAGCACTACCACCCTACACTCTTGAAAGTTAAAAGGATTATGAACTCTGAAAAGGTATTCAATGAAGAGCTATAATGATCAAGAACACACCAAGGAAACAAGTCACCCTGGGTAAGAGTCACTGGAAACAATAGATTGTATCATCAAGGTTTTCAGATATTGGAACTATCAGATACAGAATATAAAATAGCTATGTATTAGGTATTTTTAAAAATAAAAAATTGATTTTTTTAAATAAGCAAGGGACAAAAGAGTACTAAGTAATGATGAAAATTTGAAAAAAAGAAAACCCAAGTAGAACATTTAGGGAATATAAGCATTGAAATTAAACTTTCAGTGAATGAATTAAATAGGAGATTTGATACAGATAAAAGAACAATCTGAAGAAATTATCCAGAATTAGTTAAATGTAAAGAAATCAAGAGGGAAACACAGTGAAACTAAGAGAGGCAAAATGCAAAATAGAGGTTAAAACACAGAAGCATAGAATGGAATTATTCAACATACATCTAATTAAATATGCAGAAGGAGAAAAAATAGCGAGAATGAAGGCAAGGTGATGTTCAAGAGATATAGCTGAAAAACTCCCAGAACCGATAAAAAATAAGAAGTCCTAGATACGGAAAGCAAAATATATGCCAGTCAATATAAACAAAAGAAATCAACACCTATACATATTGCAGTGAAAAAGGTAGATTTTTATAGATAAAATGAAGACATAAAAATTATTCACTTAAAAAAAAACCTAGGAAGGACAATAAACTGATAGCAGACTTCGCAAGGGCAAAAAAATTAATAAAGTCATAAAATAAAATCTTCAAGGTGTTGAGAGGAATTGTTACATGCCTATAATTATGAATCCATAAAATCTTTGTTTCATAAAATATGAAATAAAGATTTTTATGTATTCAAAAAAGAGTATTCACCACTAGATTTTCACTAAAGGATTTTCTAATGGATCAATATTTGGAAGAAAGAAAATGATCTCAGGACTGTCTGAGAAACAAGAAGGAATAGTAAGAATTAATCACGATAAGGGTCATAAATATTGTCTTTATAAAATAATAGTTATTATATTTAATTTGTATAGTTAGAATTCAAATACTGGAAAATAACAGCACGCAAGTGAAGAGAAGGATGATCAGGGTTAATGGATAATATTCTTGCTTTCTTCAAAAGAGGAGGTTAACTTTTTATTAACTTCAGGCCTTGCTAGGTTATTAAGTGCACAAGGTACAAGTTCAAGGGTGCCCATTAAGAGTATAGAAATAGGAGGTATAATCTCAAACCCAACCCAATAGAGGGAAAAACAAAAACAAAATCCACTCATTTAAAAAAGAGCATTTTAGGAAGCATAGAAAAAGCAAATCAATAGCACAATATAAAATACTAGGACAAAAAATTCAATTTATTAAAATAAATAAAATGAAACTAAATATTCCAACTAAGAAATAGACTTTTTAAGGATAAGCTTTTTAAAATTGAGCTACATTCTGTTCAAAAGAGACATTTAAAAAATAAAGATCCAGGCCCTTTGAACTCAAGGAAGATCTAGGAGGCTGAATGAAGCTTATTTCCTACAAACAAGAAATGAGGGACACAGGAAGGATTTGTACTTGAGAGGGCCCCACAGGGTCCTGCTAGGTTTCATGCCTGCTTGAGCTAATATGACTAAGCAAAAGCAAACGAATACAAAGTTTAAAGTAAAAGTAAAAGAAACTGATCCAGTATGGAGTCAGATTTGTTCTTCCCGATTACACACTGAGTTTCTGTGATGGACCAGGCATTATGATAGGCACTAGAGAAACAAGGATATTCCCTGTCCTCAAGGATATTCCCTTCTGGTTTGTGAGGAAATGTATAAAATCCATGAAGCCAGACATTTTTGACTGCTTTTACTACTGAAATCCACAGACCTGGATTAGTTCGTGGTTCATACTGTGTGGCTGACAGAGTCTTGGTGCTCCAGCTGGGTTTCAGGCCTATGCTTCTCAGGTGGGAGAGCCTAGTTCAGGACATTGGTCCACCAGAAACCTTCCAGCTCCATGTAATATCAAACAGTGAAAGCTCTCCCAGAGATCTCCATCTCAACACTAAGACCCAGCTCCACGCAACAACCAGCAGGCTACAGTACTGGACACCATATACCAAACAATTAGCAAGACAGGAACACAACCCCACCCATTAGCAGAGAGCCTGCCTAAAATCATAATAAGGTCACAGACACCTCAAAACACACCACAGAACGCGGTCCTGCCCACCAGAAAGACAAGATCCAGCCTCATCCACCAGTACACAGGCACCAGTCCCCTCCACCAGGAAACCTACACAACCCACTGAACCAACCTTAGCAACTGTGGGCAAACACCAAAAACAACGGCAAGTATGAACCTGCAGCCTGCGAAAAGAGACCCCACACACAGTAAGTTAAGCAAAATGAGAAGACAGAGAAATACACAGCAGATGAAGGAGCAAGGTAAAAACCCACCAGACCAAACAAATGAAGAGGAAATAGGCAGTCTACCTGAAAAAGAATTCAGAGTAATGATAGTAAAGATGATCTAAAATCTTGGAAATACAATAGAGAAAATACAAGAAACGTTTTACAAGGACCTAGAAGAATTAAAGAGCAAACAAACAACGATGAACAACACAAAAAAAGAAATTAAAAATTCTCTAGAAGGAATCAATAGCAGAATAACTGAGGCAGAAGAACGGGTAAGTGACCTGGAAGATAAAATACTGGAAATAACTACCACGGAGCAGAATAAAGAAAAAAGAATGAAAACAATTGAGGACAGTCTCAGAGACCTCTGAGATAACATTAAACACACCATCATTCAAATTATAGGGGTCCCAGAAGAAGAAGAGAAAAAGAAAGGGACTGAGAAAATATTTGAGAAGATTACAGTTGAAAACTTCCGTAATATGGGAAAGGAAATAGTCTATCAAGTCCTGGAAGCACAGAGAGTCCCATACAGGATAAATCCAAGGAGAAATGTGCCAAGACACATATTAATCAAACTATCAAAAATTAAATACAAAAAAAATATTAAAAGCAGCAAGGGAAAAACAACAAATAACATACAAGGGAATCCTCAAAAGGTTAACAGCTGATTTTTCAGCAGAAACTCTGCAAGCCAGAAGGGAGTGGCAGGACATATTTAAAGTGATGAAAGGGAAAATCCTACAACCAAGATTACTCTACCCAGCAAAGCTCTCATTCAGATTAGAGGGAGAAATTAAAACTTTACAGACAAGCAAAAGCTAAGAGAATTCAGCACCACAAAACCGGCTTCACCAGAAATGCTAAAGGAACTTCTCTAGGCAGGAAACACAAGAGAAGGAAAAGACCTACAATAACAAACCCAAAACAATTAAGAAAATGGTAATAGGAACATACATATCGATAACTACCTTAAATGTAAATGGATTAAATGCTCCAACCAAAAGGCATAGACTGGCTGAATGGATACAAAAACAAGACCCATATATGCTGTCTACAACAGGCCCACTTCACACCTAGGGACACGTACAGACTGAAAGTGAGGGGATGGAAAAGATATTCCATGCAGATGGAAATCAAAAGAAAGCTGGAGTAGCAATTCTCATATCAGACAAAATAGACTTTAAAATAAAGACTATTACAAGAGACAAAGAAGGACACTACATAATGATCAAAGGATCAATCCAAGAAGAAGATATAACAACTGTAAATATTTATGCACCCAACATAGGAGCACCACAATACACAAGACAAATGCTAACAGCCATAAAAGGGGTAGCACAATCATAGTAGGGGCCTTTAACACCCCACTTTCACCAATGGACAGATCATCCAAAATGAAAATAAATAAGGAAACACAAGCTTTAAATGATACATTAAACAAGATGGACTTAATTAATATTTATAAGACATTCCATCCAAAAACAACAGAATACACTTTCTACTCAAGTGCTCACGGAACATTCTCCAGGATAGATCATATCTTGGGTCATAAATCAAGCCTTGGTAAATTTAAGAAAATTGAAAACATATCAAGTATCTTTTCCAACCACAACTCTATGAGATTAGATACCAATTACAGGAAAACATCTGTAAAAAACACAAACACATGGAGGCTAAGCAATGCACTATTAAATAAGAGAGCACTGAAGAAATCAAAGAGGAAATCAAAAAATACCTAGAAAAAAATGACAATGAAAACAGGACAACCCAAAACCTATGGGATGCAGCAAAATCAGTTCTAAAAGGGAAGTTTATAACAATATAATCCTACCTCAAGAAACAAGAAAATCTCAAATAAGCGACCTAACCTTACACCTAAAGCAATTATAGAAAGAAGAACAAAAGAACCCCAAAGTTAGCAGAAGGAAAGAAATCATAAAGATCAGATCAGATAAATGAAAAAGAAATGAAGGAAACAATAGCAAAGATCAAAAAAACTAAAAGCTGGTTCTTTGAGAAGATAAATAAAATTGATAAACCATTAGCCAGACTCATCAAGAAAAAAAAGGAGTAGACTCAAATCAATAGAATTAGAAATGAAAAAGGAGAAGTAACCACTAACCCTGCAGAGATAAAAAGGATCATGAGAGATTACTACCAGCAACTCTATGCCAATAAAATGGACAACCTGGAAGAAATGGACAAATTCTTAGAAAAGCACAACCTTCTGAGAGTGAACCAGGAAGAAATAGAAAATATAAACAGACCAATCACAAGCACTGAAATTGACTGTGATTAAAAATCTTCCAACAAACAAAAGCCCAGGACCAGATGGGCTCACAGGCAAATTCTACCAAACATTTAGAGAAGAGCTAACACCTAACCTTCTCGAACTCTTCCAAAATATAGCAGAGGGAGGAATACTCCCAAACTCATTCTATGAGGCCACCATCACCCTGATGCCAAAACCAGACAAAGATGTCACTAAAAAAGAAAACTGAAGGCCAATATCACTGATGAACATAAATGCAAAAATCCTCAACAAAATACTAGCAAACAGAATCCAGCATCACATTAAAAGGATCATACACCATGATCAAGTGGGGTTTATCCCAAGAATATATGCAAATATACGCAAATCAATCAATTGGATAAACCATATTAACAAATTGAAGGATAAAAACCATATGATAATCTCAATAGATGCAGAAAAAGCTTTTGACAAAATTCAACACCCATTTATGATAAAAAACTCTCCAGAAAGCAGGCATAGAGGGAACTTACTTCAACATAATAAAGGCCATATATGACAAACCCACAGCCAACATCGTTCTCAATGGTGAAAAACTGAAACCATTTCCACTAAGATCTGGAAAAAAACAAGGTTGCCCACTCTCATCGCTATTATTCAACATAGTTTGGAAGTCCTAGCCACAGCAATCAGAGAAGAAAAAGAAATAAAAGGAATCCAAATCAGAAAAGAAGAAGTAAAGCTGTCACTGTTTGCAGATGACATGATACTATACATAGAGAATCCTAAAGATTCTACCAGAAAACTACTCGAGTTAATCAATGAATGTGGTAAAGTAGCAGGATACAAAATTAATGCACAGAAATCTCTTGCATTCCTATACACTAATGATGAAAAATCTGAAAGAGAAATTAAGGAAACACTCCCATTTACCACTGCAACAAAAAGAATAAAATACCTAGGAATAAACCTGCCTATGGAGACAAAAGACCTGTATGCAGAAAACTATAAGACACTGATGAAAGAAATTAAACATGATACAAACAGATGGAAAGATATACCATGTTTTTGGATTGGAAGAATCAACATTGTGAAAATGACTATACTACCCAAAGCAATCTACAGATTCAATGCAATCCCTATCAAACTACCACTGGCATTTTAAACAGAACTAGAATAAAAAATTTCACAATTTGTATGGAAACACAAAAGACCCCGAATAGCCAAAGCCATCTTGAGAAAGAAAAACGGAGTTGGAGGAATCAGACTCCCGGACTTCAGACTATACTACATAGCTACAGTAATCAAGACAGTATGGTACTGGCCCAAAAACAGAAATATAGATCAATGGAACAGGACAGAAAGCCCAGAGATGAACCCACGCACATATGGTCACCTTATCTTTGATAAAGGAAGCAAGAATATACAATGGGGAAAAGAGAGCCTCTTCGATAAGTGGTGCTGGGAAAACTGGACAGCTACATGTCAAAGAATGAAATTAGAACACTCCCTAACACCATACACAAAAATAAACTCAAAATGGATTAAAGACCTAAATGTAAGACCAGACACTATAGAACTCTTAGAGGAAAACTTAGGCAGAACACTCTATGACATAAATCACAGCAAGGTCCTTTTTGACCCACCTCCTAGAGGAATGGAAATAAAAACAAAAAGAAACAAATGGGACCTAATGAAACTTAAAAGCTTCTGCACAGCAAAGGAAACCATAAACAAGATGAAATACAACCCTCAGAATGGGAGAAAATATTTGCAAATGAAGCAACTGACAAAGGATTAATCTCCAAAATTTACAAGCAGCTCATGCAGCTCAATATCAAAAAAACAAACAACCCAATCCAAAAATGGGCAGAAAACCTAAACAGCCATTTCTTCAAAGAAGAAATACAGATTGCCAACAAACACATGAAAGGATGCTCAACATCACTTATCATTAGAGAAATGCAAATCAAAACTACAATGAGGTATCACCTCACACCAGTCAGAATGGCCATCATTAAAATATCTACAAACAATAAATGCTGGAGAGGGTGTGAAGAAAAGGGAACCCTCTTTCACTGTTGGTGGGAATGTAAATTGATACAGCCACTATGGAGAACAGTATGGAGGTTCTTTATAAAACTAAAAATAGAACTACCATATGACCCAGCAATCCCACTACTGGGCGTATACCCTGAGAAAACCATAATTCAAAAACAGTCATGTACCACACTGTTCACTGCAACACTATTTACAACAGCCAGGACATGGAAGCAACCTAAGTGTCCATTGACAGATGAATGGATAAAGAAGATGTGGCACATATATACAATGGAATATTACTCAGCCATAAAAAGAAACGGAATTGAGTTATTTGTTATGAGGTGGACGGACCTAGAGTCTGTCATACAGAGTGAAATAAGTCAGAAAGAGAAAAACAAATACCGTATGCTAACACATATATATATGGAATCTAAAAAAAAAAAAAAATGGTTCTGAAGAACCTAGAGGGTAAGACAGGAATAAAGACACAGACGTAGAGAATGGACTTGAGGACATGGCGAGGGGGACGGGTAAACTGGGACGAAGTGAGAGAGTGGCATGGACATATATACACTACCAAATGTAAAATAGATAGCTAGTGGGAAGAAGCCACAAAGCACAGGGAGATCAGCTCGGTGCTTTGTGACCACCTAGAGGGGTGGGATAGGGAGGGTGGGAGGGAGACGCAAGAGGGAGGAGATATGGGAATATATGTGTATGTATAGCTGATTCACTTTGTTATAAAGCAGAAACTAACATACCATTGTAAAGCAATTATACTCCAATAAAGATGTTTAAATATATATATAAATAAAGATCCAAAAACATGGAAAGCATGGAAAATGATACATCTGGCAAATAAGAACAACAATTAAAAATCCTGAAGTATATATATTAATATTAGAAATATGGACTTTAATACAAAAGTATTATAGGGACAAAGTCACCTCTACAAAGTGCTGAAAGTAGCCAGTCATCAGAAAGATATAATAATTCTAAACTTTTATACATCTAATAAAATAGCTTCAGAATACATAAAGCAAAATATTATTTAAACATGAGAAACTGACTAATCTAACCTGAAGTGGAAGACTTTCAAACACCTTTCTCATTGCCCATGCACAGAAAGATGAATTATATATAATTCTACAGCCAGAAATTAGAGTACACGTCTGCTCCAATAAACGTGGAGCAAGAAAAACTTGACCACGTAAAAAGCTAAAGAAAATCTCAGCTCATGTTAAACACGATGCATGATGCAAACCATATTATTTGCATTATAATTAATTAAGAAATAAATAACAAAAAGTTAAATAAAGCATCCCATACATTTGGAAATATAAAACACAATTCTATATAGCTCATTTATAAAATAAGTAATAATGCAAACTTAAAATATTTAGTACTAAACAACAATAAAAAAATACATATATCAAATATTTGTCAAAACCTGTGGGATGCATCCAAACTAGTCATCAGAAAGAAATCTATGACCTTCAATTATTACTTTAGAAAATACAAATCCATCATGAGAAATCAGAAATATAACAGTAGGCTAAATTTGAAGAAAGTAGTAGGAAGGAGAAAATTTTAAAAGAGCAAAAGTTAATAAAATCAAAACCAGAAATACAATAAATTCAACAAAGGTGAAAGTTTATTCTCTAAAGACTGGTAAAATAGATGAGGCTCTGCCAAGATTGAAGAAGGACAATGAAAAGAGACAAAAACATCTTAGGATTTTTAAAAGGTAACATAACCAGAAAGTTAGTGGAGATTAAAAAGAACATAAAATGATACTATGAAAAATATTATACTAAAGGCTCTGAAAAGTTACACAAAATGAACAGAGTTCTAGAAATACATAAACTATTAAAAGTGTCTCAAGAAGAAACAGAATTATCCTAAAATTAGTACAGAAAATCAAATAAAAAAATTTAAAGTTTTTCTGCAAAGCAAATAGTAGACCTAGGTGATTTTACAGTTGAGTTCTACCAAGCCTTCAAGGACCAGACCATGCCAACCTTTCAGAAACTCTCTGGGAGGATAGAAAAAGAGCAGACATTCCTCACTTCAACCCTAAGGCTAGTATTACCTTGATAGACCAAAAGGCTACAATGAGGAAAATGGTTCAGTTAAGAGTCAGGACCATAACGAGTACTAGAAAGTTTTGGGTAATCTTAAACCTCAAATAGGATAAGGAGGATGGGGTGGGAGTGGAGTGACTGGATATCTGGAACTAACATAGACAAGGAAGAAGAAAATCAGGAAATCATTAGCATAAGCAAGGGACTCATTAAGAGAGTTAAAATGCTAATTAGAAGAAAACATTTCAAGGTAACATAAATTTTAAAGGGCTTTAGATATTAAACACTTGATTGTAAATTTTACAAAAATAAGTGGACTAATGAAATTTAAAACATCAAGTTGCTGAGCATTATATATGGTATAATTCAGTTTATATAAGTATATTAAACATTTTTATTTTCTTAGATATTAAAAAGTACAGTTTCATATATAAATTATATATATATATATATTTTAAAACCACAATTTAATATATCAATGGCCAGACAAAGGTCTATAAGAAAACTCACCAAAGTTTTGACAAAAATACCTCTGAGGAAGCGAAGAGGAGTTAACTGTGAACATTTTTAATTTGATTTAATAACAGCACAAAAATTGTTTTGTCACTGCCAGGCAACTATGCTCATGAACATTCTCGTTTGAGGACTGTCCATAATCCGCGCTTGATTCCTGCTAAGCATGTTCCCTGTTCTGGCACCACGCAAGGGGATTCTGCTCTTGTAAACCTGACATTTTCCAATTCTTTTTTGTTTCCAAAATAAACCCAAAGGGCACACATACTTCCGTTGCCTTTCTAAAATGACTGCCATCGCTTCTTGGCCTTTAGGCTAAGATCAAGTGTAGTATCTGTTCTTATCAGTTTAAAATGATTGCCAAATTTTTGTCTGTTCCATGCGTAGTGATGCATACACAACATTTTTAAGTTTTTTGTTGTTAAGGCAAAAACATCAATAAATGTCTTCTGGACCATTTTGAATGTGAAATTCTTCCCCTTAAAATAGCAACAATCAAAAACCTCCCATTGCACAAAAGTAAAGCATGTGGATTTACAATCTCGAATTGTAACATTAGCATAGATACTGCAAACATGATCATGTATTAAAATCCAAAGATTTTGCTAAAAGCAGTGAACGTCAACTCAATATTGGCCTGGCAATATACCACTTCTAAGTTCAATGTATCTTTCTACCCAGAGTTGGCTCATGTGCCAACTCCGATGACAGAAAAAGGGAAGGAACTCATTATTACTGGCCTGCAAATTCTGTGACAGATTTTAAGTCTCTTGAGTATTTAAATACAATCTTTCAAAAGAAAGAAAAGGAAGGGAGGGAGAGAGGGAGGAAGGAAGGAAGGAGGGAAGGAAGGAAAGAAGGAGGGACGGAAGGAAAAAAAACCTGAAAAACAATTCACTGGAGCTGAGTAGCAGCTGGCTTCCTGGCCATAACCTCCTGAGTGCCCACCTTTCCCTGTTGTCCTGACACTGAGGCTGAGTGTCTGTTACAAAATGATTTGTCTTTACCTGACCCACATCACTCATTTATGCATTCCTCTCTAATCTCTGTAGTCATAGAGACAGAAAATTTTGTTCATTCAATACAATTACAATACAGTATATGTAGGAGAGACAGGGAAAGATAAGGTCAGAGGGTTAGATTAAGAGCAAGGAATTCTGGTCTGGGAAAATGGCCGAGGTATACAGCAGTGATATTTGAAGTTGTAACAGAAGATGAGAACCCCAAGGAAAAGAGTATAGAGAGGAGAGAACCTAAGGAATGGCTCCATTTAAGTGGCTGAAAGAGGAATCAGAAAAGGAATAATCAAGAAGGCAGGAGCAGAGTATTTCATAAAGGAAAGAGTCTGATTACAGATATCAAATGTTACAAAGAGGTTGAGGAAAATAAAGTTTAATTTTAAAATAACCATAACACTGTTCTTTAGAAGGCTGTCAATGACACTTTTCCAAGATTAGTTGTTAACAGAAGGAAAAAGATACAGCAACAGATGCAAGAAGAAATCAGTCAAGATGCATATATACAGATGTATACATATGCATGTGTGTGTGTATATATATATACACACATATATATACATATACACATATATCACATATATATACACATATATTTAAGGCATATAAAATTACGACAAATTTCTCTAAGCCTAGAAGTGGAGACAGCAAGTTATCTTGAAGTATAATTTTGTTAATAAGGGAAGAATCACTAGAAGGGCTCTTTAATTAGCTAGTTGTAACACAAGTAGCAACCTACCCTCCCAGGTGTAAAGATAAAACAGGACCTTTCATCAGCAAACAATGGCTGTCCTTGGTATGCGAAGTTGGACACCATTGGAGGAGAATCAAGAAGCCAGAAAAGAAATACTGGTTCCTCTCTCTAGAGTCTAAAATTAGCTACTTAAGACCTCTGATAAATTGAGATTGTCTTTAATGAGGTCCACTAACAAGAAAAGCTCACAAAGAGATTTCACCACAAGGGAAGGATCAGTCTCAACTGGTGGGTTTTGCTTAACATCTGAACCTTGCTAGGCATGCAAAGAGGGGTTGCTCCATTTTGAAAATTAGACCACAGCTCCTTCCAATTCAGCCATCCCATTACGAAAGGGGTCTTGAAGACAAAAGATGGAGCACGTGAATAAAAGCTAAAAGAACTGGCATCTTGGGAGCTCACATTCTTTTGGCTGCATTAAATACCAGATGACCTAGACTGGCTTCTTTCCAAGAAATACCAAGATCTTGAAGGCTCAGGAGTAGGAATGGTGTCAGTGCCTTGAACTCTACAGGGCAGGATTTCGGTAACAACATTTTGTGACGGTAGCAGAACAGTAACTGAACCTGGGCCCACTAGTGGCATTTCAAATTCTCCATTTCTCTTTTCAGGAAGTTTGGAAGCACCACCCAGTAAGGACCCTCGATTCTCAGGGAATTTAGGAAAGAAGGCAGAACAGGATCCATGAATGAAAATCTCCTCCTGCGAAGCTGAGCAGATCGTGGACTCATGAAATTAAGTATTGAAGAGACGTGATCTTCTTTTTACTTCATGCTGGAAAAGCAGGTCTAACTGGTTAAATTCAGAATAAGGAAAAATAGAAAACCTTTATGGGCCTAATGGAAGAAATCCGTGGGTAAGTAAAAAAGATGTGAGGGATGGGAAAAACATAAATTCACTTCAGTCAGTACCTTATCTCTGAAACAGGGGCAAAGGGAAAGAGAGACAGAAGTCAATGGGGGAAGGGAATTAAGGAAGCTCCTTTCAGAAGACTTCCACTGCAGTGGAGTAAGGGTTAGTGTCACTCACTGAAAATGAGGGGTAATAGAGGCTGGAAAGGGTAAAGATTTCACACAGCCCTGATGGGAAATCAAACAGGAAATTCCTAGGAGGTAGCTTTTTTCTAAAGACACTTTTAATGT
This sequence comes from Balaenoptera physalus, assembly GCF_965194825.1. NCBI lineage: Eukaryota > Metazoa > Chordata > Mammalia > Artiodactyla > Balaenopteridae > Balaenoptera > Balaenoptera physalus. The sequence continues at coordinate 52,114,192 of NC_138885.1, forward strand.
TTTTTAGATTTCTCATAATTTTTTCTTATACTTCTCTCTTTATCACTCAATGTAGCCCTTTAACACGACCAGAGCTGGCAGAGAAATTGTAAGCTTCTTGTGTTTCTCGAAGTGTGGTTCCTTGGCTATCTGTGTGAGAACCTCCTGGGGAGCTCGCTTAAAAGGAAGATTCCTGGACCCCGCCCAGACCTATTTGACAGACTCTCTGGGATCTGGTGCTTGGGAATCTGCATCCTAACAAGTTTCTCAGGTGATTCTTACACAGCAAGCCAGCACTGGTCTGAAGATGCTGTTTCAGAACCACTATCTTAGCTCATGTCTAGTCCAGCAACTCCTATGCATAACTGTTTACCCACATCCTGTTTTGAATCAGTGGCTCTGTCTACAGTTTTAAAACTAAATAAAAGTGTCACACACTGTGGTGAGGAAATGACAGCCGTGCCTTCAAGTGCAGCTAGCTAGGATCAGACTCATACCCATGATCATCTTCTATGGTTTCGTTATTTTTTTATATTTAAAAATAGTTTAAAAATCCACTTAGTTATTGATGGTCAAGAATGGTAGAATTACTATATTGAAGCAATATTATAATAGTAAACTGCATTGTTTAGTCGATTAGATTTGAAGATATATCGACCTAGTTACTTAATTCTGGGCATTTGAGGACAAGACAATTACAGAATTTCACTCACCAAACAGTGCAAACACTATTCCTCTTCTCATTTCCTCTCTGGTTTAACTGGTTCATTGGTATTTGGAGATTCAGGTAGGAAACGAGTGTGGCGAGAAAGGAAGACACTCTCTTCATTGGTCGTTGGGAAGGAAAGTGGGTACCATTCCACCTGCTCTGCTCTTCAGCCTGAGCACACACTTTCATCAATAATGAATTTGTGACCTGACCAGAAGCCTCTCAAGTCATAATCACCAAACTGGCACAGTTGTGAAGAAAAGGAAAGCTTACTTCAAATCCAAGTGATTTGCTTAGATTAAAACTTTGTAATTTCCTTTGTCATATGTCTGCTTTAATGTTATAACCAGGTGAAGTTCTTTGCACTACTCCCCCGAAGGGTTTATGAAAAATAATGATCACATTTCTAACTCCAGTCTGAGTTAAGTGGCCCTTGTATAAGTTCTTAAATTACGTTACATATCTTTACCTTAGAATTGATCATGCGGAATTCCCTGGCGGTCCAGTGGTTAGGACTTCGTAGTTCCACTGCAGGGGCCAAGGGTTCGATCCCTGGTTGGGGAACTAAGATTCCACATGCTGCATGGTGCAGTCAAAAAAAAAAAATGAATTTATCATGCTATAATATCAATATGTGTCTTCTGACAGAACTCTACCTTTTGAGATAAGGGATTTTTAGTTGTTTTGACTTTCTAAGAGCTCCCATTAATTAGAATTAGCTCAAAAATTATTTGTTGACTTGGATGATTGAAGAAACAAGTAAAGATTGAATATACGTATTCTTTTACATACATATATTCAAATCCTTGTCCCTTTAATAAATATTTTCCTTACCTAGTAACTGCAGAAATATAAGAAAGAAGGAAAAGCATGTGCGCCACCAATGGTTAAGTTAAATTCTGCCCCTAGGAAAGGCTAGTAGGAAATCACACAAAAGATATCACAAAGTGGCATTCTTTACATGAGGAATTTAGTAGGTCTCCTCTCTGTTACAGATGTAGAAACTTGATTCTGTCAACATCATTATTGTTCCTTGTGATTTCTCTTTTCTCTTTGGTTGCTTTTAAGATTCTTTTCATTGGCTTAAGTGTTCCATGGTTCTACTATAATGTGTGAGTGTGTATTTATTTTTATTTGCCCTGATCAAGCCATTCTTGGGTTTTTATCAATTCTGCTAAATTCTTAATCATCAAATCTTCAAATACTACCCCTCTCTCATTTTCTCTATTTCATCTTTCCAGAATATCCATTAGATGTGTATTGGAGCTTTCCATTCTCTTTGCCTTGTCTTTAACCTGTTTTTAATACTTTCAGTCTCTTTATCTCTCTCTCTCTCTCTACATTAACATAATTTCCTCCATCTTTCAGTTCATAAATTCACTCTGTACCTATGTGTGATATGCTGTTCCACCCACTGTGAAGATTTAATTTCAGTGACAATGTTTTAGAAAAGAAATGTGTTTATATTTATTTATATCCTCCCAATTAATGTTACTATTTTTATTCCACTATGATTTCTATCCTTTTTATTCTCTTTAATCAACTTCAAAATCCTTATATTTACTAAACTTTATTTTTTAGAATACTTTTATATCTACAGAAAAATTGAGAAGATAGTATATAGAGTTCCCATATACCTTGCACCCAGTTTCCCCTCTTACTGACATCTTAGTATGGTACATTTGTTATACTTAACAAACCAATATTGATATATTATTACTAACTAAAGTCCATACTTTATTCAGAATTTCTTTTACCTAATGTATTTTTCTGTTCCAGGATGCTCTTCAGATACCACATTATGTTTAGCCATCATGTCTACCTAGGCTTCTCTTGGCTACAACAGTTTCTCGGACTTGTTTTGATGACTTTGACAGTTTTGAGAACTACTGGTTGGTATTTTGTAGAATGTCTTAACTATGTTTTTTGTTAATGTTTTTCTTGCTATTAGACTCAGGGTATAGGTTCAGGGGAGGAAGAGCACAGAGGTAAATACCATTCTTACTATATCGTATCTTACTACATACTATCAACATGCCCTGTCACTACTGATGTTGATCTTGATCATCTGACTGAAGTAGTGTTTCTCGAGTATATATTGTAGAGTTACTACTTTTCTCCCCTTCCTACCTTGTACTCCTTGGAAGGAAGTCACCTTGTTTAAGGAATGGGGACTTCTGTTCCACCTCCTTGAGGGTAGAGTAACTACATAAATTACCTGGAATCCTTCTGCACAGGAGACTTGTCTCTTCACCCCACTTGTTATTTATTCAGTCATCTATTTATATTAATGTGGATGGACTCATGCAAGGAGATTTTATTTTATATTTTGGGCTATAATCTAATACTCTTTTATTTATTTTGTTGCTCACACTGTTCCATATTTGGCCATTGAAAGCTCATTCAATTGGCTCCTGTGTCCCTTCAATATATCCCCATCATTGTGAGGTTTTTTTCCTTTTGTTTTTTTAAATACTTTCTTACTTTCTAGCACTATAAGACACTCCAGGCTCTTCTTGTACATTTTCTGTCCCTGTCCTAGAATCAGTCTTTTTTACGAAGAATGCTGGTTTCTTTTATTGGAGAATGGTATTAGAAACCAAGATCTTAGCGCTAGGTGTGCTCACTGCTATCAGGATATTGCTTCTAGGCCCTCTCAGCTGACAGAGCAAGTTAATACATGTGTGTATATTAACCCATGTATATAACATATCTATAAGTATTTCTCTATGTAACCATCCGTATCTATATTAATATTAGAGTGACTAAATTCTGATGTCTCCAGCTTTAATCCTTTTCCATATGGATCATTCTAACCTCTTCCATTGCTTATCTGTAAACTCTCACTGTAACAGTGAAAAACCTGGTTCCCATAATCAGCCAGTTAATTATTAATAGTTCGATTCCAATATACATGTATACCAGTATCAGAATATTTAACTGGTACCCCCATGGGAAACAACTGTTTCAATTAGAGTACAAACGTCCATGTATCATTTTTTTTGCCTTTAATTTTACAGACTTAAGTCGTTTCCAGAGTTACTTAGGTCAGCTTCTTTTCCTTCCACTTTCTTAAGTAGGTTGTTGCATACATTATTAATACAGTTAGATTGTCTTGTCACATTCTGCATTCAATTCTGGGATCCCCCAGACTCCTAAGTTGGTTTTTATTAATTTGCATACATTGAGTCATTCTTTGTGCTGAAAGTTCTGTGGATATTGACAAACACATAGTGTCATGTATCCACAGTTACTGGTACAATATCATACAGATTAGTTTGTCACTCTTAGTCAGCTTAGGCTGCCATAACAAAATTCCACAGACTGGATAGCTTATATGACAAAAATCTGTTTTCTCATTATTCTGGATGCTGGTTCCAGATCCAGTCCAAGATCAAGTTCTGGGAGGGTTCAGTTTTTGGTTAGAGCTGTCTCCCTGGGTTGCAGATGGTTTCTTTGTCCTCAGATAGCTTCCCTACCCCCAAGGTTCTGCTGGGCAGTCAGCCTCCAGAACTAAGAGGAAATAAATATCTCTTGTTTCAGCCACACAGTCTGTGGTATTTTATTTCAGTAGCCCGCGTAGACTAAGAGAACATTATAAAACTCATGAGTGTCAGCAAGCCCTCGCTGCCCTCAAGAGCAACAGCAGGGTGTCAGCCTGAAAGCCCGAGGGTGGGAGCGCCAGCAGGTGCCCCCAGAATGGGGCCCTGGGCCAAGAGGAGCTCATCTGACGGTACAGCCCTGAGGTCACATGGCAGCCATTGGCCAGGGCCGCTCTGTCCCCTTCCCCTCCCCATCTTATTGTATTTAACCAGGAAAAAATGTGATAGCACATGGGTAGCATAGGCAGTGGGTAAATACCTCAGAAGTCCTCTTGCAGCAAGTGTCTGTATATGTTGTGGTCATTTTCTATCTTACATGTTCTCGAATGTTTGTATTTCAATAAGCCCCTACCTCTTCACACACGCACACACACACACACAAACTCATGAGTGCTCCATGGATTCAACCTTCTCCACGTACACACCACCCCCCCACACCACCCACAAACCCCTGCGAACCACTGATCTCTTTACTATTGCTATAGTATTGTTTCTTCCAGAATGTCATATAAGTAGAACCATACAGTATGTAGCATTTTCAGACTAGCTTCTTTCACTTATCAACATGCATTTAAGGTTCATCAAGTCTTTTCTTGGCTTAAGAGCTCATATTTATAATAGTTGAATAACATTCCACTGTTTGTTTATCCATTAACCTATTAAAGGACATTTTAGTTCCTTCCAATTTTTTTGTGATTGAGAATAAAGTTGTTACAAATATTTGTGTGTGTTTTTTTTGTGTAGACATAAGTTTTCAAATCAATCAGGTAAATACAGGCATACCTGGGAGATATTGAAGGTTCAGTTCCAGACTACCACAATAAAGTGAATATCTCAATAAATAGAGTTACATGATTTTTTGGTTTCCCAGTGCATATAAAAGTTATATTTACTGTATACTGTAGTCTATTGTGTGCAATAACATCGTCTAAAAAAACCCCCACCAATGTACACACCTGAATTTAAAAATACTTTATTGCTAAATAATGCTAACCATCATCTGTGCCTTCAGTGAGTTGTAATGTTTTTGCTGGTGGAGCATCTTGCCTTGATGTTGATGGCTGATGACTGGTCAGGGTGGTGATTGCTGAAGGTAGGGGTGGCTGTGGAAATTTTTAAAAATAAGACCAAAAAAAAAGTTTGCCACATCGATTGACTCTTCCTTTCACGAATGATTTCTCTATAGCATGCAATGCTGTTTGATAACATTTTACCCACAGTAGAACTTCTTTTAAAATTGAGGTCAATCCTCTTAAACCCTGTTGCTGCTTTAACAAATAAGTTTATGAAATATTCTAAATCCTTTGTGATCATTTCAACAGTCTTCCCAGCATCATGACCAGGAGTTGATTCCATCTCAAGAAACTATTTTCTTTGCTCACCCACAAGAAGCAACTCCTCATCAATTAAAATTTTATCATGAGACTGCAGCAATTCAGACACATCTTCAGGCTCCACTTCTACTTCTGGTTTTCTTGCTATTTCCACCACATCTGCGGTTATCTCCTCCACAGAAGTTTTGAGCCCCTCAAAGTCACCCACAGGGGTTGGAATTAACTTCTTCCAAACTCCTGTTAACGTTCATATTTCGGCCTCTTCCCATGAATCACAAATGTTCTTAATGGCATCTAGAATGATAGCTCTTTTCCTGAGTTTACTTTGCCCAGGTCCATTAGAGGAATCACTATCTATGGCAGCTACAGCCTTACAAAATGAATTTCTTAAATGATAAGACTTAGAAGTCAAAATCACTCCTTGATCCATGATGTTGTGTTAGCAGGCATGAAAACAGCATGAATCTCATTGTGCATCTCCATCAGGGCTCTTAGGTGACGAGGCACATTGTCAATAAGCAGTAATATTTTGAAATGAATCTTTTTTTCTGGGCAGTAGGTCTTAACAGTGAGTTTAAAATATTAAGTAAACCATGTTGTAAACAGATGTGCTGTCATGCAAGCTTTGTTGTTCCATTGATAGAGAACAGGCAGAATAGTTTAACATAATTCTGAAGGGCTCTAGGATTTTCAGAATGGTGAATGAGCTTTGACATCAACTTAAAGTCAGTAGCTGCATTAACCCCTAACAAGAGAGTCAGCCTGTCCTTTGAAGACTTGAAGCCAGGCATTGACTTCTCCTTTCTAGCTATGAAAGTCCTAGATGGCATCTTCTTCCAATAAAAGACTGTTCGTCTACATGGAAAATCTGTTAGTTAGTGCAATCACCTTCATTAATCATCTTAGCAAGATTTTCTGAATAACTCGCTGCAGCTTCTACATCAGCACTTGCTACTTCACCTTGCCCTTTGATGTTACAGTGATGACTTCTCTCCTTAAACCTCATGAACCAACCTCTGTTAGCTTCAAACTTTTCTTCTATAACTTTCTCACCTCAGTCAGCCTCTATAGAATTGAAGAGAGTTAGGGCTTTTCTCTGGATTAGGCTTTGGCTTAAGGGAATGCTGCGGCTATTTGATCTTCTATCCAGACCCCTCAAACTTTCTCCATATCAGCAATAAGGCCTTTTCACTTTCTTATCCGTGTGTTCCCTGCAGTAGCACTTTTAATTTCCTTCAAGATTTTTTCGTTTGCATTCACAACTTGGCTAACTATTTGGCACAAGAGACCTAACTTTTGACCTATCTCAACTTTCAGCATGCCCTACTCACTAAGCTTTATCATTTCCAGCTTTTGATTTAAAGTGAAAGATGTGTGACTGTTCTTTTTGCTTGAACACTTAGAGGCCATTGTAGAGTTATTAACTGGCCTAATTTCAATATTGTTGTGTCTCAGAGAGGGGGAGAGATGGGGGAACACTTGGTTGGCGGAACAGTCAGAACACACATAACATTTATCAATTAAGTTTGCTGTCTTATATGGGCACAGCTTGTGGTGCCTCAAAACAACTACAATAGGAACATCAAAGATCACTGATCACGGATCACCATAACAAATATAATAATAATGAAAAAGTTTGAAATATTGCAAGAATTATCAAAATGTGACACAGAAGTGAGCAAATGCAGTTGGAAAAATGGTGCTGATATTGCTTGCTTAATGTGGGGTTGCCTTCAATTTGTAAAAAAAAAAAAATTCATTATCTGTGAAGCATAATAAAATAAAGCACGATTAAACAAGGTATGCCTGTACCTAGAGGTGCAATTGCTAGATCATATGGTAAGACTATGTTTAGCTTTGTAAAAAACTGCCAAACTGTCTTCCAAAGGGCTGTACCAGTTTGCATTCCCATCACCAATGAAGGAGCATTCCTGTTACTCCACATCCTTGCCAGCAATTTGTATTGTTAGTTACCTGGATCTTAGTCATCCTAATAGCCATGTAGTAGTATCTTGTTACTACTTGGGATTTAACTTGTAAACCCCAAGTGACAAATGATATTGAACTCTTTTAATGCACTTATTTGCCACCTACATATTATCTTCGGAGATGTGTTCACATCTTTTGAACATGCTTTAATTGGGTTGTTTGTATTCTTATTTTTGAATTTTAAAAGTTCTTTTGATATTTTGGATGCAAGTTCTTTTTCAAATATGTGTTTTGCAAATATTTTCTCCCAGTCTATGGTTTTTCTTTTGATTCTCTTAACAGTATCTTTCCCAAAGCAGAAGTTTTTAATTTTAATAAAGTTCAATGTATCAACTTTTTCTGTCACAAATCATCCTTTTGGTGTATCTAAAAAATTTATCATGAAACCCAAGGACATCTAGATGTTTTCCTTTGTTATTGTCCAGAACTTTTATACTTTTATGTTCTACATCTAGGTCTATGATTCATTTTGAGTTAATTTCATGAAATGTGTAAAGTCTTGCATATGGATGTCCAATTGTTCAAGAACCATTTTTGAAAATACTGTCCTTTCTCCATTTAACTGCATTTACTTCTTTGTCAAAGATCAGTGACTATATTTGTGCAGGTCTATTTCTGGGCGCTCAAATCTGTTTCATTGATCTATATGTCTATTCTTTTGCCAAAACCATGCTGTCTTAATTATTGTAGATTTATAGGAAATCTAGAAATTGGGTATTGTGATTCCTCCAACTTTCTTCTTCTCCTCCTCCTTCTTATACTTCTTCTTTTTCAGTATTACATTGGCTATTCTAGGTCTTTTACTTTTCCATATAAATTTTAGAATTAGTTTCTCAATGATTGCAAAATGTTGATTGGAATTTCAATGAATCTATAGATTAAGTTAGGAAGAATTAGTATCTTAACACTACTGAGTCTTCCAATCCATGAGTACAGAATATCTATTTAGATTTTCTTGGATTTCTTTCATCAGAGTTTTAGAGTTTTCCACATATAAATTCTGTACATATTTTGTCAGGTTTATACCTAAGTGTTTCATTTTTTTTTTTTTTTGGTACAATTGTAAACGATATTGATTGTTGAATTTCAAATCCCAGTTGTTCATTTCTGGTATATAGGAAATCAGTTGACTTTGTATAGTTATTTGTGTCCTGTGACCTTGCTATACTCACTTATTAGTTCCAGAATGTTTGTTGTTGTTGATTTGAGGGGATTTTCCACATTGACAACCATACCATCTGAAAACAAAGTCAGTTTCATGTCTTCCTTCCTAATTTGTATACTTTTTATTTCCTTTCCTTGTCTTAGTGAACTAAATAGGACTTTCAGTACAGTGGTAAATAGAAGTGGTGAGAGGACATCCTTAGTTTGTAACTGATCTTAGAGAAAAGGCATCCAGTTTCTCACATTATGATATTAACTGTAGGTTTTTTGTAGATATTCTTTATCAAGTTGTGAGACTTATCCTTTATTCCTAAGATATACATTTTTTATATTCTTTCAAACTGTTTTATTTTCTCAAGTTCTAATAATTCTGCTATTTGTGGAATCACCTGACATTTGCTCATGGTTGATCATTTCCTTTTGTGCTTTGTAGTTTTGATTATGAAAGTTTTGTTTTGTTTTTCTGTGGAATTCGTGTCGTCTGCTCACAAAGATGCACCCACATAGAAGTGATAAAGTCCAGCATGTCAATCACTGAATTCACTTAAATACATTCAGATTCCCTGAGCAGAATTTGGAAGCAAGTAACTGGTTCACTCTTTAATATTCTTTTAAAATCTTCTATCATTTCATGCACTTGGGGGACAAAGTTGGGCGGTCAATAACAGACCTGGATACAGTTTCCTATTCAGCTTTTTGGCTAGTTATACAATCTTGGCCAGTTTCTTTAATTTCAAAGGTCGTTAATCTTAACATTTCTCTCTATAAAAATTAAAAATTGTGACATTCACAATTTCTTTTTGCTCAAAGAAGTTTAGAAAAGACTCAATATCTTAAGTTATCAATCTGTGAACTCCTTGAATAGTGTTGTGAATAGATTCTAAGGTAGCCCCTGATCCCCACCTCCTGATGTTCATGCCTTTGTGTAAGCCCTGCTTTGTGAGTGTGGGTGGTTCCTGTGAATTGTGTCTAACAAACAATATACCACAATTGATAGGATGTCACTCCTGTGATTATGTTCTATTATATGGCAAAGGTGCCGTGATGTCAGTCTGGTTACGTTGCATTATTTAGGTCTCTGTCTTGCTTGCAGTATCTCTTTCTCTCTGTTGCTGGGTTTTAATAAGCAAGTTGCAATGAAACCTATGGCCACAAGGAATGCTTCTGACAACAACCTGAGGGATTGTGGTAGGAAATCCTTCCCCAATAAAGCCTGCAGATGAGAACTCAGTCCTGGGTGATACCGTGATTGCTGCTTTGTGAGACACTGAGGAGACCCAGGTAAGCTTTGCCCATACTCCTGACCCACACTTTGAGATAATAAATATGTTTTAAGCCTCTATGTTTGCCGTAATTTGTCAAACAACAACAGAAAGCTAACACAAGTGCAAAGCTTCAATTAAGTAGGTAATGCCTCTTAAGAACCGCAAAGAGGTAGGTGTTAAGAGGTCACCCAGATTTTTTTTAATCTTCTTTTAAAACAACCATTTCATTTAAAGTAAGTAAGTAAAGGGAGAGAGAGAGAGAGCAGAAAGTTCTGACACTGAAGAATAGCATTCTTTATTTCAAAAAGGTGTCAAATTTTTATTTTATTGCCCATAGTTCTGTAAGGAAATGGATATAAAGCACCAATAATTTTGTGATCTGAAGGATAGTATAGTTGTTATGTATTATTTACTGTGCTTAGATTGTATACATCCATAAATATTTATACTTTATGATTAGTCACACAAACTGTGTCCAAGTTTGACTTTCAGTTCAAACTGGGATTTTTAATACTGTTTGTATCATGCAACTAAGATATAAAAGAATTGAAAAGTAGAAAGTAATAAATAAAAGTTCATTTAAAAAAATATGGTTCCAACCTGTTTGACATGATGGTGTTCCTTTTAGTCACATGACAGAGTAATTCCCAATAGGCTTGATTCAAATTTGGCTTATCAATCAATGCCATACTAGAAAAATGCATTTTCATAACAAATTATCAATTAATAAGTTCACCAACATTACATATTTGACAACTTTGGGGTTAAAAAAAACTCTTCATTTTTCTTTTCCCAGTAAATTACAGCAAAGTGAGTCACTGTGGTCATTATGCACCAGAAAATTAGAGAAATGAAATCTTCTAAAGCCCCACTGAGGTCAGATTCAGTCTTAAAAGCTGTGCTATGATAAATTTACCCACATTTCCACTAAACAAGAGTTTTCATACAACTTGTGAACACACAAAACATGACATACCCTTACTTCCTGTACTTTGGTTAAAAAGTGCTTAACTTTTTTTCCTGAACATGTCTAATTCTTGACTCTAATTCTGCTCATCACAGACTACAGCAAAACATGCTGTGTGTTTCTTCCCTGTACCAATTAGGGTTTGATGTTTACTGTAAGAAAGTATTACACTATATTTAACACTTAAAACCACAGAAAAGCAAATGACATATTGTCTGCTTTTCCAGATGAACTGTGGTAGTTCTTGAAACATTGTTCACATTGTAGAAGACTTTAAAGTCATCTTTCCTCAAATAAATGTGATATTTCTTTCCCCTTGACTTGGCGAAATAGGATTAACAGATAATGCTGCATTCATGTAAGCAGATCTTTAACATGATAATTCTAGCCTACGATGAGAAATAAGCAGTATCAATCAAATCACAATTGATTTGCAAGCCCTTGTTGAAAATAAATGTACTGCTAACCATGCAGTTATTAATGTGCTTATATCTGAAAACTTGCTTGTGGAAGCGAGAAGGAAGAGTCACCCTAAATATATGTTTGTTTTCCTATTTACCAAATAGGAATGTTTTTTTCCTATTTACAATATCCTTATTCATGCGATATCTACAATTGCGCATTTTAAATTTTCCTGGGATTGGGGCAGGAGGTAGTCCTGTGGTGATAACTACACAGAACCAGCAAAAGGGTAAGCAATATCTAGAGAGACTAAGCAGGTAAGCTAGAGCTGGGAAGAACTGGCTTCCAATATCAGCACTGCCACTGACCGTGGGAACTTCTCCCAATACCTGCTTCCTTATCTGTATGCCTAACATCTCTCTACAGGGTTATTTCCAGGATCACATGGAAAGCATCTATAACCTATTATGCATTCAGTAAATGATGGACAAGATTGTTATTGTTCCTGTGAAAGCTCTGCTTTTCACATGAATGATTCTCAAGCAGAGCCCACTGGATACTTCTGAATTCAGAGACTTAATAGGAAGCAGATCTCAATTAGAAATCTTTTTCTATTTTATTTTATTATTTATTTCTTACCCTACAAGCTTCCTTACCTTCACTTCTTTTTTTTTCTCTCAAAATGACTCACTCTTTATTCAGTTTATTTAAGTGTTTAAGTGTATCAGTTGTGCTCAAAGTCAACTATCTCACACACACACACACACACACACACACACACAAACACACAATTTAAAATCAGTAAGGACTATTTATTGCATTGTCCAGATTATCTACCCTAGAATATAGGTAATGAGCAGCTTTATCACCACAACAGAGAAATCATGGACTTTAATGGGTATTGAATAAAAATATGATTGAAAGGCTAGAAGTAATGTGATACTAACATAACTAATAGACAAAAGAGTGCTGAGGCAATAACTATTTGGAATATATAATATAAAGTGAGGAGTAATGTGGAAAAAAATCTATAGGAGGAAAATACTTTTCCTGACTAACTTTTCAAATTTTAGACATTTGTTCAAAAAAATCACAAGGCTGTAGGATCTTGAGAGTGCTAGACTTGTCATCAATGTTTAGGCAGAACAAAAGTTGAATTAGGTAAGAATGACATCCTCATCTATTTTGTTTAGGCTACCAATAAAAAAGGACTTATTATAGTCTTCCTTAGCACCCATCTTAGATAACATCTTTCCATAGATCTCATAAAGTTTAAACCCCCATATTAAGTCTTATACTTCCTGATTTATTGTCATTGTGGATGTAAAAAAGGGCTGATGATCATCTTTGTTTATAATCTTTCATAGATTTGAACAGAAACATTCAAAATTGCCTATTAATAAGCCCCCCCAAAGGCTACTGAGCTTAAGCAAATATAAAGTTTTGTAACCTACCAATTAACCTACAGAAGGTATTCCAAATAATTATATTCTGTCACTTTCTTATTCACACTTGACTCCAAAAAGTGCTCAACTTTTCACATGAATAATCTAGAAAATAAATTTTACTCTTGCCTTCACAGGCAGCATTAAAATGAGTAGGCACTTGTGTTAATTTGTTATATTTTCTAATCTATTACTTAATTTTCCTACTGCCTGCTTAGAACTTGAGTTGTTCTGGTTAAAAAAATGATTGAAGGAGCAAACATAATGATACAAAAATTTAAATAAAGTTCACTATTGCCATGAAATGGGATGTCAGTTTTGCAAGCCATCTTCACTTTCCCACTAAGCTGGGTGGAGTTGGTCTAAATGAATCTGAAGATATTTATGAAATAAGCTAATATGAAAGGACACTATAACCCATTAAAAGCGACTCTCTTCCTCTTCCACAGCGCGGTGAAGGCCAGGGATGAATTTTAAGAGCTGTTTCCGGACACTTCCCCTTCTGCTTTTCCTGGGCAGGGTCCCAAACATGCTTGAGAAGTTGCCTTCCCACAAGGGAGACATGGACCCACTACTAGCAGAACTAATGCTCTGGTTCCTCCTCGAAGAACACCTCTTCAGAAAATCATCCCCATCCTTGAGGACAAAACACTCATCATCTGTGCTTGTCTGCCGGCTGAAGGCTTCCCTGCTCGAGTCTTCAGACACACATGTCTGGTACCCATCCTCACTGTCTATCGTCATGGAACTCAGGCAGCTCTTACAGCTGCTCTCACTGGATAATCGACTCCGGTCCAGGAGAGCTGAACCAGGCAGCGGTCCAAACAAAGCTGATTCATCTATGTCCATATTTTCCAAACTTGGGCAGTTAGCTGCATCACCTAGAAAGCAGATAACAAAGCCTACTATGAAATGGATCTGAGCATCACTCCTTACAAGTAAATACACCAAATTTCTCTTTGAAGGGCACAAGAAAGAGTAAGGGTAAATAATACTTTTCACTAAACTTTCACTTGCATGAGTAAGTAACTGTTCATGAGACCATTCAATAAACCTTATAGTACGATTTTTCAAACTATCTGTTCATGAACTAGTTTCCAGGTAAAAGGGTTCCATGGTGACAAAAATGGTAATGCTAGATTAAGTAAATTGAAACAAGATTCTTCGTATGAGAACAGTTCAACTCATCTAACAGTATGCCAGTGTGACTTATGAATTTCCAAAAGAATCATTTCTTATATTGAAGTGACCATGCCACCTTTTATTAAAATTATCATAGAAATGGGCTCCGAAGAATATACTTGGGGAAATGCTTCTTATGGATTTTCTCTATTTTAGTTCCTCTGATTTTTAGTTACTATCTTTTTTTAATAATTGTAAAATTATTATAACATCACTTGAAGTGTATGGGAAACACAGTTATAAAACCTGCCCCTGTAGGCTGATTATTAGAGAATTCAAAGATGTTTAAAACAGAAAGGATATCTTCCAGCCTTGATATGCCCAGTTGATTCTTAGAAAATCCTTTAATACTTAAATGCTTTGAAATGGTAGTGCACCCAGAAAACATCCCTGTCCTAAAATAAGTAATAATTCATTTGAAGAAATTGAATGTTATCTGCTTAGCTGAATTTCTTCATCAACCTTTTATAACCTACATCTGGGCTCTCCAAACTCAAATTTTAATCTCACACCAACAGCCTGTTCATATCCCACTTGTTTCTGTACTATTTGAGTTGGTTAGCATGCTGTTAAAAGAAAGGAGATTATTTGTAATACTAGCATGAGAAAAACATCATTAGAAGATGACTTTGCTTCAGGAAAAGTAATAGAACATTACACACTCAGAAATTGTTTTATTTTGTGCTGATAATCTCTACTTCTGCTCTCCTTTGTCCTTGGTTGACACTATAAAAAGAGACTGTTTATTTTTCCATTTGATCTGCAAGGTTGAGTAGGGCCAGCCCTGTGGTGACTAGTTATAATGCTTTCCTTTTTGTTAACAAAACCTATTTTATTTCATCTCCCAACAAGTTGATGAATTTCTTTTGATTGGCGAGCAATTGGCTTGTAGAAACTCATGCCCTGGATATTTATTGTAGGTCTAGAAAAAGTAAGCTAAAGAACTCCTTCAATCTCTCAAAAAATATGTACAACAATGACCTATGAAAAGTCAAACTCCTTGATTCTGAACTAAGGATCGTGTCTATACAAGGCCACTTCCATAAAGCCATAGAACTGCCTACACTTACCAGACCAAACCCCATCTCCACTCCAGGATGCTCCAGAAGTAGAGGCAAAGATATTCTAAACACCCTCAAGTCTACAGAAATCCAGGAAGTGGCCAGAAATGTGTGCCTCTGTCTGGTTAGCAAACTTCAGACCCCCCAACAAAGCCTGCTATATGTTTTTAAGAGTATTAATTTAGAAACACAGAAAAGAGAAGTAACTCATACATGTTTCATTTTTTGAAAAAAACAGAACTTCGACACAAGCCTCTAAGCCATACATTAGTGCCTAATTAAGAATTAAATGTATCCTTCTTCTGTAAACAGATTATCACTTTTAACAAACAGATATTCTAAGGTTATAAATAGAGACGTTAGCTCTGTGTTATCTGAAGAAGATACAACCTATATTTCACACCCACACAGTTAGTGGTTTCAGTGAATTATTTGTATCTACAAGTTCATTCCTCAGGTTATACCAGTCACATGGCAAATGCCAAGTCAACAAATTTTAAACTCAACCCTTCTTTTCAGAATGTACACAACAGCAAGAGCCATGCATTTACTGTTATAATGATCCTTCATATTTCTGTTTTGGATTTGAGGGCCATGAAGAAGGATTTCTCTGCATTACTGTAACTTACACAATTTGAGCAAATAATAGGAGCTCCACCCAAGAAGCATGTTACCATTCCCAGCTTCAAGAGTTTCTGAGAACTACCCAGCCCCTGAACCGTAGATATTCTCAGGAACTTAATTCATCTGCTGAAGTAGTAGGAAAATCAGGCAATCATTCATATTACTCTTCTAAAATCCCCAGGTTCCTCTTGAGAGCGAGTGCACACATGCACGTGTGTCCATGTTTTCATGTGCATGTGTTATGTGCATGGAGGAGGGGGTGTGATGATGACTTACCCCTCCTCCAAATACAGTGGTCACTCCAAAAGCCATGCCAAAGAAACACAGACTACTATTCTCAATCCATGCTAGGCAATTTTTTTCTTGTAATGATGATAATCTTAAAACAATTTAGAGGCAGAAATACTGAAAGAATGAAATGTAAGTGTGGTTTCTGAACAGGAAATCACATTTACCATGAAGCAGGCGTTGTTCCTGTAACTGCAGAGATCTGAACTCCACCCATTTTCTCTTCAAGGTTTGCTGAGAAAGAAGAAGAAAAGTGCTAATTATTTGGAAACCCCAGTGAAGATAGCAATTTACTTCCAGGTGTTGAGATTTGTCATTAATTTTTTTTTCATTTCTTTCTATCACTAACAATCCCTCCCATTCATTTGAAAGATTCTTTTTCTGTATAAAAGCAGAATACAGGGAACACTAATTTCTCAAGAAATAATCTAGTATCACCAACAAGTTGAAACAATGATGTCATTTCAATAGAAATAACAGATAGTAGAAACAATGATATTTATATATTTTTTATTTAAAAATATTAGAGAAACAGATTGCTTAGGTTTGTGTCCATTTACTAGCTGTTTCGGCAAGCCTTTACACTCTAGGCTTCTTCCATCAGCAATATGAGAACACCAACAGAACCTAAACCTGGGAATTGTCATGAGGATTAAATGCATTAGTAAATGTAAAATGGTTGGAACAGTGGGTACAGCTTAGTAAATGTTCAAAAAATACCATGATCATTTTGAATGGATACAGAAGATGTGGTATATGTATACAACGAAATATTACTCAGCCATAAAAAAAGAATGAAATAATGTCATTTGCAGCAACATGGATGGACCTAGAGATTATCATACTAAGTGAAGTACGTCAGACAGGAAAGATAAATACCATATGATGTTACTTATATGTGGAATCTGAAAAATGATACAAATAAACTTATTTACAAAACAGAAACAGACTCACAGACATAGAAAACAAATTTATGGTTATCAAAGTGGGAACGGGAGGAGGGATAAATTATGAGTATGGGATTAAGAGATACACACCACTATACATAAAATAGTAAACAACAAGGATTTATTGTACAGCATAGGGAACTACATTCAGTGTCTTGTAATAACATGTAATGGAAAAAAATCTGAAAAAAATATATATGTATAACTGAATCACTTTGCTGTACACCTGAAACACAATATTGTAAATCAACTATACTTCAATTAAAAAAAAAATACCACCATCATTCTATAAGCCTGGGGCACTAAAATAGTCTTTTCTGCTGGATATCTACTTATTTTCTATACCCAAAAGGAGAAGCTGACTAGTTCTAAAAGGCTTCCTTGGAGGGCTAAACTTAGAACCCTGTAAGCGCCCTGACTTCTTAACTGCTTCCTTCCTTGGCTACCCCGCACATGAGAGCAGTGGCCCAGGGAAGGATGAAACGGCTGCTGTAATGGTCACGACTGCACGTGAGGCCTGGTCTAGCCCAAAGACTGGAATCAAAAGTCAATCAAGCAGAAAGCATCTGACAAGGCAAAAAGGCTCCTTCTCCCTCCCCCTCTTTGTTCTTTACTCCACCCCTTCCTTTGCCATTTCAGGTCCCCACAGCAAGTCCAGCAGGTAAGCACAGCTCAGATTTGCCTGGGGACACTTATCCTGAAGGACAGCCAGCCTAGTTGGAAACAAGTGGTCCTTTGTACAAATCAGTCTGGAAGGGGCAGATGAAGGCTAAAAAGGAAGAGGGGGAAAAAAAGCACATTTGGAACGGGAAGACTGAAGGAAAAGGAAATTTTACAAGAATGTCATTAAGTGTTTAAGGGGGAAAGTGGCTGGTTCCTCAGTTCAGGGATTGAACAATCACTGGGCAGGATTTTCCAAGCCTTGGTAAGAGTAACATTTAGCAGCAATCATTATGGTTGTCAATATAATATGCAATCAATGAGTCAAAGCCATAAAATACCTGGCTCAGTTAATTTCTTGTTCTTTCTGTACTATAATATAGTCTACCTGGCTATGAGACTGCTGGGCCACCTGAATTACAGCTCTTGTAAACCTGTGGTCACGTGAAGGTCAGAGTTAGGAAACCAGGAAGTACATAACTAGCAGGGATCTGGCATATATACCAAGCCCTTTTTTCTTTCTTAAAGAGGTTTATCTCTTGAAAGAGAATAGAGTCTAGTTGGGGAGCATAAGGATAGACTGATGCTCAAAACTAATTATAGGGAGAAGAGGAAGTTGTATTTCTGCACTTACTATGCAGAAATACGAAGTTAGAGCTTGCCAAACAGTTTCTGTGAAAGTCAAGGTTTTTAAATGTCAAATCTGTTGATTTGTCCCAGTCATCTAAGTATGTCGTCACTTAAACCAAGAAAACACCAATGCAAAGAGCAGATGTGTCAAAGTGACTAAGAGTTTTTAGTCTATATTGAAGCTTCCTTATTTTCCTCAGAGTCGGCCTATTATTAATATCACAGTAGTGTATTTGGACAAATCTAACCTCTCACTGTCAGAAGAAAATTAAAGTACATGTGACATTTAATCCTACTGGATCACGTCACCTCACTGTGCCTAGCTCAGTGCCTGGTACATAGCAGATGCTCAGTAAATATTGGCTAAACGAATAAATGAAAGGATGGCTTCCTGAAACAACACTCAGCTATCACAGACTGGATATTTTGGCTGAACATATCTTCAACGTTTTCATTCTACATGAGACATATAGCTAAACATTTCCATAGCACTTTACTACTTTTATAGTGCTTTCATGGATAATATGCTGTTTAATTTTTCTAACTGTCCTAAAAATTTCCAGATTAGAAAATAAAGGTTCAATGTAGCAAAATATTTCCCAAGGGCTACAAACCCAGTAAATATCAGAGCTGGATTAAAAAGTAGGTCCCTCAGCCCACTAGATGTGCTGTTTTCATGTTAAACATTTGAATCATAGGCCATGAGAAAGGGAATCCCTGAAAACACAGCTCAGAAGGCACCACTGTTTCTAAAGAAGAGGTTATGGCCCCACAAAGAGTCTTTGAGGGACACAATGCACACGTAGGATGCACAAACTAAATGTCACTGTGTAAAGGGGAAGCCAACCTGACTCTGGTTAATAGGTCAGACCCAGACATTTCTGGCTCAAGAGATGAGCTGGAAATCTCATAATTTCAAGATTAGAAAAGGAACAGAAATGAAAGAAAGTGAGCAGAAATGAACCCAAAAGTCTTCTGGACCTGGAGAAAAAGAAAGAGGTCACAAGGAAATTGGACCCTATGGCGATAGTTTAAATGCAATTATGTGAGGCAGAGACAAAGACAAGTTTCCTGCTTGAGAGAAGAACCTTGGCTGAAGCTCCACCATTGTGAAAAGGAGCCGAGCAAAGCTGTTGAGGGCGACTAAAGCTCATGGAGAGCATGTACCCAGAGAGGCAGGAGCACATAAATGTAGCCTCATGACCTGAACTGAGCAGCACACTGGCCCCCCAGGGAAGGCATCCAAGCTGCCAGACGTGGCTTTAGACCGGAAGCCTTGAAGTGCAGAGCACAGGCCACTGCCCAACTCTCACACTGAGTGGAAGGGAGAGGCCCAGGGAAATGGGCAATCCAGACTCTGGAGCTCCACAGAAGTTTAATGATAAGAAAGACAACAAAACTGATAATCAGTACATGGACTCTCTACAAACAAAATAAAAATAGAAAGGTGTTCAAAGACTTTAAAATAAGAATATTTACAGTCCTCTGAGAGAGAGATGTGATGTTCCTAAGAACAAGAAATTTGAAACAAAGGAAGAAAAGAAGAGATAGACACGAAAAAGAACATTTGAAAATAAAAAATTAACTTTTAAAACTCAAGAGAAAGAACACATTCTATACAGAACACAGACAACATTACTGAAGATATTACTAAGGAATTCAAAAATAACATAACAGTGAAAAGAATTGAAAAAAAGAATATAGATATAGTAGATGTATACACACATATATGTGTAACTCAATCACTTTGCTGTACACCTGAAATGAACACAATATTGTAAATCGACTATACTTCAATAAAAAATAACATAACAAAAAAAGATAAAGTGATACAAAATCTGAAGTGGTCAGGAAGCATGGAAAGTAAATCAAAAGACTCTGAAATATGTCTAACAGAAATTTCAGAAGATAATCCAGGGAATGATGAGGAAGGTGTATTCAAAAAAGTCAAGCTGATAATTATCCAAAACTGAAGAAAGTCATAAGTCTTTAGGCTGGAAGGACACTGCAAGTTCCAAGCAGTATAAATTTAGAAATGAATCCAGACCTAATCACATTGTGGTGAAACTGTAAATCAGGAAAGACAAAAGAACACCTTAAAAGCAACCAGCAAAAGATGAAAAATTGCCCCAAATTGAAATACTGGGTTTTGAAAAGGGCTTAAAAATGGGAAATCCTCTAGAGAGAATTACCAAGGGAAAAAAAAATAGAAAGAAGGCATAAAAAGTAGTACTAATGAAAATGGGGACACAAACACAGCTGTGATAGAAAAGAAAAAGATGAGAACAGAATGTTTATTATCAACTTCATGAAATAAATTTGAAAATTTTAAAACTTTATTAACAAAAACATCATTCAATAAAGCTGGCTCAAACAAACAAACACAAACAGAAAGCCTGAGCAGTCTTATAGCTAATAAAGAAACTGAAACAGAGTTTAGAAGTATTCACATCAAAAAGAAACACAAGCCCAGATGATTCAGATAGTGTTACAAGAATTCTACCAGAGGGCAAAAAGGGGAAGAGACTCCTCACCTCATGCTAAGAGTCCAGTAAATTTGATACCAAAACTAAAAAAGATAGTCTGAGAAAAGAAAATTACAGGCCATTCTACCTGTAAGATGAAGTTACCCTCAACAATGCTAAAGAAAATGTTATCAAATCAAATCTACAAGTATATAAAAAAGATGATAAATTATGACCAGGTTGGATTTATTATAGAAATGCAAGGGTGGTTTTACATTAGAAAACCTTTAAATGTTATTCACCAAACTGACAGATTTTTAAAAATAAATAAATGAGAAGACCACCTCAACACTTACAGAAAAAAAGTATTTGATACAATTTAATACACGAGCACTGTAAAAACTACCAGAAAACTTGGTGTAGAAGGGAGCCTCCTTATCCTGAAAAGTATAACCGTAGAGACAGGAAAGAATCAAGAGAATTCCCTTTAAGGTCAAAAGCAAAGCAAGGATGCCTACTATTTTAGTTTCTATCCATCATTGTATTATAGGCCTTAACCAGTGTAGCAAAATAAGAAAAAGAGCTAAATATCATTCTCAACAGATAGTTATTACCTTCATGAGAAACTCAAAATAATCTGTAATTTATTAGAAATTATATAGTTTAGCAGGGTGTTTGAATATAACAGCACAGAAAAATTGATTTCACACATCTACACATTAATCTCAATCAAAATATTATTTTTAATAAAGAAACTATAATAAGAACAAAAATCACTTTACAAAGGAAAAAATCTAATAAAAGCTGCATAGGATCTATCTGCATAAAATTATAGGAATTTATGGAAAGACAAAGAAAATAATTAAAAATTATTTACTGAGATAGTCTGTCAGTAAGAAAACTCAATACCATATGGATGTCAAGTCTCCTCAAATTGATCTATCTATATAAAACCGTATTATCTATCAGAACTCCAACATACATTCATAGAACTTAACAATCTGATTCTAAAATGTATACAGACAATCAAAGGGCCAAGAATAACCTGGAAAGCTTGCCCATTCAGACATCAATATGTATTACAAAGGTACAATAGCTGAGTTTGATATAAACAAATTGATCAATGGATCAGAATTGGAAACCTGTAAGATCCATTCGTATCTGGAACTAGCTTAAAAATAGAGGTTTTACTGCAGGTCCGTTGGGGAAAAAGAAGGACTGTATAAAATAAATGGTACTGGGAGAACTGAGTACTCAAATAGAAAAAAATAAAACAAAATTGGAATCCTATCTCATACTACATACAAAAATTAATTCTGAATGAATTAAAGACTTGGATATTAAAAAGCTTTAAAACTTTTAGAAGAAAATATAGAAAATGCAGAGTATCTTACAAAGGATAAACAATTAGGAGCTCCCTCATAAACAAAATATCAAAGGAACAATACATCCAAAGTGCTAAGGAGACAAAACACCAACTTAGAATAATTCAATTATCTATAAAACTCTATAGTAGCAGTGAAAGAGATATTTTTCAATAAAGACCCACCTACCCTCACTAAAAGGAGTATAATACTACAGCAAGAAGGAAAGTAAACCCGGAGGTAAAGAACAGAATACAAGAAACAAGGGCAAGGCCAACAGTTCACTGGTTGGTATACTTGTTTACCAGCTGTTAAGAAAAAAAAGCCAGTCTTTTTCATTTTAAAAATGGATAGAATTTTCTAAAGTAAGCAATAATAAGGAAGATGGAGCCTTAAATGGGCATTTAAACATGTTAAGGTCCTCATGACGTTCTGGGAGAGGATGGAGATGTTGAAAATTTTCTAGGTTAGAAAAAATAATAAAGTATGTATATTAAAAGTTCAAGAGAAAATGTTCAAAGAACAGAAAATGCTTAGAAGCATGCAAATATGTGTTGTGCAAGAGAGTTCTTTATTCCATGAAACATAAACCTATTTTTCACTTATGTTTTAAATAACATCACTAGTTTATATTCTACATTTCTTTCCTTTTTTTTTTTACAAAAGCCTGAAAAAGCCAGTTTTACTTTTCTGAAAATGATGTTCACTAAGACTCTCTCTCTTTTGCAGAAACAAATTAACTTTCGACAATTTAAAAAACTTAAATATAATATGAAGAACTATTTACTCCTTACAAAAATTTAATGATAAAATGTTAGAGGCACCCCTTTTAACATGAAGAATAAGACTCACTATTTACAACATCCTGAGGGTCCTGGCCAATATTGTAAGAGAAGAAAAAATAAACTAGTTGAATAATTGGGAGTAAAGGGGCAAAACTTTCATTATTTTCAGATGATATTATGTTTATATAAAAAAATCCAAGGGAATCTACAAACATATTACTAGAATAAAGGGAGTTCAGCAAGACTCCTGGATTTAAAACTTTACACAAAAATCAATAGCAATAAGCAGTTGAAAATGTAAAAGACCACATTTATTATAGCAAAAAAATTAGAAAGTATATAGGAATAAATATAATCAAAGATATATAAAAATGTATGAAGAAATTACAAAATATTTTTGAAGTACATAAAAGACCTGAATGGAAAGAGAGAGCCTGTGTTTGAAGTAAGGAAAGCGAAAACCATAAAAACGTCGATTGATATCATTTATTCTATAAATACAATTCAATTACTATCACAGTCTAAAGAGGATTTTTTTCCAATGAATTTTATAAATTGATTCAAAAGATCACAGGGGTAAGCAAAATGACAAGAATATAAAACCAATGTTGACAAAGAAGAAAACAGGTCTTGTTGATGAATTAAATGTGGTGGAAGGGAGGAATAAAAGATAAAGTAGGAATATACTAACTCTACCCTCTTGAGCTCAATAACTGAGCGCATCCTGAGATGCACATGAGCGAGGGCCTAGACTTCATGGTCTGCCAGAACCTCACCAGTCTAGGAAACAGAGATTTTTAAGACCCTCAAATAGTCTAGAGAATTTTCACGGAACATCCTGCACTGTACACTATCTCCTGTAAACTTTAATTTCCTCTTCAAAGTTGACAGTGTATTTGCCAGTGAAAGTAGATTCAAGGACAGCCACAGGAGTAGAGGGAGGTGATTTTTGTAGTAAGAACGAGGCAAATCGAAAGGACGCAGAGGAGGACAACAGAAAAACAAAAATCCCAGGCCCTCCTGCACACATATATAGCACTTGGGAAAATGACAAAAAGACAGCTTCTACTTCTTTGTTTTTTTCCAAGCAAAATGTAAATTGAAAGAGATCACAGGTGCATTAATGAAAAGTTCTTCAGGTGATGTGCCTTCCTGTTGCCTTTCTGAGCCTCATAGACATGCAGAAGGAGGAAGGAAAAAAGTGATTTGCCCTGGTTTGTGGAATTTAATATTCCTGCAAAGGTAATTGTATGGCTCTTGATAATTCAGCAGTTTAGTCTCATCACGACATTTCATCTTCAAGGGCTATCTCAATTCTTCAAATAGATCTTTATTCTACCACTCACATTCAAGGATGAAAAATGTGTCTCACTGTATTAAATTAAATTACCTTTAAAACTTGCAGCTTTGCCTCAAGCTCTGTTCTTTTGAGAATCATTGTTCCATTAAGAGTCTCTATCCTGTTTTAAGAAAAAAAGGAGGGGGAGGGGAATAGCATGAGTGATTCTTTCAAACAAGTACCATCCTTATGGAGTACTACACTTTGAGCACAGACTATCCTTAAAAAGCAACGTAAATGTTACCATTCTCACGGCACTTCAAGTATCTGGATGTAAGCCAAACCTTCTGACAACATTCAAAGAAAGAATATGGAAAATAAATACTCTCTTTGAGAGGGTGACTGAAAGAAAAGACTCTGGTTTATTTGTAAACTGTAGCTCATTTTATAGAAGCCCCTATATGGCAATGACGGTTGTTCTCTGCTAGAACCTATTCTTGTGTGGTCTGGGTGAATCACCTCCTTCATTTGGTGAAAATTTATTGGGCATCTACTATGTACCAGACTCTAGACATTGTGCTAAAAGTGAGGGATACAGCAATGAAAACAGGCACTACGGACTTTCAAACAATGGAATCAAGAAGCTATTTGTTGAAACAAGGGAAAATCCTTTCTTCCCTAAGATTCTAGGAAATTTTACCTCTGTAAATTGCCTTAATTTTGGAACTAGAACAAATAGCATCAGAACTACTATGAGATAATAACTTTCATATGACTCTCTCATCTCAAAACCTTTTAAGTGTACAAACTTTAATCTGAGAATTATCCATCTAATGGTGTTCTTTCTCCCTATACCAAATGTCCTTATAAAAATAAAAAGACTTGCTCTATCCTGAGTGATTTGATTTGATTTGTGGGCTCAAGTTAGATGCCATCAATCTGCATAAGATAAATATGATATGTGAGTTA
The DNA here is from genome assembly GCF_965194825.1 of Balaenoptera physalus. Classification (NCBI taxonomy): domain Eukaryota; kingdom Metazoa; phylum Chordata; class Mammalia; order Artiodactyla; family Balaenopteridae; genus Balaenoptera; species Balaenoptera physalus. Next base: position 52,139,302 of record NC_138885.1, read on the forward strand.
TACAACTAAGCATTTTAAAAATATTGGTTCAAATTCATTCTGATAAATAAGCTGTAACTCTATAAAGATGCAAGAAAATTTTCAAGGCATGGTAAAATAATAGTATTAAATGCAGAGACCAGTTTCCCTCTATTTCCAACAGCATTATACCCAAGATAATGAGATGATAGCAAGAGAACACGTTGTCTGCTTTCTCATTAGCGGGTCTTGACTCTGGGCGATAGTGACAATCCCTATGAATCTATCTGGCACTTTAATGTTGACCTGACCTGCCCAAGCAATAGATGACTGTGGGCAGAACTGCAGCCATAGATTGGCCGCTCTCTTCAGTATCTGTACAAACAGTCTCTCATTTTCCTTATCTCTGGATTTCCGATTGTCTCCACCCAATACTCTTTAATTATCCACCTGAGGTCTGCCCACTTTACCCATCTGGAATATAGGTGTCTGTTTCTAATCACCAGCATATTCTCCTGGACTTGGTATGATTCCTACCTTATAGACTCAAGTTTCTCTGGAGCTCAAGTGGCCCCATCCTTTACCCTGAACTCATAGGCTCCATAGAGTTGGACTCAGTCCTCTACCGCCACCAGTCATCTTTCAAAACTACTCTCACACAAACCCCCAAAAAACATCCTTTGAAGTTTTAGACTAGAATCACTAAACAGTGTCCAGCAGATTTTTTATTGGCAGCTTACGAGGAGCAGCTGTGGTGTAGCTGGAGAACAGAGCCTGGCATCCAGAGCAGATGGTCAAATCCCAGCCCTGGCACTTACTAGATGGTTGGTCTTAACTAAACCTCATTTCAGCCTGAGTCACTTCGTTTATAAATAGGAATATAACTAACTTCTGTGAAGAATAAATGAGATGATCAGAATAAATTCTAAAACTATTAAGCCTGGCTGGCGAGGCCCATACTCTGCTCCCTGGAGAACTCTCTGTCTTCATTTCTTACTATTCCCTTCCTAATTCACCAACCACCAATTACACTGGCTTCCTCTCTATCCCTTGAATATGCCAAGCCCACTTTGAGAACTCAGAGACTTCTCCCTTTACTTGAAATGTTCTCACCAGTTCATCTAACCATCCCTTCTCTTCATTTTGCTCTCAGCTCAAAGCTCACCTTCTCAGAAAGGACCACTTTAAACACTTAAGCTAAAATAGCAGCCCTCTCACTCAGTGTTCTATCCCATTTCTTGTTTTACTTTCTTTATAGCACTTATCAATAACTGAAATATCAAAATTACTTATTTTGGCAGGCTCTTCTTACCTATCTCCTTCCACAATAAAGCCATAGAAGAGCCTTTGTCTCTCCTGAGCCTATCACAGAGCTGGAAACATAGTATTTGCTCAGTAAATATCGTTTTAGTGAATGTGTGAATCCCATCTTTTAACTAATTACTAAGGTCTTATTAGGTACTAAGGGTGGAAATGTCAGTTGAATCTCTAACTGGGGAAACAAATGTCCCATTAGTAAGTTGGGAATAGTAGCAGATGTGTGTGTGTTGCAGGGCAGGAGGGCCAGGCAGACTGTTCTTTCAAACAGAACACTAGGAGAGAAAAACAATTGGCTGGTGGTAGAAGAGGAAAAAACTCAGCCCTTCTGACCTTTCATTTGTTCTAACCACAGGATTATATCAGCCATGGAAATTGGACCCATTCCTCTCTGTCCAAAGAGAATGTGTGCCAGTTTAATTGAATTTGAATTAAAAATAAAATTTAAAAAATGCTATCCCGCCCACTCAGATGTTTGGGCTATTGATGTCCTCTGACTTCAGATGTTGACAACATGTTCAAGTTTGTGGAAACCTTGAGAAACAAAAGGAACTGATAAAATGTCTGTACCCAATCCCCAAGCTATGGTGCACTGCCTCCCTTCTTGTGATCCTGAACAAAAAGCCTATTCATTCACTCAACAGGCATGATGAGAGACCGTAACATTTTTGAAGCCCCACGGGAAGCAGCCGGAAACTTACGTTAGCAGGTTTCCTGATGATCTGATCAGGTCAACCACTTGTTTGTGGGTAAAACCTTCTGTGCTCACACCATTGATATTTGCAAGGACATCACCTGGGAGATGCCAAGATAAATGAGTGTTAAAACGGTTGGTTAAATAATCTTTCCTGACCCGTGAATGAAACAAAACAAGCAAGACCCAAACCTTGGCAACATAAAGGAGTTAAGGAAATTCAAAGCAACAATCATGTCCTGACCTTCACTGTCAAAAAAGTTATTTTTCTTGCTATTTAAATAATTCCTACCATGAGCATAGTTCTAACTTACCAGCTTGCAGGCCAGCGCAGTGTGCTGGACTATCCTCCTGGATTTTGCAGATCAGGGTACACATCTCTGAAGAGCAGGTGTTCTGGTTTTGGAGCCTGTAAGTCTGTAAAATTAAAGGGATACATAATTACCATCACCAAATATAAAAAGGATTACCATTACCAAAAAACTTATTTGTTACAAAAATATTAAGCGGTATCAGTTACCTTAAGCAGCATAACAGATAAGTACAAAGAACAATTTGGGAAGCTTTTCTGAATATAAACTAAATCTAAGTACCAATCTTACACTTCTCCCACACAAGCTGTAGCTGACTCCATTCATAAAAAATACATCTGGCTTAAGAAAGAAAGTAGGATAAGACTGGCTTAAGACTTTAAGACTTTCAAGCCTAAGAGACCACCTGATGCTATCATTATTGCATATTTAACAAGAAAAATTTGGTCTCTCTTTTCCCAATAGGCTAAGACAATAATGGCCAAGAGCAGAGAGAAAAATCTCTATGTGGTTCTCCCGAGCTAAAGTACTTACTACAGGAGCGTATGAAACAGTACACATCCAGCAAGGGAGATATGCCAACAATAATTATTTTAAATCAGAGTTCTGCAAATAATGACAATCTGCCCTGTATTCATTCAAAAGCACTATGATTGACTCAATTACCTTCATTCCTGAGCGCTCGGTGGTACATCCGCCCTGACTACTCATTCATTAGCCACTCGACTAAATTAGAAAAAGTTATGCTTCGCCTCTGGCCTCAATTTGGCAAAAGCAGCTTGGTTTTGTTTTTGTTTTGTTTTCGATTTGTACCAAGAACACAGCACAAATGTTCGGCGAATAGAGTGGCCCAAGGACCTATATTTTTCTTTCTCACATATTTAAGTTATGAGGTCTCGTTGCATTTAGAATCAAAATCAGCATTCTGAGTTGAGTAAGTCTTCTAAACATCTGTTTCCTAAAATTAAATGACATTCCAGTACTGCTTCCCTGTGGAGAAATGAATGCCCGATGTTCATTCCTTTTGATTTTACAGACCTACAGGCTCCAGAACCAGCAGAACCAGAAGTCAGTCAAAATTCTAGAAACTTGACTTTGTTAACCTAAGAGATTTCTATGTACTCTGCAAGGCATTTAGAATCCCCGTATCTTAAAGATAGAGGGGACTTTTAGAGATCGTGTAATCTACTTTCCATCTATGCCAGAGATCCCTTTAACAGCTTTTCTGCCAGGGAGTCTTCTTGCCACAGCCCGGGCCCTTCCAGAGATGGAAGGGTGGTCTGGTTCATGGAGAGCATGAACTAAAGCTATAACAGACCCTCCTTTGGGAAACCACTGTTGTAATGATTCTCATTATCAGTGAGAATCTACCCTCCATGTCCAGGGAGCAAGGTGGGTACAGTGAAGGGAAAACATGTTAATTGATGTAGCCTGCACCTGTGTATATGTTTGCAACAGGTGTAAAATTTGTGGCTTAGAGAAGGAAAGGCAGAGGTCCCCAAGTTTTGGAAAGAAATTATTAGTTGGATATTTCTCTATTTTATCCAGTCTTCTAGCTCAATCATTTCCTAGAGACACAAAAGTACATTGCCTTTCTCATGCCTGATAGCCTTCATTCTAACACTTGTCGTTTGCTGCTCTCCTACTGGAACCAGGCACATTACTAAGTAATGAAAGAACATGAACTCAGGTGTACATGAATCTAAGGTCTGTGTTCCTGCCAAATTACTACATTACTCTCTGTAGCAGCAAAAAACTAGCACCCATGGAAACCAGAGGAGGTGGACTTGTTCTCTCCCAGCATGCCCTGCACCTGGTAGACCAGGACCCAAATACGTGTTAATGATGGGGGCACAATAAGGGTACATGAGGTTTTATCTGGTCTTCAAAATGTTCCCAGAGCATGTCCCCTATTTGATGACTACTACAAATCTTATGAGTACTAGAGAATAGGTTATGGTGTAGAGCTGGTAATGGAAAGCATACACCATAAGGGAATTTGCAGAGGAGTGGATCCTTGCATCACTAAGATAACACAGACATGCTGCAGTCCAGAGGTGAAGCCATTAGCTCACGTGAATCCACAAAGTTTCAAGGCACTATAGCCGGCTGTCTACTAATGATAGTTTTGATTCTTGCTTCATGTAGAGTAAGTGTTTATGGTATAAGGGAGAAACATGGGGGAAGCAGTGACATGTCTATAGAAAAATGAGAAGAGATCCTCACTGGTTACATTAAGTAAGAGTAAGTGAGTAGACTTTGCTCCTGTTTTCAGTAGCAATCACTGCACATCCTTGGGGTTAATCTCATTTGAAAAGAAGTGGTCACAAAAAGCATAGTGTCTCTACAACAGAATAGGGAGTGTTTCATGTGAATGAGGAACAAGAGAGAGTACTATGCTTCTAAAACCTGATGGAAGAATTAGAGATTTCACCAAATTCAAAAGTAGAAGAGTTCGGAAAGGAGGTCTCTTCTTTTCTCCTAGAGCCTTCTCCATATTCATTGCAGCTAGAGTTCCATTTTGTTTCTTTATTTATAAAACACATCTTACATAGCAGCTTCCTGTTCCTAATCTTAAAACACACTGACTTTACAACTGTGGGGCTGATATTTAGTCACCAAAGTTTTCTGAATGCAGCACCAAAGTTAAGATATAAAAACTGATGTGCAGTATAAGGATATGGTTATGCAAAATGCCTCTAAAAGAAATGCAAAAGTGTAATGGAAAAAGAACACAGTAATACTTAAACTACTTCTCTTGCACTTAATTAGACTAGACTTCATTTGACCTAACTCACCACCTTAGCAAATATGGCCATGAAAAGCAGACAGCAAATAAGAAATGAAATTCTTAGGCTATTAAATAGAAATCCATAAAGAAGTTAAAATTTTCCTAGAGCATGAGACAATATGCACATAGAGCCAAATGTTCTTAAGTGTTTCAAATAATAGTTTAAAAATGTTGCCATAGCCAAAGCAATCTTGAGAAAGAAAAATGGAGCTGGAGGAATCAGGCTACCTGACTTCAGACTATACTACAAAGCTACAGTAATCAAGACAGTATGGTACTGGCACAAAAACAGAAATATAGATCAATGGAGCAGGATAGAAAGCCCAGAACAGGATAAACCCACGTACATATGGTCACCTTATCTTTGATAAAGGAGGCAAGAATATACAATGGAGAAAAGACAGTCCCTTCAATAAGTGGTGCTAGGAAAACTGGACAGCTACATGTCAAAGAATGAAATTAGAACACTTCCTAACACCATATGCAAAAATAAACTCAAAATGGATTAAAGACCTAAATGTAAGGCCAGACACTATAAAACTCTTAGAGGAAAACATAGGCAGAACACTCCATGACATAAATCACAGCAAGATCCTTTTTGACCCACCTCCTAGAGAAATGGAAATAAAAACAAAAATAAACAAATGGGACCTAATGAAACTTAGCTTTTGCACAGCAAAGGAAACCATAAACAAGATGAAAAGACAATCCTTAGAATGGGAGAAAATATCTGCAAATGAAGCGACTGACAAAGGATTAATCTCCAAAATATACAAGCAGCTCAACAGGAAAAAAACAAACAACCCAATCCAAAAATGGGCAGAAGCCCTAAATAGACATTTCTCCAAAGAAGATATACAGATTGCCAACAAACACATGAAAGGATGCTCAACATCACTAATCGTTAGAGAAATGCAAATCAAAACTACAATGAGGTATCATCTCACACTGGTCAGAATGGCCATCATCAAAAAATCTACAAACAATAAATGCAGGAGAGGGTGTGGAGAAAAGGGAACCCTCTTGCACTGTTGGTGGGAACGTAAATTGATACAGCCACTGCAGAGAACAGTATGGAGCTTCCTTAGAAAACTAAAAATAGAACTACCATATAACCCAGCAATCCCACTACTGGGCATATACCCTGAGAAAACCATAATTCCAAAAGAGTCATGTACCACAATGTTCATTGCAGCACTATTTACAATAGCCAGGACATGAAAGCAACCTAAGTGTCCATCGACAGATGAATGGATAAAGAAGATGTGGCACATATATACAATGGAATATTACTCAGCCATAAAAAGAAACGAAACTGAGTTAATTGTAGTGAGGTGGATGGACCTAGAGTCTGTCCTACAGAGTGAAGTAAGTCAGAAAGAGAAAAACAAATACCGTGTGCTAACACATATATATGGAATCTAAAAAAAATGGTTCGGATGAAACTAGGGGCAGGACAGGAATAAAGACGCAGACGTAGAGAATGGACTTGAGGACACGGGGAGGGGGAAGGGTGACGAAGTGAGAGAGTGGCATTGACATATATACACTACCAAATGTAAAATAGATAACTAGTGGGAAGCAGCCGCATAGCACAGGGAGATCAGCTTGGTGCTTTGTGACCACCTAGAGGGGTGGGATAGGGAGGGTGGGAGGGAGACGCAAGAGGGAGGGGATATGGGGATATATGTATACATATAGCTGATTCATTTTGTTATACAGCAGAAACTAACACAACATTGTAAAGCAATTATACTCCAATAAAGATGTTAAAAAAAACACATCACTAATGCAAATATATAAAATGCACATTATAAGGAGTATATCGCTCTCTTATTTATGAGCTGGCTGATATCAAGAATTTCTGATCAGTCTCAAATCTACCAGAAGACTAAAGCAACTACAAACAAGAAGCAGACTATGTCTCAGGGTGGGTTTTTTATCCGCTTGAATGTTTTCTTCCCTTGATGGTACCCAACACACTGAAAAACTACCAAAAACATTGAAAACAAGTCACAGCCTCCATCGTTCTCTAAGCCCAACTTCATTCTTCGTCTGCAAATATCATGACATAACCGGTGCCACTTTCTTCATTAAAAGTCTGGAAAATCTGAAAACTGCCCACCTGAATTTCAAACCCAAATTTTCCATTATCTTGTTTTTCCACAGTAACAAGCTTTCTGTAAAACAAAAAACAAAAAACTTAGGCATGAAGATCAAAGTATAACATTGGGCACATACCTATCATTAAAAATAGCTGTCAATAAAAAATAGCTGATGTTTATGTAAACTGAAGTATATATGACTCTGTGTGTGTGTGTGATATCAACAGCCTGGAAAGCTGTGTTCCTAAATATCTTGCTGAGAAACCAAAAAATAAATTAATTTCTTTACCTTTGAGACCAGGAAAAGTCACCTAAAGAACTTGATCTCGTCAGAGCAAGCTGAAAAACACAAGCACACAGTTATTGAAAGGTCCTTAAGACACATCTGCAAAATGTTCTATATCACAAAGGAGTTTGTTTTTTATCACCTTCTTTGGCCCAGCTCCTGGGAAATTGTTATGGAAAGGCCATAATTTCCATTCTCTAGCGATAGCAAAGGAGAGCTGGGAAAGGGACCATTCAGCTAGTCCACTTGAAAGATTACATGAGGCTTCCATAATAATACCCCATGGCAAAAGAGTTAATGTAATGTGGCAAAGCTCCAAAGCTTGCAAAAAGAACTTCATATCTAATCTGTATTTAAAATAGCCTCTGAAAGGTTAACCACAGCAATTTATAATCACACTGAAATCCAAAGAAAAATAACGCCCATGGAATGGCATATAAAACCCAAATAGTTGACAGTTTGGGGAGATGCTGATGAAATTACTGTTTATTGTAATAGTTCAATATGTTACTGTTTTTAGCAGGATAAAATCATCTCTAAAGAACTAACTAATACCCAGAAGCACAATGCGGGTGAAATCAGAGACTCAAAACCTCAATTGTTTTAATGATTTATTTTTGCAATAGTTTTAAAAGAGTACAGTGAGATCTCCAGCCAAGAAAGGAAAGGAACCTCAGAATGGTGTAAATGGTATATAAATGACATCACCTTTACTCCTCTGCATGTTTTGGGAAAAGATCATATAAACATAAGCTTCCAGGATACAGTCTACCATTATAAACAAAGTAAAAGTTAACAAAAAGTGGCATCTTATTTTTAAGGTAATTATAGTGAGTTTTTGTGTTTTTTGTTTTGTTTATTTGCTTAGGAATTAACAAATGTTAATTAGCTCTTTCTCAAGTGTTTGTCCAGGGCTCCAAAACATAAGCTCATGCTACTAGTTAACCCATGGTGTTTATTTAACTGGCAACCTATTATGCTTCTCATATGTCAATGACTACAGAAAATATCAGGAGATCAATGCAGGAGTCCAAACAAATAAAAGTAAAATAGAGGATAAAAGCCAGGAGAAAAACAAGTAGAATAAATTAATGCACAAATTAAATCTTCATTAAGGCATTTGTTAGTGGAGAAGCTTACATCACTATAAGGAATTTGAATTACCAAGTACAAAATGCCAGCATTCTCACAAATTTTCTGGAATGGCTCAGTGTTCAGAATTTGGCCACTGGTCAGTAATGTTAACGTAATGAAGACCTGATCTCTTCTTAACAATTTGATGTAAATTAATTATATTTTCCTCTCTTGTCAGTTTTGGACTTCAAATCATTTATATCATCTTGAAGACTGCAATAGGAAGGCTCAGAACCAAAAAAAAAAAAAACAAACTTCTCTATATTTGCTAAAAAGTATCTATTTTCAATTTATAAGGACTAACTGTGGAAGACCTATAACAGTTTGTATGGTTTGTTTCAGCCTGATTTTGTCCTGATAAGTACCATTAACAAGGGTGGGGACCATTCAGCTATGCAGTAGGTTGCCTTCTTGTGGAAGAGAGCAGTAAATTTGATATGCCCAAGCATTCTCAATCTCTCTGTTATACTGTACTCACATTTTCTTACTACTACTTTCATTATTTCCATTTGCTTGGCTTTGATCCTTTTTTCAGATTGTAAAGCACTTAGGTAGGTCATACCTAATTATGCTATCTGTAAATCATAACTAGGGTTTATATTTAAAATTATTACTCTTGCTGTCAATATTCATCAGATAATGCACATATTCATGCACATATTCATTCATGTGGAGGCATAGATGTGTATTTATGTGAAGGGCAGATTGGATTAAATACCTCACTTCTGTTCATAATTCCCCATATCCTTTGGGTCTCTTGGGGAATGTATTTGTTTTACTTTCTACCCCAGCACCCATCACAGGGCCTGGAGTCGAGTGGAACCGTAAAAACAGCTAAACAGACAAACAGAAGTAAACTACTAGACTACAATACGAGCAAGTAAGAGGTGGTGGGAGATCTAAAGTAAAAGAGTCTTCAACTTTGTCCTTCATTAAATTAAATATCCATAGGAAAAGCTCAAGGGTAGACATTTAAAAATATGAAGTAAAATTTAAAATGAAAGAAAACAATGATAAAAACCAAACACCTGAATCGCAAAACAACAAGAACCATAGAAAAAGGACTAATAGAAAACAAAGTAAGTCAGTAATGCCTTAATACACAACTGCTAAATGAATGAATGGTGGCAAAAATTAATGAATCCTTACAATTTTGAGCCTTCCTTCACCAATTTTAAACACCCTTTTGCTAAGCAAATAATCATAGCATTGCTGGGAACTTCAAGATTTCATCTCTTCCACCATTAACCTGCCTTCTAAATCAAAAATTATTCTAGGTAGATTCAAATATAAAATTGTTAAAGTCCACATGACAAATCCCAGACTTCTATAGAGAAGGAAATTTCCCCACCTCTCTCGGTCTAACCTTTCTGTCTAGCTAATCGACTAGATTAATATGGAAATATCTGCCTAGCACAAGGTGAGATGCAGAGCAGATACTCAATTCTTGTGGACTGACTGATCCGGGTCATCAGTGACACAAAGGAAAAACTCAGGCTAAATCAAATGATGAATTAGTTTCCACTCTGGATCAGCAATGAGCCTGTCATAGGCACCTAACGTTTAAATAAAAAACAATTTAAATAAATTAAGCACCATCAAATTCTCTGACACGTTCCACGTCTTGACACAATGCTTACTTGGTTTTGATCTGGGCTGTCAGACTCAGGCGATGTGGAAAGGAATGTTCTCAGGGTTCAACCAACTATCTGCCTAAGTGACAAGAAGTACGTCTGAGGTCTTACCAAAGGTCTTACACTTTAGAAAAAGTTTTCCCTGCAGCCCTTTCTCTGGACTGAGCAGCCCTCTTCTAGAATCTGACCAGTGGAGTCTCTGCTCCCTTGACTGCCCTCCCAGCCTGAGCTTTATCATAGGGCTGTGGGGATGACACCAAAACTCATGAATGAGGAACTGGTGTGCAATGAACAGCATATGCTGGCAACAGCTGTCTTTTATTACACATTATCTAATACGAGAAATCTAGGTTTAGCAGTTTTTGGCAGGGCTGCAAACTACACGTTCAATTACATCTGCTGAGTAGACAAAGCTCCTTAACCCCTTGCTAGCCTCTAAAATAAAGATGCCTGGGGTAGGGCTGAGGATCAGTCTCTTTTGGTTTTAGTCAGATGACTTAAAAGATTAGACATCAAGGTTAAAAATGTAATTTTTGCTGCTATGCAATGATTCACAATGCCCCTCTTTAGTGGGAAACCAAGACCAAATACTTCAGCTGTCAGTTTGCAAAAACTAGGCATAATCTGCCGCAGAGCCAGACAGACAGCCCTGCAGAGGAGCTGGTAGTTCCATACTGTAGCCACTTCTGCTGCTAAGTAACAGCCTGTTACTTCCTGCCCCCACTGTGTACTCATTTCCTGAAACTGTTGCGGGTGGGGGAGGGGAGGATACCTATTCACGGACGAGGTATTTTTGTCTTTGTTGTTTGTTTCAAAAGTCCCTAAATTATGTGCACTGCTCCCTTTCCAGTCCCCTGCCTCATTCTCCCCAATTCTTCCATGAACACAGCGTTTTTTTTTTTCCTTTTTACGTCAGGAGCCTTAGGATAGCAGGGCTCCACAGAAATATTCTAAGATTAGCAAAATAATAGAGCTGAACTCAAGTTTTTAACTTTAAGTGCCCTTAAGGAACCCAAATAGAATGTTGCGGCTTCTCGGGAAAGTCTCATTGTGGGCCCATGAACCTCCTTTTCAAGAAAATATTTTTGGATATTGTCTCTAAGCATACCACGGTATGGATTAGAGAATACTTTTCCAATTCTTTTGTAGTGAAATTAACAGTTTTCTACTAAAAGTATTCATTAAATGATCAAAATATCTTGCCGTCAGGAACACTTGGGAGTTTTGGTAACGGATGGGTGTGTAGCCAGAAATAATGTAAAAGCTTCTGAAGGGCAGAACCCATCCCAGATATACATGCATTACCAGGTTTAGCACAATATTCTGTACCTGAACTTATAAGTGAAATAACCCTTCCAGAAGTTGTCTATTTAGTAATAATTCGATAACCAAAAGAAAACCAGGCAAAGAGAGTCTGTCTATGGTCCCACTAATGCACATTCAGGCTTCTGCCTCTGTTTATCAGGTTTTCACTATAGCATTCAGTGAAAACTACTTTCCAACGACAACCTACTACCCTTGGGAGAGTGGGTGTAAGGTCCAATGGCTACTCCTTTAGCATTGTCACATTCATCAAGATGACGTTACTTCGTCCTGTCTCCTTCCTACAGCGTTTTCCATTGTAGAGATTTTTTTTTCTAAAACCATGTTCAGAAGTAAGAGCCATACTGAGAGTGTGTCACCTCCTAAAAATAAAGGTATTGAGATCATATAAACACACAGAAATCTGTTTTTAAATAATGTTGAGTATAAACACCCTGGCTAACCAGATAGGGCTTTGCGGAAAGCAAAGCCAATGATAACAAGAAGTATGAATTGTTGACGTCAGCCCTGAAAGGGTTGAAAATAACAGTGGGCAGAGAAACACCGGCTTGTGGGATTGCCTCACGGGGATCTTGTTGCCTGCAGTTCAGTCAGTGCCAAATAGGTGATTATTCTCTAAAAAACCAGTTAAGGGAAATGAACGTCCATTCGGAAAATTCTGAACTGTTGGGATAAACTTGCATCAAGCCTCACTGATGATAATTGTACAGAATCAGAAGTATCGTATACAAGATGTTTTGTTTTGTCTTTTTTGTTTCTTAAGTAAAACTCACAACAGTAAGAAAAAGCTGTTTGAATAGGAAAAGTCTTAGCATGGGAAAGAATATGAGAAAAGGGAAAAGAGAAGAACTAAAAAAGATGAGAACATATGAATAAAATAACTGGTGTGGAAATGTGTGTGTACGTGTAGATATTATACAGATTATACACAAACACACACACACACACACACACTCATGTACATCTCATATGCCTACATCCCTCTCATTATCTTCTGCCAATAGCCTTCTACTGATTCCTCTTTTTAGTTCATGCTACCTTCACTCAGGCTTAAAACCAGATGTGTCTCCTCCTTCTTCACTGCCTTCACAGCCAAGCCTTTGAGTCTCTTCTCCATTCCTTCGAATCTTCTTTCTCCAACTACGAAAGTTGCTCCCTCACTGCCAGTCTCTACCCACTTACCGACAAGCACGTTTCCCCACTAAGGTTCCTAAAACCTTCTACTCAATCATGCTCAGTTGTTTCCCTGTGCTGGTCGAATTACTACTTCCTCAGGGGAAGTGTCCAAGTGTTGTGTAAAGCAGCCCAGCTCTGAGGTCTCCCCTCCCCTCCCACACAGACTCTCATCAGGTCCACCTAACACAATAATGTGTTGTTACTTAAACTGCCCTAAGAGCCCCAAGATCTGTGCTGTGGCATTTTAATTATTCCTTTGCTCTAGAATACCCTTCAGTATCTGGAATAGCTATCCCTCAAGGTTGTATTCAAAGACATGTACTTGGATTAGAGCAGGTATGTTATTTTATGTTGTATAATGCCTATTGGTTCTGCCTACTCAACTGTAAACCCTATAAGGCCAGGAAAAAGTGTCCTTCTCATCTTTGTACACCCTACACTGCTGTACATATGAAAAGTGAATAGAGATTTTGGTACTTCCCACAGTTGCTTTAGTTTCAGACAGTAAATTGATAGGAATATTCATTATTATGTTAAACAATGTCATAAAGGCACTTTTGGATTGAAAAGGATCAATCATCCAAACCATGACAAATTATTCCCTTATCTTCATTGTGAAAAATACCAAGGAATCAGCTATGTACATCACTGAAAAAAGATCACGACTCTCCCACTATGCTGTAAATCTCTAATCCTGAAATTAGAAGGCTTAAGAGGAACATATGATGTGCATACAAGATTTAAGGGCAAAAATTCATGCTTTAAAGCAATTCTTAATATTTTCTGTATTCAGATATGTATGTGGTGCATTATAGCAAGTTATTTAACCAAAATCTGAAGAGGTGTTTTGGTTTAAATTTTTTTTACTAGCTGGAAATTGAAAAATGAAATAAAAACTCACAATAAATCCAGTTGTACATGGATTTTTTCCAAATGAGTTTTCCTCTCTAGGGAAATACTTTTCAATAAAAATTAAAATAATAGCATATTTATTGAGCACATACTACATGTCAGTCACTCTGTTAAGCCCTGCACATTTCCTCACTTAAGCCGCAGAAGAGCTCCACTGGATGGTTCTATTATTATCTTCATTTTAGAAAAAACAAAACTGAATCTTAGAGAAGAAAGCGACTCTACTCAAGATTCCACAGCTAGTAAGTGGTGGATCTTGCGCTCATTTATCCCGTTAAGAGTCTTAATTCCCAATAGTGTGAGGTATGTGCCAGTGCCCCAGAACTGAAGATAATTTAGTCAATAAAATTTGCCCTAAAAAAAGTATTCTCATTGGATTATGAACTGAAATGACTATCAAGGACTGGGAGAGAGGCTGGGAGGGAAGGAATCAATGGGAGACATTGGAAAAAGAAAAAAGGAACAATAACTCTCAAACTGGTTGTGTCTACATACACCATCTTCAAGTTGATGTGCTCAATGATTTTTATTTTACCTGAATACCTCTTCCAGTGAGAAAAACAATCTTCTTTTAACTTTTGCCTTAAAAATGTTGTCTTATAGTCTGAAATCTTAAGATTTAAGGATTAGTGCAGGAGCTCTCTGCGCTCCTCACCTCCTTCCTCACCCATACTCTGAGCCACTAATTCCAAAGCAGCTAAAATAACATTTTTAATATGCAGTCAGACAAACATATCACTCTGCTCTCAAGAGAACATGAACACTCTAAAAGGTACAAAATAGCAATCATACCTGCTTTCTTCCCCGAGGCAAAGTAGCCACAGTATCTGCCAGCATTTGAAGCCTTCTATTATCATCCATGGGAAAGCTGCCTGTGAGTGTGGGGTATGAGCTATACGCTGGACCAGTGCAGTACTCCACGAAATTGCCATTGCTGCTCTGTTGCATGAGCCTTTGTAAAGACATTGTGAATAAAGATTACTCCAGCTAGCACATGGTTGAGTGGCCTTGCAGGCTGGGGGAAGCTAAAAGTATAACCCTCTGACAAGTAATCAAAAGTAGCAAAGCAGAAAGAGCCCATGTGACTTCTGTGGTTTGAGGTACTTGCTACACAAACCCTATCTTGCAGTTCACTCCCATTTCTCAGTGCTCTTTTCTTTAAGCCCCTGAGAAAACCTAAAGCTAGTTTATACCATTAAAATAAGTCGACTTATTTTTTTTTCTCCTTCAAACAGCCAGAACTCTTATGCTTTCATGTTCTATGGCAAGTTGTGTTCAAAACACCATCTGCCTTTTTTTTTCAAAGGAAAAAGAAAAACTTCCCCAAATTCTGTCATTTGTTTGCCATCCACTAGCCTACTTAATATGGTCAGTACAATGTAAAAGTCAGGACGTGCGGACATTGAGTTCTTGTGAATTTAAGCAAGACTTACAGGATCCAGTCATAAGGTCCTCTCACGAAGTCCTTGGAATGTACTTTCCCCAATGTACATCTTAGCTCATTAATGGTAATCAAAAAGACATTATATCTGCCACGTGGTCTGTGACCATTCAGCATTCTTCTGGTTGCCCTTCCACTACTTTTTCCTCACTAAAATTGTCCATCACCTTTACAAAGAACAATGGGAGGGGAAGACCAGCCCATTTAGAGCACAAAGTTGGCCATATCTTAGACTGGACTTTGTCACAGCATCAGCAAGTGGTCCCAGGGGAGGCATGAGGAGGGCATGAAAGTAATAGGCAGACCAAGGTGGCACAAGAATGTTGCCAGTTGGTTCCTGCCTATGCATATGGGCCAAGGGTACCATCATGAATTACTCAAGATCACAGATGCTTTTATGGGCTGGGGGGTGGGGGGATTGGGGACATGCAGTTTTAAGAGACTTGATTTTAGAGAAGGAGCAGTGTATATGAGTAGAAGGAAGATTCAAAACAAAAATCAAAATGAGAAGTTTTGCATAGTATAAAAATTCAATTGTCATTTTCAAAATCATTTGGAAAGTCAATAGTAGAATTTTAGAGACAGAAAGTCTTTGAACTAAAATGGAAGTCAATGTGAATTCAGCTCAAGCAGAACCTGCCAAATGTAAATTGTAAAATCTTCTGAGTTAACAGTGCTTCAAGAGATGGAGCCACCTCAGAAATTTTTAAAACCCTATCACAGCATGACTCATTACCATTGGAATTGGATAATGACATGAACAAAATGATGTCTCCAAAGACATAAAAAGATCTAAATCAGGGATTACAAACACATATGCCGTCTGGGTTCAGGTAGGTAAAATAATATAACATATATGTGTAAAACAAAAGGGAGTGCTAGAGACTTTGGCAACTAAAAATATGGTCAGTTATAAAGACATTTATGTAATGTGTGTGTGTGTGATACTAATCTTAAGCCAATATAAATTATAGAAATCTATTATTAAATTAAGAAATTGGAAAATAAATTATTTTTTTACTTAATTTATGAAATGTGTTTAACAAGTAGAATATTTCAAATCATGAGATCCATGGCTGTAAAATTGGGGTCAAAGGCAAGTTTGACATTCAGCCAGTACATACTGGTATGGTCACACTTGTTAATTACATATTTATGACTTGGTCTATTTTGATTGGTCAGTTCCCTGTTCTGATTGTCAGGACCTGTGTCATACTAGTTATTAAATATTTTTAATAACATCCCTGATCAAAAGTATCCTTTGTGACAAAATGTGGCGAAAAACTAATCTTTCCGTACAAATGTGACTTCAACCCTCAAACCTTGATTTACAAAGGTGTTGTACTATTTACAACTTCTCTTTTCTATAGAATTTACCTTAAGACAAATATAATAGCCTGAAGCTGTCTTCCCCTTCATCATCCCCTTTATTTTATAATAAAATGAAACCAGATCAAGCTATCTACCTGCTCAAAAGATTTCAGGAGTCCCTCATTGTCCATAAAATAAAATTAAAAGTAAAATTAAATTAAAGAATTTCAAGTTCTTACCTAACTTCATCTCTGAAATGTCATATCCCTTTTTAAGAGACATCAATGGTTTAATGGATGGGGGATCTTACACATCTGAAGCAAGGTCCTGGAGCAATACCCCACTGTGTGCTGCAGACGGAGGGCAGGATGTGGTATCTGCCTTCACTCTCATATCATTTTTTTCAGATCATTCTTTTAAGACTTAATATTTTATTGTTAGATTATAGTTAATTGTACACAAGTCTGTTTCTACACTAATTTCCTCTAATTACCTTGAGCACAAGGCCCATCTCTTATTTTTAAATTTACACTCATGTCCTATATCTATAGGTGTTCAGTAAATGTTTGTTAAGAAAAAGAAAAGAGTAGAGCAGTAGATATTTAACAAAGTGAATTCAACAATATTGTTCTAAAACATCAAAGAAGAAAAACTAAACTGGCAGAAAATTTTTGCGCTATTAACCCATATTCCAAAGTGCTATAGTCTTCTATAAGAGTGATCTGAAAGATGTGGACAGAATCTTTTACAGCAGTCAAAGTAGTCAAAAAATCATGAGATTAGATCCAGGTTATTTTATCAGTGCTATACAAAAATTTCAAGATAAATACAAATTTTATATTAATTGTCCCAGAGCATAAAACAAGATGCATTCTCTAAAGCTAATTAATCTGATCCTAAACTATATATAGAGGGAAAAAAGGAAGGAAGGAAGGAGTGAAGAAAGGAAGGAAGGAAGGAAGGAAAGAAGGGAGGGAAGAAATTAAGCTAATTAAGCTAATCTCACTTATTAATTCTGATACAATTAAAATATCAAATTGAGTCCAATAGTGTATTAAAAATAATACCTCTCAACGAAGTAGGATGTACCCCAGGAATACAAGGATACTTCAACTTTAGGATATAAAATACTAACAGAAGTCACTAAATCTCTGGATGAAAGAAGAAATTCAATGCAATAGACACCGACACTAGCGTGATTCATCTTTGCTTTGAAAAATCCTAAATAAATGAGGAATAGAAGGAAAAGTTTCTTAACATAATGAAAGGTATCTACCAGAAACACCCACAAAATATCATCTTCAGTTTTGAAATGTGTTTCCATTACAGTGAGAAGGAAAGCAGAGATGACAATAGCCCTCACCACTGATCACTGTTGTTCGTATCACAGATAGGAAGTATAGAATTTGTAAAGAAAGAGACAAAACTATAAGGTTTGTTGGTGATATGGTTGCATAACTAGAATATCCAAGACAATCCACTGAAGAACAGACTTAATAAGATAGTTTTCCTAGATGTAAGATTCAAAGGGTAACATATAAAAAGAAATAAATTTCTCATACAGCAGCAGTGGATGATATGAACTGGTAATATCGGAGGAAAGAAACACTATCAAAATAGCCAAAAATTCATAAAACAGGAATGAACTTAGCAAGCATTTTTAAGATTTTATGAAGAACATTATAAAGTCCAGAGTAAGGGAAAAAATACCATGTTCCCATATGAGAAGAGTCCTTCTTGTAAAGATGTCTATTGTCCCCAAACTTTCTAAAATATTCAATGTACTGAATTCAAAATCCACACAGGTTTTGTTTGTTTGCTTGCTTGTTTATAAAATTTGACATACATTCTTACACTCATCTGAAAGAGAAAGTGCACAAGACGAGCTAAGAAAAATTTGAAAATAATAATGGTAGGGGATAGAGGTAAGGATGAGCATTGAGAAAATTACCCTACTTGGGTATCAGAAAATATTACAAGAGTTAGGACTGTACGGTCAAATAGAATAGGTCAATGAAAAGAATACTGACAAATCAAATATTGTCAATGAATAGAGAATCCCAAAACATATCCATGCATATTCAGAAATTTACCATATCATTAACTTATTTTAATTCATTAGGAAAAGACTAACCCCCTCAATAAATGGGTTGGTACCCGTGTGGAAACAATTAAGTTATAGTATTTTATTACATTATAATAATAAATTCCAGATGGCTTAAGGAGTTAAGTATAAAAATAATTTTAAATATTCAAAATAATAGCAAAAATATAGAGTATTTTAGTAAGATTAGATTGGGAATGGTTTTCCTAACAATACAGAAAAGTCCAGAGAGCATTAGTAACATAAATATTAAAAACTTCCATTCAAAAAAAAAAAACAAACTTCCATTCAAAAAAAAAAACAAACTTCCGTTCAGTGGAAGCTATAATATACATAGGTTAAAGCTAAATGACAACAAGAAATTATTTGTGATACATAATTGATTAAAGGCCATAATACATAAGGAATACTTTATTCTTTGAAGAAAAGTATTTTTGGATGATTAAAGGCTCTGAACAGATAATTTACAGAGAAAGCTCAAATCATCAATGTACTTATTACAGGATGTTCAAACTTACTAGTAATCAGGAAAGTAAAACTTGAAACAACAGTTAGATTGGCAACTAACTGTTGCCCACCAAAAAATGAACAAAAAATAAAAACTGGTGATATCCAGTACTGGTGAAGTTACAAGTAAATGGGCTTTTAGCACTTTGTAGGAATATAAATCAATAAAACTTTATTAGTGGGGTAATTTGACAGTATTGAAATTTAAAAATGCATTCCAGGAATTCTACTTTTAAGAATTTATCCGACAGAAGTACTCTTACATGTGCAGAAAACAAGTATGTTTCTTGTGACATTGTTTGAAATTGTGAAAAATTGAAG
This sequence comes from Balaenoptera physalus, assembly GCF_965194825.1. Classification (NCBI taxonomy): domain Eukaryota; kingdom Metazoa; phylum Chordata; class Mammalia; order Artiodactyla; family Balaenopteridae; genus Balaenoptera; species Balaenoptera physalus. The sequence continues at coordinate 52,158,627 of NC_138885.1, forward strand.
TTTTAAATGTATATCAGTTGAGAAGTTGCTACATAACTTATGATAATTTAATTCAATGGAATGCTCGGCACCCACTGGAAAGTATAAAATCAACAATTACGTGCATGAAGATTTTTAAGACAGATAAAGTAGGGGAAAAGATAGAACAATGTGCACAATATGTTCCCATTTATTCTTTTTTCTTAAAGAAAGAGCACGTATCTATATGTACAGTGACACATACGGACATAAAAAAGACTACATAATATGGATGGTTCCCCACATAAGATGGTCTGACTTGGGATTTTTCAAATTTACCTTGGTGTGAAAGTGGCATTCAGTAGAAACCATACTTTGAATTATGAATTTTGATCTTTTTTCAGGCTAGCAACATGGGGGAAGATACTCATGATGCTGGGCTGCCAGCGAGCCACACCTCCCAGTCAACCACCTGATCATGAGGGTAAACAAACGATACACTTTACAACCATTCTGTTTTTCAGTACAGTATTCAATAAATTACATGAGATAGTCAGCACTTTATTATAAAATAGACTTTGTGTTAAATGATTTTGTCCAACTATAGGCTAATGTAACTGTTCTGAACACATTTAAGGTAGGCTGGGCTCAGCTATGATGTCCGGTAGGCTAGATGTATCAAATGCATTTTCAACTTACAATATTTTCAGTCTATCTGGACGTAACCGCATTGTAAGTCGAGGAAGATCTGTATATACTAATCTGTTAACAGTGGTTACCTCTGGAGAACGAGTTGAGGGAGAAAGTGGGAAGGGTTGTGAAGGAAGACTTTCAAATTTTGTTCTGTTATATATATGGTTTGAACCTTTTTTAATAAGTATGCATTCTTATACTAGTTGGTCAACTTTTAAAATATTAATAACTCACAGAGAAATTTTAAAAGCCAATCACATTTTGCTGATAATACCTTATGATTTTCTAGGTCTTCATACCGTTTATGCTTACTGATAAGAATTATTGGTCTATCTACTGAATGTTTGCCATTTGTTTATAGGCTAAAATTTTATTTTGCTTAATGGGATTTTTTAGGTAATTCTTTCATATTTCTTTATCATTTTCTTCCAGCCAAGCAAAATTCCTCCTCAGAAAGGACTGCTGAAGTCTCCACGAAATAGTACAGTAAAGGAGAGTAATGCAATCACTCCGCTAATTCTTATGGAAGCAAAGAGCATTGGTTTGTCCTATTGAAATCCGTGGTTCTCAAATGGCAGTTATCAACTGCCTAAGAGTTCTCATTAGTCATCATTACCTCCACCCTCCCCCACTGCATACACACAGTTCCATTTCAAAATCTAAATCTTTTATCAAAATTCAGGGTAAAGAGGTGACAGTGTTCCTTCCTCTTCCTTTAACTAGCACCCTGCGTCACACTCAGGGTGCAGCTTTTACATAACTTGCTCAATGGGAGTGGGCAGAGCCACCCCACAGAACTGAGAAGGGCTTTGGTGCTTTAGAAAGTAGCTTCTTAGAAAGCAAGAAACCTGTTTGGGACTGGAATTTTGTGTAATACTTGGAACAACAAAATACTTACTTGAGATGTACATAAATTCCCCCTGGCCTTTGAATAAAATCCAAACTTTTTAGCCTGTCATTTAAGGTCATGTATGCTCTTGTAGATCCTATGGCGTCATATCAGACCACATCCTGGTCACACTGGCCTTCCTTCTAACCCTCCAACAGAAGCAGTTTCTCCTCAGGGCTTTTGTACTCACTCTTCCTTCTGCCTGAATCACTGCTCTCCCCACCAGTCTTCATTTGTCTTGTTTTCTCTCTCTCTTTCTCAGCCTCTCTCGTCAAATCTCAGCTCAAATGCTATCTACTAGAGAGGCCCCAAATATTCCTAACTGAATGGATAAAGGTGTTAAACAGGCTGCATCCAAACGGAACAGCTCCAAAGAGAGCTTTCACCCTGGAGTTCTCTAAGTAGACACCCCTCCAATCTGCTCACCCCCCAGAGCTGCCTGGATCGGCCCTGCCACCTGTTGGAGACTTGCCTTTGACAATAGCAAGAGAATCAGCAGAGAAGGGCCAGCAGGAAGCAGCTTAATGGAATGCTCCTCACCTTCCCCGTTTTTGTTTTCAGAGTCTAGAAAGGTGGCAGGGGCGGGTAGCGGGAAATGTGTGTGCACCAGAAGGAAGTACAGAAGAGCAATAAGGTAACTTCTTAGAACATCAGAATCCCCTACTTTCTTTCTATCCCTGTCTAATTACAATTTCAGAAAACGATATGCAATCTCAATTTCTTTGATATTCAAATGTAACACAGGGAAGAAGAGTATAGTTGTCACTTCTATGTATAACCTAGCACAGAGACTAACAGTGGGCATCAGTAAGTATTTCTTAACTTTACTGAGTTAAAATAATAAAGCCAAACAAATATAGCACAAGGTAGTAAGTACAGGAGATAAACCACTAACAATACATCTTTCTTTGGTAATCACAGTGTTTGTTAGAATAGAATCAACTATATATAGAACTGAAACTATATACATATATTCTGGAAGTCATCAGAAGATACCAGCTGAACTTACAGAATGTTAGACTGGAGGGAACCTCAGAGCCATCTCATCGAACTCCCTTAATTCTCAGATTAAAAAAATAACGCCTAGAAAATGTAAGTCTTGCCAAAGAGACACAGTAATTTAATGGCAGAACTATGGCTGGACTACTTGGTCTCCTTCAACTCAATTCTACAAATATTTATTGAGAATATAGTCATAGTAACAGCTAGGCAATGTGCTAAAGAGTTTAATCCCATAAAACAATGAGAATAGTATTATATTTCTCATTCTTTTCCAGATGAGGATACTGAGGCTAAAACACTTGCCTAACATTACACAGCTGATACCTAGGAGAGCTGGGATTAGAACCCACCCATTTCCAACGACAAGGTTAACCACTATGCAAAACTGCCTTCCCCAGATTGTGCTAACACTGTACGGATGAGCCAGGTACGACCCCTGCCCTCATGGAGATCAGAATCTGGTAGGAAAGATAGAGAAAAAAAATGTCTCAGTGTGATAGCAATTAAAACAGTGATTCTACCAACCACTCTGAATTTACCAAAGAACAAAACAGTACTCCCTCTACTATAGTTCAACTCATACCCCTAAGAATTTTACAATCTAGATAAAATGTTATTATCTGTATAGAATTAACCATAATAAAAAGGAAAAGTGCCAATTATTGCTTACTATCTTATAGGTTAAATTGTATCTCCCCAAATGATATGTTGAAGTCCTAACCCTTGGTATCTGTGTGTCACTCATTTTAGAAATAGGGTCTCTGCAGATGTCATCAGGTTAAGATGGGGTCTTAGGGTGGCCCTAATCTGGCATGACTGGTGTCCTTATAAGAAGAGAAAAATGCCATGTTAAAAACAGACACACAGGAAGAACACAACGTGATGTCAGAGGCAGTTTGGATTGTAGGCTTTACAGTTGTAAACTAAGGAACACCAACTATCAACGGCCACCACCAGAAACCAGCAAGAGGCAAGGAAGTATTCTACCCAGAGTCTTAGATGGAACATGGCCCTATGACAGCTTGATTTCAGACTTCTAGCCTCTGCAACTGTGAGGGAAAAAATTCTGTTGTTTAAGGCACTAAATTTGTGATAATTTGTCACGGTAACTAGGAAATTCATACGCTAGGAAACACATACACTCTCTATTCTTCCTTACATTTAGAGATATTATGACAATATTAAAAGTGCAATGTGCTGTCAATCTCAAGAACAGATAGGTGATTGTTCAGCACCTCATTGGCCAGGATATTAACTCAAAACACAGTGGAAGGTCTTTGAAATAACCAGTATTGAAACTTAATATACAAATATATGACAAAGAATTGTGCTGAATTCAGAAATAGTGACACCTTCTCTTTAGCCAAGCACTGTGGACATTCTATTTCACTAATAAGCTGCAGAGTTGGGGGGTCAGAAAGGTTGTGAAATGAATGATTTAACCTAAGATAGTTGGACAGCTGGCCTAGTTCCCAAAAGAGAAGTCTGGGAAATTTTCCATGAAATCCTGACACTGTTTCAAGAGGCAGCAGCTAGGACACCTCCCTCCTCATCAGTGGAAAAGTACAGAAGTTACTGTCTCCTGACCAAGCACCTGACTATGTTGTCCTGCCTGTGTCAGCCAGAAACTGGTCCATTTTTCTTGTTGGGCAAGGATACTATCTTCTACTTAATAAGGAGTACTTATTTCCAGTGTTGAGCAAACCCATCAATTACAGTATGTAGACCCATTTACACCTCTGAATGTAAAGAGGGGATTGTTGATGTAAAACCAGTAAAAGGAAAAGAGGTCTGAGGAAAAGGCAGTAGCAATGATCTAAGCTCCAGAAGATCTTGCTTCCTTCTCTAGCTCCACCATCTATCAGCCCTGGGGCTTGCTTAGGCAAAGTTAGTACCAATGTGGGGTACGTTTCCCCATATACCCAATGCAGGGAGAAATGCCACATCAATCTGAGGATCAAAATAAATGACATAGGGAATGAAAAAGATCTTTGAGAATGTAAAGTCCTATAACAATTTAAGGGTTTTAAATGTCCCCTGGAGGCTGCTCAAATTTGACACACAACCTACCCTCCTCTGGTACCGTATTTCTAAAGACCATTACACACATTGATTCTATTACACACTCTGATTCTATTACACACATCAAAAGGGAGGTGGCAGAGTGTTCCAAATCCAGAGAATGCCATAACATTAGCTACAGAGTAAACTTCAGACTCCATCACATAGTTTACAGTACCCTCCCTAACCCGTGTCCAGCATTCTTTCACAGCTGTATATTCCTGTGTGTGCCCTTACAAGCACACTGCTTATGAAAGGAATAAGGCCATCTGGTTCAGCTTGAGCTCTTAGACCCCTGGGCAAGTTAATAAACTGACCTGGTCTCACTGTCCTTAGCTATAAAATGGGATCAATCATTCTACATATCACCAAATAAAGTATAACAGGACCTAGCACATAGTAACTGCTCAATAAATGTTTCCTGTAATCATTGTTATTATTATTATTCACACTTTTCCCTGCAACTACCCTGGGCTGCTGTGCTCCCTGAATATGTATGGTTCTTTCCAACTTAACCTTTGTTCATAACACATGGTTCACCTGGATTCACTTATTTCACCTCTATCTGTAGAAATCCTACCCATTCTCCCAGGCCAAGTTTAAATGCTACATCCTTCATGAAGCCTTGCCTGATATCCCCAAGCAGATATGAGCATCACCTCCCCAGAACAACCGAAGTACATCTAAAGGACCTCTCTTATGATAAATCACACTTTGCCCTGTGAAAATTATGTGCACCTGCCTTTCTTCTGTAATAACTTGTAAGCCCCCAGTCCTACCCCAAGACAGAGTTTCTTTCTCATTCCTCTTTGTATCCCTCCTGCCCTTAGAAGAGTGACTTTCTCATAAGAGCCGCTCGGTACGCATTTGATGAATACATCCATAATCTCCCCAAAGCTCTGGCAGTTGATTTATTCTCCTAGTGATTCTTTTCTTTGGGCAATGTAGGTATTTGATGAATAATATTTACTGTGTGCTTAATACTTAATGTAAATTATATTTACTGGGTAGTTTGGCTTAATTATAATGAGAATGAAGTAATTTGGCAGTTTGAAAGGAAAAATCCAATACAGTAATAATATATATTTTTAAACTTTATTTCTATTATGATAAGTTGCCATCAATTGCAGTATTCACCATTGATTTACTAACTACCTTTCAAGGAAAACTTTCACATTAAATGTGCCCATAGATGGTAAGAAGCATCTTAATTTCAGAAATGTAAAGGGTAAAGTAGAGGTGCAACAACATGAAGAAGTGCAGTCAGGGCTCTTTTCTCCGAATACATATTCCCCTCCGTACCCCAAGATGTACACACATTAAACTAGACTCACCCAGTCAGCCCTGTAGAGCAGAACACGGCCTAGCATCTCATTTATCTCAGACTTTTCTTTTTCTATTGATTGGACCTCACGTTTTGTCCTTCTGCCTCTAGAATGTCTAACATCTGTCTCCTCCTTTCCATGACCACCTGCTGCTTCCAAGCTGAGGCCCTGGGTTCAGTCCTCGACACATACAATAGCAGGCAACGGGTCTCCCAATATAGAGTCTCCCAAACCTAACTATTACTATCTAATCATGTCCTACCCCATGCCTACTGAATTAAGTCTAGACTTCTTAGCCTTGTATTAAAAGTTACCCACAGTCTAATTCTTACCTAATGTTCCAGTCTTAAATTTTAATCTAAATAAATTGACTTAGGGGTGCCAAGATATAATAGCCTTCCTCCTGAGAACATACCTAGCATTGTCATACCTCTGCATCTTTTTTTAAACTATTCCCTCTTCCTAAAACTCCCTTCTATTCATTGAAATCCCCTCTGCTATTAAGAGCTGAGTTCAAATTCCACCTCCCCTGTGAAGTATTCCCTTTTGACAGCAGCCAAAATATCTCATTACCACTACTGAACTCCCATAAAATTTAGTATCTGCCCCATTCACATAACCCTTGGTACATCACCATATAACCCAGTTATTTACTTGCATGGCCATTCTCCTATTAGGACAGGAACCCCAATTTATATCTATTTGTGACCCTCACAGACTTGAACATCTTGGTTTAGTAAAAATTGGATTAACGTATGTCAAATAAGTAAGATTTTTGGAACAGGTAATTTCGTTGATTAGATGTCACATGGCGGTTTCTGAGATGACACGGAGGGAGTCAGACCGAATAAAAATTACTGAAATTAAGAATTTTATTTCAAGCTATTTCGCACGCTCACTCGGTGGGACACTCAGAAGCGTGGTAGAGGTACACACCAGACATGTTTAGAATGCACTAAAAGGTGAAATAGCCACTGTCCCGACCAATTTGTGTTTTTTAGACCAAGTAGAACAAGTGCAAAGTGGAAATTATAAAACGTTAGTTTCAGAGTCAGAGAGGGGGGGAACCAGGGTGTAAGTAATCTACAAAATACCTGTATTTTGCATTAGCGGCGTCAGGAAAAACGTATCATCACCATTTTACAGGAAAGAGAGAAGCAAGGAAAAATAATGCCATTTTGCAGGAAGAGAAAAGGAAGCACTTTATGTCTTTCTCGCTAGTAGTATGACTTCAGCAGATAAGCTCTGTAACACAGAGAATTTCAGCACCGCCCTTCTCCATAAGACTGGAGAGGAATAAAAATGAAGTCTGTGTAAGAGATGCATCTGGAGAGAGACAGTAATTACTGGCCAGGACTGTTTAAAATTCTCAGTAGGACCTCAAAGAAACACAGTGAACATGGCTGAGCAACGGAAGGAAAGCATAGCAACTGCTTGGAGGGAGGAACAAAGAGAGGAAAATATAACCCTGGCTTCCAGCTACAAGCTAAAAAACTGAATGAAGGAAAAGCCAGATTGTATCGATCTGTCACTCCTATCCATGATGTGATATTCAACTCCACCATACGTGTATAAGATGTACTTCCCCTCCCTGGTAAGAAGATTGTTAACATTTCCTAGTCTTTCTCATGCTGCTGCATTTCATCTCCCTAAATAATACCTATCATAAGGGCCAAGTGTGTTTATGTCACATATTTTGTCTTACACACCTGGCAAAAATTCTGTACATATTACATACCGATACAGAACCAAGTAGGGAATGTTTCCTTCCCTCTTGACTCCAGAAAACAGACCCAAGATTTCACTCCCAGAACCAAGGGTTGTAAGGTGTTTTTTTGCCAGGCTACTGACTCCCATCTTTCCCTGGCTTTGAGAGTCAATTTACTAACTAGCTTTTAAAGTAGATTTTTCAAAATAGATGTTTTTGAAATATTCTTTCTAAAATGCAGGGATAGGGACTTCCTTCGTGGTGCAGTGGTTAGGAATCTGCCTGCTAATGCAGGGGACGCGGGTTCGAGCCCTGGTCCAGGAAGATCCCACATGCCGTGGAGCAACTAGGCCCGTGTGCCACAACTACTGAGCCTGCGCTCTAGAGCTGGCAAGCCACAACTACTGAGCCCACGTGCCACAACTACTGAAGCCCACGCGCCTAGAGCCCGTGCTCTGCAACAAGAGAAGCCACAACAATGAGAAGCCCAAGCACCGCAACGAAGAGTAGCCCCCGCTCGCCACAACTAGAGGAAGCCCGCGAGCAGCAATGAAGACCCAATGCAGCCAAAAATAAAAATAAAATAAATAAATTTTTTTTTTTAATTAAAAAGAATTAGCCAGGAACCTTTAAAAAGATAAAATAAAATGCAGGGATAACATGAGCAATGGTGTTCACTACGATTAACTGATTCATTTTCCAATTACTGCTAACCGATGACTTTATTTTTCAAAGGGTAGAAATTCCCTTAAATAGTAAAGAGTTCACAAGTGCATAGCAATATTGATTTGTCACTCTCCACTGAACCCGTTGCTTGCTGTTTGCTATCCTTTGCTTAATGGTTTGGCTTTTGAAACATGGCTCACTCTTTCAAGCAACTGGAACAAAAACCCCCTAAATTAGTGAACTCTCCAGGAAAAAGAGTATACTTATCCGCAATGCTGGCTAGGGGGGTTGGGTAGGGACACACTAGGAAGTAAAACAGCCTTTGTCATTTTCAAGTGAACCACCTTGCCCTAGTGTGACTTCCCCTTTCCTCCACTTTTGGAATGCGATTTCCCTAGAGGCAGGAATCATGTCATGGAAACTTTAGACTGCATGGGACTTTGAAGATTGTCTAGTCCTTGCTCAACAAACCCTGAACCCCTCTTTGTCATTCTCCAAGGAAGAAGTAGTTAGTTATTTACTCGATTCCATGGGCTTGTGAAGGTTTTAGGTGTGGAGAGGAATGCAGTTCTGCTATTTTGCTTTTAAGTACTGAAAGTCTGTTAGTTTTATTTAATTTTGTGATTGCCTTTCTTTTTATTTCCTTTTTTAGCCCCACTTTTTTTTTTTTTTTGCTGAAACTCTAACACAGTTTGCAAAGACACACACAAAACTGGCATGCAAACCAGGTTTGAAAAAAAGTAGGGCAGGCTGGGAGGAAACAAGTAGACTCCCCAGAAGAAATTGTACTTGGCATTAATTTTTCTATTTACATTCTTTTTTTTCTTTTTTACAGCTGGTATTTGAACTGCTAAGAATAAGCAAGACACAATGGGCTTTACAAAGGGAAGGAAAGAAGATAAACATTGAACCCAAATGCCAACATCATAGATTAAATAAAATTTCCCCCAATTCTATGAACGTTTCATCCCTAGCTTTAAAAGTGCAGTATTTTTTTTCTTACCAAGGTTAACACCATACACTCTGTACATTTCTTCTTGTTCCACATATCTGGTAGATGAGAAGCCATTATAAAGTTTGAGCTGGAGAGACCTTAAAAATTAACCAATGCCCTCATTGACTAATATGGACAATTCGATGCAAAGAGGTAAACCGACTTGGGTCATTGGGAGCAGCTGTAGAACAAGGCAAAGGTCTCCTACCTCAAAGAGTAATGCTCTTCCTGCCAAACCACACTACCTTTTACTGGAAGATCATCATTAGAACCCACTTTGCCGTTTTCTCACCTTTCTTCATAAATCCAAATTCTCAATCATTTTTATGGTCTTTCAACTAATCTGTAAAATTTCAACATGGCACAAGTAATTTTTCAATAAAATACAAAATAATCAGTTCATTTTGTTGTAATGGTATCAAAAGTTCCAGCTCTCTAAACTTACTATCTTTCTATTCCTCCTAGTAAAAATAATTCTTTGCTGCTATTTTCTGACTTTAGACCAAATTCTCATACATATTTCTGTTTCTGCTCTTTTCCTACTCTTTTTCATGTGCTACAGATCAGATTGCTAAGATTTCTGAAGCCTGACACAAGAATCGTTTAGTACTCAATCCTGCTGCCTACTGCCTGTCATCCATCCATCAATTCAAAAATGAATATGTAGGAATGTATTTCACAGTCTTGGCAGGACAAATTTTTTAAAGACTCTTACTGATTTACAACATTATACTAAATTGCTAGAAATATACTCTGACAAAAAATAACTCTCAATACTAAAACATAATTATAGGAAAGCAAAAAAAAAAAAAAAAAACCTGGAAAAAAGTCCAAGATAAAACAACTCTAAATGAAACTGCTTTTCTTTTTACTTATTCTTCTAAATTAAATAAATCTAAGACTTTTTTTTTGTCCTTGATTATTTAAGGTAGAAAGAAAAGGAGATAGAATACAGATTCAATCATGGTAACTGGAATTTCATTAGAAAATAAAATTAATATGTTAAAGCAAAAAAATCCATTGTACTAAAATATGCACCCTGAATTAGCATGACCTTTTTTCATGGGAAGGAAAAATATCATGGATATAAGGAATCTCACTCTCTAATAAATATTCTATCCACTGAGCCCTTTCTGTCTCAGGTGGAAAGCTAAGGAGATGCAAAGTTAATTTAATATACACCTAATAAAGTTTTTAAAATACATGTGGACATTGTCACAGACTTTTTGTTCAATATCAGTGTACGTAAGAATAAGAATTTGGGGTAGTCATTGCGAAAACATCCTAAGTGTGCTGCCTAGAAAAAGTATGCCTTTTTTCCTCTGGAAGAATAAAATGGGAAGAAAGAAGAAGAAAGAAAAGCATAGGGGAAGGAGGAGAGAAAAAAGGAGAAGAAGAAAGAAAATCAGCAGGGGGAAGAGAAGGTTGAAGACTCTTCCTGAGTTATGGTGAAGACTTTCTCAGCAGGGCAAAGATGATCCTATTTGACTCCCAAACTCTTTTTTAACTTCAAAATTCATGTCTTTTTGTCCAACTGTCCCTTCACATCACCCTTCTATCCACAATGAAGTTCTACAATCTCAAAATCAACAAGTATGATATGAGTATGAAACATCCTTGGCATAATCCCATTCCTCTGCTTCATTTATAGACAAAGAAACGTAGGTAGAAACAGGGTATTCAGTTTGCCCAAAAACACATAGAAACTTATTCTAAATAAGTTAGAAGAAATAAGTTAATTCCAAAACAGAATTACTCTGGGCAGGAGGTGGTGGGATGGTCCTTTAGATCAGTTTACCAAAAAATTTATAACTGAATATTTAGAAAAGATATACTGTCTGTCCTCAAGTGTTCCATCCCATGTATATGAAGACACTAAGTTGAAGGACTCAGTATGACCTTTTATTAAAAGTTGTCACAGCAGTATATCTTCCTGGTCCTTGAGGTTCTTAACCAGAAGAGTTGGAGCTGAACTAGTTGGTGAAAAAGCAAAATTCCTTCACTGAGTTTATTTCATGTAGAAGAAACTTCAATATGGAAAATAACTTTAGAATAAAGAAAACCCCAATTTTAGTCTTTCATAGGTTGTGGATATCTGGGAGGTGATTCAGAGAAGAAATCAGGAAGAAGCTAAGACCTTAATGACAGGGTTTGGATAAAGCATGATAGATAAATGACTTGATATCAGTCTTTTGATTATCTAAAAGAGGACATGACTGACGTCCTCAGATATCCCAGTAAGAACAACCTGGTCATTACTCTTCAGATGATTACTTGAGGTGGTACTTTCCAGAAAAGAAGACCATTTGACATTAGCATGTATTGTCAAGGGAATTTGTAAAGTGTCTTTTTCCTAAGTTCTACAAAGTTAGGCAAGACATCTGGGGAAGAGGGTTGGATGAAACCCAGTGACTACATATAAGAACTGAGCATGTGGGACTTCCCTCGTGGTCCAGTGGTTAGGATTCGGTGCTTTCACTGCCGTGGCCCAGGTTCAGTCCCTGGTCGGGAAATTAAGATTCTGCATGCTGTGTGGCACGGCCAAAAAAAAAAAGAACTGAGCATGGAAGAAGTGAGTATCATCAAGCACCCATCTAACCCTAAGAAATCAAGCAAATGACCAAGAATGTGGAAAAAAGAAAATATATCCTATTCTCTAAAAACAAAAACAAAACACCATAAAACAACAACAAAAAGATCAACAAAATCAGGAGGTAAAAAGGAAATTGCCTTAGTCTGTCTCCTAGCATTTGCAGAAGAGAACACGCTGTTTGCATCTACAAGGACTGAAAGATACTATCAAAACTTATCAGTTTATGGGGTCACATTTCCTGCCAGACTAACCTAATTGTCTTTAACTCACTTTTAATCTGAGTGGGTGTGGTGAGAACTGCTGATGTTGCTTAACAGCACTTGGTGTTGGTGTTAAATATAGAAAATTCACAAAAAGATTCTTATCTACAGAAGAATGGAAAACATTGTTACACATGATGAAAGAGTCGGAGAGAAAGGAAGTTGGGAAACGTCCCCCATCCTGCCGCACATTTCATCTATGAACAAAGCTCTGACTGGCCTCAAAGGAAGCTCTGTGCCAAAAAGAAATAGTTGAATATGTAGTGGGGACTGAAAATCAGATCTATTATGAATAACATTACCAAAATATATATGTATGTATTACCTGAAGGTATGGTGGAAAAATGACACACTTCAAAACTGAAAACAGGATAACTAAATATTGTTGAGGTGCAAAGAGAATCAATTCTGAACATTATAACATTTAATATAACAGAAAAAAGATTTGAAACAAAAAATCACAAGAAAGAGCTTTTCTTTAAAAATAGCAGTTTTAAGACTTTAACATGCAATTTTCTGTGACCCTAATTCTCATACTAGCCTACACATCAGTTGGCTCTTGTTAGTATAGTTGAAGATGGAAAGACACGTTAGAGGTTCTCTCTTCTCATAAACCTACCACATGACAGAGCTCACCTCTAAAAACAGATGAAGAAAACAAAGGCATAAGGCATATATAGCAAAGTATTTAAAGACTCCCCATGTCAGCATATTGGGTAAACAACCACTGGCATTACTTATAATTGGAGTTACTGTCTACGAGAGTTGTTAGAGTTGATAAGCTTTAACACATAAGAATAACCACTGTACATCCAATTTTTGAGGAAACAACCCTATTGTCCTTGGGCAAGTATATCTCTTTGATATCCTTTAATAAATCACATTTAAAATTTTTGGTTTAGAAAATATAATCATGGTAATTAGACACCAAAACCAATCATACAATTTCTTTACATACCCCTTGCTTTACACTCTTTACATACAGAAAAACTGGAGTTAATGGTCTGAATTAGATGTAACTTTTACCCAGAGAGAATCTGTGAAAATTCGATTCAAAACAACAAATTTTAGCAAAGGTCTACTACCTACCTGGCTCTAAGCTAAGGGAAAGCAATGCTGAAGTTATTAAAACCTCATCTCAGCCCTGCATGAGCCTACAGTCTGGTAAGAAATCAACATGCCCACTTCCATAGCTTACAAGACAGAAAATGATACAAAGCACTTCAAGAAGACAGAAGAGAAAGAGTTATTTCTTCTTGAGGTGGCATAGGAGTTGCCATTGAAGGACAAAGAGAAATTTAAAGAATCAGTATAATTCCAATAGTTAGATGTGGTGGCCAGGAAAGAATCAACATTTCCCATGTGAATGAGCTTATTAAGGAGAGCCATTAAGAGAAAACACAGAGAGAGAACTGATCAGAGATTGGTAATGAGACTGGTGTTTCAGGACTGTGGGATGCTTAGTAAGGGATAACTACCATGCACTTTATTAGGGCTGGATGGGTAAGGCCCCTTGTCTATTATACCAAATAATTTGAACTTGATTCAACAATCAAAGGGGAAGAAATAGAGTTACAGATGTAGAAAACAAACTTATGGTTACCAGGGGATAAGGGGGCAGGGGGAGGGATAAATTGGGAAATTGGGATTGACATATACACACTACTATACATAAAATAGATAAATAATAAGGACCTACTGTAGAGCACAGGGAACTCTACTCAATACTCTGTAATGGCCTATATGGGAAAAGAATCTAAAAAGAGTGGATATATACATATGTATAACTGATTCGCTTTGTTGTGCACCGGAAACTAACACAACATTATAAATCAACTATACTCAAATAAAAATTAAAAAAAAAAATCAAAGGGGAATCACTTTTTTTTTTGGCCTCTCCACGTGGCTTGTGGGATCTTAGTTCTCCAACCAGGGATTGAACCCGGGGCCACAGCAATGAAAGCGCCGAGTCCTAACCACTGGACCACCAGGGAACGCCGAAGGGAATCACTCATTTTTTGAGGAGAGGCATAAGTTAACTAAATAGGAATTTTAGGAAAATTGACTTGGCATTGGGTTATAAGAGAATTGAAGGGAGAAAGCTAAAGACCAGTTCAGTTAATGCCATAATCTTAGAAACAGGCAATAAAGGCTTGAACTAGAGGGGGAAAATGGGAAAGAGTAGAAGCCAGAAGCACTGGAGAGGAATAAGCAATAGGACTTTGTGCCTCCTGGATATGAGGAGCAATAGAGGGAGATGATGACTGAACCATCCTGGGGAACAGGAAGGATGATGGGCAGTGATGACAAGGAGCCTAATGATTTTGCTCCATCTTTTGATCTGAATTTCACTGCCACCACTCCAGTCAAGATCCAGCAAACTGTGCTCAACCTCTGACGTCCAAAAATTAAAATCACACTGGGAAATCTAATTCTCTCTTTAGCCCACACTACAGAAGCCATTTTCAATGGCAACTCAACAAGTGTCAAGATTCTGTAGCTTTCCAAAAACAGTAATTCTGAAAGCCACACTAAATGTACACCCTGAACTCGACTAGATAATTGTGTCTGACCATCCCTTTAGACCAATGTCCAATCAGAGAATCTGACTTGAGTATCAAGAGGCTGTCGTGAAATTCATGTTTCAGTTGCTTTCTCTTCCTATATCAGGCAACCCCCAGTGGTTACCAAGAGGTTATGCTCTACCAAAGAATTTTATCAATAGGGGAAGAACTTGGTCAGTGATAGGTAGGCAGCTGGAGGTTGGCCTTTAATGACCTATTCAAAAGCAATGGTTTAAAGTAGTTTAAATGTTAAAAATAATAATAAAGCATAAGCCACCACCTGACCTCCCCTCTTAGCACTAAATTAAAGGGGGGATGGAGTCAAGCAATACTCAGGATATCCACTTGGGTGGAGATGTCAGTAGGTAACATGACAGAAAGCTTCTACAGGTAGCCAGACGTATTTAGCCAAAGACGTTGACCTTGTCTGTCTGATAGTTTTCCAAATACACTTAATTGTGAGTACAACAAGCTTTTTTTCCATTGTATCTCTGGTTCTAAGCCCTTGCATCATCACTGAACCTTAATGACTGCTTGTTCCAACTCTATCGAAGCCAAAATGGGAAGAAGAGCAGAGCCCTTGGAGCTTGCATGCCCCAGTTAAGACTCCTCTCAGGGAAGACCACAAGTATGTGCAGTACAGTTGTACGTGTGCATGTGGTGGGGGTCAGAGATTATTCCTAGGGGCCAAGTTGGTCTGAGCTAGGTGTCAGTTCAAACGACACCAAGAGAGAACTAATATGTCAATTTCCAGTGAGCAGAGGAGGTTGAGAGCTGAGTGAGGAAACCAAGTGTGAGAAGATGAAGGGTAGTTCAGAGGAGATGACGGAGAAACAAAGACAAAATAACATGTAACAAGAATGGGTTCTGAAACAAATTCTGTGAACAAGGGCATCCATCCTATCTCCACCTCTCTCTTTTGCACAGCTTACTTTGCTTGGCTTGGTCAAGAAACGTGTTTTTCAAAACCAGACCTCAGCTGGTGTTACAGACTAGTTTCAGTACCAGAAGGCCAACATAGATACTGTCAGTGCTCTGATAGTCACCTATAATATTTATCCCCCCCAAGGCTAAGACTAAATAAGACACAGCCTTCACACTTGGCTCTCATCTTTCCTACCCAGAGTTTCACCTTCATACTAATTTAACCACTGCCAAACATGCAAAACTTTTGAGCAGTGCAGGTGAGCTTCACTAGAAAGGGGCAGGGCTTTACGCACTGACCGTGGTTCCTAGAGGATGCACAGTTTCAGTGCATCTGTTCACATGAAACTGAGCCTAGCACTGGCCCCTCTTTCCCCTTCACAATCAAAATGGCACTTCTCAGAGACCTCCTGGACAAAGAAGACAGCTCAAAGGCATCTACTAGCTACCCCAAGGGAATCATTTCATAAGCACCTTTCCTAGTAACCCCTAGCAATTGTCCCTTGTGAGATCTTATACCCTTTTGAGATAATGGACAGCATATTCGCAAGCATGAGCCACCACCTCCCCTCCCTTGTTAGCCCAGAGCAGTGCAAAGAGCTGCCTCCTCCCAATCTGGATTCAACAATTCTATCTCCTAGACATTAATTGAGCACCTACTGTATACAAATATAGGAAATAAACGTTTGGACAATAGAGCGATGGATCTAAAATAAAAAGATACTTGTAACAAGTTGTATTTTCCAAAGATGGCCTCACCCATATAGCTTATCCCACACAATCTACTTAACAATGTGACTTTTGAGAGGCAGGGTATACATTCTTTCCCCTTGAATCTGGGTAAGCCCATGGCTACTGCAACAATGATGTTATGTGGCATCCAAGGGTAAGTTATAAAAGAAAATACAGCTTCTGCATAGTTCTCTTGGGATGCTTGGAACCCAACCACCACACTCGCGGAAGCCAAGCAGCTACATGGAAAAACCATGTGTAGGTGTCCCAGCCGCCACCTCATCTGAGGTCTCACTGACAGCCAGCATCAAACACCACACACGTGAACAATTGAGACTTCAGGTAATTGTAGCCCCCAGCCTCTGAGCCACCCCAGCTGATGCTGAGTGCAGCAAAGGTGAGATTTTCCCAGTGAGCCCTGCCCAAATGGCAGATCTGTGAGCAAAATAAATGTTGTCTTTAGTTTAAGCCACTAAATCTTGGGATTATTTGTTACTTAACAATACATAACCAGGACAGCACACATAGCATGACCTCAGAGAGCTTACAGTCAATTCAGGGAAATAAATATGTTCACAAATAACTATAATATGTCAAGGTATGACACAAGTACCTTAAGGGATCCAAAAACTAAAATGAATATGTATGCATATGTGTATATATCTTGATTTATGCATAGACAATTTTGAAATACATAAAAAATTAATAATAGTTACCTCTATGGAGTAGCCCTTGGGTGTAAGGGATGGAAGTCTTCTTTTTGTTTCCCTATCTCTTTGTATGTTTTAGTCCTTACCTTACACATGCACTTACTTTTGTAGCTTCAAAAACAGTTTAATTTGTAAAATAAAGATGAAATAAAGAGGAAAAGAGCTAAACAAGTGCTGCTGGTACCCCATGAGGACTGTGCTAGGGACCCCATGAGGACAGGAGGCAACCAAGCTGCTGGGAATCACTGCATTTTCTCTCTGTGTCCCAGTTTTCACATCTATATAAAAACAGTACCAACCTCATATGGTTTTTGTGAAAATTAAAGTGCTGTAGAAGTACCTGACACAGTAGCAAGCACTCAATAAATATTAATGAAAATAAGATATCCTGAGTGGCTGAGCACTGGCTCGGCATGTGGACACAGGGTCACAAGTGGCAGAATCAGACAGTGGCTTTAGGAAGAAAGACATTCTCTCTCCTCCTTAGATTAAAGGATAAAAAGGAACCGGCATTCTTACGTGCCATTACAAGAGAGAATATAAGATGACTTTGATAACAATGTTAGAACTTCTGCAAATGCCACATTGACTTACATTTTCCAACATGTTAAAAGACCACTAAATTAAAACTTTCCACCCCACTTCCCCATTCTTCTTCCCCTTCATGGTTTTCATTGAGTGTGACAAGCTGTCTGTATATTACAGATGACTGCCTTCCATAGGAGGCCAAGGAGACTAGGTGTTTACAGTAATTTTGCATCTAACGTTTAGCTTCTCCCTGTATTTTGAGAAACCGGTTATTATCTCAACTATGGCAAAGGAACACCAATCTTTCCATTTGTTCTCATATATAGTTTTCCCATTCAAATTATCAATACATAGTATGGAGTAGGTCACCCAAAAGATGGAGTGTTGTAAGTCATCTTCTTCCTCCCCAGAGTGTCCCATGTTCTAAAAAGTTTGTGAAAATGTGATCTAGTTCTGAAGGGCTGGAGTTGTCTAAAGGAAACGGAGGAGGTGAAGTTGTCCATGAGATTACATGGTGTGAGAGCATAACCATGGTATTTCATAATCGACAATGAGTTGTCTTAAGTTTTGTAGATTTCAGGGTAGTGGCATCATTGCTCTGCTTGCTAAGTCACATGACTAATGAGCAGTTCCTCTCTGACTCAAGGACTTCTGTTGTTTCCTGTTTGGTTTAACTTAGCTAAGTATCTTAGAAACCGATAAAATATTATTACAGCTCCTTAAAGATGGCTGGACTTAATGTTTTTTCTTATGAACTAGGTGTTTTACCTCATTCAAATTACTGGCATTTCAGAAAAATTTTTTTATCTCTATTTTCCTTTCTTTAACTTAAAGATGATTCCAGCTTCTCAACTGCAAGAAAATTCTCTATACTCACAATGAATTAACCCTCTTCCCAAAAAAGTAAAACTTTCCAAAGAAAAGAGAAACCATGCTAAATGTCAAGAGCCAAATGGTTGCATTTTACTAAAATTTAGCCATTTAAATCCCTTTTGATATAAACAGGGATGAGATTAAATAAACCATGAGACTGGCTAAATAACAAACAAAATCTGGCTGACTCCATCACTGTGTAGTGCATATGAACAAATGTGTGTATGTGAATTGTAATGAATACGGAGTGTGGACCGGACAAATTGAATACTCAAAACTCTTGCTGATACATTGGGTAGAATTGTATAGGGGCATGAAGCATCCCGAATTAGCTCTATGTGAAGTTCTTGAAGGGGAAAAATTTACCTATAAAGACTTTGTGACAACACTTAGCTGGGACTTCTGAAAGCTGGTCCAAGCCAAGAACAAAAAAAAATGTAAACAAGATTTATGGGATACAACAGTCAGCCACAGCCCTTTTCCAGGCAATTTCCCCTTCTATTTCATGTCTCCGTCTATGGCAACATTCTGAAAAAAGAAGTAGAAGTGATTCCCTTTGATATCTTCTAAGTACCCTTTTATCTCACGCCTTTAGCACCAGTGGTGCTTCAACAAGAAGGCTACTCAGTATAAGATGACTAAGGTCTGAGGATCTAATGTACAACATTGAGACTATAGCTGATAACACTGTATTGTACAATTGAAATTTGCAAGAGTGTAGAACTTAAATGTTCTCACAAAAAAAAAAAAAAAAAGGTAAACTTGTGAGGTGATGGATATGTTAATTAACTCAATGTGGAGAATCCTTTCATGATTTATACATATAACAAATCATCACATTTTACAATTTCAATATCTTACAGCTTTGTCAATTATACCTCAGTAAAGCTGAAGGAAAAAAGAGAAGTCTATTGAGGTTGACAGTACTTCAAAACAAGAAATAGAGCCCCATTAATCCATGGCCTATAGCTAAATACACCTTCTATTCGTAGCTTCCCAGGCCATACCTCTTCCTCCATCACTGAAAGTGCCTCTTCAGTGACCTGGTTAGAACCAATTTGACACTTGCTCTAACTTTATCCCCTTGAAGTAAGGAATCTCTATAATCTTTCTTATCTATCCACATAGCACAGAGAGTAAAAATTTAAATTTGTTTTTGTGTTCTTTCTTATTTTATGTATTCTTACAATAAGTAAAAAATTATTTTCATAAAAATGCTTTTTTTACTAATAAAACTTTTATAGCAGCACCAAAGCATCAGTATATTTGCAGGGTTACATAGGAACTGCTGATGTAAATTGCGTTGATCTGATAATCAAAGCACCTGTCTCCCTGTCCCCAACCAGGGTGGTTTCAACTACAATACTTCAGATCATTTTTTCTGGCCAAGAATTAACAACTCTAAGCCCATAACAACCAACACTCAGTAAACAGTACAAACGAAAACAAAAAATAAAACAAAACAAAACAGAAAATTAATGCCTAATGACACCTCTGCCCCAGGATGGAGTATTCAGGCCTCCCCACTGATTGCTGACTCTGGAGTCTGACATTGTTTCTCCACCAATGGGGCCCACTTGGCCTCAAGAAGACCCTTTGCTTGCCTTGTGTTATGGACTGCATGTTTATGTCCCCTCCAAATTCATATATTGAAACCCTAATACCCAATGTGATGTTATTTGAAGATGAGGTAATTAGGCAATGGTAGGTGCTCTCTCTATATTTGCTAAAAGAATGATTGAATGCTAGAGGTGGAAGCAATGGTGGAAGGGTTTACATCAGAGGTTAATAGCAACAAGAATTCCAAGAGGGAAGAGAGGGACTTATGTGATATGGAGTAAAACCGCAGGCTAATACAGCTCCACACTTCTAAAGAGACTTAGTGACTCTAGAGGCATCTGAGCCTACCTATAGACATTCCAACTTTAGATTAGCATTTTACAATTGTTTGCGACTTTTATATTTACAAAGCAGCAGCCAAAATCATAGCTGAACTACCAGTAGGTGTGTACCCACTGAAAGATGAACTGGCTCAAGTGATGAGATACTCCTGTAAATAGGCACACCACCACTTGCGTTTAAAAATTTGGCAGTTGGGGTACAGTATTTGGTGGCAGGCAAAACTGCCTTCAGAGAGAAAGAGGAGATAGGAGATGAAACAAAGTGAGGGTGGAGGAGTATGAATTCACAGGCATCATCTCCTTGGCTCAGCAGAGCAAAGCAGCAAAACATTACATATGCTCTGATGATTAATGCCCTGGGACTCGGTGACATCACTCTTTGGAGATCCAACAACCAGAATGTCACATCCTGGGTTGATGGAGAACCCCGTGGAATCTTACTGAGTCTGAGGGGAAAGAAAATTCTCCTCTCTACATAATATAGTTCAACGATGACTCAATGGAAAACACAACTCTAAATACACTTTGTTTCTAGTCAAGTTCTTTAGACATAAATAATTATGTTCATGTTTTAACCAAAGAAACATTGATACCTCTCTTAAGAAGGAATTAAAAAAAAAAACACATTCTTTTCTATCATGCCTACCTAAATGGTCACTCACTGTTGGAATATGGGGTTAGGTGGTGGTGGGCAGGCTAGTTAGTGCAAGAGAGGACAGGATGAGATCCCAGAGTAATCTGAGGAGATAGAAGCTGAACTTATAAACTTGAGTGTGTGGATCAGGGATCCAATATGCTGAGAGCAAGCACATAAGAGCCTGACTCTGGAAGGGTTTGATTAGAACCAAGAGGTCCAGTTGAGAACTGAAAATGCAGGGAAGTAAATTCTCTTGGCCATGGTGCAGAGCCTACAGCCAAGAGATAAACACATCCAACTTCAGGGGAGAAAAGCATTTAAGAATATACTTAGACCTTCAAATGCCTCCAAGACAGAGGAGGCCAATTGATGTGAGCGTAGGAAAAGTTGGAAACTTCTGTATTTTTAGACTATAGAGAAATAAAAGCAACAGTTAATAGACAAATTACATCTACGTTTGCTGCTGCTTCCTCAAAATTTATAATATAGCATGAATTGGAAAGCATGTTCCTGGACTTAAACAAAATATAGAGAAAATGCTAGAGACTGAATTCCAAGACTCATTTCTTTGAAAACATCTTAACCAGACATTTTAGAGGTAAATTTGAAAATCTACATGACATCTGTAAAAACATGAGTTTGGGCAGAAAACTAGTTTGTTTTAAGAAAACACTTTCATCAACATATCCCAGGGGATGGATTGGCTTCCCAGTGGTTGAGCGAGAAGCAGAGGTCTGTCCTTGCGGTTGTTCTATTGACTCCGGTACTCTGAAGGAGCTGGCCAAAAACATTAATTTTTCCAATATATTTATTTGCTCTATGCTCCATTCCAGCTCTGCCAGGATATCAGATCTGAGATAATATCCATGTGCCTTTCACCATTTTCAATGATCTGCCCTTTTATCCTTTGTCTCTGTATTGCACCCTGTATTTCTTTTTTCTTACTTAAAATTATTTTCCTAATTATTATGTCTGTTTGTTTTAGGCAGTTTGTAAAATATAAAAATCCTTTCCGGGGCTTCCCTGGTGGCTCAGTGGTTAAGAATCCGCCTGCCAATGCAGGGGACACGGGTTCGAGCCCTGGTCCGGGAAGATCCCACATGCCGCAGAGCAGCTAAGCCCTTGTGCCACAACTAGTGGGCCTGTGCTCTAGAGCCCGCGAGCCACAACTACTGAAGCCCGTGCACCTAGAGCCTGTGCTCCGCAACAAGAGAAGCCACCGCAATGAGAAGCCTGCGCACCGCAACGAGGAGTAGTCCCCGCTCTCCGCAACTAAAGAAAGCCCGCGCAGAGCAACAAAGACCCAACACAGCCAAAAATAAAAATAAAATAAATTTTAAAAAAAATCCTTTCTGTCACCAATTATCATCATGGACATTTATCATGACCTTTCTAGTCCTTTTCTTATTGTTATTAATTTTAACTAGATGAGACAATTATGTATAAATAATTATATATCCTCTTTTATTACACAAAGCATTATCTAGTAACTGTTTTCTTTTCTCACTAAGAACTACTCACAACATGATTTTAATTGTGGTGTGATGGTCCATCCTATAGCTGTACCATAGTTTCCACTCATTACCCACAAATTCAATTTTATTAAACATTGTTTCTAATATTGCACTATTAGAAATTAATGATGTTATAAAAATGTGAACATAAATCTTTGTCCACATAACCATTTTCTTAGGACAAATTCTTATATGAAAAAATATTGGTTTGAAAAATATGGCTGTCTTTAAGGCTCTCGATGGATGTTGCTAAATTATTGTCAGAAAATTTCAACATGAAATCGTCCATCCATCCTGTAGAACTCCTGATAACCTTGATTATTATCAGTTAAAAATATTTGCTAAAATGTGCTCTGTGAAAACTGCTACCTAATTTTTGTTTTAATTTGAATTTCTGAAAAATTTGCCTTTCTTATATTACAAAAGAAGGTATTTTTCATATTTTGTTAACAATTTGTTTCCTCTTTTGTGATTTTCTTATAGATATGTATGAAAAACCGCAATTTCTTTAATGTGTTAGTTGTTGTTTATCTTTTCATTTGGTGTATAACATTCAGAAACTTTTTTATTTTATCCATCAATCTTTTCCTCTGTGATTTCCTTAATTGCTTTTAAGTTTAGAAAATCCTTTTCCATCTAAAGATCAGATAAATATTAAAGTATATTTTTTCCAAGTTATTTTGGTTTAGCTATTTAGACTTAACTTTTTAATCTATTTAGAATAAAATGGGTAATTATTTTAGGGGAATTCACTAAACTGAATTTATTTAATCTAAATAATCAGTTTCCCCAAAATAGCATTTTAAATTACCCATCCCCTATCTCACTGATATATGGTGCTTCATTTATCCTATTAAGCTTTTCGTTATTCTCTCTTATTTATCTTTATTATATTAATAGCTCTGATCTTTAGCTGGTACTGGTGCTTGTTCTCAGATTTCAACTCTACCCCTTACTAGCTATCTAACAATAGACTAGTTATGGCCTCTCTGTGACTCAGTTTCCTTATCTGTAAAATAGGCATACCAATATTACTTCCATCATGAGACTGTCATGAAGAGTAAATTGATTAATAGAATAAAGAACTTAGAACAGTGCTTGGCACGTAGAAAGTGCCACAGAAGTATTGGCTATTACTGTTGTCATTGTTCTATGTTAGCAGTGCAAGTCCTTCTTGTAACCCTCATCTTTCAAAATTGTCATACCTCCTTTATCTGTTTTTCTTTTAGATAACCTTTATTTTCAAATGAAAATAGATTAATTTTTTCTGATAATAAAAAATGCATGTCTATTATAAGAACATTTTTCAGAAAATGCATAACTATAATTTTAAATCACCTATCATACCACCACCAAGAAATACATGTTCTTAACACCTAGCTAGAAGATTTCCAAATATTAACTCTTTATTAGTTGGGCACAACCTCTTATTTTGATAGAAGGTAGTCTGAGAGACTGAGGCACAGAATGGGTGTCTATAGCTAAATGTGAAAAAGTAACATAATAGGCAAATGTGAAGTTTGCCCAAGGGGCTACATTTCTCAGAGCTGCTATACCATGTCAAATTTGCCAGCTTCAATTCTGTCTTTCCCTGCTTCTTTTAACCTGGTTCAAAGACCAACTAAAATTGTGAACACAGAAATGAATGTTCTAGGAAAACAGAATCCCAAATTTGGGGGACTGCTGGTTTTTTTAGGTAATAATGAGTCACTGTAGAGTTACATCATTCAGAACAGTAAGTGTGGTGCAGTTTTCTGTGGCCTTGAAAGTAGCTGCGCTATCAAAGAGAAGGCTTCCAGGAAGAAGGGTCTCTACTCACCCACCTGTGCTGCTGCCTAGTCATTTCAGGATCAGTATCGATGACCATAAAATACAGAGGAGGCAGAAGAGTGAATGCATCTATCATTTGCTAGACATTCACTGTCCAAGGGGAGGAGTCATAAAACAAAGCATCCCTCAGTCCCACACAAAAGTGGAAAATCTGTTATCCATTTAGAAAGTAGACTTCTCTATTTTGGCCACCTATGACTGTTTATAATAATATTTCAATATAAATTAATGTTTAAGTAGACTATCTTTTACAGTAGTGTTAGGTTCACAGCAAAATGGAACAGAAAGTGCAGAGAGTTCTCATGTACCCCTTGTCCTCATACACACACAGCCTCCCCACCATCAACATTCCACACCAGTGTATTTGTTACCACTGATGAACCTACACTAACACCTCATTATCACCCAAAGTCCAGAGTTCACATTAGGGTTCACTTTGGGTGTTGTACATTCTATGGGTTTTGGTAAGTATACAATGACATGCACTCACCATTGTAATATCACACAGACAAATTTCACTGCTCTAAAATCCTTTGTTCTCCACTGGTTCATCTCTGTCCCCCCAGTCCTTGGCAACCACTGATCTTTTTAATGTCTCCATAGTTTTGCCTTTTCCAGGATATCATATAGTTGAAATTTGGAATCATACATTTTGTGGCCTTTTCAGATTGCTTTCTTTCACTTAGTAGTAATATATAGTTAAGATTCTTCCGTGTCTTTTCATAGCTTGATAGCTAGCTCATTTTTTTAGTACTGAATAATATTCCATTGTCTGGACATATCACACTTTATTTACTTACTGAAGGACATCTTGGTTGCTTTCAAGTTTTGGTGATTATGAATAAAGCTGCTTAAACATTCATGTGTAGGTTATAATGCGGATACAATTTTTCAACTCATTTGGGTAAATACCAAGGAGTGCAATTGGATCCTATGGTAAGAATATATTTAATTTTGTAAGAAACTGTCAAACTGTCTTCCAGAGTGACTGTATCATTTTGTATTCCCATTAGCAATGAATAAGAGTTCCTGTTGCTCCACATCCTGGCCAGCATTTAGTGTTGTCAGTGTTTTGTATTTTCACCATTCAAATAGGTGTGTAGTGGTATCTCACTGTTGTTTCAATTTGCAATTCCCTAATGAGATGATGTTGGGCATCTTTACAAATGTTTATTTGCCATCTGTATACCTTCTTTGATGAGGTGTCTGTTTCGGATCTTTTGCACATTTACTAATCAGATTGTTCATTTTCTTACTGTTGAGTTTTAAGTGTTCCTTGTATATTTTGGATAACAGTCTTTTACCAGATATGTCTTTTATGAGTATTTTCTCCCAGTCTGTGTCTTGTCTCTTCATTCTCTTGATAATGTCCTTCACAGATAAGAAGTCTTATATTTTATACCAATTAATTTTTGCCCCCAAGAGTGCACAAATGTAACAGGCTATTGAGGGCAAGTCTTTCTCTTACCCTAGATATGGCCTGTAAGGCCCCAATATTGGGATAAAGAAGTTGGATAACTAATGACTGGAGCCACTATCTCCTTCAAGTTCAGACTCCTCAGGCAAGTTCAGACTCATCAGTAAACTCTTTACTCAAAGTAAACAAAATAATATAATATTGCCGTTAAGAACAGAAACGCTCCACTAAAGTGATCATAACTGAAGTGAAGGAGTAGGACACTAACACACTTTGCATTGTATTTCTTTTTCTCTTTTTTAATTTCAAATACATATATAATTTTTCCAAGTCTCCAGATTTTTTTTGTTAGTTTCTGCTTTATAACAAAGTGAATCAGCTATACATATACATATATCTCCATATCTCCTCCCTCTTGCGTCTCCCTCCCACCCTCCCTATCCCACCCCTCTAGGTGGTCACAAAGCACCGAGCTGATCTCCCTGTGCTATGTGGCTGCTTCCCACTAGCTATCTATTTTACATTTGGTAGTGTGTATATGTCAATGCCACTCTCTCACTTCGTCCCAGCTTACCCTTCCCCCTCCCCGTGTCCTCAAGTCCATTCTCTATGTCTGTGTCTTTCTGAATAAAAATTAGGAGACTCTGAATCAAGGAGAAACTATACAGGATTATTATGAATGCACTCAGTACAGCAGATTTATGGTATATTAAAGGAGTAGAAACATGGGTTTTGGAATTAGAAAGACTAGATTCAAATCCTGACTCTGCTATTTGCTATGTCTGTGACCTCTCAGAATTCTCATGGAAGATGGCCACAATAACGCCAACTTAACAAGGTTAGTATAAGGATGAGAGATGAAATGTGATGAGCATAATAACTGTCAGATGATAGGTGTTCAAAACCTAGTGGCTTCTGTTATTTTTTTCTTCACTATTTATCATTACTCTCTATTATCATAGTTATTTATCCAGAGAACTAACAGCATTGGTAAAAACATATTTAAGTTGAAATTTGGAACTATGGGGGAAAAAAACACTAAAAAATTCATAGTTCAGGATAAACAAAATTCCTCAAAATAGCTAGCATTTGGTGATAACTTAGGTACCCTAGTTCGGGACTACTTTCCAGGTGTGAAAAATGCAAAATGAAATGTTTAAAGTGTTGGGATTTGACCCACCATCTCTGCCTTATCACAGTGTATCAGGCCTAGAAGGGCATTTAGAGAGGAAAGTAAGGCCCAAAGAGCTAAATGATTTGCCTGCAGACAGTCTGATCCTACCTCACCCCCACCGGTCCATATCCCTCATCTATTAACTTGTTGGCTGGTTCAGCCGTAGCATACATTCAAGTGCTGATAAATTTCATCTTTGTCTTTTAAGAAAGGTAATCAGTCCCATTTCCTCTACTCTTCATGCGTCATCTTGGGAGAGTAACTGGCAGCAGCCACATGCAAGCAAGCCAGCCGGTTCAGTACCACCGACATCCCACTGAATTACCAGAAAAGGATTTCATTTAATGACAGTCTATTTGATTTGCGGTCCCTGTTTCCTTCCTCCCTTTGACCATTTTTCTCTTCATTCATTAATCCTTCTATGTAGGGTGGGCGGCAGAGATGAACAAATCACTGAATTTGATGCATTTCACTCTGTTCCCTTTTAGATGTTCTTATAATGGTTTTCCCAAGGACAATCAATTAAACTATTGACTTAAATACTTTTTGGGGATCAATTATCATTCCAATTAACTGTGCCATCTGGGTTGTTCATTACCATTCTTGGGAAACATTTGTAATGGTGAGAAATTCTGTCTCCCAAGCTCATGTTTATTCATCTTCCGATCTAGGATCTAATATCTTTAGAACTAGCCTCCTGGTTGGTCCTGCCTTGCTCTGTCTGCTGCACACCATTTTCCTGGCCTCAGAGGACTTATTGACATTTCCTTCTCTCCCCACCACAAGAAGTAACGTTTACTAATTGCTTTGTTATGTGCCAGTCACTCTGCTAAGTGCTTTTTTTGCATTATTTCTTTAAATCCATGAGGTAGACAATAGGGTTCTCCTCTTTCTAAAAGGAGGAACCTGAATTTCAGAGAAGGAAAAAACTTTGCGCAAAGCCACAGGGGATTCAAACCCTGTCTGCATGGCACAGGCATTGATTACCTCTTCATCCAAGTTGCTCAGTCCCTCTCAGAGCCAGGTGGCTGGTGGGTTCTGAACCAACAGTCCTGTGATGAGATCAACAAGCTAGAGAAACCTGACACTTTTTTCTCAAAAGTGACGTCCTCCAACACCTACATCTTTTACAAAGTAAAGATTCCCAGGGATATCCGTCCCACCCCAACTGATGACTTCCTTAATCTGAATCACTAGACGTGACAACCTGGAACTAGTCTTTGAACACTTTTCATTCTAAAAAGTTTGAGATCCACTGCCCTGTGTCTTTCTTCTTTGACACCAAAAGTGTCCTTTAACAAAGCTTTCTTGGAGACAATGTCCTGACCCCTGGTGGTCTAACCCAGAAGCGTGACTACCCTGACGGGGCTTTGAGGGAATACTCTGTGATCTGCTGCTCACAGCTCGCCTTTTGGCTGCAACTTATTTGATTAAGTTCCAGCTGCCTCTGCCTGAGCTCTGATTACCTTATTCAGGCCTGTCCCACAGAAAGCACATAAAAGCAACTAGTTTGTGGACCTTTTTTTGTAGCAGCTACAAAAAGAAATACCTTTCGTGATCAATATATGTTTTTTAATTGTCATTCTTTGCAGATTGTACAGAGCTAAGAAGAGAGTCCCTGTCTTCAGAAAGGCTAGTGTGGATATAGATAAGAAAATAAGCAAGTCTTCTCTCCCTGTCTCTTACACACACAACACACACACACACACACACACACACACACACACACACACGGTAAATTTCCATTAGCTGCCTTACCCTG
The DNA here is from genome assembly GCF_965194825.1 of Balaenoptera physalus. NCBI lineage: Eukaryota > Metazoa > Chordata > Mammalia > Artiodactyla > Balaenopteridae > Balaenoptera > Balaenoptera physalus. The sequence continues at coordinate 52,187,342 of NC_138885.1, forward strand.
TCTTCATCATTAGAATATTGTGTTTGAGCTCTAGCACTCAGCCAATTTAAACTTGGCTTCTTACCAATTCCCTCTTTTCTTTTCTCTTAATAAGAACCTTCAACTTTCTAAATCAGCCTCTTCTATTTTTCCCTTCTTGCAGTAACGTCACACTCCTGTTTTTATTGGACCTTTCTAACTACTACCAAAAGTTGTCTGGATATTACAAATTCAACCTTTGCCTTGATAGAAGACATCCCTGTCATCAAATCTGCTGACCATATGCTATCAGAAAAAGTAGCAGAGACACAGTAACGAGAATATCAACAAAAAAGAGAGACCTAGTAAAAACAAGAAGTCCAAAATATTTAGGAAATAAACCAGAAAGAGCCAACCAGCTTACTCATTAAACACTTGAATAAGGAATTCCCAATAATAATTCCGTCAATATTTTATTTATCTTATTATAAAACACTTCATTAAAACTCGTTTGCTTCCTCCCCTCCCCCATATCAAAGACAAGAACATAATGAGAATCAACCGCATATTTCAAAGTCAGACTTACCATAGAAGCTTAGTTGGCAAATCTCAGTCAGAGGTCCCTCCTGGTCTCCACACCAGAGCATATGAGGTGTCCTCTAGTCTGCTGTAGATGAATTTACAGCCCCTGCAATGCAACAAGACACTGACATTCTGAAAAGGAAATTCGATCTCACCCTAACTCATGCTAACCTCCTCATCTTTCCTGAAGGGGGTTCCCATCTATTTATTCCAGGACATGGACAAACTGTTTAGTATCAAATATGTTACAAAGACAGAGAGAAACAACAAAAATTCAGTAATGCCTATGTGATCCTTGAGCCCTGTACAAATGGAAAATTAGGGTTCTTCATTCTATAATGAATTAAGTGGAGAAAGAAACCATTTCTTATCTGGAGTCACTCCCATCTAAATGTTTCACATGTGGCTTTTACGGGGACGCTAAGCTTTCAGAGTTTCAAATGCTACTTACTGTAAACTAACTACAAATTTTATTCCCCTTGCTTTTGTTTTCAGATTAATAATGATTGCAATTTAATTGGAAGGAACTTCCATAATTTATTCTGAACAAAATTTGAGACTTTTGGTTGACTTCATGCTGTTCAACTAAACCAGGCTTACCTGAGTTTTCCCTTTAAAGCAAAGCAGGCATCATTTACACGGTCTATCTTTTCAATAGAAAACCATGTTAGCTTTTATCCATATAACATTCATTTCCAGTCCCTAGAAACAATTTCTAGAGAGAGCAAATTTGCACGCATACAGCAACTAACATATAAATATGCATCATGGAAAATTTTCCACACACAGAGAAAACATCATGATTTGGTTTGGAAAACAAGTCATTTTAAAGTTGTGGAAAATAGGATCTGTTCCTGCCTTTAAGGCAAGATCTGCCCCTGATAGTCATTCTAATTATTCTGCACCTGTAACCGGCTTTCCCTGAATTACCTTGAGATATGCATTGTGTGTGATCAGTTGAAAGTTCATATATTGTAACCTGAAAAAGAAAAAAAAACTCTTCTTCTAGAATTTGTTCATAAAGGACAACCATTCTTAATAGAAAACAGCTTTTGTTTCCCAGATCACATTTGAACTGTTTAATTATTGAGTTTCTAAAAATCAAGGCAATTTTTATAGCAATAAACACATTGGAAAACATTGCAGCCTATGATTATCTATTGTGAGATAGAATCTCTGTTTTTCATCATCAAATATTTTTAAAAATTATAGGGAAAGTAATCATAACAGTTGAAATTTTTACCCATGTAAAAGAAACACATCTTGTCTTATTGAGTCCCTTCTAAAAACAACTCTAGTATTTTCTGCCAGTTACTAGTCAAGGTTCTGTATTGTGTGTCTAAAATCATATACACTTTAGAAACCAGCTGCTTTGGCACATGCTCCCAGTTGCCTCTCTGACACCCTCTATCTCCCCTTCAGGATCTAGTTTGATGTATCCTCACAGATCAACCTGCCTGTCCCAATAGCTTCTTCCATGGCTGACCAAGAATCTGCATCCCTCTATGCATCAATTGCTCTAAGTGTTATTAAAAGCAACCCAAATTCCATATTTCCAGAGTCTCTTGCGAGGTCTTAAAGAAATCTTTCTGGCATTTGCTCTGTCCCTACCTGTCCTGCAGGGCTGGAGGTACAGCTGGGAGAAGGCAGTGAGAGCGGTGTGGCTGCCTTCTGGGAGATCCTGGTGCAGCACAGAGCTGGGGGAGGGCACAGCGTGGGCAGCTGGAGGAAGAGGAGGAGGAACAATTTGGGTGCCACTGCAAACATGAAATGGTGCCAAAAAAAACACCATTCTTTTTCCCAAGAAGTTCAAAGTGCTTTGCAAACATTAACTCATAAGACCAAGTAGTCATGGAGCAATTACTACTTTATTATGCCCTTAAGGTAACCACTGCAAGCAAGGTCTTGAGGAAAGGGAGTCTATTCATTGTTTCATTAGACCACAGATATTTAATGAGTACCTACTATGTGCAGGGCACTGGCGGTAGAGAAACAAGCAAGGCAGCCAAGATCTGTGCTCCTCCAGGCTCTTATGCTAGTCTATGGCCTCTTGTTGGCACAATCAGGGCACTAAGAACCTGGCTACACTTTTCTTATCACACTTATTTACACTTTATTTTTGCCCAAATTGTTTAATGGAATGTGCTCCATCCTTCAGAATGCCTATAATGTGCTAAGTGCTGAGCAAACACACAAAAGAAACATTTTGTAACTTACATGTAAATCTCATTATGATGATAGGGATTAGGGAATATCAGTTCAAAGTGCTTTCTTTTAAGATGCCATGAACAAAGCTTTACCCTGAGCAACATGTCTCTTGCAAGTTTGTGGAATTACTATAGGCAGACAAGAAAGGTTAATATCAGTAATATCATTCCAGCAGCTTATATAAATAATTTGACTTTTAAAAATGATTAAGCAGATGAGCAAGCATATTTGGTGAAGTGGAGAGCCTTTATCTGATCTCTTTTTTATTTTATGTGACAAAACAGCAGGTCAGACATAGAAAGTGACATTTGTAAATACTTCTCCTTAGGCAGTGGACTCTAGATATTTTAAGGTATATGGTTATCTAAGACTAACTGGACCAAAGAGGCTGCTTTTTAAAAATGTGTGACTTTCTGGTGATTCAAAAGGGATTTAAGCTGTTGTGTTTTAAACAAGATAAGGATTCTAGTCTGTTCTGAGACTCACTCACTAACCCAACTTAGAGGTTGTTGCAGTCCTCATGCAGCAACTTACACATATTTTGAAAGGCAGAGGGAATTATAACACTACTTAAAACCCAACTTCCCTCTCTCATAAACACTTCTCTGACTAAACAGACTATCACAGAGGTATAATATTAATTCGTCACTCAAGTGTATTAGTTTACACACATACCCAGTGGAATTCAAACTCTATATCTTATTAGTTTAATAGCCTCTGCATTGGGCCCCAAAGTACCAGTCCAACCTCAGCCTCATCTCCGCATTATTTGCACAGATATTCATAATTTTCACTATATCTTACCTGGAACCCTCTCTATTGAAGGCTGCTCTTCACCCACTCTAACACATGCATATATTCACTCTGCCCACCTGGAAAATTGTTCAATTTTAAGATCCAATGATATCTTCTAGCTATTTCTTCCCCATTTTCCACACCACTAGCTTATCACGTATTTATTTATATAAGTATGTAACTAAAGCCTGCATATCTCATGGATATCTCATATGTAGAGATATTTCTTCATATGTTCAGCAACTAGCACTAAATCGTTGTTGAAGTAGAATTTCCTACAAAACATCAATATAGCACTTACTGAGGCTGGCAAGGTGATCAATTAAATTTGGGTTTACTCTTCAAGTGAAAGCACGAATGGGATGTTTAAAAACCCTTTATTATGCAGAGCTGCTAATAAAGAGAATAACATCAATGAAATAAAAAATCTATTATTTTTCTATTAAAAAGCTACTACAGTAATATCAACACCATTGTCATTCAGCTTTTTACCCTTTAAATGAGCCAGGACCATACTCTACTCCAATTATAATAATAACACTGAAGAGAAAACGACAGACTTATGGAACTGCTACAGGGGACGAGAAATAGCTAACCATTGACAGCAGTGACAATACTAGCTGAAGCTACTTATTTCTGGTTTCAAATCAAACAGAAGAATGGAAGAGAAGGATAGGGAAGGGCCCAAGAAAAAAGAGGAAAGGAGAAAAGGGAGGGATTATAATTCTGTAAAAGATTATTCTTCAAATTCATTTTTGCCATTTTTCTCTTTATGAAAGTGAGAAAAACAGATGTTCTTATAGGTTGTACAGAACATAGTGATAGGCAGTTGAAGATAAATTCTACTTAGTAAAAACGTTCTGTCTCTAGAGTTTTTTATAAAAATTATTTGCAGGGCATCCTGCTTTCTTTTCATTCTCTGGATTTGAAATATCGATGATCTGTTTTCTAGTTTTACCCAAATACATTTCAGGAAGTCAATAATTGAACAATGTTGGTTTGTACGTTTGTGTGAACTCTTGTGTGTTCTGTTTTACGTAAACTTAGTTGATAAAGCGGTGGCAGGGTTTGAGAGGCTTGACTCTAATTTTGAAATAAGTTCTACTGTGGGTAAAATGTTATTAAACAGCGTTGCAGGCTACAGAGAAATCGTTCATGGAAGGAAGAATCAACCGAGGAAGCAAACTTCATTGTTGTCCTATTTTAAGAGATTGACACAGTCACCAGAACCTTCAGCCACCACCCCCTGATCAGTCAGCAGCCATCAACATCGAGGCAAGACCCTCCACCAGCAAAAAGATTACGACTCGCTGAAGGCTCAGACAATGGTTAGCACTTTTTAGCAATAAAGTAGTTTATAATTTAGGTATGCACATTTTTTGGGGACATAATGCTATTGCATAGTTAATAGACTACAGTATAAACATAACTTTTATATGCACTGGGAAACCAAAAAGTCTGTGTGACTCAACTTATTGTGATATTTGCTTTGTTGCAGTGGTCTGGAACCAATCCTGCAATATCACTGAGGTGTGCCTCTACTTTGTGTGTGTGTGTGTGTGTGTGTGTGTGTACTCTTGTGTGAACCTGTGCATAGCACGTATATTTAAGACCTCATACTTTCAGTGGGCACAGTGAAGTGCTTTCTCATTCCTTATTAGCTCATCTGACCCTCACAGCAACATTATAAGGTGGATACGTATCTTACAGATGAAGAAATTGAGTCTCAGATAGATTTAGTAACTTGCAGAATTAATATATAAATCCGGGCAGTCTGACGGTTCTCCCAAAGTTCTTCCTGTCATATACCATGTGAATACTTTAAAAATTATTAGAGATGCAGCTTTGATTCTTTACATTTCTTTAAAAATGCCAACATTGCACCCCTGTTTACTGAGCAAGAGGTATGCATATGATACACAAAGATTTATTTTTTTTCCTGGATACCTGGAAGTCTTCTAAGAAAGCCACATGTCATCCAGGGGATGCACTCCTTGATTAATTAGACCTCATCGACATGCAAGCAAATATTTATTTTCACATAAAACCCCAAACTTTCAACCTTCATTAATTCTTTAGCAGGCAATGCAAATTCATTTTTCCTGCCAAATCCAGCAGAGGGCAGGATGCTTCCACCAACAGCCAGCTAGCTGGTGCCAACAGCCAAACCAGAGCAACTGCTTGGTAGAGAGTGTTCTACCTTTAGAGCAATCATCATTTTCTCACCTGGATCTGATAAAGGGTGTACGCTTGAGCTGCGAATAGTGGCTGTGGGATGTGGCCTCGGAAATGTCAGGAAAAGTTTTGCCTTGGAGGTTGCCCATGTTTTGTTTGGGACTTGAAATTAAGATACCTGGAAACCAGCCAATTCCAATTATCTTCCTGAAATATCTTTCTGAAGAGGCTACACTAGGGAATTAATTTAAAATGTGGCATGATAATTTCTGTTTCTGGTTTTAGGCTGTCTGAGGTCACAGCTGGGCTATTACACTCACATGTCCTGTCTCAGGTCGTCCACCTCAGCCCACCCTGCACCTACCATCTCTCTCTGTCTTTCAAAACTTCTCATGACTTCCCACTGTTTGCCCTCCCCTGCCTGTCATTACTGCACAGTCCCCACTGATAGGGGCTAATGACCCCCTGCTTGCTAATTCAAATCCTCTCTCTCTCTCCCCAGGCCCAACTCAGGGGCCACGTCCTCTAAGAAGTTTCTGGAGATCCCAGCCCCAATGATCATCATCAAGAAATCTTCACCAAATGAAATACTAGGTGAAGGTTTTATACCAGGTCTTGGATCTAAAAATGTGTTGCCCGTTCCTCCTACCCCAGGCAGTCGCATGGTCAATGCAAAGTGGAAGGGAGCAAGGATAAGAACCACAGCTCACAGGAGGGATAAACCAGGGCTTCTGAAGGTGGTAGAAAAATTGCAACAATCTGCTAGAGTTTTCAAACTATGGACTGGAACTTTGTCGTTGGTACCGCAAAGGTTTCCAGAGTCGGGTGGTGGCTGGGGAAGGGATGCTGTTTCCGCAGGCTTTCCATCACTCTCCCACACACTCCTCTCTCCACATGTCCCCCAGTGGAGCAATTCCATCTTTCCTCGTTATTATTTATGTACACCTCTGGACACTACATACAGATTTCCTTTAAAGAAAAGGGGCCTTTGAAAATAAGCAAATAAACAATCCCTTCATCAATAATCACAACAACAGCAAAACAAATTTTAAAAAGTTTGAAAAATCATTGCTTAAAAATCCAAACACCTTTCTTTACTCTTGAAGTAAACAAACCTGGAGAGGGAGAAAGACGGAGGTGGGTTTCTGGCTGGAGGGTGAGAGAAGTAAGACCTGAAGTAAGTCCAGTGGTTAAAACTCCGCGTTTCCAGTACAGGGGGTGTATGTTCGATCCCTGGTCAGGGAACTAAGATCCCACATTTTAAATAAATAAATAAATTATGAAGTCCAAGATGCTCTCCACTAAAAGATGGGGCTTGCATTGAGCCTGAAGGAAGAGGAAGCATTAAATAAAGGAATGAAGCCCTCAGCCACCAGTGGATAGAGCCTTCCAACCAGTGCAGCTACTCGGAGCAAAGTGAAAGACAAAATGTGTTTGCATGGGCTTGACCAGCAAAAGAAGATTAAGGTTATATTTTTCAGCACATTTATTGAACACTGACTATGTGTAAGGCAATGTGTGGGACAGAGCGGTGAAAGAGATAGACGTGCCACCTCTCTGTGTGCATGGAGCTTACATTCTAATAGGGGAGACAGACAGGATTGCAACTTGATAAATGCTGCACTGGAGAAGTACAGGGTGCTACAAGAGCATTCTTAAACTCTATGACCAGCAGCACTTCCTGGATTATTCATTTGACCCCATCTCTTTAATTATGCAAGAGATCACCTATATTCTAATAGCATAAAATCCTACCTGGCTCTCCAGAGAGCTTCCCCACCCCCAAGACAGGCTCTAATCCACGATCCCACCCAGTCTCTTCCAATCTGGGACTGTTCCTCAGCCTTTTATTTTCTTTGTCTTTCATGACCTTGACACTTTTGAAGAATACTGGTCAGTACGAACACTTCATAAAATGTTCTTCAATTTGGGTTTGTCTGATGGTTCCTCATAGTTACATGAAAGTTATGTGTTTTTGGAAGAACACCAAGAAATGATGTTGTGCACTTTTCAGTACCTCCTATCAGGAAATCCATGATGTCAACGTATCACATTATTGGTGATGTTAACTTTGGTCACTTACACTGGTGTCTGCCAAGTTTCTCCATTGTAGAGATACTACTTTATCTTTGTAATCAGTATCTTGTAGAGAGATATTCTGAGATTATGCAAATATCTTGTTTCTAATTATGTTTCTGCCTACTGATTTCAGCATCCATTGAGTCTTCCCTATGACAACTATTACTGGGCATTTGCGAAATGGTGATTTTATATTTCCACCATTCCTTCTACATTTACTGATGGGGATTTTACTGCAATGAAGAGCAGTCTTTTCTGCTGTATTTATTTATGTAGTCAATCATCTGTATTAATCAGTACAGACGCACAGATATTTATTTTATTCAGTGTGTTATAGTCCAATATTATCATTATTTATTTTGTTACCCAAATTATCCCAGCTTTGGCAACTGAGCTACTTCAGGTTGGTGTCCAAACTTTTCAATATGCTCCCATGATTTATTGAACACTTACTTTCTGGTACCACAAGATGATCAAGGATTACCTTAGGCTTTCTGCACCCAGCCCTGGATTCAGTCATTTTATTGAAAAATGGCACTTAAAAACCAAGTTCTGGGTACTAGGTATACTCATTACTGCTGGGGTGTCATTGCTTCTAGGTTTTCTAAGTGAACAGAGCAAGGAAATATATACATGTATACATATACAATTACATGTACATCTGTATCTATTTTTATATCTCCCTTTTTCTCTGTCTCTCTCTCCCCCATATATATTATATATACATAATTATTATAGAAAATTATTATAAATAAATATATCTATATTACATAATATATTATGTATATATATATAACTAGTAGTGAAACTGATACCTACAATGCTAATACCTGAGGTTCACTCTAGTCTTCTCCCTTTCCTCAGTTGTAACCCCTTTCTCTGACAGTGATAATTCTGCTTTCATTCTACAAAATTTATTTACTTATTTACTCACTTTCAGAATACACATAATTTCAGAATTACTAATATATATACCTCTGTGAAAAACAAATTTACTAAAAAGAGTACAATATTTGTGTGTAGCACTTTTGACTTTGGCCTTGTAGATTATATTCAAAATACTGTTTTTCAATATTACTTAGGTTTGTTATTTTCTTTTTTATCCCATTTGTTATGGTCGTGGTATTCATTTCTAGTACATTTACTAGTAATCATTTGTATTCTGTTTGGATTCCCACACATCCTGGTTAATATTAATTATCTGTTTGTTAATATGTGAACCACTACTTGGTTCTCAAAGTCAGAACTCTACAAGAAGGTGTGTTTACAGAAGTGTCCCCTCTCGTCCCTTCTACTCATTCCCTCTCCCACATTCTTCCTGCTCCATTCCCAGTCACCTCTGTAGGTAACCAATCACATTAAAGTTTTTAATTTATCCTTGCCATATTCCTTTTTGCGCAAATGAGCAGATATAGGTATAATTTCTTCTGTCCCCTTCATTTTTACTTGAAGGGTATCATACTATAGATATATTTTGGCACTTTGCTTTTTTTCATATGAAAGCATATCCTGGATATCACTACATGGGGGTTCGAAGTGGTATTCCTCATTCTTTTTTTATAGCTGCATAATGCTCTCTATCGTGTGGATGTATCATAGTACAGTTAGATGGTTTCCCATATTTTGCCTTTACACACAATGCTCAAATGAATAATATCGTGCGTTGTATTGCTAGAGATAGGTCTCCAAAATAAATTCCTAGAAACAGAACTGAATCAAAAAGTAAAAGCATATGTACCTTTGTTAAAGATTGCTAAATTTTCCTGGGGAGTTTTAATACCTGTTAATGTCCAAGCCCTACCCCCAGAGGTTCTTGTATAATTGAAGAGTGCAGCCAAGCAACAGTATCATTTTTTTAATACTTTCTACCACTTTATCAAGGCATAATTTACACTATAAATCCACATACTCTAAGTGCACAATTAAATAGTTTTTAAAGTAAATTTATAGATTTGTTCAAACATCACCACTCTTGGTATCTTTTCAAAGCTTCCTAATGATTCTAATGACAATCAAGGATTGAAGACCACTCAACAGGCCCGCTACTGCTGGTGCTTTTTGCTACCACAGAGTGTCGCTATTAAAGGCCCATCTGTTACTTGGAGGCACCAGGCTTTTCCTACACTGCAGTGCCCCTGCTGGTTTAGATCCAATGGAACCCGTTTCACATTGAACAAACTGCAGCTCAAAATCCGTTTTCATCCTTCAAAGTGGAATCAAAATCCCTAAGCTACAAAGGCTGCATTTGAGGGAGCTTCCAGCAAAAGTTACACACTTGCCCAAACCAGTTCTCCACTAGACTCGTATGCCGAAACCATGTCATTAAACCAGACTTCATTTGTGACTCCTTTAAGGATATTCTCTTTTTCATATCAATCGGTTCCTTCTATCTCGGCAACTAGCTGAGTACAACCCTAACAAAGGAGAAGCCAACATAAATTTTAAATGTCTCCCATGTGAGATACTCCTTTGAATGTCTCCCTTAAGAAGCACTCATACTGTTCCTTATATAAAGGGTGTAGCTACAGACTCAGTCTGGGAGATGTTGAAATGGTTTCCTTAAGTAGGTGATATTTGAACAGAGCTTTAACTGAAGACTGCTAATTAACCTGGTGAAACACAGGGAGGTGAAGGAGGACACACCCCAGGCAAAGCAAGATGCATATATATGCAAAGACCCTGCAGGAGGATAGAACAGGAAGGCTAGTGTGACTGGTGCACAGAGAGATGATGGGGGAACATGTTGCTAGATAAGACTAGACAAATAGACCTGAAGCCAGATCATCTGGGCTCGTTAGAAGCCTGAAAGAATTTGCTCCTAATCTTAAAAGCAGTGGAGTCCCACTGAAAAAAATATAAGTGCTGGATTAGAGGAAGATAGGGGGGAATTGCATGACATGACAATATTTACTAAGAAAAGTTCACTGATTGCAGCAAAGAAAACAGACTGGCAAAAGTAGCTAGTGGAAACCCATTTAGAAAACTAATGCTTTGAAACAGGGAGAAATGATTTTTTTAAAAACCCAGTGGGTGACTGGAGTGGTGCTAATATTGAGAAAAGCAATAGACTGACAGGATTTAATGACTGGTTGACTCTGGGGGCTGAGAGAAAAGCACTGAGGATGACTCAAGCTAACAGACTATACCACCCACTTCTCCTCCTTACTGCAATCATCTATGGCCCTCCTCATCATTCTTTTTAAACTTTTAGCTCTTACTTCTCTGTTGTTTTCTCCATCCTGTGATAATTCTTGATTATTTCAATATATGTGCAGAAAATCCTTCCATTTTCCTGGTTGCTTCGTTCCTTGATTTCCTCTCCTTCAATCATTTTGTGTTCGGTTACCTTAGCCACAGATTCCCATAGACATACACCTGACCTTTCACTACTATTAACTGAAATCCCTCCATAGTCTCATTAGCAAAAACTCCTCCTAGTACTACAACTCCAATAATTGTTTTACCCTATGTGGTCCTGTATTCCATTGATTCAATCATGGTTGCACTGTCCCTCATCCCATCATATTCTCACTTTCATTACTAAAAAGATTAAATTCCAGAATCAATTATTGCAATTACTCTCTTTCATATACTCTCAACTCACTCAGATCTCTCTCAATCTGTAGAATCTCTTGGCCAAGCCACCATTATGATAATTAAATGATGCCCTTTGAAGTTGTGTAAAAATAAGGCATATGCCAGGTATCTTCTGTTTTTCCCTTAAGATCTAATCTCTTTCCTTCTCCTCCCCACTCGATCCCCTGGGAAGCTGACCTGTAAGTACTATATCTACAGTGTTCTCATGCCCTCTGCTTTCAAATGTACAACCAATGGAAAGTCCTAGCAGGAAATAGAAGGGATAGAGGATAATAGAGTTCTGATTATTTATTTCACTGGTTCCATCCCTGCAATTCACCAGAGTTTGTCCATGTCCCTGACTGAAGTCAGTTCACCAGCCTGTTGTAGGGAATTCACTCTTCTTCTGAATTTTGGAACTCTCTGCTTTCACCCAGGCCTTCCATCTAGAGATGTTAGTAGCTCCACTGCTAGTAGACCTGTGTTCCAACATATCCCTGTAGTTCGACTGCACCCCACTCACAACTTTTGTTTTACATTTATTATGAAAATATAAATGACACAGTGAAATGTACATGAGCCAATCAACTTTGACAAACGTATACACCTAAAAATCCCACATTAGAATTAAAACATAGAACATTTCCATCACATCAGAACGTTTTCTCATGACCCTTTCCAGTCGGTACACTCTCTGCCACAGCAAGCACTGTTCTGATTTCTGTCACCATATATTTTGAACTTCTGTAAATTAAATTATATAGTTTTTATTCTTGCTTTTTGCTCTCAATATCACATCTATGAGATTCATCACATAGTTTTATCTGTGGTATGTCTCCTTTTACTGTGAATGTTATTCCATTGTATAAATATACTATTAATGATCTCTTCTTCTAGACATAGACATTTAAGTGGTTTCTAGTTATTGGTTTTTATACATAAAGATATTATGAGTATTCCTCTACAATATTTTTGTGGGCGTATGTTTTCATTTTTCTTAGATAATTAAAGAGGAGTGGAAGTGCTGAGTCATAAGGAAAACCTATATTTACCTTTATAAGAAATTGCCAAACAGTTTTTCAAAGTGATTGAATAATTTTATAACCATAAGGAATGCATGATGGCTCCAGTTGCTCCACGTTTTCACAACATTTGGGGTTTTCTATTGTCTTTATGCTTTTAGGCATTTTACTCAGTGTGTGGTAGTATCGCGTTGTGGTTTTAACTTGCATTTCTAATACTGAGCACCTGCTCATGTGCTTTTTGACCATTTGTCAGTCTTTGTCAGTATTTTGGGAGGTGTCCCAGTCTTTGTCCCAGTGGGGAAGGGAGTATTTATCTTTTTATAATTGAATTATAAGAGTTCTTTTTATATTCTCAGTGTAAGGCTTTTTCATATACATATATTTTGAAAATATGTTCTTTCATTTGTGCCTTGCTTAATCCACATTTTCTGTAGATCAGATAATAATATTGTATCAATGTTTATTTCCTATTTTGATCATTATACTACTGTGGTTATCTAAGAGAATGTCCTTGTGTTTAGGAGATACATACTGAAGCAGGTAGAGGTAAAGAAGCATCATGTCTGCTATATATATATGGATGAAAGAGAGAGAAAATGTTATAGCAAATATAGTAAAATGTTAACACGGAGAATCTGAGTGAAGGGTAATAAGGAAGTGTTTATACTAGCAACTTTTCTGAAAGTCTGAAATTATTTCAACATAAAATTTAAGAAAGAATTTATGATATGAAAGAAATCATAGGAAGAAAGTCTTTTAGTAAGAAGGAAGGTGTTATGGACTGAATGTGTTTTGGCCATGCCACATGACTTGCAAGGTCTTAGTTCCCTGACCAAGAATCAAACCTAGGGCCATGACAGTGAAAGCACTGAGTCCTAACCACTGGACCACCAGGGAATTCCTGGACTGAATCTTTTTATGTTCCCAAAATTCATATGTTGAAGCCCTAACACCCAATGTGATGGTCTTAGGAGGTGGGGCCTTTGGGAAGGTTTAGATAAAGCCATGAGAGTAGAGCTCCAATGATGGGATCAGCACCATTATAAGAAGAGGAGGGTAAACCAGAGCTCCCTTCTCTGCCATGTGAGGATACAGCAAGAAGGCAGCCATCTACAAACCAGGAAGAGTGATCTCGCCAGACACTGAATCTGCCAGCACCTTGATATTAGATTCCCCAGCATCCAGAACTGTGAAAAATACATATTTGTTTTTTAAGAAGCTATTCACTCTATGGTATTTTGTTATAGGAGTCTAAACTAAGACAGAAAGATTCATCAGACATGTACTGGTGGGAAGTCAAGTCAGATAAGGACTGAAGTACGTTGAAAAGGTATGTAGAAGCTAAATTGTAGAAGTTTTCAATGCCACCCTAAAGATAATTGATTATATTCCTGAGGGATACATTAACAATTATTGAACATTGAGACAATATGTGTGATGCACTATTTTAGGAAGATTAATCTGGCAAAGGCATTCTTGGGGAGACAAGAGACTAGTTGGAGGCAACAATTAATAAATAATTGCAACAACCCAGCAAATGAAGATTTGGACTTGGGTGGTAATGAGAATGAAAAAGAAGGAACAGATATGAAAAGCATTATGATGCAGTAGCTCTGGATGGGCCTTAGAAATCTATAATTTTCAAAACTCCTCAGGAAAGTCTGATACACAGCCAGCCTTTGAGACTAGAAGAGGTACCAGCACCATATAGTGGCATTAATGAAGCAAGAGCCCTGGACAGAGGAATCCATGATCAAAGGGAACAAGATTGATGCTAAAGAAAGTGGAAGGTTACCATAATAAAATTGTGGGTTTAATTATTATAAGACAGAGCACTTGAACAAAATGAAACCTCAAAGTAATAAATCCAAAGGGAATGTAATGAAGTGGACAACTTTATATTGACTAGAAATGAAGCTAGAGATTTGGATGGGGGCTGTTCAATACTGTTTAGGACAAATTTTTTTATATCTTTATTAAATTATAATGAATTCTAAGTTTTATTTTATGTATATTGGGGAGAGTATGAATTGATAAAAATATGTATGATACAATACAAGCTCTATCTACTCTTATTCTCTTTCTTCATCTCCCTCATTGGCCTGAACTGTAAAAACCTCTCTTGCATATTTCCTAAAGAATGAACCAAATGCCTGTTCCAAAGACCTTCTAGTTATACACTTTGTTCTCTGTAATGTCTACTTCATGAGCCTCTACAGCATCGCATAGAGTAGTGCTTTGTGCTCAGTGTCAAACAAAATGGAGTGAAGTCACCTTTCCAGAGTCATAGGAACAACATAAATATCCCTTTCTCCTGCCCCCCCACAGGATTCAAATAATCACTAATAATGAACATATTTTTAAGAAAATAAGGCTTGGCTAATCCAGACAGTAAATACACAAGCAAACAATGGAATACAATGAGAGCTACATCAAGTACTTCAAGGCGGTCAATAAATGGTAGCCTCCTCCCCCAACCAACTCCATCCACTATGTGAGGAGAGTGAAAGGTAGTAAAGAAATTGTAACTTTAAAATAGAGTTCATTTGTGTTCTTACTGCCAACCTCGATTCTCTCCTCAGGCAACAAATTTATTTCTATTGGGCCCTGTTGGCAACAAATTCATTTCTATTGGGCCCTGTTGGGATATAGAGTGTTTTACAAAAGGAGTGCAGAGAGGTTACAAAGTAACTTTCAGGAATATTTTTGCTTATTGTGGGAGGAAAGAGAGAGTAGGCCAAGAACTCTGGGAACAAAAATTGTCTCTCCCACTAATTCTACCAAGTAGAGACTCATAGTAGTTAATGAGCTGTTCTTTTAAAGTGCAAAGGTCTTACAGGGTTAAGCCTCACTTGCACCTGAATGTCATTAAATAAATAACCTATTTTAGCTAAAATTCAAGGCAGAAAAGTTTGTGGTAGGGGAAGGAGACATGAAGAAACTTTCTGAGGATTAGGGGAAGTGGCAGATTTCTGATAGCTAGAGCCCCAGAGGGCAGTGAGTATCTGAAACTAGGGAAAGAGATGGCAGTGTTTCCAAAGAGAAAGGGACAATGGCCAGGTTCAGTGTTGACATTTTGATCAAAGGTCAAAGAGCAGTAGATGTATGACACTCATATTCCCCCAGGACTTTCAGATGACTACAGTAAGATAGTCAGACTAATAATAATAGTTTCTCTTATTTTCATACAAAAAATTGTAATTCTTACAACAATTTTACAAGACAGACATTATATCATCGTTTCCTGATTGAGGAAACTTGCACACAGGGAAGTTATATAGCATGTTTGCGGTCACACAAAAACTCATAAATGTAAGAACAGAATTTGACTATAAATTTTTTGACAGCAAAATGTATCTTGTCTTCAAGGAAGGCCTCTACATTTAGCAGGCTACAAATCTCATCTTCCTTCTGCTGGGCTCAATCTTCTCAGTCTAGAGCTCAATCTAGTTCAACTCAATGTCTTTCTGGTCAACCTATGCCCTTTTACAGAAGGGTTTCAAAGAGTGGAAGGAACTCAAACTGTGGATTTAGGCACGCTGAGATCCACAACTCAGCTCTTCCACTTATGTGCTATGTGGCTGTCAGCATATTTCCTTGTCTGTAAAAATTGATGATCATACCTAGTTTACAGTATTCTTGGTGGTTATTTGAGTTATCTATTGCTGCATAACACACCACCTCACAATTTAGTGGCTTAAAAATGATATTTATTCTGTTAATAATTCTGTGATATGATCAGAGTCTGGTAGGGATAGCTCATCTCTGCTCTACTTAGTATCAGCTGGGGCAGCTTGAAGGCTAGGGCTAGAATCATGAAAAGGCTTAGTTACTCACAAGTCTGGCAATTGATTCTGGCTGTGGTCTGACCCCTTAGCTGGTGCAGTCAGTCAGAACATCTACATCTCCCGGTAGCTTGGGCTTCCTCACAACATGGGGTTCCAAAGATAAGCATTCCAAGAGAAAGAGCTGTTAGGTGGAAGCTCTATTTCTTTTTGTGCTCTAGCCTCAGAAGCCAAACAGCATCACTTTTTATAGCAATCTATTCTTTGAGGTAGCCACTAAGGTCTGCCAGGTTTTAGGGAATGGGATATATAGTCCATTAATGGGGGAGTGGCAATGTTCTGGAAGATCACTTGGGGCCAAAAGTAGAGTAGAGGCTGCTCTTGAAAACTAAAATATGCCATGATTAACTTCCAGGCCATACCAATTCACATCTCTTCCACAAGCAAAATACACTCACTTTCTTCCCCAAGACCTCTCTCCCAAGCTCATCAGGCTTAGACTTGAGGTTTAGGATCTTGTCATCTAAGTTTGATCAAGTTTTTTGGGTGTGGTTCCTTGGGTTAAGCACCTTGAGTGCCATTCCTCTTGATCTGCAGATCTGTGAACTAAAGACATGATTCATCAACTCCACATACACCTGAGATGCAATGATGTGTTAGACAGAGGAAAACCATTAAATGTACTCATAGTCAAAAAAGGTAAAATAGATGAAACACAGCAGTCACTGGTTCATAACAATTCTGAAATACAGCCAGGTGCATGTTACCAGTTCCCTGATTAGTGCTCAGTCCTACTACCAGGAATTCTCCATGACTCTTTGCTCTGCTTTTTGGGCTCTTTCCAAACACTGACTCATTTTTCTATTCCCTACAGTATAGGTTACCTTTGCAGTTGAGTGGTTTTTTAATCTGCTTACTGTCCATAGATTTTGAGGGGTCCAAATATATCTTTTCATGTTGTACTATCTCTATCATTTTCAGTACAAGGAGATAAAATTCCTTTAAACACTTTGTGGGTTTCTTATGAATCAATTTATAATCCACCCCATTAGAGAATAGAAATATGTCCAAATCTCACTGGGATAAGCCTTTTTCTCACTTGAGCTCTCTTTAAGGCCACCTCCTTTAAGATTCTTAAAAAGCTTATTGTTTGTATAGAATGAATCTGTGAGGCACCTACTAAGATCCCTAGAGGGCCTTTTGTCTGTTTGAAATGGTCTGTAAGGCACTATCTAAAACCTTTATGAGGCTTTAACAAAAGGTTTTATATTTAGACCACATTTTCCTGACAGCACCCTGGATTTGATCTCTGCTCAGAAGCCACATCTTAATTTTAGTATCATTTGCCATCTGGAGAGCCTGGGAATGAGAAACAGTTTTCTTTTCCAACCCAGCAAGTCCTAGAGACTTTATATATAACAGTTCTTTCTTTAGCTCATCTTTCTTCCTTGCATTTTACTACAGGCAGCTAGAAGCAGACAAGAGGCAAAGTACATTCAACCCTCTTTCGGCAATTCTTCTTAGCTAGAAAATAGGTATATTTCTTATTTTCCACCTTATTGCAGGAGACATTGTTGCTAAACTTTCTTTCACTACATAACAAGAGTATCTTTTCCTCCAGCTTCCAGCATTTTCCTCTTCCTTTAAGTCTTCACTGAAAGCTATTTTAAGATCCATGAGGCTTCCTCTACTGATTTCCTTGACCCCTTTAAGATTGCACTAACACTGTCTTAAAGATGCTTCTCATTTCTGCCTGAGTCCTAGTCCAAGAGCTATTTCCACATATATTTGCTTTAGTTTTGGCTGTATGTTACTTCCTGAAACCCAAATGTGTTCCAACTGTTTACTCCTGCCTGTAAAACCACCCTAAAACTCAATGACCTAAAAGAATGACATTTACTTTGCTCAGGAATCTGCAATTGGAGAAAAACTCTGTGGGGATTGCTCATCTCTGCTCAACTCAGCCTTAGCAGGGGCAGCTTAAAGGCTGATGACTGAATTCACATTTTATCTCTGCTCCATGATGTTTGGGACATCAGCTGGTAGACTAAACTCTTGCAAATGATTTGTAGGCTGGGGCCTGGAATCACCTGAAGGCTTGTTAACTCACATGCCTGCTGGTTGATATTGACTGTTGGCTTAAATCTTTACTGGGGCTGCTAGCCAGAACACCTACATGTAATCTTTCCATGTGTCCTGAGCTTCATTACAACAAGGTGGTTGGATTGCAAGAGTGAACGTTTTTAGAGAAATAGTGAGCCAATAAGAAGATGTATTACCTTGTATGACACGGATGGATGTCATGGATGTCACTTCTGCTGCATTCTTTTCATTGAGACAGTCACACAGGCCCCATAAGTTCAAGTGGAAGAGAAATAGCTTCCATAGAAGGGACAGTAGCAATGTTCTGGAAGGGTACGTGAGACCAAAAAAAATTATTGCCATTTTCGGAAAATACAGTCTGCCTCAAAGGAGATAAATGAAATAATTTACATTAAAAAAGTAAATGGGGCTTCCCTGGTGGCGCAGTGGTTGAGAATCTGCCTGCCAATGCAGGGGACATGGGTTCGAGCCCTGGTCTGGGAAGATCCCACATGCCGTGGAGCAACTGGGCCCGTGAGCCACAATTGCTGAGCCTGCGCGTCTGGAGCCTGCGCTCCGCAACAAGAGAGACGGCGATAGTGAGAGGCCCGCGCACCGCGATGAAGAGTGGCCCCCACTTGCCGCAACTAGAGAAAGCCCTCGCACAGAAACGAAGACCCAACACAGCCATAAATAAATAAATAAAATTTTTAAAAAAAAGGTAAATGTTCAACACATATCAGTTCTCTGTCTCAAGCAAAACATACATTTCTCTTCTACCTTCATCCAGAATACTGCCTTAACATGGGATATATTCATGGTCTTTAAAGACACCTTGGATTGAATCTTGTGAGTGTTTGTGTGTGTAAAAATTTTTATATGGGGAGAACACATCACATTCTTAAAATATCATTGACGAGAAACAAATACAATTAAGAACTATTGCTATGATCTGTATTATAGAGTACAATATTTTAAAATTGCATTTTTGGAAAAGGGACCTATTTCCTGTAATGCTGAAGTCAGTTTTACAGGTGTTTCATTTAGAGAAATTAACAGAAGGAAAAAGGAGCATTGGTACAAAAAAGTTAAATTTCCTATCTTTTTTTAATCTAAATGATATGTATTATATAGTCTCAAGCAAACACATATTGTCTCTTTATGTGTTAAATAAGCTCTCTTAACTGAAACCAGAGTCAATTTGCAGTAATTCAGCATTACTATTTCTTTAGAGTGGGCATCAAAGAACGTACATTATGATAGTACTGAAAGTCACTGGGGACTGTGTCAACCTGCCCCTAGAGTTGTTTGTTCTCAAATTTTGATAACAAGCTCTGGTTTCATGAATCTAGCCTCAAAAGACATTAAGTTAGATTCACATGGGTCATGATTCAAAGGTGACCAAGCCATGTGAAGGAGGAAGTAATGAAGCAAAATTCTTTTCCCCTTTTAAACCAGTCCTCACCACTATAATTCCTATTATCTACTGCTTCTTGAGTAACTAGAGTGGGAAATGGAAAAATACACATAATCAGAAAGGAAAAGAAGGAAAAGTGGTAGTAAGAAAGAGGAATATAAGCGTTATATTAGGAAGGATGTCAGGCACTTGCCACTCCAACCCCCAATTCCAGAGAAGAAAAACTTGTAACTGTCAGAAATAAGATGGAAGTGTCAAAAGTATATATAATTACCTACATTCATTTAGAATAATAATCAATGGTTTTGTTCTAGCGTTCTGTAAAAACTGCAAATTTCATGGCGATCTAAAACTAAAGATCCAAGTAACATAAGCATGCTAGAAAATATTATTTTCAAGCTATTTCTGCAATGAAATCGAACATTGCAGAGACAATTTTGGAAATGCTTGCCTGCTTACAAGTAGTCTGTACCTCAAAGTTATTATTCTCCACCTCCCACCATCTGTCTATACTAACTCCTCAATATGAACAAATGATTGTGAAGCCCTTGTGATCTTTCTCTCTCTCTCTTATTCCCTGTTCCTGCCCCCTTTAGTATAAACACGGCTTAATGACTTGTACCTGTCCAAAATTTTATCGTAGTTACTCTACTTGATTCAGTTTCAAAAGACCTAGTCCACAGAATAGACAAGCTTATTGATAAGTAATTCGAAAAACACATTTAATACATCAAAAACTTAAAAAATAAAAGTAGATACTTCTGCTTCCATCCATGACAGACCATCTGGTGCCATAATTGCCTCCCTGCCATAAAGAGTTAAAAATCTGAAATGAATGAAATATATGCACAATATGTATGTGAAATAGATATGTAAATATACTTGTGTAATATACAGTTGACCCTTGAACAACACTGGTTTGAACTGTGTGGCTTCATTAGATGAGGATTTTTTTCACTAGTAAATATTACAGGACTACACCATCTGTGGTTGGTGGAATCCCTGAATGCCAAACAGCAGATAGGGAGGAACTGCATATATGAAGGACTAATTATAAGTTATATGCGGATTTTCAACTGCATGAAAAGTTGGCACCCCTAACCCCAACATTGATTGCTCAAGGGTCAACTATACATGGAGTATTATATATTTTATATTATATATAATATATTTACATATATATATATATTTCAGACATCCAACAATAGGAAGCACAGGATTATAATTGCTAAAATGAGGGAAACACATGAAACAGGCAGCCCCACCATTGCCCAGGATCTTTTCCTAGAGGCACTTCCTGGAGGATTGTGAGGAGAGAGGAGGAGCCAAGCTCATTAAATTGAGGAGATAGAGTTTGGAGTTTGAGAAGGCTAAGATAACTCATATTTGCAGAACAGGAGGGAGCTTCACAGAGAAATAGCTTCAAATGTCTGCAAAGAAGTATCCTTGAGTCTTTTGCCAAATATAGTGCAGTGCATGCTTAGGTGAATCTTGATGAGAAAAGGCAAAGAACAATTATCGAGAAGTTGTAAACTGAACAATTCCCAGAGCTCACACAGACTGGGAAATGTTTGAGTACTGACCAGGCAGTGTATAGAGAGCTTACTGAAACCTGGGGCATTCAGTTGAAACCCCAGGAGGGTCACACCTTTGTAATAGTGTTAAACTAGCCCTAGAGTTAGGCTACTTTAACAAAAGTAGCTAGATTAACAAAACAATCTTGAAAACAAGATTTGAAAGGATAAAACTATTCTCTAAGCCCCTTAAATGCCTTCTAAATCAAACTTCAACTCTCCTAGAAGGATGACAATAAAATCCAGACACTCACTAAATGTAGCCTTTACAATGTCCAGCTTCTAATAAAAAATTACTAGACATGCAAAGAGGAAGAAAAATATAACCTATAAACAAGAGAAAAAGCAGTTAAAAGGAATAGACCCAAAGGAAGACAAAGATTTTAAAACAGCTACTATAAATATGCTCAAGGACACATAAAAGTACACATGAAAATAATGAGAAAAGAAAAGGTGTATAAAAGATCCAAACAATACTTCTAGAGCTGAAAAAAGCATAATATCAGAAATGAAAATTTCACTAGAAAGGTATATAAGCAGACTGGAAAATGCAAAAGAAAGAGACAATAAACTTTAAGTCATAAGCAATAGAAATGAATCAAACTGAAGCACAGAAAAGAAGCAGCAGAAAAAAGATGATTAGAACCTCAGCTACCAATGGAACAATATCAGGTTGTCTAATATAAACATACTTGAAGCCTCCTATTTGAAGAAAAAAGCAAAAAAACATGATAAAACAGAGGAAGACAAGAATTACCACTGACCTTTTTATCAGAAATAATGCAAACTAGAAGATAACACAACAACATCTTTAAAGTGCTGACAAACAAAACAAAGCAATTTAGATTTCTATGTCCAGTGAAAATATTCTTCAAAAATGAAAGGTATTTTCAGATTAACAAAAGCTGAGAGAATTTGGTGCTATATAAGTAATGTTAAAGGAAAATCTTCTGACTGAAGAAAATAACCTCAGATTAAAACTCAAATCTACACAAAGAAATCAAGAGCATCAGATATAGTAAATATGATGAAAAAATAGTGCTCATTTAAGGATTTTTAATTTATTTAAAACATAACCGACCATTTAAAGTGAAAATTAAGTCAATATATTGTGAAATTATAACATATATAGAAGTAAATTGTACAACAATAAAAACACAAAGGAGGAAGAAAATGGAAATATATTTTGTAAAATTCTTACATTATATGTAAACTGATACGACAGTATTTGAAGGTAGATTAGGATAAATTAATTAAATTTGCATATTGTAAAACCTACAGTGATCCCTTAAAAAAAAAAGAGATGTCACTAAGTTATAGAGGAAATAAATTAGAACAGTAAAAGTAGTGAACTAGTTCAAAATAAAATAAGAAGGAAAAAAGTAAAATAAAAGAACAGATGAGAAAACTACAAAAGAATAGCAAGGTAATAAATTAAAATTAAATATATTGATCATTATATTAAATATAAATGGTCTACACACTCCAATTTTGTAAAGTCAGAGGTTATCAGACTAGCTAAAAATGTAAGACCCAACTATATGCTGTGTAAAAGAAATCCACTTTAAATACAATCTACAAGAAAACTGCATTGGCTATATTAATATCATACAAAGCATATTTCAGAATAAGAATATTATGAGATTTCAAAAGAGATATCTCATAATAATAAAGGGATCCATTAACAAGAAGACATAAAATCTAAATGTGAATGCACCTAAAACCAGCTTCAAAATACATAAACAAAAACTGACTGAGTGAAAGCAGAAACCGACAAATCCACAATTATATTTGGAGTTTTCAACATCTTTCTTTCAGTAACTGATAGAAAATAGAAATCAGATAGTTTAAAAAGACTTGAAAACTCTATCAAGTAATGTGTCTTTATTTACTATTATAGAACACTATACACAAAACTACAGAATTCATATTGTTTTCAAGTGCACACAGAGTACTCACCAAGATAAACCATATTCCAGACCATAAAACAATACATTGAATAATAAGTTAAAAAGGATAGAAATCATTTGGAGTATGGACAACTCAGGACAAAACTATCAGTAAACTAGATTTGGGCTCAGAAGACTGATTCCAGTAGCAAGGACAACATGTCATCTGCAAAGGGGGAATACTGCCAACTTCTGGAAAGATGTTCTTTTTTCCAAGGATCTGTTAGTCAAAGTATATAGAACTTGCTTATTCCTATTTGATAAGCAGAAAGAAGGAGAATGAGATTTTGCCCTCTACTTTTTATGATTTAGAGCCATCATACTTATGTTTTAGAACTATTGCTAATGTTATCCGGAAAGGAGGAAACATAAAGAGTAGAAATGAGCTAAAACAGTAGCGGCATAAAGATGGAGAGGAGGAATAGGCATAGTAAGGAACTAGAAACAATAGGACTTGGTTACTGGGTGGAACAAGAGAATCATAGGCAAGAGCACAGGTTTGTCATGAAGAAAATGAGTTCAGTTTGACAAAATATTTGTATCTAGTCTATATAAAGAACTTTCACAACTCAACAATAAGAAAACAAACAACCGATTTTAAAATGGGCAAAATATTTTAACATACCTCCCAATATATGAGTCAATACTCACAGGAAATGAAGCTAAATATCATTAGCCATCACAAAATTGCAATTTAAAATAACAAGGAGGGCTTCCCTGGTCGTGCAGTGGTTAAGAATCCACCTGCCAATGCAGGGGTTACGGGTTCAAGCCCTGGCCGGGGAAGATCCCACATGCCACAGAACAACTAAGCCCGTGTGCCACAACTACTGAAGCCCGTGCGCCTAGATCCCATGCTCTGCAACAAGAGAAGCCACTGCAACGAGAAGCCCGTGCACCGCAACGAAGAGTAGCCCCCGCTCACCGCAACTAGAGAAAGCCCGCGTGCAGCAACGAAGACCCAATGCAGCCAAAAATAAATAACTAAAATAATTAAATTTTAAAAAATAACAAGGAGATACTACTGCATTGTCACTAGAAAGGCTAAAATGAAAAAGTTGGGAGCAACTATTACCTCATACATTGACAGTGAGAGTATAAAACGGTACAAATACTTTGGACAATGGTTTTCACTTATCATTTGATCCAGAAATTACACTCCTAGGTATTTACCCAAGAGAAACGAAAATACATATCCACAATAAAACTTTTGCATGAATGTTCATAGCAGACTTATTCATAATAGCTCCAAACTGGAAAACCCAAATGCCCAAAGGTAACTGGATAAACAAATTGTGATATGTTAATACAATAGAATTGTACCCAGCAATACAAAAGAACAAGCTGCAGATACATCTAACGACATGAACGATTCTCAAATACATTATGCTAAGCAAACGAAGTCAGATACAAAAAGGACATTTTGACATTTGAGTCAAGTAATTGTAGCACATCAGAGTGGATACATCAGGAAGCAACTAAAAATTAGGACTGGATGTTAGAAGAGAAGTCTGGAACAAATGTGTAGGTTTGTTAAAGAAAAAGAGCAGATGAGATCACCAAAAGGGAATTTTTAGGCTGAAAAGAGCCAAAGCCAGAATCCTGGGTAAATATTAGCATTTTAGGGACACACAGAGAAAAGAAACTTTGTGGAGAACACTGAAAAAGAGAAAAAGAGGTAGTAGGAGGAGAACCAGAAGAAAATGATATTTCAGAAAATAAGGAAAAATAATTCTGGGAGAGGACATTCTGTGTCAAAGATCCTAGAAGGACTAAGAAAGAAAAGGGTAAAGTGTTTTCTGCACTAGGCTATATACGGTCATTCCTGAGCATAGAGAAGGATATTTTAGAGGAGCAATGAGAAAAAAGGTCTATTACAGTGGACTGAGGAATGCATGAGAGGGGAGATGGGAGAGAATATATCCTACAGAAGTTTGTTTCAGAAAGGAAAGAAGAAATAAAGAAATAGCTACGTCTATGTATTTCTATGAATTTCTGTGAATGTAATCTTCCTACCTGATTATAAATTTGGGCTATTTAATAAGTACTCTTCAGCAAATGGATTCTCAGTAAGAGGTTCATGATATCACCCATGCATTTCTGATAAAGGAAAAGCTGACTTAGAGAAAAGCACATTTTATAAACTAGTTCACATATTATATAAAAGCAAAGATCCAGATTGCGGTATAGAATTGAAAGTCTTGTTTTTGCTCTGTGCAGAAAACTAGGCTGTATTTCCTCATTTCTGGTTCACTTGTATCTCATGCGATTGTGTCACCTTGTGTTTCTCCATTTGAAAATAAAAGGCAAACTCAGCAGTTCCTTTTTTCCTAAACTGCTTCAGTAACCAGCAGTTGCCACATTAAAAGCTTTAGGTGGAAGATTGTAAAAATAGTCTGATGCTTCCTAGCAGGTAACTACTTTTGAACAAATTCTCCCTTCAGGGATGTAGTGAGGTCAAATCAAATGGCCTAGGAAGGACAGGCTATGAGAGAGAAGAGAGAGCTGGTTGAGATTCAAATGGCAAAAGTGCATTGTGTTTGGAATGTTTTGTGTAAATGTGAAACAGCGCCCACATTTAACCACCTGCTTCTTGTTTAGAAGAGTTCAAATGAACAATTTCAAGCACAATTGAGTAACACTCAAAAGAAAATCAAGTGTAATTTCCTAAGTTGCTGAAGCAAGTGTTCTTCTATGAAATCACCATTAGTATTTCTAAACCGAATTTGATTATATTTGAAATTTACTGCACACAGTTCAGTGGCACCTGGAAATTTCTTCATGCATAGATAAAATTACAAGAAAGACTTTTTAAGATGATTGTTTCTGTGTGTGTGTGTGTGTGTGTGTGTGTGTGTGTGTGTGTGTGTTTTAAAATACCCTGGGTCATATTTGTGATAAAACTAAATTACTAAAGATGAAATCTTTAATTATCTTTAATAATTTTTCATTTAATTTTTCTCTTCCTTGTGAATAAAATTTGCTTTTCTTTTAAGACACAGTAAAAAGTAGGGGAAAAGTACCATATAGAGACACCTACATGACACCAACCGTACAGCTTATCTTGAAATTCTTCACCAGTCTGCTCTCTCTAAATATTGACCAATTAGGGAAGAAAGGTAATGGTAGGATTTTCAGGTTACTTTGACAAATCTCCTAAGAAGATAACTCTTTTACTGCCTTTATTAAATACCAACGTCACATTATCTTTGCTGCTTTAAACCCTTCAGTCTCCCTCAAAGGCAGAATCAAGTTTAAATGTTGACCCTCATCAGACCCTCCATTCTAGTTCCGTGTTTACTCACTGCCATGAGCATTCCTGACTTTCAGATATTTTTTCCTACCAAGGACTTCTCTGTTTATTCCACTTATACAGATCTTTCCCATCTTACAGTATCAGTTCGGTAGTTTTCTTGACTCTTCCAGCTTAACTCACACTTCATTTCTTTGTCTTTGTTATCATTTGATATCTGTACCCACACTCAGACTTAATAATTTTCTTCCTTATGACTTCTCTGTATTACTAGCTTCTAAGGCTAGATAGCAATTCATGTACATGCTATGTCTTCCTTAATAGATTATCTTCTTAAGTGCAGGAGCTTACTGGTTTCTTAGCACCACCTACAATGACTCTTACGATACTATGCAGCAGCAATATTTGATAAAGATTTGTTGACTAATATATGAGAGGAAAATAATTTTAACTTTTTTTAATTATAGAAGCGATTTTAATTAAACATTGTTAGATATAGCATTAAAAAAAACTATAGAAAAATGTTTCTTATTAAATAATTTTAAAGAAACTATTCAAATTGAAGTTTTCATAACCCTCCTTAACTGAACATACATTTATTTCCTCTAGAAGTCATAAAAGTCATAAATCTCTTCTAGAACATCCCATAAAACAGCCTGGATTTAGTAATTCCCTGATCTCCAGGAATCCATCCTAAGGGAAGAAAGGTAACTCTTCAATTGTTAAGTTCACTCATTAGGTAAATCATTTCATCAGCGTGAATGTTCAACTTTTGCACACATTAGTGCTAAAAAATCAAATGCTAAAAAGTTATTACAAAATTAGAGCTGAGGATAAAATACTAACACTAGTGCTGCTGAAACTAAACCACTTGTTTTATTTATTGCATAGGTTTCACAATCTAGGTTGATGTAAAATAAATATATTTTGCCTTTCTCCTCAACTCCAAGAAGCAGCTAATGATGAAGCCAGATGAGAACCTGATTTAATGATTGTTGAGCAAGAATATTTGGCTTGTAAATCTGGCTAGTACCCACTTAATGCAAGATAATGAGGACATATCAACAAAACTGCTCCCCAAATGGAGAAAAAAATGAAGAAGCAAAAGAACTTCAGAACCCACACCAAAAATAAAACCAATGCAGGGTTCTGCTTCTCTTATGCTAAGTCCTAGAAAAATCTTTGTAGGGTTGGAAATATAAACCAAACAACCTAATTTTCTCATAATGTCAGTCTGGAACAGCCACTATGAATTTGGCTAAACTATTCTTGATTGGGTTTTATTACAGACATTTCTGGGGGGAGGGGGGGAGTTAATGCATTCCATACAGTATTACTCACTGTGCAAAACAATATATCAGTCTTAATGTTTTAAAACTACATCTTCAAACTTAACTGAAATTACCCCTAATTCTAGTGCTCAAGGATTTAGTCACCATGATTCTATATACTACAAGACACATGATATAATATAATGCCAGCTAATGCAGAATGCCATAAAGAAAAATAAAACAGACCGAGTGGATGGAATGACAAAGGGTGCTGCTCTAGAAAGGGTGGCAAGAAAGGTCTGTTTGGTGTGATGGTTTTCGAACAGAAACTTAAGCCATACAAATGTCTAGAGCAGGAACAGGCAGAGGAAATAGAGCAAATCCCTTGGACAGGTATGTGTAGGGCAAGTTCAAGGAACAGCAAGAAGCAGGCGTCTCCAGAACAGCTGGGGCTGGAGATAATGGGATGCCGGAAATAAGGGCAGACAGGTTGCCAGGGTCCATATCCCCAAGGTGCTTGTAGACCTCATGAGTGTTAGGCTTTTATTTTAAGTGTGAAGGAAGCTATTTTAGGCTTGAAAGCAGGCCAACCCAGCTCAAATATTTTTCCTGTTACTCTACAGGAAAAAGAAAACAAAGGCTATTGTCCTAAGTCTCATGTAGAGAAATAGCCGTTGAAGAAGCAAGTGTCTCTTCCCGGAAGGAAGGAAGGAAAATTCCAGTGCCCATGGAGCCAGCATTTAAATTTCCAAAACCCCCTCCAGATACTGCATGCAAATATAAATATGATTTTAAAATAATAGAACATAATTGTATAGAAACTGGAATATGACACTTTTTCTTTTTATTTAAAATAGAGCTCTATATGCTTCACAGAAACAAGTTCAAGGAGTGCTTAATTTATTATCTTTGCCACTTTACAAAACAATACATTTTTGGAAAATGCATACATAAAAATATAACATTTAGGCAGATACCTATTTACATCTGGAGGCAACTGAAAGTTATGCAATAATATTTTTAAAAGCTTTAAAATAAATACTTTTATGACTTGCTTTTGGTAAAGTTAAACATTTGGTATGAAGGCTATCACTGAGTTCATACTAAATTCTAAAATACTGTTATTTTTAAACAAAATAAGTATACATATATTACTATAAAATGCATATTTCCACAGGCTAGAAATTAATGAAACCTCTGAATATCATTCATTTCTCTTCGGAATTTGGAATTCTCTTCAGCATCAATGATTAAATTGCAACTACTAAAATTTCCATCTACATATTTTATACAATTTATTGCCTATTTCTCATTTTAAAACCTAATTTATTTCTTCATATTTCTTATATACATTCATTTGTGCCTGTCTGTTGAAAGGTAATATCTTTTTACATTCTTAAGAATTTCAGCTAGCTTACAATGTCTTTACAACAGTGATTCTTTTCACAGTAGTTCAAGAGTTCAAGGCATGTTTTGCAATGTCAAAATGCAATGGTTTTGACATTTGTAATATGTTCTTAGGTATAAGAAAAGTCACACTACCAAAAGAAAAGTATAATTAGTATTAGTACTTTGAAAGTCAATCCAAAATTACTTTTTTTGAGATCTGAATCTGATTTTCTGTTTTTAGGATATTTTAAAATCTGAAACACAGATTAAGTTTGAATAATTTTCTCCAGTCTAGGATCAGAAGAGTACAAAAGCTTAACACTAGTCATTGTGGAAACGAACTAGAATTTAGTATTTTGGCTAAAATAACCTTACTTTATATAAAGAGAAAAAAGAGCTGGCTTTTTAAAAATATTTAACTACTTGTATTTAGCCTACTGGAGGAAATGGAGATACTGGTAAATATCACTCTAATCCTGCATTAGTTAGGCAGAATTTAGGCATGTAAGTGCCTTTTTAAAGGCAAAGTCAGCGAATAGGTTTGGGCGTGGAATTAAAAACTCAATGGAGATATAAAAATTAGGGTCCATGTGTCTTGCTATCTATTGTCTGGGTTGAAAAATTAAATCAACAAGATAAACATGCAATCTCTTTTGCTCTCTTGGGAATGTAGGATGAAAATCTAAAGTATTTTTTTTCCAAGTTCTCAATTTGCAGATATCAGGAACCATTTTGAAGTTTTAGTTCTCATTTTCTGAAGATGTGTAAGCAGGCCCATTTCTAAAGCTATATAAGCTAATATGGTGCTTTTCTGCAAACTATAAAAATATTTCTGCAATTGCAGGTTTGAGTTCAGCCCCTACCTACCCCTCAGCTGAGAGGATTCGAGCAAAGCACACGCCCAGCTGGATCTGGTGACACTCAGCGTAAGGTTAATTTCCCTAATGCAGTCGGATTCTTAGTGGCTATGCTAGTATTCAGGTTCATGTAGCCCAGAGTAAAAATCTAGCAGTTAAAACTGTTAGTTATGGAGAGAAAAACTTCTTGTAGGATAACACTGACCAATGATAAAAAAAAATTAGTCATATCTGAAAATATTAAAATCTAGGATTAGATAGAGCTCATATTCTCCCAAACGTTGTATTAATCTACAACTTAATTAAGAAGTATCCTGGAAGTTATATTAATAGAGGGACTTTTTAAATAGGGATTATTACCTAACATCAATATAATATTATATTCCAAACCATATGGCATAATGGCTTAATTTTAAAAGACAGTCAAAGCAAAACAAAGCAATAGTATGAAATATAGCAGAAAGAAATTTAGCAATCACATTATGGGACATATATTTCACATTCTCTGTCCAATCCACGTCTTAGGTGGAATTTATCATTAAGGCAAAAGTAGACATCCCTTGTATGTTAGCTAAAAGCTAGAATATACCTAGACTGCTTAGTCTTTTTAAAATTTAAAAGAAAGTCTTCTCTGCCATTAACAAATACACTCTTCATAATGCCAAATGAAAAAGTACCAGAGAAGGCATGAGATGAAAGCTCTCGTATGTGGATATGGGAAATTAAAATCTTGCTAAGAGGTTCAGTGTGTAGCAATCTGGACAGGAGCTAGAATACTAAAAGAACAGTGATTGGAATTGATGAAATCCAGCAAAGATATTTTTTAATGCACTGAAAGAATGTGAATGCCGAGGATGAACTAATGAGAAACTAAGAAAGAAGTAAGATAATGTGCTACTAAACATGGTCCCACATTCAACTACCAAATCATCTTTCACTCCCACTACAATGCATATAAAGAAGAGTCCTTATAGAAAGAAGTCATGAAGAATCTCTTATCACTACTTGCACTAAGAAATTCTATATTCTCACAATTTCTAAATTTTATTCAGCACTCCAGTGGTCGCCTACCTAGCTGGACAACTATTTTACAACTCTTCCTTAGCCTATTTTAGTTTTTCTCACTGATCTCACCATGAGTGAGCAGAATATTTTAGCAGAAATAAAAAGAGAAGGGGGATTTGATCATCACCATCAAATGGCATGTTAGTTTACATTCAACGTAGGTGTAGATGGATGCTAATTATTTTTTAATTAGTAAATGTTGGATGTGGCAGGGCAGTGTGGTAAGCGTCACCACTGGCTTCTCACATTAGTTCTGCTAATAACTAGCGGTCATTCAATCTCTGATCTTCAGTTTCTTCATTTAACAAAATACGGGAATTGAATTATAAAATCCCTTACATCCTTTACAATTCCCAAATACTGGGTTTGGTTTTTGTCTGTGACACCTCTAAAATAATTTAGACCACGAAGGGATTCTCCCTTTATTAGAAGGCTAAATAGTAAAACGATTAAGTTAAATAGTAGCTAGTTTTGGGGGTTTTTTTTTTGGTTAGAGACTAAAGATAATTTTGGGAGACAGTGAGGGAATATTTTAAAAGGAGGTGAGAAAAATAATGAAGCATAAAAGAAAAGCTAAAGGGAGAAAAGAAAGCCAAATATCTGAAAATTTGTATTAAAACACTTTGAAAAATTGTCTATACTATAGAAATTCTATTTAATATTAACATTTTAATGAAATTTTTGTAATCCAACTGACATTTTTTTCTGTTTAGAAGAAGCCCTCGGGAGCAAGGGGATTACTGTCTTCACTAAATAATGCATCAAGTCCATGTAGGTATTAGCTTGTGGAGGGAGCTAATGCAAAACATTATCAAACATAGAAGAATATGTTTCACAAAAGAAAAAATATTTAGAATCTCTTCAAAAACCACAATGACACCAGTTTAAGATACTAATTCTTAAACATTTCCAAATAACTTAAAATGTTGTACTTGTAAATTTATTTAAAGGAACAATTATTGAAGACATCAACTGCCATCACCTTCACTCATTTGCTATTTTTACTTTCTTAATTTCCTGGTGGGAAATAAAATGTCCATACTTTAAATAAATTTTTGTAAATGAATTACATTTCTGTATTTATTTTAAATAATTAATCAGAAACTATTCCCTGCTAAGTAATTTTAAGTTGAACTTTATATAATGGCAAACGTGAGCTCCCTGCCTTCAGATGATTTGCTAAGTAGATTCCCTGGAACTTTTGCATAAATTCTAAGATAGCCCTGAGTTTTCTCTGCCCCAATAAGTCACATGGTGGCAAAATTCCAGCATAGTAGAAGTAGGTTTCTTTCGTTTCATTTACTAATTCTACTAAGGTAGAAATATTACAAATAATAAATTTTTATGGAACGTCTAACCTAGTGAATCTATTGTAGATTTTCATTTTAAAATAAAAGCTGTTTTTGAAGTCTTCAGACACTGCAATCAGGTTACTATTTTCATATAATCATGGAAATTTAAAATGCAAAGTTAATTGAAAGTATAAAGATGAGAAGCAAGTGCTATACCTAAAATAGTGCACGACACAGTCATGTTTCACTTAACTTTCAAGTCAGAACATAAATTAAGAATTCTAGATGTGACATGCCAAATATTTTAGACAGAAGAAAGCACACAACAGAATCTGTACCAATTACACACTTAAATGCTTAGCTTATAAGGCAACAAGTTCATGCTGAAATATTGACAACAAATGATGTTTCCCTTCGTTTAAGGAAGTGATTCTGCATATAAATCCCATCACCACTTCATACAGTACTGAAATTTCATAAATAGCATTTTCCCAAGCTTCACGTTATACCCAAAGCCAAAATATTTGAAAGGAGCAAAGAACACTGACACTTTGAGCCTAAGAAGAATATTTTTGCTTGTAACACAATTCAAAAGAAATAAATATTACACAATGACTCCATTAAAAAGAAATAATATAAAGTTTAACAGCACAGGTTATATACAGTAAATTTGCCTAATGCTCTAAACTGCATCATAGTTCTGTAAATGAGCATTTTCTATTTATAATCATTCTGAAAGTTAAGGAAAAATTAGAACTTGTAACTTTTTCTTATAATTTATGTTAACCTACCCTCTTTCTTTAAAAATGCATTTGGAAATCGAAATATAAGACTATTCATTTAGGAGTTATAGTTAACAAACACAAAAACAAGAAAAATATCTCAAAATGTACAGATTTCTCTAGAGTGAAAGTTGACTCAGTAAAAATATGGAATTATATTTGGACACCTTCAAATAGATTATAAAACATAATGTCAAGGAAAATGGAGATTATAAAACACCCTCTCTCAAAAATTAAATAAGTATATTCACCCATCGTATGTGAATAAAAGAGGAAATATTACTCTTGTTTTCATGAAACTATAGTACAATCATAGTAAATAAATAATTTCATTCTCACATATGCAGAAACAATCTATGAGAAACCAAGGTAACAAGCACAAGCAAGATTACTCCTTCACAGAAGCTCTTTTTAGAATTCCTTCCCATATACACTTTAAAAAATTGATTACATAATTTAGATTGTCTCGAATAACCAATAAAGATACTTTCTAAATGTGTTGGAAATTGAGAGCAATTTTTGAAACCCACGGTCATATAGAATTCAAGACATCCTCACTTGTATTATACCTATTTGTCAAGTTACTTCCCCTACACACCCACATCCCTGTTCCCATTCCCAAATTAGACTTTAAAATCCCTGAGGGCAGAACCTATCCACCTTTTAATTTCCCTGTTGAACCCAAAATTGTGGCAAGGAAGATATGCAGTGCCCCACATTTTTTAATGAATGGATAATTGCATGAATGAGAATGAAGGTATATGCAAACCACAGCTGTCAGATTTTTGCCTTTGATATGTCATCCTAGTCAAATGAAGATGGGTTTAGTAACAGATTTCCATAGTGGAATGAAGTGTGATCACTAGATTGTGCTCTATGTGATAATACACAGGTATATCCTTTAGAACACTGTTACCCAAGTCATGCTTTGTAGAAACTAAAATGTGGGCTAGTAAAAGGTTTCCCCTGTTTTTTATAAAAGAGTTCCATTGGTCAAATAATTTGGAAAATCCAGTTTAAAGAAATTCAAGTAACATTTTTTTACTGCTAGACTCCTCAAAGCACATAATATGCTAATATGCGGTATCACTTTCTATGAATCTATCAAAGAACACTTTTGGTCTTTGATCATCTCAGAAGAGCATTCTAAGGAACAGAGTTTAGGAAACAATGTTTTAGAACAATAAACGATACCATGTTAAATCTTCCTTCACCAAAGCAGAATTATAGTTTTGAAGGAAATATTTAATGTTCCATGTATTATTCAGAATGCATCACTTTTGTCTCCACAGGAAATAGAATAGAAGCAAAATTATCATGAGCCTTCTGTACCCATTGCTCATTTTGAAAGGGTAAGGGAATATCTCTTTACTGATAACCCTTGCTTGGGTTTGGTTATTATATTTCATTTAAGAGATTTCTTAATTTTTCCTCAAAATATCCCCTAGTAGCCTCTTCCTTTTCTGTTCTTCTCTTTCTAAATGTATATGTACAAAAGTAGTAGGGACCTCTGCAATACATCTTAAAGACATCTCTGACAATTTATGACCTTATGACTGATTAATGTCTGGAAGTATTCAGAGAACATTAAAACTCATCTAACAAATAGGGTGACTATGGAATTTCTATGAGGAAAATGTCAGTGGATATTGTCCTGAGAGTTCATATAGATCCATTATGATTCTGCAAAATAACTTAATTTGTCTTCTGTTTGACTAAACCACAAATTCCATCATGAAAGATGTTGTTTCTCCATAGGGAGAAAAAATACTATAGGAATTAAAGGGAAAGTAGGAAGCTAGCTAACTACCATGTGGATTATCATAAGATTTGGACCTAGTGCCAGCTCTATCACTAGCTATGTGACTTTGGGACATCTGTCAGTGTCTCAAGGTGTCAGGTGTCTCATTTGAAAATAAGAGAAAGTAACAACCTTAGTGACTTTCCAACTGTTTGCCTCAGGGGCTGCTGTGGTGGTGGATTATGAAGAGGAGAAGAACAGGGAAGGAGAAAGCAAGGAAGTGATCTGATCTCCCTTCCATCTTCCACCTGAGCAGCACTACTTTTACATGTTTTGTATCCTAAAGTTCAGAGCAATATTTAATTTTTAAAAGATCCTGTTTAGAGAGAAAACCACAGATTCTATGATCTAAAGTTTTGTTTAGATATAACATCCTCAGTCCACATTTTTAATAAACGTGTTTTCATCTCAGGAAAAAACAATGGGCTTTTATATTTTCTTTTCTATTCATTCATGTGCTCCTGATTCAAGTAAAATAAAACCTTAATAACTTTTGTTATTTCCTATAGCTTATTTTACACTTTTGTAATATGTTTCTTAAATAAAAGGATGAGTTGATGTGTTGCTTTTCAAAATAAAATTAAAGACAACATGGGGAGTGGATGAAGTCAACTCCAGCCCATACTTGACTTTAGTTATTTTTTCATGGTGCCTTTGGGCACTTAAATACTGCACTGCATTATCTTTGAGGTAGAACAACAGCAACGATGACAAAACAAAGGCCAAAAAATTCACATAAAAAGGAAAAATGAGAAAGAAAGATGTGAGAGATTTCTTTTTAACACAATTCTCATCATCAGGCTTTGCAGTCTTCTTTGACACAAAGTTGAGAAATAGTCTTCTTAATCCGAAGGGCGGTTAGGCGAGCTGCCCCATTGGCATACCAACACTCACGCATTATTCTCCCCATGACTCGGAGTGCCTTTAAGAGAGAAAATATCAAAGTCTTTAGCACAAAACACAGTACGAGAGAAGAAAAACCACAAACACAGGAATCGATGCTAAGCTCTGATACAGAAATAGTAAACTTAAATCAATATGAGAAGGAGATCAGGGCCAAATCACTTCAAAAATCCTGTCAAGGGTGTCTCCCCTCAGACAAGGAACAGGGCATCTCCCCCCAGACAAGGGCCAGGGCATCTGCCCTCAGACAAGGACCAGGGCGTTTCCAGACAAAAAGGGACCAGAACATCTCCCCTCAGACGCGGACCAGGGCATCAACCCTCAGGCAAGGACCGTGGCTTCTCCTCCCAGACAGAGAACTTCTCTTAGAAAAAGACCAGGGCATCTCCCCTCATAAAGGCACCAGAGTGTCTCCCCTCAGAAAGGAATCAGAGTGTTTCCCCACACACAGAGACCAGGGTGACTTCTCTCAGAAAAAGACCAGAGTGTCTCCTCTCAGAGACCAGGGTGACTTCTCTCAGAAAGGGACCTGGGTATTTCCCCACTGACAGAGACCAGGGCATCTCCCCTCAGAGGGACCAGAGCATCTCCCCACAGAAAGAGACCAAGGTGACTTCTCTCAGAAAAAGACTAGAGTGTCTCTTCTCAGAGACCAGAACATCTACCCTCAGACCAGGACCAGGACGTTTCCTCTCAGAAAGGGACCAGACTGTCTCCCCTCAGACAAGGACTAAGGCATCTCCCCTGAGAGGGACCAGAGTGTCTCCCCATGGACAGAGACCAAGGTGACTTCTCTCTGTAAAAGATCAGGCTCTCCCCTCAAACAGAGAAAAAAGTTTCTCCCCTCAGACAGAGACCAGGTCAACTTCTAGCATAGAAAGACCAGGGCTCTCCCCTCAGACAGAGCCCAGGCTGTCTCCCCTCAAACAGAGACCAGGGCACCTCCTCTCCTAGGGAGACCAGGGTGTCTCCTCTCAGACAGGCCTGGTGTCTCCTCCCAGAAAGGGGCCAGGCGATCTCCTCTGGCTTCAGGCAGAGGCACAGGGCCCACTGATCTGCTAGATGATTTGAAGCCATCATTTGTGGACCTTGAAGGTAGCTATAGGAGATGATAGGAAGCCTCTGCTCAGTGGCATTTTGGTTTATGGAATTACACTATCATTTTTAAGGTCATGTTTGATTAGCATAATGTGAAATGATGGACCAGTTTCATTTGTTTTAGTCTTTTCTGTTTAGTGATTAGTTGTT
This sequence comes from Balaenoptera physalus, assembly GCF_965194825.1. Classification (NCBI taxonomy): domain Eukaryota; kingdom Metazoa; phylum Chordata; class Mammalia; order Artiodactyla; family Balaenopteridae; genus Balaenoptera; species Balaenoptera physalus. The sequence continues at coordinate 52,224,408 of NC_138885.1, forward strand.
TATTTGTCTTCCACCTACTCTGTTGAATGTAATTTTAGGAAAGAGAATATGGCCACCTTACACACATCCTTTTAGAGTAAGTGAAATTGATTGAATAGCTTTATCTTCTTGAGATGATCGTAATCTTTGAAACATAATTAATCTTTGTATGCATTTTATGAAAATTTTCCTCTTCCTTCAAGCTGCATGAAAATAACATGCTTTCAATTAAGAAATTATATATGTTATGTATAAAAAAGCTAACAATTTCTGCCCTTGGGCTTTCAGAAAACATAAACTTTCTTTAAAATCTTTGTAGCGGAATTTAAATATTTTTAAAAATCCTGTCAAAACACAGATATTAATCCTATAGAAGGAGGCTATTAATCCTCTTTTAATTGAAAATTCTGGGAATATGGTAGAATGACTATCTTTTAAAATATTCTAAGAAAGGACATGAAAGACAAAAATGGATAAGGGATGGGTTGGAAATTCCCTACGTTGCTCTGCATGGTAAGTACACACGTATACATTTTTTTTAAAGTCATCAAACTGTATACTAAGAATTATTCATTTTATCATATGTAAATTATGCCACAATAAAATAATGATCTAAGTACTAATATCAAAAATTTTGAATTAAAAAAAACCAGTATAAGTGAACTGGTAAATAAATAAGATAAATACTCAGAGGGGAAAACAATGAGAATGCATGAATCCAGAGAGGTATAAGAAACCACTGAAGCAAGGCGTTGCTCTGATGGCATCTGCTGATCTCACAGTCTAGAATTTCAGAATTGATGGACCACATGTGAAAGACAGGAAATACAGCCCAAAGCACACAGAATGTGTCAGATCAAGACATTTACAAAGTCCAGACTGTAAGGATGAATTGGTCTTAGAAGGAACTTTGTGAAGAAAATTGTCTAAATCTTTGATCTTGGTAAAGAAAAAATCAAACCTTAGCCTTAAAATGTTGCAGTAAGCCTGAGCTCATAGTGAAAATTCACAAGATGAGGAAATAAAGTATCATAAGCAAGAGTTAGTCAAAACAACAAACAGGAAAATCAAACCTATCAAAACATTAGATGCTAGAATTAAATGATATAAAATATTTAAAAAATAAACTACATTTTAAAAAGCAAAGAGAAAAGTCTAAACATAAGTAAAAAGCAAAAGTATATTTAAAGCAAAACAAAACAAACAAATGGCATTTTTCACAGAATTAGAACAAAAAACAAAGAAAATTAAAAAAAGAAAACAAAAACCCCCAAACCAAAACAAACAATAAAAAACAAAACTAATATAAAAAAAGGTGTCAAAGGTAAGACATGCAAAGTTTTAAGGAGCAAAAGTATCATAACTTTCACACAACATTATACTGGAAGTCCTAGAAACTGCAATAAGAAAAGTATGAGTCCCGAACTCTCATTATTTGGGGATATGATCATCTATGTAAGTACTCCAAAAGAATCTATAGTTTTATACCCTAAAGAAATAATTTTTACACACACACACACACAACAGTATTGTTTTAAAAGAAACTAAAAATCACACATGTGACAATCAACAGTAGAGTGAAAAAAAGAAATTGTGCTATAGCCATACAATGGAATACTACACAGATATGAAAATAAACAGATTATAGCTATACATATATAAGGTAAAGTAAAAAAAAATTAAAAAGAATATCTATAGTAAGTGTCATTAATATATTTCACAAATAAACAAAAGTTAGCCATATACACATACATATATATATATACATATATATATATATGTATGGCTAAATTTTAAAGAAAAGCAAAGCAATAATAAAATGATTAGTTATAATAGTAGCCTCTCAGAGGGGTGAGGAGTCTTCAAAGGTATTGGAGGTGTTCTAATTTTTAAACTTGGTCATGAATTCTATTATCTTTACATATAACTTTACATATATGTTAATATCCTCTCATATGCATGAAATGGTTACTATCAGAAAAAATTTTAATTTAATTTCAATTTGCTTATAAATGCCTCAAATTCTGCTTCTAAAATGAGCATGTAGGTAAGCTATCTACACAAAATAGAAATATCAGGACATAAATCTTGCCTTAAATAGGAAACGAGTTGAGTGAAACATGAAGGAGAGGAAAAATGAGGAAAAAAGTAACTGTATAAGATATGACATATGACAGAGCCAAAACTAAAAAGATGTCACCTAAAAAATCGCCTCAAGCATTACATTTAAATATGGCAGAAGACAAACAGTCATAATTGGGATGGGGGATATTAAATCATTAAAATAGTTGTGGAACTAGTTAGATGATTTATAGTCTTTCCTCCACCTTCCCTTCTACTTCCTGTGGGAGCTAGAGAAATCTCTCTCTTCACACAGGCAGAACAAACATTGCAATATGTCTGCTCTATGATGGTTACTACATGTGTGGTTCAAGATGAGGAGATAAACAACAATGGTCCCTGCCATGGGGAAGCTTTTCTGATGGAAGAGAATAAACTCAAACTTCAGCAAGTTAGGGATTAAGAATAATTTATTGACTCTAAGGATGACTGAAATTGTAATATTCTGTGTAGCACAGACATTGACTACCCACCGAATATGCCTGTGTTCCCAACATTCCCAGCTCCCTTCCAGCTGGATGGGACTGTGTGACTCGTTCTGGTCTATGAACCATGAGTGGAAATGAAATGTGTCACTTGAGCCAAAGTATTAGAGAGCCAGTGTGTGACCCTCCAGCTCCTCTCTTCTCCTGATCTAGACCTCTGGAAACTATGTGTTGAGATAGCAGCATCGCAAGATCAAAGTCACCTGGATTACTGCATCACCACAGGGAGCACAGATTCCAATGAAAGTTGCCTAACCTGTAGGGGACTTGGCATAGCAAGAAATAGAGTCTTGTGTGAAGTCACTGGGATGTCAAGGTTGCTCCTGCCACATAACTTAGCATTATGATACTGACAGCTAAAGGGAATAAAATCCTTCTGAAGCTTATACAAAGACATATACCTACATACATGAAATGAATTGGATGCCTAGATAAAGAGAAGGACTATGGTCTCTGAAAATCCACCCTGATACTTACCTCAAAATTATAATGGAAAAATATACATAAGAACATAGCCTTACTTCGCAGCTTTGCCACTGGTTTGGGATACTTGGTCGGAACTTCTGGTCACAGACAACCTTCCTCATTTCCTCTATTGAGGGATCTGAAGGCACCATGTCATAATAAGGCAACTGGTACTCCTCAACAATTCCTATAAAAAAGTTGTGTAATAAATTTCCCAGTGTGAATAATAAGCAAAGATGTTTATTTCAAAATAATGCTAATTAAGTTTTCTAGGCACAAGTGGGACCCTGGAAAACTGGAAAATCAGGCTTATTAAAATTATGTATCATTGTAAAACCAAAGATATAAGTTTAAAGCACTAAGTTGAATAGTTATATAAGTTTATGAAATTTTATATTATGAAAACTTATATAATTTTGATAATTAAATATTATATGAGACAAAAGTATATGTAATTACTGTACAAAATATATAATTTTATATAATTATACATTATACATATACAATTTTATATAAAATATTATGTTACATTTACATAACTTTTACTAATTATAAAAATATAATTTTATATTATGAAAATTATGTAAATTTTGATTTACATAAAATGCCATTGTGCAATTCAGAAGTAATACCTAATTACAAAATTTATAGCAAGCCTCACTGATCTGTGAATGACGTATATTTCTCCATGAATGAAGTATATTTCTCCTTTTCAAAACACAATAGCTTTCTCTTTTTGAAAATTGTTAATCAATCTTTTAAGAGCTGAGTTTTTTACATTTGGATTTTATAGCTACTACATCTGAGAATGTTCCAGAGAAATGGCCAAAAGTATTTGAAGATGAACAGTTCAACGTGAAGGTTAATATTTAAAGAGTCTCAAATAATAGACAAAGATTTGACCTTAATTATCAGAATGTTACTTGAGTTCAAGAATTTCCTTACAGAATCAATTGAATTAAACTATAGTCCTTTTAATTTAAATATTTAAGATTGGCAAAATTTAGAAAATGAAATTCAAATCATGTTAACTAAATTACTATTTCAACTGTTGAAGAAAATTTAAGGACAAAAATCTAAAAGCAAATCTAGACAAATATCAGTACGAAATTTAAAAAAATAATAACATGTTTGAATCTTGCTATTTACCAAGCACCTTCCTAAGCCCTTTACATGTTTTAACTAATTATTCCTCAAAAGCACTGACTAAAGAAAGTACCATATTATCCCATCTTTACAGAATCAGGAAACTGAGGCACAAAGAGTGTCATGAATTTTCTCAAGGTCACATAGCTAGTAAGTGGCAGATCTGGAACTCGATCCCAGGCTTGGGGATTCCAGTGTCCATGTTCTGTTTCTGCACCACTCTAAGTCTATTGCTTCTATGAATAGTTTCATCTTCCTGAATATTTTATTATCTAACCTAGGAATAAAAGGGGGAAAGCATGTTTTCTCATTCAAATATAATTTTAAGCTTTTAAGCTTTTCATTTTTTTAAAAATGAGATTGATGTAAGGCAAAATGACATCAATACAAAATGCAAAAACTGACAGTGGTTTAATAATGACAGTTCTTTCATTGAATGTTTACTATGAGCAGGCTCTCTACAAAAAGCTTCACATGAATTAATTGAATTAGTCCATTAAACCCTTAAAGCCCAAGAGGTCAGTTTTATTATCTTCATTTTACAGATGAGGAAAGTGAGACCATATAACTCACCTAAAGTCAGACATTCAGGAAGTTGCTAAACCAAGGTTTAGGACTAAGTCTGTCTCACTTGAAACTGAAAAATCTAAATCATTTTCTACCAGGATTTAACTTTTCTCCACGGATGAAACAACTCCATCAGACTGCATTTACAGGGTTTCATCTTCCCAAATTCTTCCTCTTAATCTCTAATCTTCCTATTAATCTCTAAACTGCTGGGAGCAGTGGAGTCAGGAAGTTGCTTTGCTTACCTCTGCCCTCCACTTTAATCCCCGCACATTCATCATCACCGGAAAGAAATGAACAAGAAAAGCCTGAGAACCAGAAGACTTCAATTTAAGTCCTGCGGCCTTGGCAAGTCATTTAGTTTCCTTGGGTTTAATTTCTGATATAAAATAGGAATACAGCTCAAAGAAGATTTTCAAGTGCTTTGCAAAGTATTATTATGGAAATCAGAATTATCAGGAGAACTAAGCGGTAATCACAACCTAAAATCTCCGTTCTGTTCAAAATGCTCCACTTTTGCCACGGGAAAGATATCGCCAAAAGGTAATCTCTTAAATATTTAGAAACGATTCAATATAGTGCATTGAATTAGAGCATCAAGGAAAGGCAGACGCAAAGAATATTTCCAAAATCTTACCTCCGACTGAACACCTCCGGGCTATTTCCCAGTAAACCAGACCAACAGAATAGATGTCAGCTCGTTTGAAGGACTCGAAGATATTCACATTTATTGTATCATCAAGCATTTCAGGAGCCATGTACCTTCAAAAACATGCACACTTCAGATTCTGTGTATGATTTTATAGCAGTCCAGTAAAACACAATGTTAATAAATCCTGATATACAATATGTTAAGGCAGTTTACATCAAATTTACAGGTTGATTTGAGCCACTATAATAGAATAAAATTAAATAATACACTTATTGAACGATAATTTTAAAAACATTTTAAATAGACCTAGAGATCATCCTAGCGTTAAAGCCTCTGGGCCAGGAGCCAAATACTTGGAAAGCACTCAATAGGAAAGATGGAACTCAACTTCCAGTAGTTTGGAGCCAAGAAAGCTCCTTGAGGGCAAGGAGTATGTCCTATTCATCATGGTGGGCCCAGTACTCCAACTCAGTGCTCAGCGTCACTCCACAAATACTTGCTCTGAATGAACAGTGTTATTATACATTGGCTCCAAGACATGTATTCATATTATATATTGGCTCCAATAAAATTACAGCCTTGCTGGAATAGGACTGAATCAAAAATTCTACAGTCCCTGGGGCCTGACTGAGCCTAGCTGTCCTAGGGATATTTCGAGGATTTCTCAGAATATTGAGGTGAGGATGCGATACTCTCCCCAATCTTTTAAAAACTTTAGATTCTCTGAAGGAATCCAGCATCCCAGGCTTGCCTGATGGACAAGTTAAAACTTGCTTTTTAAAGGGAAAAAAGAAGAGGTCCCTTAGGGCTGCCCAGTCTGAATAAACTGTCCTGAAGTGTTTCTGGGGCCCCATTAAAGTCTCCCAGGGAACAAAGTGAAGGACTCAGAGGGATTGGCCTGGAATCTCAAATATGGCTAGTAGGCCAACTATACCAGCTTAGAAATTCTCTACTCTCAAGGGCCTTTAACAACTCCAGGAAAGTGTTTTGGTTATTTCTGATTTCAAGGTCAAGAAACCTGGAATTATGCCAAAGTAGCACAGATCCTGAAATTCAAATGAAAGGAAACGGAAGTATGCTGGCCATATGGCCACAGTCTGGCTATAATAAGAAAACACCAGGAATCCCATTACTAATGGGCCTGTCCTGACATACGTGTGGTATGCTCTATATAAATCATGCTTGTTCTTAACTTTCAGAGATTCTGTTCCTTGAAAGTGGGAATTGTGTCCAAACTCATATTACCTTAATACACATCAACTGGGGAGACTTAAGGATAAGTACAACTATAGGTAAATATGTTACATAATATTTTTAAATATTGAGAGAATATTATATAGAGTCCCTCATCTATCTAGTTCAGTGTATTGATTCTATATCTGTTGTTAGGACCTGAATGTATAGAACTAGCCCTGAGTTTCAGTTCATTTATGAAGTCTTGATATAAAGGCTTTGGAGGAGCTATACACTGCTAACATTTTTTTCCTCCTCTCTGTAGGAAAACTATTCTCAGATGTGGCACACTAAAAATAATCTATCACCATCACTTCCACCATTCCTTTCCACTGGACTCCCCACACAAATAGCTACTTTCTATATGACCAAATGCCAACTCTTCTTGCTTTATAACCATTGTGCTGCTGATTTCTCGGTGACCCAGAGAAGACTTCTTGCTTTCTTGGGCCTAATGATTTCCCACTTTGGATCTGCCACCCACCTCCCTATACACATATCCCAGGCATTCATGTTTATGGGGCAGTCATAAGTCTCAGTATGCTACCAAAGTAAGTTATCTTACCTTTTGGTTCCTACTTTAGGATTCTGAGGTATGTCAATAGTGTTCAGTATTGAATCATGCTTCACAGCCAACCCTAAGTCTGCTATGGCACAAGTTTCACATTTTTTCACTAAGATATTCTTTGATTTTATATCTCGATGAGCAATAGCAGGTTTACCTATGAAGCATAAGGTAAACATATTCACTTTTTTCATTACTGGAGATTGAACCTCTCTGAAAGGAGTCATCTTGAAGACTTGGCTCAAATGTTATCTTCTAAGAATGGTCTTCCCTGATCCCCATTCTACATTCCAAGTCATCCTCCATCAGACTATCCCATTTTGCCTTCTTCATAGCCCTTATCACTATCTAAATTATCTTAGTCATTCATATGCATTCTCTGTCCCTCCCAACTAGACTGTAGGCTACATAAGGGCAGTGGCTATGTCTTACACATCACCATGCCTCCAATGCTTAGAAAACTAGGTGACATTTAGTAACCACTAGTAAATATTTGCTGAATAAGTAGGGAAAGTATTAGCATTGCTACGTCCACATAAGAACATAGCAAATATTCTCTTACAAAACAAGTTTCAAACTTCTACCACCCTACACCGGCAGTTCTCAAATGTGGCCCAAAGATCCCTGGGGGTCCTTAAGGCTCTTTTCCAACTACATATCTGTGTGATGTCACATTTTCTTTACATACTTCAACCAAAAACAACATACTGGGACAGACTGAATGAAGAACAGGTATGAAAATCCAGACATTAAGGAGATTTGCAAAAGTGTAAAATGGCATTATTTTAGCTAGATTGGCTTTTGTACTACAAAAATTATGTAACTTTTAAAAATTATGTTATTTATTTTAATATTTAATTGGTTAATTATTGTACTTTAAGTAAATTAATAAATACTTTTAAATTTCTCAATTTTAGTTTCTAATATAGTAAATATTAATAGATATAACCCACATATACAAACTTTTGGGGTCCTCAATAATCTTTAAGAGTTTAAAGGGATCATGGATCCAAATCTGAGAAGCACTATGGTGACTAGACTGACTTTCTAGAGCCAATTCTCTATTAACTCAATAAACAGACGAGACAGTGTGTATTATTTGGCGTTCAAGTACATGATATATAAGTATTTTTTTAAGGTCAGAATAACCCTTTCTAATTATTTTAATTATCAAAGGTAAACAGTTAAATCATTTGTATTCTCTGAAAATAGAGCATTTGCCACCAAAGCAAGATCTCTCAGGTACATATTGTAAATAGCAAAGATAGAGCCACTAGGAATAAAAATATTGTTATGGATAGTATACAAAATGACAAGTATGTAGATGAGAGTTGGCTATATCATGACAAAACCTTCAGCTTTATAAAATACCTTTAGTGTTACTTTACATTTGATAATTGTTTGTAATAAACTAGAACACAGCTGAACACTAAAATACAACTTAGTGTTTCTATCCTCATATTCAAGGAGAAAAAAAATTAGAAAGAAAATACATACCTTGTGTACCAACAATCTCCATATGAAGGTGGGCCAGACCACTAGCTATTGAAAGTGCCAGTTTGATCATTCCAGCCACTGTCACTATGTTTCTATTCAAATAGTCATATAAGGAGCCCTGTTCATGATATTCAGAGACAAGCCAAAGTTGAGTCCAAGTTCCATTATCTAACAGGAAAAAGTTATTTTGTTGCTGTAAGTTTATGTTGAGAAAGAAGCCAAAAGCTTTTAACAAATGTCAGTGTTTAAAGCAAATCTGTGTTGTTAACAAAACAAAGTTAATTCTTTCAGTGATAATACTTACAGTCCAAGTTAGTAGGCTGAAAATTCTCAATGAATTCCTATTGATATATTAGAACCTGTTACATGTACCCACCATCGCTATAGGAAGCTGTGAGGCAGTGATTCTACCAACTGAACTACTCCTTTCTTATTCCCTCTATATCAATACCTGCTGGTAATAGCAACCACATTATGGCAGAAACTACTGAGAGATGCATTTAGGCTCAGCGTTGTGCTATAAATTATTCTTGAGCTTTTAAGAAAGATTGTACCAACGAAAAACAAAAATATAACAAATTTACACAAAGTATTATTACTATCACAAAAGCTCTAACATTCCAAGGATGTTCATATTATTCACCATTCAAAATATGAAGTTTATGATTTCCCTCAAAGCTTAATATAAGCGCCAAACACAATTACTAGAACTTTTCAAATAATTTACCTTATTTAACCAAAGGCTAATCCAGTTTATAAAAGATTTTTAGCAGAAGAGAAATTAGCCTAAAATTTCTCTAGGTATTAGAGTCCCTAGACTTAGCTTTAGCTTTCAGAATCAGATGTCTACAATAGCCCTGGGAAGTCCTGACCAGTTTTGATGCTCAGTGAAAGGGAACTGTAATTAAAGAACATTTGCTAAGGTATCTTTGTACCTAGTGCTTTATGTACAAGAGCTCCTGGTTATCCAAGAATTTAATTTCCAAATCTAGGTAGTGATAACATTTCCTAGGAATGCAAAAATCAACATAACATGATAAAGTTCACTAATAAACTGACCACATATAAAACTAACACTTACACCTCTCTCCCTGCTTAACACCAGTGGCTATCTTTGCCCTCTCGTATCAATGTCTTTGTCAGACAGTTGACTAAACTAAAGGGTGAAACTGTAAATGTTGCAAAAGATATAGAAATGCATGAAAATGAAAGTGATGTTAGAGACCACTTGGAATCAAAGCCACTGACAAGTAAGCCATTGACACAGGTAGACCAGTTAAACTGAAGAAGAGACAGTCAAGGGTGATCTTCCTTGTGCATATTGTTTTATAATCCAATAAATGTCATGATTAAATTAGCTCTATCAGGACGATCTGTATAACGACAGTCATGACTGCTTTCATAACATTGCGAATTAAGCTAACCAGCAGTTTAGCTCAATGTTACGAAGAAAAAGTAGAAGTTCTTAACAGCTTAATAAGAAATGTTTCATTTTCAATAGTATAGTTAAGAATTTGGAAAGAACCTTTTTCTTTTTTAAGCTCAGTTTCTCCCTGGCTTTACTAGGCTTTATTCAGTTTCTCCCTGGCAAATCAGAAAAGACAAATCATCAGCAAACATAACTATGGCCAAAATGTATAATAACACTAAGCTTCTCTTTGGCCATCTAATTAATCATAAATACTTTCATGATCAAGCTTATATTAAATAGAAATAACCACAGATTTTAAATTTTCCTAGGTAATGGTAGGTTTCTGATAGCCACAGATAGTTTGTGGCTAGATAGAGGTTACAATCTCCACCTCTCCAAAGTTCTTCATGAGTATTACTGATTCAAATAAAAAAATAATTGACTGGATCAAGTTTTGCTCACCTTTGTTCCCTGTTTCCCTTTAAGGGAACTGTTGCACAGCTAAATGAGTAAAAGGTATGCAAAAAGAAGAAAGAGAGCATAGGTAATCCACAGACTCTATATCCAGTCCCTGATTACTGGGCATATACAGAAAATTTTATGACTATTGATTTAAATACCAAAAAGTTGATGGTCTGTCTTATTCCACAAATCTCATAAAGCAGTATTATTTGGGGTTGTTAATGTTAAACCTCACGATATAAACCATACTCAAAGTACATTAATTTCACTAAAATTATCTTGCTTGCCACCATTCTAATAATGTTCATAGAAAACTAGAGTCCTGGAGTTGAGATCTGTTGTACAGATGAAAGTATAGTCCTAACAAAGATGAATATTCAACTATCATTCGTTGGTATCTTTGTACCAGTTATCAAAATATTGAAATATTTCTGTCCTGTTTAATTAACAGCTGCTATTCAAAACGTCCAATGGTATTCCTTTGCCCTAGACACCCAAAGCAACTCCTGAACCCCCAAGATGCCTCCAGATCTTTTTATGACCCAGCAACTAAAGGGATAAAATCTAGCATGGCAGGGTTCCCCCAGGACTCTGTTCCAGTTGAAGCTTCTGTCCTGGTTGGTTAGTTCCTGTGCCATACCAGTCATCAAATATTTTAAATATCAAGCTGGCTATAGTGTCATCATGACTTCATATCACTCGTCTGCCCTGCTTTATTTTACATTTATTGCACATTTATCTGTGGAGAAGAGGAAAGCATTTTCTTTCCTCAAAAAAGAAATCAGACTTTTACGTAGATTTTATTAAAACAAAGAGATTATTTATTCTCCTCTGATAGTAGACATAACATTTTATTTGCTGGACCCAATTAGATTGAAAATACCTTTGTTGTCAGCAGCAATGAAGCCAAGGATGTTTTCATGTCTCAGCATAACGGTCTGATAAATTTCTGCCTCTCGAAACCAAGACCTTTCATCTCTGGAGGAGAATATTTTCACAGCCACATCTTCCCCGCACCATCTTCCGTGCCAGACCTCACCAAATCTACCTTTTCCTACTATTTCCTGAAGTACAATCGTCCTTGCAATTGTTCTTTGAACCAATAGAGGCAGACCTAACCAAAGAAAAGATGAAATTGATGATTAAAAACAAGTAATTGCCAGAAAACAACTGTCATGATGACCATTATTTTCACATAAAAAAGCAAACATTTAACCACTTTAGTAATTTTACTGATTTTGAAGAAATAAGCACCATTATACCACACTTTAATTTAGTCAAAGCATGCTCAAAAAATACTCCAAATTCTTACTATGATTTCTCTTCTCATATTCACAAATAAAAATTTCTTGAATATAGCCTGCCACTGCAGATATCTAATTTTCCAAAATTGTTGCAAATCTCTCTGATTTGCACATTGAAGCCAGTCAGTTTACTAAATACACAAAGGTTAAAAAGCATAAGTTGTTAGCCTCTAAAATAAAATATATGATTCCTAGTACAACCAAGAATGCAGGGAATTCTTTATGAATTTTTTTAAAAACCAAGTTAAAATTGGAAAGTGAAGAATCGAATTCAATGATGAAGTGAGGCAATCATGTTACACTAAAAGCAAGGTACAGTCATAGAAAATATCAAATGGATATTTTCTGTGGAATAAAAGAAAGTCGAAGAAAATATATTCTGAATGTACGTAAAATGTTTAGGTTCTTTTGAACCAATAACTTTACCTCTAGAATTCTATTCTAAAGATTTAATGAAAAATGCAGAAAAATTTATGTCAAGATACTTAATATATTATTACTTATAGAAAAAGTAAGGAAAAGTGTCTGATAATAGAAAAATTGTTAAGTACAGTGCAGAGGTTGAGACCACAGATAAGAAAGGCTTGGGTTCAGATTTCATCTGTGCCACATGGTAATCATGGGCAAATTATTGAACTTCTCTGAGCTTCAGCTTCCTTGCCTGAAAACCTGTGGGCAATAATATTACCTATATCATAGGGATACTTTGAGAATTAATAAGCACGTTAAGCACCTAGCATGGTATCTGGCCTATTACATGCTCAATAATGGTTTGCCCTTAACATTATGTCTAAGGATGGATTACTTAGAGCCAAAAATAATGATGCTGTTTATGAAGAGTTATTTCTTAATGACATAGGAAAGTACTTCTGCTATAATAAAAACCATACTTTGTTAAATGAAAAAATACTTTTGTTAAAGACAAATAGCATAGCAAATTCTATCCATCTAAATAAGTGTATCTAGCTATTCGAAATATTCACGGGAAAAACACTGAAAAGAATATATGCTAAATGCTATGATGGGTATTTCTATTTAGTGGAATCAGGGTGAAGTAAATTGTGATATTCTCCTTTCTAATTCTTTACATTTTCTTAATGTCCACAATATTCCATAAATATTTATTACTCTTATAATTAGAAGGAAAATAGCTAAAGAGGTCACAGTATAATTTATTCAGGAAAGTCATGTTTAGTTGTCATTGTACTCAGATGGCTGGGAAACCCTTATAGCAATAGCCCTGTAAGCTCCTGTAGGCTTCGACCTCTACTCCTGAAATGAGCCACAGTTTATTCAGATGTTCTCATGTTCATGAGAACCACCCACCATGACTAAATAAGCACAGACTATAAGTTTGCTATTATGGGTCTCAACAATTAGTCACAAAGCCTCACAGCCAGAAAGTTCTTCTGAGATCATCTGGTTCAACTTTGTCATTTAGAGATGAGAAAATTGGGGCTGTGTGGTAGTCAAAAACTTGCCCAGGAATAAGTGGAAGTCAGACCTACAACTAAAACACTGTTTTTCAATCCAAATTCTTATGCTCTCACCATTCAGTGGATATGACTACAGTCCTCCCCAGTTGGAAAGATTTCTAGCAGCAAACTATCCAGGATATTTTTGTAAGCTAGAGTCAGTTTCACTACTTGCCACACAATGAAAATTGTACTAACAATTATTAAGCCAAAGTACAATTTCAATCTCTCTCTCTTCCCTCCCCTCGTCTTGCATACACAAACTCACAAAAGCATCACCACGACCAATCACAACAATATTGACAACGACAACAATACAACAACAACAATTGGCTAGAGAACTAGATAAGCCTATGTTTTCAAACTGCAAATTGATTAGGCACATAATCAATGCCTCAGACCGGGGACAAAGAAGGATTTCATCTAAGGTACTCAGCACAGCAATTAAGTTGAGGCAGTAAAACAATGAAAATTGCTTCAGCATATTTCAAAGCAACCACCAAAAATAATCTGAGTAATTTTTGTGTTACACACTTAGAGATTTCCTTTGAAGGCACATGGACTTTGGCTCTCCCTGCAGGTCCATGCTACTCTTTTTTACCAGGGGCTGTAGAAGCTGATGCCTGACTGATGGAAATGTCACCATCCATCAGTAGTGTTATATCATGACAGGAAAGCAGAAACCTACCAAGCCTCTTAGAAGTCACCTGAGACACCATGATCTCTCAAAGACCATCCAGTCAAACACCAGTCCATTTTCCTCTCTTGCAAACATTATATCTCTTTGAAATCTGTCCCTGACCAGGTCGGGATATGCTTCATAATTTTTGTCTCTCAACATCTGACAAAGCTGCTTCTTGCTTAAGGTCGCTGCCCAGGGAAGAGAAGCAGAGGGGAAGCAGAACTCCTGATTTCCTTCCTATGGGTGAGCTTTTGTGACAGAAGCCTTGCTACACATGGACCCATTCTCCCTGATGATCAAAGGCAGTATGGCCATCCATTACTGTTAGCCAGTGGTCACTGGCAAACATATGCAGCTGGCTTCGGGGAAAAGTGCCTAGAACTATTTTAAGTTGATCATTAAAGAAATCATCCATGCTTGGGTATATTTACAGCTTTCTTTTAAGAGAGAACTTAGAATAATCTAAAGAGGAAAAGGTTCAGCAGTCAATAAGTCCAGCTTTAGGTTTCAAGATGCACAAAAATACCAAAAAACTTAATGTTAATTTTTGATTTTATGCCCTGGCTCACAACCGCTTTCTTAAACTAAATATTCAGTCTCCAGTTATAAAATCTCCATTACTTTTATTTGAAAGGGAAATCCTTGGTCAATCTTAAGTATAGTCAAGAAGTAGCTCCAAAACACATATTTCTGCCTTACCTCTTCATACGAACTGAAATGTTTTGGTGGGGATTAAATAGATGGTTATTTAATCACTTGAACCTTTTAATAAATTGTATAAGGTTTCAAGGAACTTGGCACAAATCAGAGCTTTCTGTGCCTATATTCTAAGCCTAGAATGTTGCCAGGGCTCAGGAAGTTAGGGCACAGCGGCCCCCAAAAGGTAACACTCAAGGAAGGAAAGAGTATTAAATCCTAGTAAGTTTTACTTTTAAAGAAAAAATGTCAACTTTCTATCCAACAATTTAATCTGGATTTCAGTTTTATAAACTTTGCAGTTTGGAGATACTCTTTCCAGTATTCCTCCTTTGAAAACATGCCACCTGATTTGTGCAATGATGGTGTAAACATTGAGGCTTTGGTCAGTGAGCAAGCGATCTTGCCCCCAGAAGCAGCCAACTATCTGGGCTTTCTGGATGACATAATTAGGCCCCTCTTTTCTGATAAATACTTCTGAGTCCAAAGCTGCTTCTTGTTAAATATGGATGCCCATATAGGTGCTACCAACCCTCTGTCATCTGCCCTTGTTAATTGTGCCTGCCTGGACACTCCCCAAGGCCACGGTCAAGGGAGTTCCTCAAAATCTGTTTGGAGTGATCATCCTTAATGATCTTTCCAAAGCAAGATGGGATGCAGGGGTGACTGAAATGACTCAATTAGGCTTACCCTAGTTCATGTTTCTGCAACACCACATGCTGACAGGATTTCTGGAATTATACATGAAAGTTGGGAGTCCCCTGCCATTTTAGGGAGTTTATTATTACGGGATGTGGGTCGGGGGTCAACGCTCTTCTGTCGTCGGAAACTCAAAAAGCCCTCAGATGCTTTGTGCTATGAGAAAGGCTCATTTAAGCCATAATACAGCCTGGTATTTTGAACTGCTTCATCAGGGGTTCTGAAGTTCCATTAAAGAGGGAAAGCGTTGTCATATAACCTTAGGAGCACAAGCCAGCCCAGGAATGCTCCCTTTCGTCTTCCGTTTCTATGCTTTAAGACCACATTCTTGATTTTAATTTCAGGTCAGCTCCTTATTAACTTCACAAACACACATCCCAGGGGTTGCCTACCGATTCCAAAGACCTTTATGATCACAAGAAAAGAACGCTACTTTGCATAACTAATATGTTTTCCCCAGAACTCAACTGCTTAAGCCCCGCAACTGTTTTGTGCCCATGAAACATGACCAAGACAGCAACAATGATTATTACTAACCATAATGTGGGAGAGGGCAGAGAAAAGAAACTCTTTCTGGCTTCAGAAATAAATTCTGAAGGCATGTGAAAATGAGAATCTGAACACCTAAAGGCACAAAAAGCAATCGAGAAGACTTCATTTTTAGGCCAGGACAGTTTTTACTCTTCATCAAATCCTGAAAGGAGTTTCCATGCCAGAATTTACCATGTACCATATCAAGCATTTTAAACAATGGAATTAATAATATTTGGGCCCTCTTTTGTTAAAATGGGTATTATTTTTACATAGAGTTTTTCTTACTGAAAAATGAACAATAGGCACATACCAGAGCCAGATCCAGAGGCGGTCACATCGTAAATCAGATCTTTTAGAGTTTTCCCAGCATTGACCAGATTGCACTCAGAAAGGGGCTCCTCCACATTCGGTCTCTTTTTCTTTCTGTAGGTGCACAGTCGACCTTGGCATGCCCATACTGTCAGCAGTGAAGCTATGGACAGGAGGCAAACTGGCACAGTAATAATAATGGTCAGCTCCATGGGTCCAAGTTTTGGGGCATTTGGTGATGCTGTAATTAAAAAAAGAAAGAACATGACCATATGTTAACCCACGTTAAGTATTTTAGAAATTGGAAATGCGATCACCAAAATTTTACATCTATAATGTGCAGCTACACAGTATGCACTCATGTTAGTGGGTGAAGACTCTCTATGATGAAAGCAAAGGCGGGGAAAGGGAGTTGAGGTGAGGATGCAGTTGCAGTTCCGTTCTGCTAGGTGACAATGGAAGATAGAATTAGGATCATGGAAAGCACTAGCACCTGCAATCCTTTTTAAAACCTCCAAACCATTTGACATTTTATTACTCTTTTCTCGCCATTTTTCAGCAATCCATCCTTAAGGCACATTCATTCTTTTAGCCACAGATAATTACTGAGCTCTTGCAATATGCTGCCACTATTCCAGGTGATGGAGATAGAGCAGTGAGTGAGAGAGCCCAAATCCTTGCTCTGTGGTGCTTATGTTCTCACACAACCACAGATGGGTATGTAATACAAAAGCAAGAGATCATAAGTGCTATGAAGAAAAAGAAAGCAGAACAAAGAGAAAAAGTGATGGTGGGACACTACTTTAGAGAGACTGGTCACAGAAGGCCACTCTGAGGAGGGGGCAGGGAGCTACAAGAGAAGTATCTCAGGGAAGCATGTTCCCAGCAGAAGGAAAGCAAGTGTGAGGTGCCCTGAGGTGGAGACCTACTTGGAGTGTTCAGGAACAATCTTTGCCTCAAGTGCAGTAAATGAGGAGAAAGGTAGAAGGAAATGGGGTCAGGGAGGTCAAAAAGAAAAATATCATGTGGGGTCTTCAAGGCTGAAAGGACTGTGAATTGTATTCCAAGTGGAAGCTGTCACAGGGTTCTGAACAGACAAAAGATAGGATCTAACTTATATCTTGAGTGACCGCTGTGTGAACAGACACTAGGGGCACAAAAGTAAAAGCTAAGAAACCAATTACAATGTATCTGGTATTTTCATGGTAAGCATTTTTGCCACAAACATTTTGGCTGAATAACTACTTGGCCATAAGGCAATTCTGCTGTAAAAGATAAAATAACAAAAAATAAAAGTGGCACATATATACAATGGAATATTACTCAGCCATAAAAAGAAATGAAATGGAGTTATTTGTAGTGAGGTGGATGGAGTTAGAGTCTGTCATACAGAGTGAAGTCAGAAAGAGAAAAACAAATACAGTATGCTAACACATATATATGGAATCTAAGGAAAAAAAAAAAAAGTCATGAAGAACCTAGTGGCAAGATGGGAATAAAGACACAGACCTACTAGAGAATGGACTTGAGGATATGGGGAGGGAGAAGGGTAAGATGTGACAAAGTGAGAGAGTGGCATGGACATATATACACTATCAAACGTAAAATAGATAGCCAGTGGGAAGCAACCGCATAGCACAGGGAGATTAGCTCTGTGCTTTGTGACCACCTAGAGGGGTGGGATAGGGAGGGTGGGAGGGAGGGAGATGCAAGAGGGAAGAGATATGGGAACATATGTATATGTATAACTGATTCACTTTGTTATAAAGCAGAAACTAACACACCATTGTAAAGCAATTATACTCCAATAAAGATGTTAAAAAAAAAAAAAACTCCTACAATGATTCTTTTTTAAAAAAAAAAAAAAGGAAACAATGAAACAGTGAAAAATGAATAACAAAATTTAAAAGACTTTATAGTGAAATACAAAATATTTGAATACATTTAAAATGTGTAAGAGATTCACGGTGATACTGCATAAATGACTAATTTTACTTAATGAGTTGTACCTAAGCACTTGTCTTCCAAGTCTTTCGTTCATAGTATTTTATACCTTTTTTTTTGCTTGTTGATTCATCTCCTCATTCAGCATCACACTTTTTTGCTAAAATTTATTCCTTAATTAAGAGAGGTATCAGTTTCCAAATGCTAGGATGCATACTTGTAACTGAGCTTTGTATTGCTTTATGAACGCCTCTATGCTGCTGTTTGTTCTTGGCAAATTGTCACATGTCTATTGATAGACATTCCAAAGTTGCATGGGAAATGTGGGTTCAAGTCTGCACCTTCAAATCACCGAAGGATTTGCAAACCAATATGTTATCATTTTCTAGTATCGTATGCAATCTGGCTTTACATTCTCTTATTTCACACTTCCAGTAATTTATTACCATCTTTTCTATCAAGTCGATATAATTGTTATCATCCAGTATTTTAAGATCGGCACATCTACTCATCACTGTAGAGACCATTATGAGGGCTAAGATTTATCTAATATAAAAATAGGAGTACTCTATCAATGGAGAAATGAAACCAAACTGTCAACCAGTTATTTCATCTTTCATGGCAAAATTACCTTACGGCCAATTAGTTATATGGCAAAAACTGTTTGCTGCAAAAATGTCTGCGGCGAGGATGTTTACCTGGAAAATACCTACAACCCAATTAGAAACCTGATGCAATAATCCAGGCAGAGATGATGGTTTTGGCTGACAACTCTATCTAAAATACTACTTCCTTCTCATTCCCTGTTTACTCTCTGTACCCTTGTCCTGTTTTATTTAACTTCCTGGATCTTATCACCACCTGGCACATCACAGATTCACTTATTTATCATCTGATTTCTTCCAAAGAACATATGCTAGTTCTTAATGAGAGGAAGAATTAAGTCACTCCTCAGGCTTCCTTCTTGGTAATGACAATCCAAGAGAGCTTATTATGCTAAATGTACTTGAATTTTACTTACAACATGTTAACCAGAATATGTGAACATAATTTGAAAACAAATATTATTTAATTCTAAAGGAAAAAGAATCAAATTCCTCAAAGATGTGTTCATAAAAGTTTCACTATAAGCCTAAAAATAGTAGTCTATCTACTACCAATGAGTAAAATATTTAAAACTGTTAAGTGAACTTTGGAAACAAACATATTTCATGCTCTTCTCCTTTGCCAGGTGAATTTTGGCAGATCACCAACTTTCCTTCTCCTGAGTGTTGCAGGATTCCTCTGAAATCATTAGAAGTTGTACAGGTGCATATGAGGACAGCTTGGGCTTGAGTGTTCTTAGGACAAGGTGCTAAAAGAGGTCTCAGACTTGACTTTGGCTGAGAAATCATTAACCATGGAAGTTGCACTTCTGAAGTTTGCTGTTATAAAAAAGTTTTATAATCCACTTCATAATAATCTTTCTAATCTACATTTCAAGTTGCATCCATATTTTTATGTCCTCACAAAGGTATTCCAGGAATTCTAAGAAAGCCACAGAATGTACTTAACCATTTGCAACTTACATAAACATGTACCTAAACATGTTTTTAAGAATAAAACTCCACTATTGGATACATTTATATGGCTAAATTTTATTTTGATACATGTTATTAGGAACTATCAATATAAACATTACTGTTAAAAAGCTTATTGATTGTCTTCATTTTAGTAAAGCTCTATTAAGCAGAGCTCAGATCATCACTATGGCAACCAATAAAGAGGCGAAAGGTCAGCAAGCCTGAAAATAGAATAATATCTATAAAAGTGCACTGCTCTGGTGATGGCTACTGCTCTCAGGGATGTTTATTACAGATGGGCAATGTTTCTACTTTTGTGAACAAATTTACTGAAACGAGTTAGTAAGAAAAAAAGATGACTCAGCAACAAAAAGCTAGCAACACCATCCAGAAAGAGCTCCTTAAGCACTGAGCAATTTTTAAGGCAAACATTTGTAAAACTATCTTCTAAACCAAATGTTGATTGTAATCTCTACAGGAGACAAATGAAGAAAACTGTGGTCTACACCCAATGAGTCATGGTAGAAAGACAGTAGTGCAGTTAAGAATACATTTTAATAAGTTATCTCGGATGAAAATATTAATTTTTCTAACAGATTTTACATTCTTGATCATAGGAGAACTCTTTTTTGTTTTTTGCTTTTTTAAATATTTTTTCCATTTCTATAATTTTATTTTATTTATTTATTTTTATTTTTTTGTCTGCATTGGGTCTTCATTGCTGTGCACGTGCTTTCTCTAGTTGCAGCAAGTGGGGGCTACTCTTCATTGTGGTGCGCGGGTTTCTCATTGAGGTGGCTACTCTTGTTGCAGAGCAGGGCTCTAGGCATGCGGGCTTCAGTACTTGCAGCATGTGAGCTCAGTAGTTGTGGCTCACAGGCTCTAGAGCACAGGCTCAGTAGTTGTGGCGCACGGGCTTAGTTGCTCCGTGGCATGTGGGATCTTCCCGGACCAGGGATCAAACCGTGTCCCCTACATTGGCAGGCAGATTCTTAACCACTGCACCCCCAGGGAAGTCCCAGGAGAACTTTTATTATTTGATAATTTCCAATTTTTGAGACCGTGTCAACTGAGGTGATTTCTCCATGGAATAAGCAGCTCCGTGGTGGCATACGTTAATCCCAAAAGTGAGGTCTGGGAGTTCTGCATTGCTAACTCTAGTTATTTCACTCTCTAGTAAATTAAATAGAAGAGGTTGGGAAAAAAGAGACAAGCACTAGCCCACATGGATGAGAGTCTAGCTTACAAAAGTCTCCCCTATGTAAGTTCTGCAGTCCATTAAACAAAGATGACGCAGGGGAAGGAGGTATTAACAAGCCAGGAAGAAGGGAATGTATGAGGTGGAAGATTCTGTGCAGCTGGAGGGAATCATACAAAAGGCGAAAGATTGTAAGAAGGTAAGAACAAAAAAAGGGAGAGGAAAAAAGAAGGAAGGAAGGAGGGAGGAAGGAAGGAAGAAAAAAGGAAAGAAAGGAGAAATTTTTTTTAAGTATTTTTGTGAATTTGCAACTTTCCCTAGAGACAGGAGTGAAACTGGTGATTGTGAAAGCAGTGGTGGTTACTACTGCCCAAATGAAGTTCAGAACCAGTTTAGATGCCTCAGTTTCTCCCAGGATAGTTCCTGTTACCTCCTCGCCACCTCCTATTTCTGGCTTTAGGGAGGCAAACATCTCAAGATGAAAAGAAAAAGATGAGAAAATGTGGGCATGATCTCCATGTTTCTTCCCCTGCTGACCTTTTCTCTTTCTTTATTAAAAGTATGAAAAATTATTGATGTTTATGAGATTTATATGACCTTCATATTAATTAATTTATATTTCTTTAGTATACGGTAATAGGAGGAGATGCCTTCGAACTGAGGAGAGATGTGGACTTGATCAGTGGCTTCAAATAACTCATATTGACCTTTGGCACAAAAATCCTGTTGTATATTTGTGTTCAACTTAAAGGTATATTTCTTCACTGTATTTGAATGGCATTCAACTGACTAGAAACTGATATATTACAATGGAGCGATGTACAGAAAATGAGGATATAGTGACTGAAAAGATATACACTGGCTGGACAGCTGTTTAAAAACAAATTTGAGCAAAGAAAACAGAGGTCTTCATCCAGACGAAGTGAATTTTTACGAACCATTTCAAGGTTAGTGCTTCCTTCCCAAAAGTTGCTATAGCAAGTAGCTACATAAATTTAAGAGGGTCCAAAGCACCCCTAAAGAAACCACAAACTAATTTAGCATTGAACCACTCCTATTCCTTTTATTAAAAGTTTTCCCCAAGTGAAAAGATGCTATTATTGCAAGGTTGAATCCATGAATGTATAAATATCAAGTCTTCAACTGCCTCCTTACCACCCGCCCGCCCCCCGCCCACCCCAGGAAAAGGGAAGCATTTGTTTCTCCAGCTTGTGGCTTTGAAATGTTCTCAGAATAAAGCAACCAAAAAGACTGTGTTGCTCGAGATGCTTTCTGATAGGTCTGTTTCTGTCCTGGCACCAGAAGAAATGCCACTAGGAACAACTGAATGACATGGTGATGTACAGGGTGAAGTACCCTATAAACTTCTATACTCTATAAACTTCTATGACCTCTGACTTCAGTTAAAGAGCTTTTTGTTTAGTTCACAGGTTTCTGGGGGGAAAAGTGTGGAAATAATAAGTGCAGCTGAAACAGAAAAAAGAAATACATTACCTCTAAGATATTCAAAGCTACCTTGTTAATTAGCTCAACAGGAATGATTTCTTTTGTCAAAAACAGAGTGACATGTTAAGCAATGAGAAATCTCCCAAATCTTCTCCTTTACCTGCCATTTCAAAGCACCCAGAAATATGGGTACCATTATCTCAAACATTTGCCTGATGGTAATGAAAATACGTTTCTAATTGATTTCTTGTTGCTTTACTAAACTGGTTCAAAACCTGGAACCAAAGGGATTGGTGTGTATAATGTTGCACTGAGAACAACTCTCTGGGATGGGGGGCAGAGAGTGGGGCACAGTCCACATCTTTGTGGAATTTAAAATCTACTAAGGAATACATGACCCATCTAGGGTACAATTCCAAAGCAATTTGGCTGGTAAAAATAAGGAGAAAACTTTATGTAGCAGCGAGAGATGTGGCAGATAAGAAAAAGATCATGATGAAGAGTTCCATTCATGATGAATCAGTCTAGTATAAAGAATATGTAACTAAAACTTTACATGTGTGAAACACACACATGGGAAGTAGAACGGGTCCAAGGAGTTAAGTCACAAACGCAGTTTTATTTGTCTAACACTTCCATGTAATTCTTTACTCCTGATTACAGGGAGCCCTCCACCACCACCCACGAGAGCCTGTCCTAGCCTCCTACTTCTTCACAGTGACCCTTATATTTATAAATGTCACCAGGAAAAATGCAGTTATAAGTTAATTTGGTTAGATCCCTCCAACATGCTTCACTATAGGGGGAAGGAAATGGTCCCCCTTCTTCACAGAGTGAGAATAATCATGCCAAACAGGTTGTTTCTGATCAACATGAACCTCAAGTACTGAACAATGGCAGAATATTTTCTAATCTAGATATTCAACTGAACCATGACAGTGACAGAAATAACATGAGAATTATTTCTGCCTTTTAACCATATCAGGTGAGGTACTGATGGGCCATTCCGTCATTCAGTGCTCAATCTATAAATGGCTACTAGTATACAAGGTCTACATCTGGCCTGATTTCATGCGTGTGTAACAGGCAGAGAGCACCGCACATCAAAATATTTCCTGGCTAGTTCCCCTTGTGCTGCCAGTTTTCTGGGAAGAACACTGAGAAGCCTCAAATCTTCTTTTGTCCACCAGCACCTGAATTTTAAAATAACAATGATTTTATATATTAAGGAAATAAGAATGTTAGATTGAAGAGTATAATCTTTGGCATAAGGGGTAGGAAGAACTCTGACTCAAGCAGAGGTGAGATTAATACAATGTAGGAAGAATTCAAATCGGCTTCACAGTTTTTCTGAATTTTAGGGCATGCACCAGAGATCAGTTTCTTAATCTGTCATCAAAACACATATTCTTTTTTTATTTATTTAATTTTTTATTTTATATTGGAGTAGAGTTGATTTACCATGTTGTGTTAGTTTCAGGTGTACAGCAAAGTGATTTAGTTATACATACTCATATATCAATTCTTTTTCAGATTCTTTTCCCATACAGGTTATTACAGAGTATTGAGTAGAATTCCCTGTGCTATACAGTAGGTCCTTGTTGATTATCTATTTTATATATAGTAGTGTGTATTCTTGAATAATACATATCTATAAAGAAATTAGATAGTAATTACTCGAAGAATATTTTAATTTTTTTTTAAGCCAAACTTTTACGTAAGAAAAATGAAAGTTCCTTGGGAGAAGCACCCTATCTCATAGCTGAGGGCGTTGTTCAAAGAAGGCACTTAAAAATATTGATGACAAAGAAAAGTTACACTTCTCTGTCCTAAAGTTCACGCTAATAGAATTTCTCCCTCAGCTAACACATTCACACAAAGCAGCTTGTCCATTTGGAAAAGACTGACATGAGACAATGATATTTTGACCCAGTTCAACATCCTATATACGATAATCACCTGAGAAATATTTGAGTAAACGGGTAATAGTATTTATGTAACTGAGAAGAGTAGGGTTTACATAGTGTAAAATCCTCAATTTAGAATTGGTTATAAATTGTACTTTCAATTTCCTATTAATCCCTATGAACAAAATTTCATAATTAAAATCAGTGTACTTGTTCCTTGAGACAAGAAATGCTTCCTATATTAAACATTTAAAGTACAAGGTTTGACTTTTTGTATACTTATATTTCAAAATGTAATGTACTGAGCTCACATGGACTTTTCAAAATGTAAAAATCACAGCATCTTTCAGCTTATGGGGAAAAAAATCCCTGTCTGGCACACCTGTCAGGTGTGTGGGGGATCCTCAGAGAGTGAGCTACAAATGGATTTGTTCATGTGGTGGCAGAGCAATTCCACAAGGGGTCCCATGAGTCTTTCTCAGCATGTTGATGTCACCTTACACTGCCTAGAGCAATGAATTTACATTTAAAATAGAAAACCATAAAAGTTGAGACAACAATGGATGTTTTAAAGGGATTAAGATAGCAAGACTTTTCAGCTCCCCAAAGAATAATATTCACTACCTGAGTCTGCAAATTTTTATAATTATAGCATGCTTTAAAATGATTAATTTTGATAAATTCAATGCTAATGTTTTCACATTTTATCTTCCTTCAAATGTAATTCCTTCAGTTTGGCTTAAAGTCTAATTTAGACATGTGCCTAACAATATGCATTGTTCATCTACCCTAGCTGATATAAATAATAAATTGTTCTTTTTTTCTTTACACAATTGAGAACAGGACGGTGAAAACTGTACTGAGGTTAATTAGGAAAGTACCCACATTTTAATGTTGTGCGTGTATTTTCTTTATTGAAACTAATTATTTGAATTAGTCAAAAATACAATAGTATTAAAATAGTGTATTGAACTCCAAAAGGAAAAATCAGAAATTATTATTACACTTACCCTTTCAAGCACTGTATGTTTTGGCAGCAAAATGGGAACAAAGATACCCAGAACTTGAATGTTTTTGTTGAATACTCTATTTCCATATGAAGGGTGGTAATTAGTGCACGCATAAACTAAATAGCAGTTCCTATAAAAATTAACCCTATAAATAAGAGGCTTCTCTAGCCCAGGTTTCCTGACCTTATCCTCGATGAATTTTCACAGACAATTTTAGAATGCTCTTGATGCTATTTGACATCACCACTATTTCTCTGAGCATGTCTCTGATGTCACCTAGAGTCACCAGAAATCATTTCTGTTACAAATCACAATGCAACCCACTATGAAAGAAACAAGCCACAAAATGTGATTCCTTCACATAGGAAAGACATGTTTTAATAATAAGAAAGGAAAGTCAGACATAAAATTATATTAAACAGAATAACTCAACTATATTAAAATAGAAAATATACTAAACTACTGATAGTAGGAACTCTAGGCCAGTGAATATAAGTTCAGTAGGTATTGAATGAGTGAATGAATGAACAAGGAAAGCTCATGCCCAAGAAGGAAATCAGTCACTTCTGCTTCCGCCAACTGATAACAAGAGGGAGACTTCAAGAATGCCAAATCTTCTGATTTTTTCAAGATAAGCCAGATGTCTGGATTTTTATACTGACTCAATGTTTAACATTATAAAGAAACTCACTTTTTTTCCCCAGAAACTATGTAGATCAAATGAAACCTGTCTGTGGGTCAGGTACAACCAATAAGCAGGTAGAACTCTCAATGACTTGTTTTGCTGTTTCTATGTTCATTAGAATTAGATTTAGCTACTAATGACAGAGGAAACTATATAGAAGTTTCCTTTTCTCTTTCATGTAAAAGAAATTTGAAGATGGATAGTCCAATGTTAGCAGGTTGGCTCCATGTAGTTTTTGGTCAGGGTCCTTTCATCTCCCTTGTTTCCATCCCTATCATGTAGGTATTATCCTCATGGTCCAAGGTAGCTGCTAAACTCCATCCTTTACATCCAGGCAGCATGATGGAGGATGGCATAATAAGGTGCCAGTTCTGTTTTAAATGAGTCTTCTCAGAAGTCCTCCAAAACACTGCCAGTCAACTCGTTAGCCACAACTTAACGCCACACCTACCGGTAAGAGGAGCTGAAAATACTGTCAGTTGCAGGGACAGCCGTACACCCAGCTCAGTCTAGGTCCTGCTACTAAATGGGTATTGGAGGAAACTAGATGTCTTTGAAACATTTATAGTCTTAGCAAACTTTGACCCATTGGATTTTTTCATTAGAAAAAGAACACATTTGCAACAAAACAAACAGTATACAAATTTATAAGGAAAGAATTAAATAATGTCCTCAGCTGGTTAGCTCTCCGATATCAACTCCGAATGTTAGGAGAATGTGTAATTTTCATAAATTTACCCATACTCAAAAGTTACTTTGGGACTTTCCTGGTGGTCCAGCGGTTAAGACTCTGTGCTTCCAATGCAGGGGGTGAGGGTTCGATCCTTGGTCGGGGAGCTAAGATCCCTCGTGCCGCGCGGTGTGGCCAAAAACAAAGTTACTTTGAAACTTGATGTTTTGTTTTCCTTTTGTTGTGAAATATAATAAATATACAGAAAAGTGCATACAACATATACACTGAGCATAAAAATAATTATAAACCCCTATGGATCACCAGTCCCCTTACCCCCTACCTGTTCCCCAACTCGGAGATACCCCACATGATCATATCCTTTCCCAACCTCCAGGGTAATCATTATCCTGATTTCGCAAATAATCCTTTCTCTGTCCTTGTACTGTGCTTCCCAGAATCCCTTTTCCTGTATTGTTACAGGTTAAAGTTGGGATATTTACATATATGCTCACAAATGAGAATGGCTTGTAATTTCTTTTTTACGTACTGTCTTTGTTGGGTTTTGATATCAAGGTTATGCATAAAATAGGTTAAGGAGTGTTTCCTCTTTGTCCATGTTTTGGAAGAGTTTGTGTAACAGTTACACAGTTATCTGTTCCTGGAAATTTAGCAGAATTTTGTGGTAGAACGTCTTGGGCTTTGAAATTTTCCTTACAGATATGTCATAAGACTATTATAATTTACATTATAATTTTCTAAAAATTAGGTTGCTCATAAATCATGTTGTTTCAACCTTATGTAGTCTCGCTGGTTTTTTAAAAAAATCTACTTATTCTATCAATTACCAAGACAGTGGTGAATCTCCTTCTGAGATCATAGACTTCTTTATTTCTCCTTATAGATCTGTAAATATTTTCTTTATTTTTGAGGCCATATTCCTTTTTTTTTTTGGCTGCATTGGGTCTTCGTTGCTGCACACGGGCTTTCTCGAGTTGTGGCAAGCGGGGACTACTCTTCCTCGCGGTGCGCAGGCTTCTCATTGTGGTGGTTTCTCTTGTTGCAGAGCATGGGCTCTAGGCACATGGGCTTCAGTAGTTGCAGCACGGAGGCTCAGTAGTTGTGGCACGCGGGCCCTAGATCATGTGGGCTTCAGTAGTTGCAGCGCATGGGCTCAGCAGTTGTGGCTCACAGGCTCTAGAGTGCAGGTTCAGTAGCTGTGGCGCACGGGCTTTGTTGCTCCGCGGCATGTGGGGTCTTCCTGGACCAGGGACCAAACCTGTGTCCCCTGCATTGGCAGGTGTATTTTTAACCACTGTGCCACCAGGAAAGTCTGAGACCATATTCTTAAGTACACAGAAATTTAAATTTATTAAGAGTCCCTGGTGGGGACTTTCCCTGGTGGTCCAGTGGTAAAGAATCTGCCTTGCAATGCAGGGGACACAGGTTTGATCCCTGGTGAGGGAACTAAGATCCCACATGCTGCGGGGCAACTAAGCCCGCGTGCCACAACTACTGAGCTCACACACCTCAACTAGAGAGCCTGTGTGCCGCAAACTACAGAGCCCACACACTCTGGAACCCTTGTGCCACGGAGCCCATGCGCCACAACTAGAGAAGAGAAAACCCGCACGCCACAACTAGAGAGAAGACTGTGTGCCACAGTGAGGAGCCCACGCACCACAACGAAGGATCCTGTATGCCTTAACGAAGATCCCGCGTACCGCAACTAAGACCCGATGCAGCCAAAAATAAATTAAAAAAAAAAAAAAGCATCCCTGGTAAATTGAAACTTTAATTATTAAAAAGTGAACTTTTTAACTCTAGTAATTTTTTTTTCATTGAACTTAATTTTGCCTGCTAGTAATATGTCAACATTTTTATTAGTGTAATATATGCATGGTATATGTATAAGCACATATCAAACCTTCTTATACTTTCCTCTGTTTGTCACCCTCTCTTTCATATTTTCCATCATGTATTTTCTTTATTACTGAATACAAAATAGTTTCTTCAGACCCGTATTTCAGATCCCTAATTCTCTCTTCAGTTGTTGTTATATGAATTGTTATTAAACCTATACACTAAGTTTCTAATTTTTGTTATTGTATCTTTAATTTTAAAAAGCTTTCTTCAATATTGTTCAAATCTGCTAGGTCATTTTTGTATAATTTCCTATTCTCTAACAAATGTTTTCAAATTTGCCTTTTGTTTCTTTAAACATAGAATAGCTACTCTATAATTATTGTCTGATAATTCCAATATATGAAACTTTGTGTTCTCTTCTACTGGCTCATGCTCATGCTGTTTTGAACCCCTGTAAGCTTGGAGTGCTTGATCTTCATTATGTACTTCTCATGTCCTTGAAAAAGTGTTTGTTGTGTCTCTTTGAGACCTAATATTAAAGTGCCTTCCTCCAGAGAGTTTGAACTTTCTTCTGGCAGGCAACTGGGGACACTATTAGTCTGGGTATACTTTAAAAAAGTTTTTCTTCTGGAGAGTACCACTCAGACAATGGAAACTCAGGTTTAAAATCCATGTGATGGCTATGCTATGTCCACAGCTTCTCAAGAATAAGGTTTTTTCATTTGTTTTAAAGTTGTTGCTTTTCATTATTTCTTTTTTTCCCCTGCTCTGCTTAGTAATAAACCCAAGCCTCCTCCCTGGGGTTGGAAGGAGATGTATTTACGTCTGGTTTAAACTTGCAATAAGGAAAGAGACCTTTGATAATTCTACTAAACA
The DNA here is from genome assembly GCF_965194825.1 of Balaenoptera physalus. Lineage (NCBI taxonomy): Eukaryota > Metazoa > Chordata > Mammalia > Artiodactyla > Balaenopteridae > Balaenoptera > Balaenoptera physalus. Next base: position 52,253,854 of record NC_138885.1, read on the forward strand.
TGGCGGTTTCTATTAGACGATCCAATTTGAGCAAATCATGTTTTTTTACTTTTGTCTTCCCTGAATCTTGAGATTGCTAATAGCAAAACCCAACATTTCCCTTGTTAGAAAAAGCAGATACACATGAGGAAAAAAATGTACCAGATAAGAGTATCAGAAAGTTAGATAATAATGTCTTAAACAATAATGGTGTTCACCAATTCACAAAAAAAGAAAACTGGAAGTAGGCTGTTGACACTGCTGAGTCTCTTTGTTAACAAATCATAGAAAGAACCTACTTCCAGATTTCTTGTCATGCTGAGGCTGTGAACTCCCTCACTTGTTAAGATATTATCTAAGTTTCTGATACTTTTAGTTGAAAACATCCTCCTTTACCTTTTACCAATCCAGTGGGTGGAAAAAAATAGTATGTTGTTTTAATTTGCATCTCCCCAGCTATTAGTTTTGTTGAACATCTTTTCAATACTTGACCACTTTGAAGATTCTCTTCTGTAAAATTTCCATGTGTGTTTTTTGCCCATTTTTTCATTTAGCACCCCCTCTCCTTCTCTCTCTTTCCACTCTCTCCCTTGCCATGTACAAAGGCATGTGCACATGCACACACACACATACACAGAGGCTCTTTATCTTTTAAATAGTTATTTTTTTTCCAGTCATATATGCTACAAATATTTCTATCCCATATTTCATTTATCATGGCTTTATCTATGTTATCTTTTATTATTCATTTTTATTTTAGTTTGCATGTAGTCAATTATATCTGTCTTTTCCTTTTATAGCAATTGGATTTCCTGTCTTACTTAAAAACAGCTTCCATACTGTAAAGTCATAAAAATCCTTTTTTTTCCTAAATTTTCCTCTGACATTTAAATTGTTTTATGTTTCACAATTAGATATTTAATCAAGCTGTAATTTATTTTTGTATATGGTATGACACTGTGGTACAGCCCTGTTTTCTTCCAGATGGATAGATAATTATGCCAGCATCATTTCAAAAATAAACCATCCTGGAGTTTCCACTTCTGCCAAGTTACACTTTAGATGTCCACAGAGCCCTTCTTAGTACAGCACACACAAAAATGCTGAATAAAATATAAATGAAAAACTCTTTTTTCTATTATATGATTAACCTGGTAGGAAAATAAATGAATTGCTCAGCAGCCAAAAATAAAATGCAAATCCAAGGAGGTATCTGAGCACAGGGACTGCCATTTACCCTGGAGGCATCTGCCAGTTCTTGGTAGTTAAGTGCTTAGCTTATCAGATTGTATCACAAGATCAGGAAATAAAACATGGTTCCTGAAACTGTGAAAGGTCAGATCAGAGATCCTGGTATAAATCAGTCAAATATGAATAGCATTACATTGAAAATAAAACAAAATAGAAACCTTCTGCAGAGAGAGACAGGGTGTATATTCATCTATATGTCTGTCTCAACCTTGACTTTGGGTAGAGAAAAAAAAAAAAACTGTCTCTGAGAGGTCCTCACCATAAGTGTGCATCCATATAGGCAGGCTTAGAGCCAGAATTCATGCTATATGTTGGCCAAAGAAACCTAATCAAAACACTGAATAGGTTGGAGTTGGTAGCACTTCCAGATATCTGGCAGTAGCTAATATAAATCTCCTCTGGAGGAATATATTTTAAATACAGGCATCAAAAGTTTCCTCCAGATATGATTCTCAAAACATGAACTCACAATCAAAAATTACAAAACATGCAAGGAAAGTAGCCACCCAGAATATGAGTCAGCAGATTCAAGCTCATAGAAGCTGTAGATAGTATTAATTAATTATCAGAGACTCAAATATTAGAAAATATAGGGAAAACAGTTTAAGAAGCTTGAAGAATAGATACAGAAGGCCCAACTTACACAAAATCAGTAAAGAAACTGTGAGAACTTACTAGAGGGCTCACAGAAAGAACCCATTATAGGGACACACACCCTAAACATCTTTTGGAACATTTTCCAAAAGAATGGAACTTTTTCACTTATTATTTGTTTGTTTACCCTGAAAACAATCCCCCTCCCCATCCTCCACCCTGAAAGTATGCACTAATTTGGGTAAATAAGTCTTTTTTTAATTGAAATGGAAATGCTCTTGAAGAGCTAAGAATACATCATTTATTTTTGAGGTGAATTTTTCCCACCAAAGTGGCTTCTATCCTAATTTCAGAGGAAGCTGTGAGTGGTCAATCTGCATGAGTTACTGTGCAGGAAATTTACTGAAGCCTGAGAGTACTAGATCTAAAGTCACTGGAGTCAGGGCAAGATAAGTAGAATCCAGAAGGTGGGCAGATATTTTTGGAGTTTAAAAGAGCTATTTTTATCTGGTCTAAAAATAAACAGTTAATAAGAAATTAGGTTACACTACAAACAATATATATGTTTCTCTTGCTTAACTGATTTGCATAGCCTATATTTAATTGTAATATTTAAATATTCAGTATGTTCGTATAATGAAAATAACAACATATTTACTATTAGTAGAGACATGAGCTCCAAGCACTAGTCAAACACATGCCTGTTTTTGGAAATGGTTGTTGCCTTTCAAGTTTACTTAGAAAAAAGCCCTCTAAATATTTGTGATAATAGTTGAACTTGGAAGGTCACTCCAGTGACATCAAAGATATCTACTACAATAAGCTTCAGGGAAACGAGCAATTTTTCTGATGTTATATTTCTACTAAACTATAAAATTACTTCTATCAAAAAAATTAACTCCTGAAAATTAAACCCACATGCAATGTCAAACAAGGAAGTACTTTTTTTTAAGGGCAAGTGATCAAATTTAATGTGATCTTAATCAAATCTTGCTTACAATGATCTGAATTAATTCAACTTTAATCCAATTTAGTATTATAAATGAATGGGTAAGAAGGTTTTAAAAGGCCATTTAAAAGAAAAACATTGTAAATTAAACTAGTAACCAGATTCTTAATAGTTTGTTGAACTAGTTAATTAAAATAATAAATGTCCTTGTTGCATTTAAAATTACCACATTTTAAATATCAACTAAATCAGTCTCTCTTAAACTGTATATATGTAAACAATATATGGGGTCTGATCAGCATTTTTACTTAATGAAAGAGCACAGAGTACCTTGTACACTTTATGGGTAAGAATATTTTGTGAAATTCTTGTTTCAGATGTGTGTGCATGTGGGTTGGGGGAAATTATATAAAATGTGTTTCTTTCTGTGTGTCACAATGGAAAGCTGTACGAAAGCCACTAGTCTAAGGTTTTAAGAATTAGAATCAAACACTTAAGAGGATTTTTAGGAGGGCAAGAGTTTGTGCCTACAGAGCTCCAGTTGCTGAGTTACTAGGACACCATCAGGGAGAGGAAGGGGGGAGAAAAAAGTCACGAGATGTATTCAAGGTAGGAAGTTTGTCACAAAGAAACAAAGCAAGAGCCCAATTATCACAAACAGGACCTAAGGATAGAAAAGAGCCAGCTGAAACATGACAAGAGTGGGTTACTGTACCTACATGAAGTCAGTTATCCAGAAATGACACCACAGTCTGGGGTGATGAATGAAAGAGCCAAGAGGCAAGGATCCACTTAGCTTTCAGCTGGAACTGAAAAGGGAAGTCCCAGAGTTTCTCCAACCTGTTCTGGTCACCTCTCAACCTTTTCTTCTACCATTTTACCCATGAATGTGATGCAGAGTATTAAGTACTGTGGAAATATCACACTGTCTACTTTTCAGAGTGCTTTTATATATTTCATATACATGTGATCACATTTGAAATTGATAAATTCCTGCTAGGCAGAGCAGGGGATATCAATCACACTCACCTGATGACACAAAAACAGCAGAGTTCTTGGCACTGGCTGTATCACTGCTCAGCCTAGAGGTTCCCAACTCCTCTCCAACAGCTGCTGTTCCAAACACAGCTAATAACCATTCAGTGCTGCCTCACAGAGAGAACAACCTAACACAAGATGACTGCACATGCAATCTTACTCAATTCAATGTCAATTTACCATACCCATGTCACTAAAAGAAACAAATTTTTAGTTTATGTAAAGAAATTTGATATCAATTAAATGTCACATAGCATTTTTTGTAGACATATTAATTAACTGGCTAGATAATACATACCTTCCCTGTTACAAGTAATCTTTGAAAGCCAATTAAGATAATCCATCATATCAGTAGACTAAAGAAGAAAAGTCGTGTTATAATCTCAATAAATCCATGAAAACACTTGAAAATTGTTAATATTCATTCATGATTTTAAAAAAGACTTTCCCGGGCTTCCCTGGTGGTGCAGTGGTTGAGAGTCTGCCTGCCAATGCAGGGGACATGGGTTCGAGCCCTGCTCTGGGAAGATCCCACATGCCGCGGAGCTACTAGGCCCGTGAGCCACAACTACTGAGCTCGCGCGTCTGAAGCCTGTGCTCTGCAACAAGAGAGGCCGCGATAGTGAGAGGCCTGTGCACCGCGATGAAGAGTGGCCCCCCGCTTGCCGCAACTGGGGGAAGCCCTCGCACAGAAACGAAGACCCAACACAGCCAAAAATAAAAATAAAATTAATTAATTAAAAAAGACTTTCCCCAAACTAGCAATAAAAGCAAATTTCCTCAGCTGATAACAGGGATCTACAAAAAAACCTTCATACTTAACGGTAAAAGAGTGAGTGCACTCCTCCTAGAACCAGGAAAAAGGCAAGGATCTTTAACCACGCCTACTCATCATCATATTAGTGATCTTAGCCAGTGCAAAAAAAACAAGAAAAAGAAATAAAATGCATAGAGATCAGAATGGAAGATGTAAAACTGTCTGTACTCACAGATAAGATTATTCTGTATGTAGAAAATGCCAAAGAATTTTTTAAAAAGCTATTAGAACTAATATGTTATTTTCACAAGCTTACAGGATATAAGGTCAATATACAAAATTAATTTTATTTTCATATACTGGCAGTTAACATTTAGAAATTGATATATTAAAACTACCATTTATAGTAGCATCTAAAAACATGCAATACTTAGGGATAAATTCAAGGAAATATGTATAAGACCTGTTTTCTGATAGCTACAATACACTAAGAGTAACTGAAGAAAAACTAAATAAATGGAAAAACATACTATGTTCATGGATCAAAAGAGTTAATATTATTAACATGACTATTTTCTCCAAATAATCCATATTCAACTCAATCTAATAAAAATTTCATCATCATATATTTGTGAAAATTGTCAAACTGATTCCAAAATTTAAATGGAAATTCAAAGGACTTAGAATAGCCAAATCAATTTTGAAAAAGAACAAAGTTGGAGGGGTCATACGACCTGATTTTAATACTTACTATAAGGCTACAATAATCAGGAAAGTTTGATAGTGACATAAGTATAGACATATAGAGCCAGAAATATACCCACATATACATGGTCACTTTATTTTCATTCAAAAGGTCAAAGTAATTGAAAGGATAGATTTTTCCACAAATGATGCTGGGAACAACTTCATATACATGTGGAAAAAATAAAACTCCACCTAACCTCAAATAATAACAAAAAATTAAATTTAAATTGAACATAGACCTAAATGTAAAAGCTGAACTGTTGAAATTTCTACAAGAAAACATAAAAGAAAATATTTATGACCTTTGGATAGATAAAGACTTCTCAGGACATGAAATATGTGAACCATTAATAATTTTTAAAAAGATAAAATATACTTCATCAAATTTTGATCTTCTACTCTGCAAAAGACACCTTCAAGGAAACAAAATGTCAATCCACAGAATGAAAGAAAATAGTCATAATATACATATCTGATAAAGGACTTGTATTCAGAATATATAAAGAACTCTTAAATTCAACCATAAGAAGATAACCCGGGCATAACTTGAAGATGGCGGAGTAGAAGGACGTGCTCTCACTCCCTCTTGCGAGAGCACCAGAATCAAAACTGGCTGCTGGACAATCATTGACAGGAAGAACCTGGACTTCACCAAGGAGGATACCCCACGTCCAAGGACAGAGGAGAAGCCACAGTGAGACGGTAGGAGGGGCGCAATCAGAGTAAAATCAAATCCCATAACTGCTGGGTGGGTGACTCACAGACTGGCGAACACTTATACCACAGAAGTCCACCCACTGGAGTGAAGGTTCTGAGCCCCACGTCAGGCTTCCCAACCTGGGGGTCTGGCTACGGGAGAAGGAATTCCTAGAGAATCAGACTTTGAAGCCTAGTGGGAATTGATTGCAGGACTTTGACAGGACTGGGGAAAACAGAGACCCCACTCTTGGAGGGCACACACAAAGTAATGTGTGCATCGGGACCCAGGGGAAGGAGCAGTGACCCTGGGGGAGACTGAACCAGACCTACCTGCTGGTGTTGGGGGGTCTCCTGCAGAGGCGAGTGGTGACTCTCTTTCACCGTGGGGATAAGGACACTGGCAGCTGAGGTTCTGGGAAGCTCTCCTTGCCGTGAGCCCTCCCAGAGTCTGCCATTAACCCCACCAAAGAGCACGGGTAGGCTCCAGTGTTGGGTTGCCTCAGGCAAAACAACCAACAGGGAGGGAACCCAGCCCCACCCATCAACAGTCAAGTGGATTAAGGTTTTACTGAGCTCTGACCACCACAGCAACAGGGAGGGAACCCAGCCCCACCCATCAACAGTCAAGTGGAGTAAGGTTTTACTGAGCTCAGACCGCCACAGCAACAGTCAGCTCTACCCACCACCAGAGCCTACCATCAAGCCTCTTAGATAGCCTCAACCACCAGAGGGCAGAGAGCAGAAGCAAGAAAAACTACAATCCTGCAGCCTGTGGACCAAAAACCACAGTTACAGAAAGATAGACAAGATGAAAAGGCAGAGGGCTATATACCAGATGAAGGAACAAGAAAAAACCCCAGAAAAACAACTAAATGAAGCGGAGATAGGCAACCTTCCAGAGAAAGAATTCAAAATAATGATAGTGAAGATGATCCAGGACCTCGGAATAAGAATGGAGGCAAAGATTGAGAAGATGCAAGAAATGATTAACAAAGACCTAGAAGAATTAAAGAACAAACAAACAGAGATGACCAATACAATAACTGAAATGAAAACTACACTAGAAGGAATCAATAGCAGAATAACTGAGGCAGAAGAACGGATAAGTGACCTGGAAGACAGAATGGTGGAATTCACTTCTGCGGAACAGACTAAAGAAAAAAGAATGAAAAGAAATGAAGACAGCCTAAGAGACCTCTGGGACAACATTAAACGCAACAACATTCGCATTATAGGGGTCCCAGAAGGAGAAGAGAGAGAGAAAGGACCAGAGAAAATATTTGAAGAGATTATAGTCGAAAACTTCCCTAACATGGGAAAGGAGATAGCCACCCAAGTCCAGGAAGCGCAGAGAGTCCCATACAGAATAAACCCAAGGAGAAACACGCCGAGACACATAGTAATCAAAGTGGCAAAAATTAAAGACAAAGAAAAATTATTGAAAGCAGCAAGGGAAAAACGACAAATAACATACAAGGGAACTCCCATAAGGTTAACAGCTGATTTCTCAGCAGAAACTCTGCAAGCCAGAAGGGAGTGGCATGATATACTTAAAGTGATGAAAGGGAAAAACCTACAACCAAGATTACTCTACCCGGCAAGGATCTCATTTAGATTTGATGGAGAAATCAAAAGCTTTACAGACAAGCAAAAGCTAAGAGAATTCAGCACCACCAAACCAGCTCTACAACAAATGCTAAAGGAACTTCTCTAAGTGGGAAACACAAGAGAAGAAAAGGACCTACAAAAACAAACCCAAAACAATTAAGAAAATGGTCATAGGAACATACATATCGATAATTACCTTAAACGTGAATGGATTAAACGCCCCAACCAAAAGACATAGACTGGCTGAATGGATACAAAAACAGGACCCATATATATGCTGTCTACAAGAGACCCACTTTAGACCTAGGGACACATACAGACTGAAAGTTAGGGGATGGAAAAAGATATTCCATGCAAATGGAAATCAAAAGAAAGCTGGAGTAGCTATACTCATATCAGATAAAATAGACTTTAAAATAAAGAATGTTACAAGAGACAAGGAAGGACACTACATAATGATCCAGGGATCAATCCAAGAAGAAGATATAACAATTATAAATATATATGCACCCAACATAGGAGCACCTCAATACATAAGGCAACTGCTAACAGCTATAAAAGAGGAAATCGACAGTAACACAATAATAGTGGGGGACTTTAACACTTCACTTACACCAATGGACAGATCATCCAAAATGAAAATAAATAAGGAAACAGAAGCTTTAAATGACACAATAGACCAGATAGATTTAATTGATATATATAGGACATTCCATCCAAAAACAGCAGATTACACGTTCTTCTCAAGTGCGCATGGAACATTCTCCAGGATAGATCACATCTTGGGTCACAAATCAAGCCTCAGTAAATTTAAGAAAATTGAAATCATACCAAGCATCTTTTCTGACCACAATGCTATGAGATTAGAAATGAATTACAGGGAAAAAAACGTAAAAAAGACAAACACATGGAGGCTAAACAATACATTACTAAATAACCAAAAGATCACTGAAGAAATCAAAGAGGAAATAAAAAAATACCTAGAGACAAATGACAATGAAAACACGACGACCCAAAACCTATGGGATGCAGCAAAAGCGGTTCTAAGAGGGAAGTTTATAGCTATACAAGCCTACCTAAAGAAACAAGAAAAATCTCAAGTAAACAATCTAACCTTACACCTAAAGAAACTAGAGAAAGAAGAGCAAACAAAACCCAAAGTTAGCAGAAGGAAAGAAATCATAAAGATCAGAGCAGAAATAAATGAGATAGAAACAAAGAAAACAATAGCAAAGATCAATAAAACTAAAAGTTGGTTCTTTGAGAAGATAAACAAAATTGATAAGCCATTAGCCAGACTCATCAAGAAAAAGAGGGAGAGGACTCAAATCAATAAAATCAGAAATGAAAAAGGAGAAGTTACAACAGACACTGCAGAAATACAAAACATCCTAAGAGACTACTATAAGCAACTTTATGCCAATAAAATGGACAACCTGGAAGAAATGGACAAATTCTTAGAAAGGTATAACCTTCCAAGACTGAATCAGGAAGAAACAGAAAATATGAACAGACCAATCACAAGTAATGAAATTGAAACTGTGATTAAAAATCTTCCAACAAACAAAAGTCCAGGACCAGATGGCTTCACAGGTGAATTCTATCAAACATTTAGAGAAGAGCTAACACCCATCCTTCTCAAACTCTTCCAAAAAATTGCAGAGGAAGGAACACTCCCAAACTCATTCTATGAGGCCACCATCACCCTGATACCAAAACCAGACAAAGACACTACAAAAAAAGAAAATTACAGACCAATATCACTGATGAATATAGATGCAAAAATCCTCAACAAAATACTAGCAAACAGAATCCAACAACACATTAAAAGGATCATACACCATGATCAAGTGGGATTTATCCCAGGGATGCAAGGATTCTTCAATATACGCAAATCAATCAATGTGATACACCATATTAACAAACTGAAGAATAAAAACCATATGATCATCTCAATAGATGCAGAAAAAGCTTTTGACAAAATTCAACACCCATTTACGATAAAAACTCTCCAGAAAGTGGGCATAGAGGGAACCTACCTCAACATAATAAAGGCCATATATGACAAACCCACAGCAAACATCATTCTCAATGGTGAAAAACTGAAAGCATTTCCTCTAAGATCAGGAACGAGACAAGGTTGCCCACTCTCACCACTATTATTCAACATAGTTCTGGAAGTCCTAGCCACGGCAATCAGAGAAGAAAAAGGAATAAAAGGAATACAAATTGGAAAAGAGGAAGTAAAACTGTCACTGTTTGCGGATGACATGATACTATACATAGAGAATCCTAAAACTGCCACCAGAAAACTGCTAGAGCTAATTAATGAATATGGTAAAGTTGCAGGATACAAAATTAATGCACAGAAATCTCTTGCATTCCTATACACTAATGATGAAAATTCTGAAAGAGAAATTATGGAAACACTCCCATTTACCATTGCAACAAAAAGAATAAAATACCTAGGAATAAACCTACCTAGGGAGACAAAAGACCTGTATGCAGAAAACTATAAGACACTGATGAAAGAAATTAAAGATGATACCAACAGATGGAGAGATATACCATGTTCTTGGATTGGAAGAATCAACATTGTGAAAATGAGTATACTACCCAAAGCAATCTACAGATTCAATGCAATCCCTATCAAATTACCAATGGCATTTTTTACGGAGCTAGAACAAATCATCTTAAAATTTGTATGGAGACACAAAAGACCCCGAATAGCCAAAGCAGTCTTGAGGCAAAAAAATGGAGCTGGAGGAATCAGACTCCCTGACTTCAGACTATACTACAAAGCTACAGTAATCAAGACAATATGGTACTGGCACAAAAACAGAAACATAGATCAATGGAACAAGATAGAAAGCCCAGAGATTAACCCACGCACCTATGGTCAACTAATCTATGACAAAGGAGGCAAAGATATACAATGGAGAAAAGACAGTCTCTTCAATAAGTGGTGCTGGGAAAACTGGACAGCTACATGTAAAAGAATGAAATTAGAATACTCCCTAACACCATACACAAAAATAAACTCAAAATGGATTAGAGACCTAAATATAAGACTGGACACTATAAAACTCTTAGAGGAAAACATAGGAAGAACACTCTTTGACATAAATCACAGCAAGATCTTTTTTGATCCACCTCCTAGAGTAATGGAAATAAAAACAAAAATAAACAAGTGGGACCTAATGAAACTTCAAAGCTTTTGCACAGCAAAGGAAACCATAAACAAGACGAAAAGACAACCCTCAGAATGGGAGAAAATATTTGCAAATGAATCAACGGACAAAGGATTAATCTCCAAAATATATAAACAGCTCATTCAGCTCAATATCAAAGAAACAAACACCGCAATCCAAAAATGGGCAGAAGACCTAAATAGACATTTCTCCAAAGAAGACATACAGACGGCCACGAAGCACATGAAAAGCTGCTCAACATCACTAATTATTAGAGAAATGCAAATCAAAACTACAATGAGGTATCACCTCACTCCTGTTAGAATGGGCATCATCAGAAAATCTACAAACAACAAATGCTGGAGAGGGTGTGGAGAAAAGGGAACCCTCTTGCACTGTTGGTGGGAATGTAAATTGATACAGCCACTATGGAGAACAATATGGAGGTTCCTTAAAAAACTAAAAATAGAATTACCATATGACCCAGCAATCCCACTACTGGGCATATACCCAGAGAAAACCGTAATTCAAAAAGACACATGCACCCGAATGTTCATTGCAGCACTATTTACAATAGGCAGGTCATGGAAGCAACCTAAATGCCCCTCAACAGACGAATGGATAAAGAAGATGTGGTACATATATACAATGGAATATTACTCAGCCATAAAAAGGAACGAAATTGAGTCATTTGTTGAGACGTGGATGGATCTAGAGACTGTCATACAGAGTGAAGTAAGTCAGAAAGAGAAAAACAAATATCATACATTAATGCATGTATGTGGAACCTAGAAAAATGGTACAGATGAGCCAGTTTGCAGGGCAGAAGTTGAGACACAGATGTAGAGAATGGACATATGGACACCAAGGGGGGAAAACTGCGGTGAGGTGGGGATGGTGGTGTGCTGAATTGGGCGATTGGGATTGACATGTATACACTGATATGTATAAAATTGATGCCTAATAAGAACCTGCAGTATAAAAAAACAAACAAAACAACTAATACTAAACTTTCATTGGGTTATTTGTATGGAAATATGTTAATATAAATGTTTCAGACATTACATGAAATTCCTAAAAATCTTATATTTGTATTTGTATGGAAATATGTTAATATAAATGTTTCAGACATTACATGAAATTTCTAAAAATCTTATATGTTCTGGTATAATGTTATAAGTAATAATCCTAGTTATTACTTTAAAATGTATATCTCAGAAATAACTAATTTTCTTGTCAACTGCATTATTATGAACTTTCATCAAATCTTTTACCGTGGTCATTTTTAAGTCTTTTGTCATTTACAGACAGTTCTGGGTGTACTCTGATGATTTTGCAAATATGTTCCTATAAAAGGGTTTCATCTTCAAGAAATTCATGGAAAAGACTCTGACAAGTACAGGTTTCTGGTAACTGACTGTACTGCTGAACTGAATGAATAAGCATTTTCAGAACTCTGATGAAAAACTGATGAACTCATAAAAGTGCTAACAAAAGATCAAGATGAAAAAAAACAATTAATTACATGGGACTGAGTGAACTGATGAGGATGAGTATAATTTTTGTGACTTTCTGTCTGAATTAAAAAAAAAAAATCCCACAAGGACTCAGAGGCAAAGAATATACAAATCAATTTTCACTGCAAAGTAAAGGAGCTGTTACAGTGGAGGATTACTGGACTGAATGTCAATATTATGACATAGTATGAGTGTGTTTCATGTTTGGTAATTGCAATCATTGTTGCTTTTGTTGTGGTCATCCATGTACAATGCTTGGTGTCAGTCTATTTATCTCTTGTAAAAATAAAATACAGTGTGTGTGTGTGAAAAAAAAAAAAAAAAGAAAAGAAAAGATGAGACACCAAAGTTTCAACTGTGTAAAACTGTAGCTACCCAAAAGTAGCAAGGTTTTTGACATCAGAAACTCAGAAAATCTGAACTCTCAAAGAAGAGATCTTTCTTCCATTCTATAAACATTTTTATGTGAAAGCAGACTTTTAAACAAAATGTTTATTATGGGAAAGCATGGTAATTTCTATAATTTTAAAATCTGTTTTTATTGATTAAATTTTAAATAAAATTCTATATCATTTACATAAAAAAAAAAAAAAGAAGATAACCCAATTTTTTTAATATGCAAAATATTTGACACTTTATAAAGAAAGAAACACAAATGTCCAATGTGCACAAGAAAAAAATAAGTTATCATCATTAGTCATTAGGGAAATGCAAATTAAAACCACAATGAAATACCACTATACAATCACTTGAATGGCCAAAATTAAAAAGACTGATTATACCAAATGCTGGCAAAAATATGGATCAAATGGAACTATCATACATTTCTGTTGGGGATATAAAATGGTATAAGCAGTGTGAAAACTATTTGGGAGATTAGATTTATAAATTAAACATATAGATATTATATGACCATTCAATTCCACTCTTAGGTATTTTCTCAAGAGAAAGGTAACATATCTCCAAAGACTTGTACTCAATTGTTCACCGCAGCTTTGTTAATAACAGTCCCAAAATGAAAACAACCTGAATACCCATTGTGGATGAAAGCGTAAAAAGAACAAAACATACAGTGGGATATTACCCAGCAGTAAAAAGGAAACAAGCTGCTGATATACCCAACTTCATGAATAAATCTCAAAAACATGCTGAGTGAAAGAAGCCAAGTGCAAAATTATATCTTCCATAGGACTCCTTTTATGTGAAACTCCAGTAAAAATTAATCTACAGCTATTAGAAAATAGATCAGTTTCCTGGCCCTGGTGAAAGTGGCGATTGAGAACATTTTGAGGTAATGGAAATGTTCTGGCAGTTACATAAATGTATGTGCCAAGACACATCAAACTGTACACTTAAGATGTGTGCATTTCATTATATCTAAATTATACCTCAATAAAATTGATTTTTTAAAAAGAAAGTCTGGTTCCCAAGTGGAGTTGAAGGTAGAACATAGGCATCTCAGTAGTTAGGCAGAGTTTAGAGTTGGGCTGGGAAGGACCCATATCCTAGCTGCGCTAAGCACCTTTAATTTGCCCAACTGTGTGTGAACCATTTTGTCCTCCAAGACCTTTTGTTGCAGTCAAAGTGCTGTCTTGTATCCATACTGACTGGCAGAACATGGTCTTATGGATAATTCTTTATTGAGAAGACACATTAAAGAGGTCATTGCCACAGCCTAACATGGAGACTTTCCTTCCCCTCCTTAATCTTTTGGATCTTGGTCATGGGAAGACCAGCATCAAATATAGGGGACCTTCATTTTAGGGTTCTCTGGTCCACCAAAACCAGGGGAGAAGATATAAGGAAAGAAAAATTCTGGTATCAGCATAGATACCAGATCACTATCAAACCAAGGAAGTCTATGGAATCTGAGACAAAATAACTGTGGTCTAAAATCTAAGACTCCTAGTAGCTTTGGGGGATGAAATATGCCAAGTATGACTTCTGAGGTTGTAACATAGGATAATGCTTCAGAGTAGTGTTTCCCAAAGAATGGGACAAGTATTAGGGGTGGTTCATGAAATGATTTTTAAGGGTTCTTGAGATTAATTGGAGTGGTAAACCAACATGATACTAAATAACATTGAATCACACAAGAATTTCTCCTCTAGTTCTCTTAGTTTTTCTGATTATGTATCAAAAGGACTCATTTCACGTTAGTATGTCTTTAACACCACTGTCTTCTCTTTTAAAGAAAAAGAAAATACAAAATACCTAACTGTAATGCAGTCAGTACATTTGTTTGTTTATTGAGTTAGTTACCTTTTATTAATGGCAAGTAAACTGGTTTTTCATTTGTAGAAGTAATGTCAAGTTTTTGCATAAAGTAAATGTTCTCCAGTAAAAAAGGGGGAGGGCAGTTAATTTATTAAAAATAATAATAGGTTAAAAATACTATAGTAGAATATGGTGATATACGAACATCTGAGATTGGATAACAGTACATGTAAATGTTCATTTGTGAGGAAGAATATGTATTTCTGTATAGATATTAACATACTAAAGAAAATCTACAAGCAGGACATTTTCATGTCATAAATTAGTTTTTAATTTGAATTACTTGCCTCTTACTAGCCCCCAAAATTTCAGACTCCAGATTATTGATAAAAGGCCAGATTAAGATTTTTGTACCTTGTAAATTAGGACAAAACTCCATGAAATTGGGGGAAAGGCAAGAATATATTTGCACAATAATGAAGGGTCAAATTCCATTCTATCTGTCTTTCTGTTAATGAGTGCTCTCACTTGAGTGTGGGCAAAGAAGATATGCAGAAGTTACCCATGAAAAAAAGATTCTGTCTCCATAAAAGTTGGCAATCTACTATTTTTGTTTTCCTCTTTTTTCTCTTTTTTTTTCTTGGTATACATTTTAATTTCTTTCCTTTAAGAGACTCCATAAAAATTTATATTTTACTTTAGGTTCATTAATCACTTCAAAAAATACAACTCATGTGTACAGATTTCTTCAAAATTGTTATGCTGTTGTCAATGTTTTGACAGTCTTGTGCAATTTTTAAAAAATCAACCTCAACTAGGCTCTAGAGAATTTTACCAAAAAAAAAAAAAGGGAGAGAGAGAACTGTAAAACAGATTTTCTTATTTAAAGAAACATAAAATAGTTTGATTTCTATCATGTGTATATAACTTTCCAAGAGTACAATGAAATTTGGCATGAACAAAGATAAACCCTTTACCTGTTGGAAGGTGCAGAGTTATGTTGTTGCAAAAATCTGTGAAGCAGCATTCCGTTTTGGTAACATTGTTGGAACTATGACAGAAGACTTGCGCATTTAATTCTGGGAGAGAGACGCAGGACTTGATCACCTGTTCCTTTCCGTTGGTTAACATAACGGAAGCCCAACATGCTCCTTCTGTTTGGCAGGTAAAGTTTGAAGAGTCACACAAAAGACAAACACACTTCAAACCTGGAAAAGGTAAGGCAACAATCTTTAGGAAGCTATAATGCAAATTTATTTCATAATACTTGAATAGAGAAATTCAATCTTTATGAAGACTGAGAGAGGGTTTAAATAGTACTAGATAGAAACACATGCTAAAGCTGTTCCTCCCTCTCGGCAATGTGTTTTATCGAAAGGGTTGCCCAATCATCATTTACTATTGCTTATATTTTTACAAGCAATTTCTTCAGTTGCTACTATATTTTGAAACAATTTTCTCATCCATGGTGTAAATCCCTCCTTTTTAAGCTCAACCAGCTCATTCCTAAATCAATAGCTCCTATGAAATGCTAGGATACAGTAACACAGCAACCTAGGGGCGCTGTCCAGCATCACTTGTAGAACATAAGTGTTGTTACAGGAGCTGAGTAACTGAACAGTCCAGTGTATTCTGTTCATTTACAATTTCTCCTTTAAACTGTTAAGTGAATGTGCTAAACACAAACCAAACCATAGATATTTACAGCTTTAAGAAATAGTGTGACTCTTCACATTTATATTCTGTGACTCTTTAACATTATTGTATCGTCACAGTTACCTTTAAGGCATTGATGAGCCATTATACTTCCCCCTCTTCACTAAAGAATACATCTCAGAATGAGAGTCATTTGAACATAGACCATGACCTTCGGGCAATTTTTTTTAATGAACACATCTATTCAGTAGAGCAAAACACATCAATCGTAGAATTTAATATATTTGCATCAATAAAACATTCAAAAATTAGACTTTGCTAAATTAATCTGTTTCCTTATCAAGTTTTCTCAACATTCCCTACTTAATAAACACACACACACATATACACACACACTCCACGTTAACTCACATGTTCAAAGTGGTAGAGTACTTCTGTTCTGACGTTAAATATCTGTCATCACGTCAACCACTGGAATAGTCCAGTGGTTGTGAGTAATTTATTCAAATTTTATTTAAATTATTTTTAAATAGAACAATGCTGAATAAGCCTTTTGTATCATCACTTTAATGAAGGTTTTGTTAAATCGTAACAGCACCCTGCAATTTCTGAATGTCCAACGTTTTTCCATGCAATCATTTTTTTCTCAAATTAAAGTCTTTAAATTGCTAATTACTCAAATTGGAGCTGATTTTATACCTGTAAAATATTTGATACATAAATGGCCATTTTTATATTCAACTTCAAATACCAATGTAAGCAATATAGATAATATTCCTATATAACTGCATGTGTAAGAAAGAACAAACCACATATTGATCAATAGAAATTATCTCTTCTTTTGATAATTGTTCTTGAACAGTAAAATACCATCCCTACAAACATTTTTATTACTACATGCTAAGGGACTTACAATCATGAAATAAAATACCATTTTTTTTATCAACATTGGATCAACCATAATAGCTTACTCTTCTATTTATTCTAGTGGTTATCAATATAAATAAATATAATCTTTTGTTGATATTAATGTGCTATGGTAGAACCTAATAATGTAGACTGATTGGGACTCAGTAGAGCTAGATATATAAAATCTAGGTGATTTGGAAATGTTTTAAGTCACTCTCCTTGCATAAAAGAGAGCTCATATAATAAAGATCCATCCACCCAGGCATCTTCTGACAGTGGAATCTCCCTCTCTCTAGCATCTTCTGATTCAAATCTGACCAAAGCCTTCAAATCCTGGTAATAATCTTGGCTATTACTTGGCTCCTCTGTGTTTCCACACCCTCATATGAAAGGTGAGATATACCTCCTCACGGTGTCATTACGGAAAATAAAATAGTTAATCTACATAAAGTCCTAAGAATAATGCCTGGTTCATAGGAATTACTATGCAAATATTAGTGACTCTGTCTTCTTTTACTGGAGGAGTTAAAGCTGGTGGTCCTATGAAACAATCAAAATACATTTGTAATCCATAAAGAAAGACTGAATGAACTAATGTGCACAGACCATTTAAAAAGCATAACAAAGAGTGTTTTTCCTATGTTTTCCTCTAAGAGTTTTACAGTGTCCAGTCTTAAATTTAGGTCTTTAATCCATTTTGAGCTTATTTTTGTGTATGGTGTTAGCTAGTGTTCTAATTTCATTCTTTTATATGTAGCTGTCCAGTTTTCCCAGCGCCACTTATTGAAGAGGCTGTCCTTTCTCCACTGTATATTCTTGCTTCCTTTGTCATAAATTAGGTGACCATATGTGTGTGGGTTTATCTCTGGGCTTAAAACTCTTGGAGGAAAACATAGGAAAAACACTCTTTGACATAAACCACAGCAAGATCTTTTTTGACCCACCTCCTAGAGGAATGAAAATAGAAACACAAATAAACAAATGGGACCTAATGAAACTTAAAAGCTTTTGCACAGCAAAGGAAACCATAAACAAGATGAAAAGACAACCCTCAGAATGGGAGAAAATATTTGCAAATGAAGCAATGGACAAAGGATTAATCTCCAAAATATACAAACAGCTCATGGAGCTCGATATCAAAAAAACAAACAACCCAATTAAAAAATGGGCGGAAGACCTAAATAGACATTTCACCAAAGAAGACATACAGTTGGCCAAGAGGCACATGAAAAGATGCTCAATATCACTAATTGTTAGAGAAATGCAAATCAAAACTACAATAAGGTATCACCTCACATGGGTCAGAATGGCCATCATCAAAAAATCTACAAACAATAAATGCTGGAGAGGGTGTGGAGAAAAGGGAACACTTTTGCACTGTTGGTGGGAATGTAAATTGATACAGCCACTATGGAGAAGAGTATGGAGGTTCCTTAAAAAACTAAAAATAGAACTACCATATGACCCAGCAATCCCACTACTGGGCTTATACCCTGAGAAAACCATAATTCCAAAAGAGTCATGTACCACAATTCTCATTGTAGCACTATTTACAATAGCCAGGACATGGAAACAACCTAAATGTCCAATGACAGACGAATGGATAAAGAAGATGTGGTAAATATATACAATGGAATATTACTCAGCCATAAGAAGGAACGAAATTGGGTCATTTGTAGAGATGTGGATGGACCTAGAGTTTGTCATACAGTGAAGTAAGCCAGAAAGAGAAAAACAAATACCAGATATTAATGCATATATGTGGAATCTAGAAAAATGGTACAAATGAACCTATTTGCAGGGTGGGAATAGAGACGTAGACTTAGAGAATGGACATGTGGACACAGTGGGGGAAGGGGAGGGTGGGACGAATTGGGAGATTAGGATTGACATATATACACTACCATACATAAAACAGATAGCTAACAGGAACATGCTATAAAGAACAGGAAGCTCAGCTTGGTGCTCTGTGATGACCTAGATGGGTGGGATGGGCGAGGTGGTGGGAGGGAGGTCCAAGAGGGAGGGGATATAGGTATACATATAGCTGATTCACTTCATTGTACAGCAGAAACTGACACAACATTGTAAAGAAATTATACTCCAATAAAGAATAAAAATAAAAATAAAAAATAAAAAGCATAACAAAGAAATGCATCTCTTTCTGCACGGCTGAGTGAGTTGAATGCTCTTATTCTTTTAATGGTCCAGGCTAGATCCCCAGTGGTCACAAAGAAGGGTGGTCTTATGATAGTACAGATAAAGATTTCAGGAAAAGACCAAGTTTCCAGTCCTGGCTCTGTCACTCACTTGTTGATTGACTTTGGAGAAGCTATTTAACTTTATAGGGCTTCAGTGCCTTCCTCTGAAAAATGGGAAATTAACCAGGAGAGGGGCAGTGGGTCTAGAAATCCTGAAGTCTCATAGAGTGCCAACATTTTACAATTTTATGAATTTACAACTTACGGAAATTTACAATTACAAAATATGGAAAACTCTTTTACAATTAAAAAACCTACCCCACTGTGGTTATTCTTCAATCTCATATTTTAAGGGGCTGAAGTTGGGAAGAATAACTCTCCTGACACATAGTCTCAAACCATTTGTTACTAGACTCTTCATCCGAGTCTCCTTGAATTTTCTATTTCCATGAGAAGCCTAGCCTGGAAATCAAGGCAAGTAACTAAGGGATGTGGGTCCAATGAGAGGAGACAACCATAAAGCACTCAATAACTAAACATATGTTAGTTTCATGTGTGCTTATCGTTGAGTATAATTCCCAGTGCAACCGTGGGAATTATTTGCCACTCTCTCCATTTTACAGATAATGAAATGAGGCTCAAAAAGATCAAGTGACTGAATTTATGTGGCAGTCATCAGACTACTCAAACAATGCTGTCTCTATCCTACCAAAGCTGATATTAAAAAAAAAAAAAAGATGGGTACAGAAACCATGCTCCCACCTCACCAGTTTCTAGCAATGGTGAATAAAATATAACTTACTATAAAATTTATATTTTATATACAAGAAAATATTTTATTTTTAGAATAAAATTTAATTCTAATACAGCAAAAAGAAATTAATAATTACTTAACAATGGACAATTGATATTTTGATTTTTATTGTCCTAATTATCTTTTTAAACAAATTCTACCTACATATTTTCTGAGGAGACAAGTGGTCAAATAAAAGTCAATATCCTGTGCCTTACATCTAGCATAAATAAACTTACCTTTCAGTTTGTTTAAGTTTTGTTATCAAGTGTAAGTTTCTAAGTACATAATCTGATAATTTCTCTTGGAAGTATTACTAGCTCCTTATAAAAATGATTACATAATAGTTCTTATCAAGGAATAACGTGGATTCTCACTGATGTTTAACAGGCTATAAAAATCTCCTTCAATTTAAAGTAAAAGGTACCAATCAGAAGAATAATACAGACCAAAGTGATACAGTTAAGACATAGTAAGTGACACATTTACTTTAAATCTTGCATGATGGAAAACATTGACAAAACTGAGAATTTGTTGATGATAATGGCTTCAAACAATTGCTAAATGTCCTAATTTATTCCAAGTCAATTGGCTGTACTGTAGCACTGACAGAGAACAAACAGCAAGCTAAAACGAACCTAAGATGTATATCTATACACAACCTACAAACATATTCAGTCTTGCACATAGTGGATTGGTGGGAAATGAAAAATGCAAGACTGAACATAGATCCCTAGCGTTACCAATTAAAACACAGGTTGCCATTAGAGATGAGACATGCATTCATATTTTGTTTTTTTAAAAAAATTATGTTATTGAGTCAATTACACTGGAATATTCTATGACAGGATAAAACTGGTTGTTAGCAGACAACAGGTCAGACTTACATTTCTTTATTTTATACTTTTCCATTATACTGTACTTGAGTCATATGGAAAGGGATAGCAAATGAAGTTGAAGAAGGAGGTAATTACCCGTAATAAGGAGGTCTATTAGATTTTCCCCACAAGGAAGATTGCACTTTTCTGTGTCTCCTCCTACCCTTTTAATTATCCTCTTCTTCCCCCTTTTTGCCAATTAGTCTATAAAAGCCAAGACATCTGTTACCCACAAGACATCTGTTACCCATATGAAAGCAAAGGATGTGCATATTTCTAATCAACCAGAAAATAAATGTTCATCCATATTTACATGTGATGTCAAGCACACCCTGGTGTCTAGAAATGTAAAGACCATAAGACTACAAAAAAGAACCAAATGTATCACTTGTGTTTGTGTGCTATTCTTACTAATATTTGGTTGGGAAATATTAGTTGTTTTGAATTACATACTATTTTCAATAAACTGGTTTCCTACATTCGGGTGCTATATGTTAAAACATTTATTGGCCAGTGCCTTACATAAATTTCTGACACATACCTTTTCCTCTTTTCCAGAAATTAGTTGATTCAATTTCCCTAATTTGGGAGCAGGACATAAAATGCAAAACATTTTTTTAATTCAGAAAACTGTCTCAGGTTTGACCTGCTGCCTTTCATCATTTGCAGACTTCTGAGTTAAAAAAGAACAACTCAAGCTCATCAGTGTGCTGAATATGAAAAGGACAGCAACAGGAAAGGAGCCGGAACAACTGGCACTACTGTCTGTGAAGTAAAGCTAGACAGGGCAATGGAAACTCTTTGACCCTTTCTATTCCTTTTCAAAATTTTATTTTCTTGTCATATGGTCATTTCAAAACATTTTCCTTTCTTAATGGTAAGGAAAAATAGAATAGAAAAAGAAAGTAGCTTTAATAAAATATGGGCAGAGGACCTTCAAGATGGCAGAGGAGTAAGATGTGCAGATCACCTTCCTCCCCACAAATACATCAAAAATACATCTACATGTGGAACAACTCTTACAGAACACCTACTGAATGCTGGCAGAAGACCTCAGACCTCCCCAAAGACAAGAAACTCCCCACGTACCTGGGTAGGGCAAAAGAAAAAAAGGAAAAACAGACAAAAGAATAGGGATGGAACCTGCACCTCTGGGAGGGAGCTGTGAAGGAGGAAAGGTTTCCACACACTAGGAAGCCCCTTCACTGGTGGAGACGGGCTGGGGCGGGGTGGGAGGAACCTTCAGAGCCATGGAGGAGAGTGCAGCAACAGGGGTGCAGAGGGCAAAGCAGACAGATTCCCTCACAGAGGATCGGTGCCGACCAGCACTCATCAGCCTGAGATGCTTGTCTGCTCACCCACCGGGGAGGGTGGGGGCTGGGAGCTGAGGTTCCGGCTTTGGAGGTCAGATCCCAGGGAGAGGTTGGGATCTCTGGGGTCGGCTGCGTGAACACAACCTGAAGGGGGCTAGTGCGCCACAGCTAGCTGGGAGGGAGTCAGGGAAGAAGTCTGGAACTGCCTAAGAGTCAAGAGACCATTGTTTTGGAGTGCATGAGGAGAGGGGATTCAGAGCACTGCCTAAAAGAGCTCCAGAGATGGGCACGAGCCACGGCTATCAGTGCGGACACCAGAGACGGGCATAAAACGCTAAGGCTGCTGCTGCAGCCACCAAGAATCCTGTGTGCAAGCACAGGTCACTATCCACACCTCCCCTCCCAGGAGCCTGTGCAGCCCGCCAATGCCAGGGTCTCGTGATCCAGGGAGAACTTCCCCGGGAGGACACACGGCACACCTCAGGCTGTTGCAAGGTCACACTGGCCTCTGCCGCTGCAGGCTCGCCCCACATTCCGTACCTCTCCCTCCCCCCGGCCTGAGTGAGCCAGAGCCCCCGAATCAGACACTCCTTTAACCCCCTCCTGTCTGGGCGAAGAACAGATGCCATCAGGCGACCTACATGCAGAGGCAGGGCCAGATCCAAAGCTGAACCCCGGGAGCTGTGCGAACAAAGAAGAGGAAGGGAAATCTCTCCCAGCAGCTTCAGGAGCAGCGGATTAAATCTCCACAATCGACTTGTTGTACCCTGCATCTGTGGAATATCTGAATAGACAATGAATCATCCCAAAATTGAGGAGGTGGACTCTGGGATCAACTGTAGACTTGGGGTTTGCTTTCTGCATCTAATTTGTTTCTGGTTTTATGTTTATCTTAGTTAAGTATTTAGAGCTTATTATCATTGATAGGTTTGTTTATTGATTTGGTTGCTCTCTTCCTTTCTTTTTATATATATATTTTTTTCTTTTCCTTTTTCTCTTTCTGTGACTGTGTATGTGTATGCTTCTTTGTGTGATTATGTCTGTATAAGGTTGCTTTTACCATTTGTCCTAGGGTTCTGTGGTCTGTTTTTCTTTTTAGTATTGATTTTAGCACTTGTTATCATTGGTGGATTTGTTTATTGGTTTGGTTGCTGTCTTCTTTTTTTTATTTTCTTTTTAATTTTAATAACTTTATGTATTTACTTTTCTTTCTTTCTTTCTTTTCTACCTTTTATTCTGAGCCGTGTGGCTGACAGGGTCTTCATGCTCTGGCCGGGTGTCAGGCCTGAGCCCCTGAGGTGAGAGAGCTGAGTTCAGGACATTGGTCCACCAGAGACCTCTGGACCCCATGTTATATCAATTAGCAAGAGCTCTCACAGAGATCCCCGTCTCAATGCTAAGACCCAGCTCCACTCAATGACCAGCAAGCTACAGTGCTGGACACCCCATGACAAACAACTAGCAAGACAGGAATACAACCCCACTCATTAGCAGAGAGGCTGCCTAAAATCATAGTAAGTTCCCAGACATCCCAAAACACACCACCAGGTGCAGTCCTGCCCACCAGAAAGACAAGATCTGGCCTCATCCACCAGAACACAGGCACCAGTACCCTCCACCAGGAAGCCTACACAAACCACTGAACCAAACTTAGTCACTGGGGGCAGACACCAAAAACAATGGGAACTGTGAACCTGCAGCCTGTGAAAAGGAGACCCCAAACACAGTAAGTTAAGCAAAATGAGAAGACAGAGAAATACACAGTACATGAAGGAGCAAGGGGTAAACTCACCAGACCAAAGAAATGAACAGGAAATAGGCTGTCTACCTGAAAAAGAATTCAGACTACTGATAGTAAAGATGATCCAAAAGCTTGGAAATAGAATGGAGAAAATACAAGAAACGTTTAACAAGGACCGAGAAGAACTAAAGAGCAAACAAACAATTATGAACAACACAATAAATGAAATTAAAAATTCTCTAGAAGAAATCAATAGCAGAATAACTGAGGCAGAAAAACGGATAAGTGACCTAGAAGATAAAATAGTGGAAATAACTACCAAAGAGAAGAATAAAGAAAAAAGAAAGAAAAGAATGAGGACAGTCTCAGAGACCTCTGGGACAACATTAAACTCACCAATATTCGAAATATAGGGGTCCCAGAAGAGGAAGAGAAAAAGAAAGAGTCTGAGAAAATATGTGAGGAGATTATACTTGAAAGCTTCCCTAATATGGGAAAGGAAATGGTCAATCAAGTCCAGGAAGTGCAGAGAGTCCCATACAGGATGAACACAAGGAGAAACATGCCAAGACACATATTAATCAAACTATCAAAAATTAGATACAAAGAAAAAAATATTAAAAGCAGCAAGTGAAAAGGAACAAATAACATACAAGGGAATCTCCATAAGGCTAACAGCTGATGTTTCAGCAGAAACTCTGCAAGCCAGAAGGGACTGGCAGGACATATTTAAAGTGATGAAGGGGAAAAACCTACAACCAAGATTACTCTACCCAGCAAGGATCTCATTCAGATTCGACAGAGAAATTAAAACCTTTACAGACAAGCAAAAGCTAAGGGAATTCAGCACCAACAAACCAGCTTTACAACAAATGCTAAAGGAACTTCTCTAGGCAGGAACACAAGAGACTTACAAAAACAAACCCAAAACAATTAAGAAAATGGTAATAGGAACATACATATTGATAATTACCTTAAATGTAAATGGATTAAATGCTCCAACCAAAAGACATAGACTGGCTGAATGGATACAAAAACAAGACCCATATATATGCTGTCTACAAGAGATCCACTTCAGACCTAGAGACACATACAGACTGAAAGTGAGGGGATGGAAAAAGGTATTCCACACAATTGGAAATCAAAAGAAAGCTGGAGTAGCAATTCTCATATCAGACAAAATAGACTTTAAAATAAAGACTATTACAAGAGACAAAGAAGGACACTGCATAATGATCAAGGGATCAATCCAAGAAGAACATGTAACAATTGTAAATGTTTATGCACCCAAAAAAGGAGCACCTCAATACATAAGGCAAATGCTAACAGCCATAAAAGGGGAAATTGACAGTAACACAATCATAGTAGGGGACTTTAACACCCCACTTTCACCAATGGACAGACCATCCAAATTGAAAATAAATAAGGAAACACAAGCTTTAAATGACACATTAAACAAGATGGACTTACTTCATATTTATAGGACAGTCCATCCAAAAAAAACAGAATACACTTTCTTCTCAAGTGCTCATGGAACATTCTCCAGGAGAGACCATATCTTGGGTCACAAATCAAGCCTTGGTTAATTTAAGAAAATTGAAATCATATCAAGTATCTTTTCCAACTACAACTCTATGAGACTAGATATCAATTACAGGAAAAGAATCTGCAAAAAATACAAACACATGGAGGCTAAACAATACACTACTTAATAACCAAGAGATCACTGAAGAAATAGAAGAGGAAATCAAAAAATACCTAGAAACAAATGACAATGAAAACACGACAACCCAAAACCTATGGGATGCAGCAAAAACAGTTCTAAGAGGGAAGTTTATAGCAATACAATCTTACCTCAAGAAACAAGAAACATCTCAAATAAACAACCTAACCTTACACCTAAAGCAATTAGAGAAAGAGCAAAACAACCCCAAAGTTAGCAGAAGGAAGGAAATCATAAAGATCAGATCAGAAATAAATGAAAAAGAAATGAAGGAAACAATAGCAAAGATCAATAAAACTAAAAGCTGGTTCTCTGAGAAGATAAACAAAATTGATAAACCATTAGCCAGACTCATCAAGAAAAAAAGGGAGAAGACTCAAATCAATAGAATTAGAAATGAAAAAGGAGAAGTAACCACTGACACTGCAGAAATACAAAGGATAATGAGAGATTACTACAAGCAACTATATGCCAATAAAATGGACAACGTGGAAGAAATGGATAAATTCTTAGAAAGCACAACCTTCCGAGGCTGAACCAGGAAGAAATGGAAAATATAAACAGGCCAATCACAAGCACTGAAATTGAGACTGTGATTAAAAACCTTCCAACAAACAAAAGCCCAGGACCAGATGGCTTCACAGGAAAATTCTATCAAACGGTTAGAGAAGAGCTAACACCTATCCTTCTCAAACTCTTCCAAAATATAGCAGAGGAAGTAACACTCCCAAACTCATTCTACGAGGCCACCATCACCCTGATACCAAAACCAGACAAAGATGTCACAGAAAAAGAAAACTACAGGCCAATATCACTGATGAACATAGATGCAAAAATCCTCAACAAAAAGGTAGCAAACAGAATCCAACAGCACATTAAAAGGATCATACACCTTGTTCAAGTGGGGTTTATCCCAGGAATGCAAGGATTTTTTCAATATATGCAAGTCAGTCAATGTGATACACCATATTAACAAACTGAAGGAGAAAAACCACATGATCATCTCAATAGATGCAGAAAGAGATTTTGACAAAACTCAACACCCATTTATCATAAAAACCCTCTGGAAAGGGGGTTTACCTCAACATAATAAAGACCATGTTGACAAACCCACAGCCAACATCGTTCTCAATGGTGAAAAACTGAAACCATTTCCACTATGATCAGGAACAAGACAAGGTTGCCCACTCTCACCACTATTATTCAACATAGTTTTGGAAGTTTTAGCCACAGTAAACAAAGAAGAAAAAGAAATAAAAGGAATCCAAATTGGAAGTGAAGAAGTAAAACTGTCACTGTTTGCAGATGACATGATACTATACAAAGAGAATCCTAAAGATGCTACCAGAAAAGCAATAGAGCTAAACAATGAATTTGGTAAAGTAGCAGGATACAAAATTAATGCACAGAAATCTCTTGCATTCCTATACACTAATGATGAAAAATCTGAAAGAGAAATTAAGGAAACACTCCCATTTACCACTGCAACAAAAAGAATAAAATACCTAGGAATAAACCTACCTAAGGACACAAAAAACCTGTATGCAGAAAACTATAAGACACTGATGAAAGAAATTAAACATGATACAAACAGATGGAGACTTATACCGTGTTCTTGGATTGAAAGAATCAACGTTGTGAAAATGACTCTACTACCCAAAGCAATCTACAGATTCAATGCAATCCCTATCAAACTACCACTGGCATTTTTCACAGAACTAGAACAAAAAAATTCACAATTTGTATGGAGACACAAAAGACCCCGAATAGTCAAAGCAATCTTGAGAAAGAAAAACGGAGCTGGAGGAATCAGATTCCTGGACTTCAGACTACACTACAAAGCTACAGTAATCAAGACAGTATGGTACTGGCACAAAAGCAGAAATATAGATCAGTGGAACAGGGTAGAAAGCTCAGAGATAAACCTACACACATATGTTCACCTTATCTTTGATAAAGGAGGCAGGAATATACAGTGGAGAAAAGACAGCCTCTTCAGTAAGTGGTGCTGGGAAAATGGGACAGCTACATGTAAGAGAATGAAATTAGAACACTCCTTAACACCCTATACAAAAATAAACTCAAAATGGATTGAAGACCTAAATGTTAGGCCAGACACTATAAAAACTCTTAGAGGAAAACATAGGCAGAACACTCTATGACATAAACCACAACAAGATCCTTTTTTTACCCACCTTCTAGAGGAATGGAAATAAAAACAAAAAGAAACAAATGGGACCTAATGAAACTTAAAAGCTTTTGCACAGCAAAGGAAACCATAAACAAGATGAAAAGACAACCCTCAGAATGGGAGAAAATATTTGCAAATGAAGCAACTGACAAAGAATTAATCTCCAAAATATACAAGCAGCTCATGCAGCTCAATATCAAAAAAACAAACAACCCAATCCAAAAATGGTCAGAGGACCTAAATAGACATTTCTCCAAAGAAGATATACAGATTGCCAGCAAACACATGAAAGAATGCTCAACATCACTAATCATTAGAAAAATGCAAATCAAAACTACAATTAGGTACCACCTCACACCGGTCAGAATGGCCATCATCAAAAAATCTACAAACAATAAATGCTGGAGAGGGTGTGGAGGAAAGGGAACACTCTTGCACTGTTGGTGGGAATGTAAATTGATACAGCCACTATGGAGAACAGTATGGAGGTTCCTTAAAAAACTAAAAATAGAACTACCATACGACCCAGCAATCCCACTACTGGGCATATACCCTGAGAAAACCATAATTCAAAGAGTCATGTACCACAATGTTCATTGCAGCACTATTTACAATAGCCAGGACATGGAAGCAACCTAAGTGTCCATAGACAGATGAATGGATAAAGAAGATGTGGCACATATATACAATGGAATATTACTCAGCCGTAAAAAGAAATGAAACTAAGTTATTTGTATTGAGGTGGATGGACCTAGAGTCTGTCATACAGAGTGAAGTAAGTCAGAAAGAGAAAAAAAAATACCATATGCTAACACATATATATGGAATCTAAAAAAAAAAATGGTTCTGATGAACCTAGGGGCAGGACAGGAATAAAGATGCAGATGTAGAGAATGGACTTGAGGACATGGGGAGGGGGAAGGGTAAGCTGGGATGAAGTGAGAGAGTGGCATTGACATATATACACTACCAAATGTAAAATAGATAGCTAGTGGGAAGCAACTGCATAGCAAAGGGAGATCAGCTCACTGCTTTGTGACCACCTAGAGGGGTGGGATAGGGAGGGTGGGAGGGAGACGCAAGAGGGAGGGGTTATGGGGATATATGAATACATATAGCTGATTCACTTTGTTATACAGCAGAAACTAACAACAACCTTGTAAAGCAATTATATTACAATATTACAATAAGATGCCAAATAAATAATATTACAATAAAGATGCCAAATAAATAAATAAAATATGGGCAATAGAAAAGCAAACTTTTTGGCTAAATGAGCCTTATTACAATATTATATTATTATAATTACAATAAAGATGTATTACAATATTACAATAAAGATGCCAAATAAATAAATAAAGATGCCAAATAAATAAATAAAATATGGGCAATATAAAAGCAAACTTTTTGGCTAAATGAGCCTTAAGCAGAAATTCAACTTCTAGAAATTCTATTTGCCCAGCCGTATCCAAAGAAATTCATAACTCCTAAAATATAGGAATGTATACCCAGCACAACAGAAAACCGTTCCTTTGTACAAGTGGCCATTATGTTCCGTGTTCCAGAAGGCCTCATCCTCATGGCTGAGGAGGAACAGAACCACCCTAACAGGAGGGATGCTATCTAGGTGAACCGCTTTCACCTCCAGTTGTAGAGCTCAATTTAGGAAAAGTCCAGCACATCTTGAATTCTAATATTAGCCATTCTGAATGTCCTCAATCCAAAAGCAGCACTAAAGGGACTTCCCTGGTGGTCCAGTGGTAAAGAATCCGCCCTCCAATGCAAGGGACACAGGTTCAATCCCTGGTCGGGGAACTAAGATCCCACGTGTTGAGGGGCAACTAAGCCCACGTGCCACAACTACTGAGCTCACGCGCCTCAATGAGAGAGCCACATGCCGCAAACTACAGAGACCATGCGCCCTGGAGCCTGTGCCACAACTAGAGAGAAGCCCGTGTGCCACAACGAAGAGCCCACGCCACAGTGAAAGATCCCGCACTCTCCAACGAAGACCCTGCATGCTGCAAGTAAGACCCGACGCAGCCAAAATAAATAAATAAATAAAATAAATAGAATAAAATAAATAAATATTAAAAAATAAAGCAACACTAAATGAAACCTGAGGTTTCAGCCCACCTTTACCATAAACCACCTAAGACTTCAGACAAATTTCTCAACCTCTCCGCATCTTAGACTCCTCATCCGATATATCATAAGGTCAGGAAGTAGATTAGATTTCTAAAGACCCCTCCAATTTTATAGCCCTCTTCTGCTCTGAGCTCAGGTCACAGTTCTCAATATAAGTAATTTTTGGGTTACCCTATCTATCATAGATAGAGAGCTGGGGTTAGAAATATGAGAACCCAGTGAAGGACAGGTTTGTACCTCCAAATCCACACACATATTTCAGTGGGCGAGTGGATCCTACTGGTTTGTAATCCAACAAAACTTCTCCAGTCAATATTAAAGATGATTTATCTTGCTCTATATTTATCATAGGAGAATCTAATGTTCTTTTCGATGTCAGCATGATATTTTGGGGAAGTAGAGGAAAGTTCAAAGCCTCTCTGAATTGATCTTGACATCCAGACTCTTGACTAACCCCTAAATCACAGTATATACACGATTACAACTTTAGACCTTGACTGTAGTCATGTAAGGAAGAAAAGCACTGACTCTGTTTGGGGTCTCCCATCTCAAAGCACCATGTCAAAGAAAAGGCTGTTCCTAATCACAGGACACATGTCTTCTGCTACCCTCCCATATACTTCTTTTTGAATTTGAGAAGTTTTCTTACATTGGCAGCCTAAGTGGTTCCTTATCAAACTGTTCCTTCAAGTCCTGAGATTTTGTATTGTCTTCTGCCTAGGAGAAGAGTGACTCTCAATGGATTCCAATTACATTTAGGATAAAACAAAATCCGCAATCATTATTATGACCTAAGAGCCTAGTAAGTCTGGATTCTTCTCAATCCTCGAACCTCATTTCTTATAACTAATCCTCCTGGACACACTGGTCTCCTCGTTATAGCTCTAAATAACAAGTTCTTTCCCACATCATTGTCTTTGCTCAGACTGGTCCCTTTGCCTGTCATGCTCTTCCTTTCCTTCTAATTCTTCAGATCTCAGCTCGAACATCACCACCTCAGAGAAATCTTCACAGACTCCTCTTGCCAGACCATCTGCTCTCCATCCTTTCTGGTACTTAGCTGCAATCTGTAATTAGCTTATTTATTATATCAGCCTCACTAGAATGAAAACTTCATGAAGACAGGGATCTTTTCCTGCCTTATCTATCATCATATTCCCCAACAACTAGAAGAGGGTATGGCATATGACAAAAACCCAATTAACAAGTATTAAATTAAAAATTGTAGAAAACTGCAAAGTACAGAAGAATATAAGATAGCTAAATTCATAACACAACTCAAAACCCTATAATATTCTCATTGTGGTGTATTTTCTTCTAGTTTTTTCTGTAATAGTTTTTCACAGTTGAATTCTACCTATAAACACAATTTTAAGTGCTGCTTTTTAAGTCTGTCAGCATTACATCATGAGCTTTATAATATCTGCTTTATGGTCATTCAATGGTATTGATAGATCTATTATTAATGTAAATGGATGGCATATAGCTTCTCCTTACTTTTAGGTGTCAGTTGTTTCTAATTTTTGCAATTAAATAACACTGTTGAACATCTTTGTGGATTAATTTTTAACCAAATTTAATTTCCTAGAGCCCCAAAAATTACAACATCTGACATTCTTGATAGAATTGTCAAACAGCCTTCCAGAAAAGTTGTACTAATTAAGATTTCCATTGGCCCTTATGAAAGTACCTATTTCACAATACATTTTTCAGCATTAGATATTCTCACTAAAAACTTAATAATATGACAGATGGACGTTACATCACATTTTAATCTGCTTTTCCCTCCTAATGGGGTTGAAATTTTTTTTAATATTTCCTCTGGATTTTCTCTTAGGTGAATTTTTTGTCCATACCATTTATCTCTTGGATAAATCTTAAAACTTCCCAGTTTGAAAGAGCTGTCTATAAAGATAGAAATCCTTTGCCATATGTGTCACATATAACATTTCCCACTTTCATTTTATTTGCTTTTTTCCTAATGTACCATCTTCATTGTTTTGAAAAAATATATATATTTCCTCTGGATTACCAGTCTTTTACTTGGCACTTTCCTCCTTTGCCTTCAAGCTTGAAAAATCTCCCATCCAGATGTTTTCTAAATGTTCAATATTTTATTCCACCTAATGATTTTTTATACACTTAACCATTAAATTCATGTGGAATTTGATTGTGGTATGAAAAAATACATAAATCTTTTATTTTTTAAATTTATTTATTTATTTATTTTTGGCTGCATTGGGTCTTCATTGCTGCATGCAGGCTTTCTCTAGTCGTGGTGAGCAGGAGCTACTCTTCGTTGCAGTGCACAGGCTTCTCATTGCAGTGGCTTCTCTTGTTGTGGAGCATGGGCTCTAGGCATGCGGGCTTCAGTAGTTGTGGCATGTGGGCTCAGTAGTTGTGGCTCGTGGGCTCTAGAGTGCAGGCTTGGTAGTTGTGGCGTATGGGCTTAGTTGCAGCGCGGCATGTGGGATCTTCCTGGACCAGGGCTCGAACCCATGTCCCCTGCATTGGCAGGCAGATTCTTAACAACTGCGCCACCAGGGAAGGTGATAAGTGAATTATTTTATGGCAAGTTCCCAGATGCTAAAAATGTTTTTTAAATCATTATTAAAAGAATGTTGCAACTTTAAAGAATTTAAAGAATTTGTATCAGGGAAGTGCGATCAAAACCACAAGAAGATATCATCTTATACCTGTTAGAATGGCTATTATAAAAAAAAAAAAAGAAGGGGGGGTCTGGGCAAGATGGCGGAAGAGTAAGACGCGGAGATCACTTTCCTTCCCACAGATACAGTAGAAATACATCTACATGTGGAACTGCTCCTATAGAACACCTACTGAACGCTGGAAGAAGACGTCAGACCTCCCAAAAGGCAAGAAACTCCGCACGTACTTGGGTAGGGCAAAAGAAAAAATAAATAACAGAGACAAAAGAATAGGGACGGGACCTGCACCAGTGGGAGGGAGCCGTGAAGGAGGAGAGGTTTCCACGCACTAGGAAGCCCCTTCGCGGGCGGAGACTGCGGGTGGCAGAGGGGGGAAGCTTCGGAGCCACGGAGGAGAGCGCAGCCACAGGGGTGCGGAGGGCAAAGCAGAGAGATTCCCGCACAGAGGATCGGTGCTGAGTAGCACTCACCAGCCCGAGAGGCTTGTCTGCTCAGCCACCGGGGAGGGCGGGGGCTGGGAGCTGAGGCTCAGGCTTCGGTGCTAGCCGGGAGGGAGTCCGGGAAAAAGTCTGCAGCTGCCGAAGAGGCAAGAGACTTTGTCTTACCTCTTTGTTTCCTGGTGCGCGAGGAGAGGGGATTCAGAGCACCGCCTAAACGAGCTCCAGAGATGGGCGCGAGCCGCGGCTATCAGCGCGGATCCCACAGCAACA
Organism: Balaenoptera physalus; assembly: GCF_965194825.1. Taxonomy (NCBI): domain Eukaryota; kingdom Metazoa; phylum Chordata; class Mammalia; order Artiodactyla; family Balaenopteridae; genus Balaenoptera; species Balaenoptera physalus. Next base: position 52,287,333 of record NC_138885.1, read on the forward strand.
GGGGCGCAGAGGGAAAAACGGAGAGATTCCCGCACGGAGGCTCGGCGTCGAGCAGCACTCACCAGCCCGAGAGGCTTGTCTGCTCAGCCGCCGGGGCGGGCGGGGGCTGAGAGCTGAGGCTCCGGCTTTGGTGCTAGCCGGGAGGGAGTCTGGGAAAAAGTCTGCAGCTGCCGAAGAGGCAAGAGACTTTTTCTTGCCTCTTTGTTTCGCGGCACGCAAAGAGAGGGGATTCAGAGTGCCGCCTAAATGAACTCCAGAGACGGGCACGAGCCGCGGCTATCAGCGCAGACCCCAGAGGCAGGTGCGAGCCGCGGCTATCAGCGCAGACCCCAGAGACGGGCACGAGCCACGGTTATCAGCGCGGACCCCAGAGACGGCAGGAGACGCTAAGGCTGCTGCTGCCGCCACCAAGAAGCCTGTGTGCAAGCACAGGTCACTCTCCGCACCGCCCTTCCCAGGAGCCGGTGCAGCCCGCCACTGCCAGGCTCCCGTGATCCGGGGACAACTTTCTCAGGAGAACGCACGGCATGCCTCAGGCTGCTGCAACGTCACGCAGGCCTCTGCCACGCAGTTTCGCCCCGCCTCCTCCGTACCGCTCCCTCCCCCTGGCCTGAGTGAGCCAGAGCCCCCGAAGCAGCTGCTCCTTTAACCCCGTTCTGTCTGGGTGGGGAACAGATGCCCTCAGGTGACCTACATGCAGAGGCAGGTCCAAATCCAAAGCTGAACCCTGGGAGCTGTATGAACAAAGAAGAGAAAGGGAAATCTCTCCCAGCAGCCTCAGAAGCAGCGGATTAACGCTCCACAAACAACTTGATGTGCCTGCATCTGTAGAATACCTGAATAGACAATGAATCATCCCAAATTCAGGAGGTAGACTTTGGGAGCAGGATATATTAATTTTTCCCCTTTTCCTTTTTTTGTGAGTATATATGTGTATGCTTCTGGGTGAGATTCTGTCTGTATAGCTTTGTTTTCACCATTAGTCCTAGGGTTAGGTACGTCCGTTTTGTTTTTTTTTTTTTTTACTTAAAAAAATTTTTTTTCCTAATAAATGTTTTCCTAATAATTTTTTCCTTATTTTCTATTTTTAGAAATAAAAAAATTTTTTAATAAGTTTTTTCATATTTTTTATTTTTAAAAATTAAAAAATTTTTTCTTAATAAATTTTTTCTTAATTTTTTTATTTTTTATTATAAAAAATTAATAAGTCTATTTTTAAAAATTAAAAGAAAATTTTTACTTAATAAATGTATTCTTAATTTTTTTTTTATTTTTTATTATAATAGTTTTATTTTATTTTATTTTATCCTCTTTCTTTCTTTCTTTCTATTTTTTTCTCCCTTATATTCTGAGCCATGTGGATGAAAGGCTCTTGGTGCTCCAGCCAGGCATCAGGGCTGTGCCTCTGAGGTGGGAGAGCCAACTTCAGAACACTGGTCCACAAGAGACCTCCCAGCTCCACGTAATACCAAATGGCAAGAATCTCTCAGCGATCTCCATCTCAACATCAAGACCCAACTTCATTCAACGACGAGCAAGCTACAGTGCTGGACACCCTATGCCAAACAACTAGCAAGACAGGAACACAGCCCCATCCTTTAGCAGAGAGGCTGCCTAAAGTCATAATAAGGCCACAGACACCCCAAAACACACCACCAGATGTGGACCTGCCCACCAGAAAGACAAGATCCAACCTCATCCACCAGAACACAGGCACTAGTCCCCTCCACCAGGAAGCCTACACAACCCACTGAACCAACCTTAGCCACTGGGGACAGATACCAAAAACAACGGGAACTACGAACCTGCAGCCTGTGAAAAGGAGACCCCAAACACAGTAAGATAAGCAAAATGAGAAGACAAAAAACCACACAGCAGGTGAAGGAGTAGGGTCAAAACACACCAGACCTAATAAATGAAGAGGAAATAGGCAGTCTACCTGAAAAAGAATTCAGAATAATGATAGTAAAGATGATCCAAAATCTTGGAAATAGAATAGACAAAATGCAAGAAACATTTAACAAGGACGTAGAAGAACTAAAGAGGAACCAAGCAACGATGAAAAACACAATAAATGAAATTAAAAATACTCTAGATGGGATCAATAGCAGAATAACTGAGGCAGAAGACCGGATAAGTGACCTAGAAGATAAAATAGTGGAAATAACTACTGCAGAGCAGAATAAAGAAAAAAGAATGAAAAGAACTGAGGACAGTCTCAGAGACCTCTGGGACAACATTAAACGCACCAACATTCTAATTATAGGGGTCCCAGAAGAAGAAGAGAAAAAGAAAGGGACTGAGAAAATATTTCAAGAGATTATAGTTGAAAACTTCCCTAATATGGGAAAGGAAATAGTTAATCAAGTCCTGGAAGCACAGAGTCCCATACAGGATAAATCCAAGGAGAAACACACCAAGACACATATTAATCAAACTATCAAAAATTAAATATAAAGAAAATATATTAAAAGCAGCAAGGGAAAAACAACAAATAACACACAAGGGAATCCCCATAAGGTTAACAGCTGATCTTTCAGCAGAAACTCTGCAAGCCAGAAGGGAGTGGCAGGATATACTTAAAGTGATGAAGGAGAAAAGCCTACAACCAAGGTTACTCTACCCAGCAAGGATCTCATTCAGATTTGATGGAGAAATTAAAACCTTTACAGACAAGCAAAAGCTGAGAGAGTTCAGCACCACCAAACCAGCTTTACAACAAATGCTAAAGGAACTTCTCTAGGCAAGAAACACAAGAGAAGGAAAACACCTACAATAACAAACCCAAAATATTTAAGAAAATGGGAATAGGAACATACATATCGATAATTACCTTAAATGTAAATGGATTAAATGCTCCAACCAAAAGACACAGACTGGCTGAATGGATACAAAAACAAGACCCATATATATGCTGTCTACAAGAGACCCACTTCAGACCTAGAGACAGATACAGACTGAAAGTGAGGGGATGGAAAAAGATATTCCATGCAAATGGAAATCAAAAGAAAGCTGGAGTAGCAATTCTCATATCAGACAAAATAGACTTTAAAATAAAGACTATTACAAGAGACAAAGAAGGACACTATATAATGATCAAGGGATCGATCCAAGAGGAAGGTATAACAATTGTAAATATTTATGCACCCAACATAGGAGCACCTCAATACATAAGGCAAATGCTAACAGCCATAAAAGGGGAAATCGACAGTAACACAAGCATAGTAGGGGACTTTAACACCCCACTTTCACCAATGGACTGATCATCCAAAATGAAAATAAATAAGGAAACACAAGCTTTAAATGATACATTAAACAAGATGGACTTAATTGATATTTATAAGACATTCCACCCAAAAACAACAGAATACACATTTTTCTCAAGTGCTCATGGAACATTCTCCAGGATAGATCATATCTTGGGTCACAAATCAAGCCTTGGTAAATTTAAGAAAATTGAAATCATATCAAGTATCTTTTCCGACCACAACGCTATGAGACTAGATATCAATTACAGGAAACAATCTGTAAAAAATACAAACACATGGAGGCTACACAATACACTACTTAATAACGAAGTGATCACTGAAGAAATCAAAGGGGAAATCAAAAAATACCTAGAAACAAATGACAATGGAGACACGATGACCCAAAACCTATGGGATGCAGCAAAAGCAGTTCTAAGAGGGAAGTTTATAGCAATACAAGCCTACATCAAGAAACAGGAAACATCTCGAATAAACAACCTAACCTTGCACCTAAAGCAATTAGAGAAGGAAGAGCAAAAAAAACCCAAAGCTAGCAGAAGGAAAGAAATCATAAAGATCAGATCAGAAATAAATGAAAAAGAAATGAAGGAAACAATAGCAAAAATCAATGAAACTAAAAGCTGGTTCTTCGAGAAGATAAACAAAATTGATAAACCATTAGCCAGACTCATCAAGAGAAAAAGGGAGAAGACTCAAATCAATAGAATTAGAAATGAAAAAGGAGAAGTAACCACTGACACTGCAGAAATACAAAAGATCATGAGAGATTACTACAAGCAACTCTATGCCAATAAAATGGACAACCTGGAAGAAATGGAAGGACTCTTAGAAATGCACAACCTGCCGAGACTGAACCAGGAAGAAATAGAAAATATGAACAGACCAATCACAAGCACTGAAATTGAAACTGTGATTAAAAATCTTCCAACAAACTAAAGCCCAGGACCAGATGGCTTCACAGGCGAATTCTATCAAACATTTAGAGAAGAGCTAACACCTATCCTTCTCAAACTCTTCCAAAATATTGCAGAGGGAGGAACACTCCCCAACTCATTCTACGAGGGCACCATCACCCTGATACCAAAACCAGACAAAGATGTCACAAAGAAAGAAAACTACAGGCCAGTATCACTGATGAACATAGATGCAAAAATCCTCAACAAAATACTAGCAAACAGAATCCAACAGCACATTAAAAGGATTATACACCATGATCAAGTGGGGTTTATTCCAGGAATGGAAGGATTCTTCAATATACGCAGATCAATCAATGTGATACATCATATTAACAAATTGAAGGATCATCTCAATAGATGCAGAGAAAGCTTTCGACAAAATTCGACACCCATTTTTGATAAAAGCCCTGCAGAAAGTAAGCATAGAGGGAACTTTCCTCAACATAATAAAGGCCATATATGACAAACCCACAGCCAACATTGTCCTCAATGGTGAAAAACTGAAACCATTTCCACTAAGATCAGGAACAAGACAAGGTTGCCCACTCTCACCACTATTACTCAACATAGTTTTGGAAGTGTTAGCCACAGCAATCAGAGAAGAAAAAGAAATAAAAGAAATCCAAATCAGAAAAGAAGAAGTAAAGCTGTCACTGTTTGCAGATGACATGATACTATACATAGAGAATCCTAAAGATGCTACCAGAAAACTACTAGAGCTAATCAATGAATTTGGTAAAGTAGCAGGATACAAAATTAATGCACAGAAATCTCTTGCATTCCTATATACTAATGATGAAAAATCTGAAAGTGAAATTAAGAAAACACTCTCGTTTACCATTGCAACAAAAAGAATAAAATATCTAGGAATAAACCTACCTAAGGAGACAAAAGACCTGTATGCAGAAAATTATAGGACACTGATGAAAGAAATTAAAGATGATACAAATAGATGGAGAGATATACCATGTTCTTGGATTGGAAGAATCAACATTGTGAAAATGACTCTACTACCCAAAGCAATCTACAGATTCAATGCAATCCCTATCAAACTACCAATGGCATTTTTCACAGAACTAGAACAAAAAATTTCACAATTTGTATGGAGACACAAAAGACCCCGAATAGCCAAAGCAATCTTGAGAACGAAAAATGGAGCTGGAGGAATCAGGCTCCCCGACTTCAGACTATATTACAAAGTACAGTAATCAAGACAGTTTGGTACTGGCACAAAAACAGAAATATAGATCAATGGCACAGGATAGAAAGCCCAGAGATAAACCCACGCACATATGGTCACCTTATCTTCGATAAAGGAGGCAAGCATATACAGTGGAGAAAAGACAGCCTCTTCAATAAGTGGTGCTGGGAAAATTGGACAGGTACATGTAAAAGTATGAAATTAGAACACTCCCTGACACCATACACAAAAATAAACTCAAAATGGATTAAAGACCTAAGTGTAAGGCCAGACACTGTCAAACTCTTAGAGGAAAACATAGGCAGAACACACTATGACATAAATCACAGCAAGATCCTTTTTGACCCAGCCCCTAGAGAAATGGAAATAAAAACACAAATAAACAAATGGGACCTAATGAAACTTAAAAGCTTTTGCACAGCAAAGGAAACCATAAACAAGACCAAAAGACAACCCTCAGAATGGGAGAAAATATTTGCAAATGAAGCAACTGACAAAGGATTAATCTCCAAGATTTACAAGCAGCTCATGCAGCTCAATAACAAAAAAACAAACAACCCAATCCAAAAATGGGCAGAAGACCTAAATAGACATTTCTCCAAAGAAGATATACAGATGGCCAACAGACACATGAAAGAATGCTCAACATCATTAATCATTAGAGAAATGCAAATCAAAACTATAATGAGGTATCATCTCACACCGGTCAGAATGGCCATCATCAAAAAATCTAGAAACAATAAATGCTGGAGAGGGTGTGGAGAAAAGGGAACACTCTTGCACTGTTGGTGGGAATGTAAATTGATACAGCCACTATGGAGAACAGTATGGAGGTTCCTTAAAAAACTAAAAATAGAACTACCATATGACCCAGCAATCCCACTACTGGACATATACCCTGAGAAAACCGTAATTCAAAAAGAGTCATGTACCAAAATGTTCATTGCAGCTCTGTTTACAATAGCCAGGACATGGAAGCAACCTAAGTGTCCATCATCGGATGAATGGATAAAGAAGATGTGGCACATATATACAATGGAATATTACTCAGCCATAAAAAGAAATGAAATTGAGTTATTTGTAATGAGGTGGATGGAGTTAGAGTCTGTCATACAGAGTGAAGTAAGTCAGAAAGAGAAAAACAAATACAGTATGCTAACACATATATATGGAATCTAAGGAAAAAAAAAAAAAAGGTCATGAAGAACCTAGTGGCAAGACGGGAATAAAGACACAGGCCTACTAGAGAATGGACTTGAGGATATGGGGAGGGGGAGGGGTGAGATGTGACAGGGTGAGAGAGTGTCATGGACATATATACACTACCAAATGTAAAATAGCTAGTGGGAAGCAGCCGCATAGCACAGGGAGATCAGCTCAGTGCTTTGTGACCACCTAGAGGGGTGGGATGGGGAGGGTGGGAGGGAGGGAGATGCAAGAGGGAAGAGATATGGGAACACATGTATATGTATAACTGATTCACTTTGTTATAAAGCAGAAACTAACACACCATTGTAAAGCAATTATACTCCAATAAAGATGTTTAAAAAAAAAAAAGAAAAAGAAAGAAGGAAAGAACAAACAAGTGAGGTGGTGAGGATGTGCAGAAAAGGGAAACCTTGTACACTGTTCATGGGGATATAAATTGGTGCAGCCACTCTGGAAAGCAGTATGGAGGTCCCTAAAAAAATTTAAAATAGAACTGTCATATAATCAGCAATTCCACTTCTGGATATTTATTCACAGAAAACAAAAACACAAACTGGAAAAGGTATATGAACATTATATATGTAAATAATGTTCACTGCAACATTATTTACAATTGCCAAGATATGGAACCTAAGTGTCCATCAACAGATGAATGGATAAAGAAAATATGGTATACACATACACACACACACACACACAAACACACACACACACACACACACACTGGAGTATTATTCAGGCATAAAAAGGGATGAAGTCTTGCCATTTGTGACAGCATGTCTGGACCTTGAGGGCATTATGACAAGTGAAATAAGTCAGACAGAGAAAGACAAACATCATAAGATTTCACTTACATGTAGAATCTGAAAATTAAAATTTTGTGATAGTATATGGTGATAAATGTAAACTAGACTTTAACAAAAAGGATATTGTATGAGTTAGGGTTTTCCAGAGATACAGAACCAGTAGGATGTGTACACACACACACACGTATGTGTATATGTATATCTATACATCTGTACCTATATCTACAGAGAGAAAGAGAAATTTATTCTAAGGAATTGGTCACTGGATTGTAGAGGTTAACAATTCCAAATCTTCAGGATAGGCCAGGAGAATGGAGACCTAGGGAAGAGTTGATGTTGCAACTCAAGTCTAAAAATGTTTTGGAGGCAGAATTCCTTCTTCTGGGACCTTAGTTTTCCTCAAAAGGTCTTTAACTGATATGATGAGGCCCACCCAATTACGGAGGGTAATCTGCTTTACTCTAAGACTACTGATTTAAATGTTAATCTCATCTTAAAAATAACTTCACAAGAAAATCTGCACTGGTGATCAAAAACTGGGTACCATGGTCTTGTCTAGTTGACTCGTAAAATTAACCATCACAAGTATTTATTACGTGTCAAACACTATGGTAAGAGCTAAGGAAAGGAGGTATGGAGGAAAGCAAAAAGGTCATTCCCTAAAGAAATTGCAGTGTTAAAGGACAGTACTATAATGTGGAAAACGGAGCCAGAGATGTGTACACAGTGTATTAGGACACAGAGGCTGAGCGCTGCTTAATTCAGCTGGGGAGGGGGCAGGGGTGGATAGGGAAGGCTCCTTTTAGGTGAGTCTTGAGAAGCACAATTGTTCTTCACCATCCCCAGTCTCCTCCCCTCCCCCATTCAGAGTACCAGTGCCACCCCACACTCTCAGCAGTCCTCAAAGACCCTCCAGCCAGCCCCACCAGCCTGGGGAAAGCATGGCAGTCCTCACCCACTGGACAGTGGGGAAATAGCTCCTGTTATGGGGCTGAAATATATGGGCACTAACTTGTCCCCACTTTGCCAATATATTCTTGTCACACCCATTCCCCAGATGGAACTACATTCCCAGTCCAAGCATCTCAGTGTCCCGGGCACCACCCTCCCAAGGGCCCCTTGGCTCTTCTGGCACTGACTGGGAAGGTTCAGTCACCGTCCCTGGAGTTGCAGGTTGGGGCTCAGAGCCCTCCCCCAGTACAGGGCCTGGGGACTTCCACCTCCTCTTCGCCTGAACGGTTTGCAGGTCCTCCCTCGGGTTGCCCGGATCCCTGGGATGTCAGCCGGGCTTTGGCATGAGTGAATTCCGGACCCAGTCAGCTCCGGCTGGCTTCACCCTTTGCCTGCCCAGAGAGAGTCTCACTCCAGAGATGCCTTCCCAGTGATCCCGGGTACCATCTAGTGGCAGCATAGAGAGGATGTGGGCTACTTTTTACAGAATAACCTCCGCTCCCGAGTAGCGTTTCTCAAGCATTTTTTAAAAGAATAAATTTATTTATTTATTTTTGGCTGCGTTGGGTCTTTGTTGCTGCGCACGGGCTTTCTCTAGTTGTGGCGAGCGGGGGCTACTCTTTGTTGCGGTATGCAGGCTTCTCATTGTGGTGGCTTCTCTTGCTACAGAGCACAGGCTCTAGGTGTGCGGGCTTCACTAGTTGTGGCACACGGTCTCTAGAGTGCAGACTCAGTCGTTGTGGCGCACGGGCTTAGTTGCTCCACGGCATGTGGGATCTTCCCGGACCAGGGCTTGAACCCATGTCCCCTGCATTGGCAGGCGGATTCTCAACCACTGTGCCACCAGGGAAGCCCCTCTCAAGCATTTTTAAAACCCGTGTTTCTTTTAACTAAACATAAAAATCTGACACCCTTAGTTTTCTATTATTTGACATTGGAAATAAAATGAATAAAAGAAAAATAGATAATTAAGTCTGTAATACTTATTGTTATTTGCGTATTCATTTAGATCCCATTGCCCATAGAGCTATGTTGATGTTCACATAAAATCACACTTGATAGTAGTGGTTACCAGATTTGGGGATATCACCCACCTGTAAAATTTCGAAAATAATTTTGGGACTCAATCAAGGGTTGAACTAAATAATCAAGGGTTGAACTAAATTTTTGCTTTCCCAAGGAAGAACATTAAAAAAAAAAAAAGCACACTCGATTACCGTCATTTCCAAAATTAAAAGGAATTATAATACCAATGAAGTAAGGAAGGACATAAATCACAGGTTTAAGGACAGACCTTAATAAGATCAAGGATATCTTTTAAAATTTTCAAATGTTGAAAAACATAATTGTATTTTATCACGTTACATTTCTTTTGTCTTTTTCTAATACAGATTGTTCATCTGGGGGTGAACTGTGCATCAGAAAGTGGAACTTGAGTGTTCAACCTGTTCCTGTACTTTGTTTTGTTCATGATCAATGGCCACAATCCACATAGGAATGTTCCCTTAAACGCAAGAGGCAGCCATCCATAGTGCTATTTTTATTCAATATGGAATGTTCCAAAAAACTGAATAAAGCTGAATAATAAAAGCCACGCATGCCAAGCTACAAAGAAAGCTAATAGTGGGAGACAGCACAGTGTTTGGCTAACAAGGGACTTCTTTGTTCAGAAAACAGACTGCTGGGCCTTCTGGGCTCAACTCAATGAGCTCACTCTAGGCAAATGCTCACCTGCCAAAGATTCACTTTGTAAATGCTTCCACCAGTATTGGGGCACAGATATTAACACTGTATTTAATCAACCTGTACTTTTAGGTCTATTTTATTGAACTTGGAGGAAGGTATTTTTAAAATGATTACAGACCTGCGTTCAATATACTGCTTCTCAAATCTGTGATTTACTTGATGATGAGCTCTTAATCAGGAACACACCATATAATTTTAATGTTGTTTCCATGAGACATTATTACCAATTATAACCACCTCCTGCAGGATATGATTTCCAGCAATATCTTGTAGTGATGAGCACAGATTGCTACTCTGTTGTACGCAGAAATGAAACTATGTAAAGAAAAGAACGGCCCAGGAGTTCTGATTCAGTTCAGTGTGTTTTGGAGGCAGGGTGTTAATCCTAGTTCTAGTAACATGGCCTTTGAGGCTTCTGCGACCTCAACTGATCCATCCAAGAAAGAATTCAATTAGATGACCTCTAATGTCCTTCCCAGTTCTAAAGATCTATGACTCCAAGAGGTGAATGCATAGATGGCCACTATGCAGTATGAGATAGAGCAATGTGAGCGAGTGCATACTCAGAGAACAAAGAAGTCGTTGTCCTAGAATCTTAGTTCTCGAAGAAACCTGTTCAGGAGACTATTGCATCGTTCTGCTAAAGACTGAAGTGTATAATCAGAGTTCATACTTTGGAAGTCCACTGAGTCATAGAAAGCTAGTATTGTCTTTTCAATTTCTATGAAGTACAGAAGATAGAAATCAAGTGGGAGAGGATCACAGAGAATTTGGTCATGAAAGGAGAATAGGAACATGTGAAATATTTCATCTACTTATAAAAAATGGAACAAAATACAGAAAGTTGATACAAAGATAAACTTTTAAAAGCTAAGGAAGTTCTGACTTATTTAAAGGAGGCAATTAAAATAATCAATAAAGAAAAATGTAACTAATAATTAATAGTCAAACAACAGGACTAAAAGAATATGCAGATAGAAAAAGAGACAAAATGGTCTCAAGTTTAGAATGAAAGTGGCAAATAAAATTGAAAAGTTAAAGTCTTCAGAGTTCTTAAGGGCTCACTTGTCAGAAATTTTTATCACAATCCACAGTTCTTCATTTCTATGATCAGATATGGTAAGGAATAGATAATTCTCAATCTAGAAATAAAAGGAAACTATACAAAGTTAGAAGCTGCTGTAACTAAAAATAGAGTGGCAAGTGAAGAGTTGAAAGGGGAAGAGGAGGGCAAGTGATTTAAAAGGAAAGTTTTCTCTAAGGCTGATCCCACTGGGCCTCTTTCCAACACTGACCCCAAAACTCAAAGGTTTAGCTTGGATACTGTGAAGAACTTATACTGTACAAGCATGAAATGGGCAGCATTACCTTCCTCTATTCAAAGAAAATGGGTAGGAGTGGGAGCTGATGAGTGGGAGATGACATTTTTAAATTCATAATTTTTAAAATATATGTAATTATCAGACCTCTAGGGATTATCATAGCTGCTATAGAAGGTGCGTTACATGGCTTTCCCTGGAATTATGTTTTCCTGTTGTTTATCAAAGCATTATTAACAAAATAACTGCTTGCTTTTTTCAGCTACGCAAATATATTTCAAGACATAAAAGTGAAGAAATATAAGAAATTAGAGGACTTCAGAAGCCTCAAAGAATTCATATTAAGCCAAAAGGAAAGGAAAGTCTAAGGCAGGTCGTCCTGAGTTTTGCTGCTACTGTCGTGATAAGCCAGTGTAAAACGATACAAAACAAAAAACTATAGCAAAATAATAAAAACAACCCTTATCTTTCTAGCTCTGTTCATTTAAGTTTAACATTGTGGGAATTCAGCAAGGTGTAGGGAAAGCATCCTGTGCTTCAGAAGACTCCACATCTGTAGCTGAAAACCTGAGCCACTGCTAGACCAGCTGCATGGCCCGGGAAGTTCCTTCACCTCTCTAAATGTGACTACGCGCTGGGGAAGCAGGGATAGTAACTCCAATCTCACAAGGTTTTTGTGATTAAAAGAGATATTTTATATAAAACATTTGACACACAGATGTTAAAACAAAAAACCTAAAAATTAAGTTCCTGCTGTTATAAGTTATAAGCTGTTCAGAGCTCAACATTCAAAGCCCAAACCATACTCCTTGAATATAACTGTGTTTCTGACAACTCTTTCTGGCTTTGATTAATTTTTTCTTTGGTAGTGAAACTGCAGCACTAAGGTGATAAAATCAGCAGCTGTAACTCGAAATAGACTTTTTTTGTCTTAAAAAAACCCCAAAACTTTGACATCTGAGCATGATCAAAGAGTAGAAGTATCTAGAATGTTAACTCTCATATTGGTTGCTACACTAATTTTTTTCCCACATATCAATCAATGATTTCTTGAGTTTGACAAATAAATTTGAAAAAGACAAATATGTCAATAGAAAAATGAACAAAGAAGATGAACAGAGAAAGAAAAACTGTCAATAAACATGAAAAGCTTTAATCTCATTAATAATCAAAACAGGAAATTAATACAAAGACATAATTTTTATTTATAATTATTTTGTAAATTATAACAACCAGAAATGACAAGAGGGGATCAGTTAATTTCACCTATACACACAGTTGATGGAGTATCATTTGGTACAAACTTTTGGGAGTACAATCTGACATATTTGTCTCAAGAGTCCTAAAAACGTTTATGATCTTTGCGGTTGTATTTCCACTTCCTCTATATGAAATAATCAAAAAAACAAAATTTTATTTAAAATTTCCATTGCGGAATTATTATTCACAGAAGTGAAAAATGGAAATAACCTAAATATCCCCAAATCAAAGTGTTTAAATAAATTTTGATAATACATATGACAGCATAATACTCTGGTTTTAATAATATTTCATTAGAGTAGCTCACTATAGATATTAAATGAAAAGTAGAGTCATAAAACATCTAGGATATGATCTTAATTTACATAGAAATAAAGATTAGGAGGAAATAAAACAAAATATTAATAGCGGTTATCTCTGAGGTATCAAACTAAAGATGATTTTTACATTTTTCAACACTTTTCCCTAATTTCCTACAATGAACACATATTAATGCTATAATCAGAAACTAACAAAAAGATTTTGTTAAAATCACTTTTTGCTCTGTTAAAATATTTAGTTCATAGGGAGTCCCTGAGGATATCATAGGGATATCTTCAGTCAGCTCTTCTGCCTATGCCTTTAAAATAACACTGATGGCAGGGTCTGGTATTCACCCACATGTGTGCTGCCATGTTACCCCATTGCTTACAGCAACACTATTTTCAAGTCCAAAAATTGTAATTTGTGCTCTGAAAATAGGCTAGCATATTTGAAAGCAGGGCTATCCCTGAAAATTCAGATATATGAATATCACATAATGACTCCCACTCTACACTGAAATCTTACCTGATCTCGAGGACATAAACCAACAGACTAGCGTAGCCTGATGATCTTTCTATAACATTTCCTCTCATCTTTTAATTTGTCTTAGAAGAGGGTCAAAACCGGCATGGTGACTTTCTCTGACTGTGTAGAAGACAATCAAGAAAATGCTGACTGCCCACTATGTGCATGACACTGTATTAAACAAGGGGTACCTCTAACCTGACTCAGCAAAATAAGGTTTGTTAATGCATTAATGGGTCTGTGTATAGACTGCAGATGTAAGCAAAATTCTCCATAAGCAAGCTTAATGCTATAGTAAACCAACAAAAAGAGCCAAAGCAGCCCATAAGTGCTCTCTTGTAGGTGATAAATGACCTTTCAAGTTGAACCAAATGCTTTCACCTAAAAAAGCAGGTGAGCAATGCCACATTTACAACGGGCTTTATCTGTGTATGGATAACATCCCTCAGTTGCAATTTCCTTTGCTAAGAGAAGAAATCACTACTCCCTGCTAATGAATGAAACACAGGCTTATGTACCCTAATTTGATTTCATTTCTGTCTACCTTATGCCATTTTACAGACTGAAGATGATACACACAAAAAACATTTTAATATGTACAGACATTCCTTACTTACATGGAAGTTATATAACAAAAGTAAATCAATTACTTGTAATTTTTTATTTTTTGTTTGTTTAATCAATGTTATAAATGCACGTGACAAAAAAAAAAGTAGTATAGGAAGAATTAAAATGAAAAGAATCTGTCCAGCCTCACTTCCCAGAGGCACCCATTTTTAACTATTTTTGTTCTTGTTTTTAGGATACTGTCTTAGGGCATTAACTCTAAAAATAGAGTGTTCTTGATTAACCAATTTGAACAACTATCTGCTGACTTCCTGATTTATATAAGACTTCCTAGTTCATACACATGCATTCCAATTTGGGAAGTAGGGTCCAGTTTATTGAGGTGTAATTTACATATGGTAACATTCATCCTTTTTAGTATACAGTTTTATGAGTTTTGACAACTGCAGTTCAAATTTCCCCCCAAATTTCCTATACAGCTTGTTAGACAGCTCCTCCTGCTACCCCAGCCCATAGCAAACAATGATGTTTTCTGTTATACATTTGCCTTCTCTAGAATGTCAAATGAATGTTGCCTTTTGATTCTGGCTTCTGCCATTTGCCTGAAGGCATTTGAGATTCATTCATGTTGTTGCATACAACAAAAGTTCATTGAATGAGGATGGACCTAGAGATTATCATACTAAGTGAAGTAAGTCAGACAGAGAAAGACGAATATATGATATCACTTTTATGCAGAATCAAAAAAATATGATACAAATGAACTTATTTACAAAACAGAAATTGAGTCACAGATGTAGAAAACAAACTTATGGTTACCGGGAGGGGGAAGAGGGTGGGAGGGATAAATTAGGAGATTGGGATTGACATATATACACTACTATATATAAAATAGATAACTAATAAGGACCTCCTGTATAGCACAGGGAACACTACTCGATACTCTGTAATGACCTATATGGGAAAAGGATCTAAAACTGTATGTATAACTGATTCACTTTGCCGTACAGCAGAAACTAACACAACATTGTAAATCAACTATACTCCGATAAAAATTTTTTTTAAATTTTTTAAAGTTCATTGAATGAATGTTCAAGAGTTTGTTGATCCATTCACTAGTTAAAGGATATATTTCCCAAGTTTTTGCTGATTAGGAACTAGTCTGTAATAAACATTAATATACAGATTTTTATATGAAATGTTTCATTTCTCTTCTCTAAATATCTAGGAGTGGGATTACTACATTTTACAGAAAGTGTATGTTTAACTTTATACCAGTGTTTTTCAAAGTGGCTATACCATTTATATTCCCACCAGTAATGTATGAGAGTTCTACGTATTCAGCCTTCCTGACAGCACTTGGTATTTTCATCTTGCTTTTTGTTTGTTGTTTTATTTTGTTTTTTTCACCACTGGAACAGGTGTGTGGTGGCATGTTGTGGTTTTAATACGCGTTTCCTCATTTTTTGGTGTGCTTATTTCCATTCAGATATCTTCCTTATACCTGTTCAGGTCTTTTGCCCACTTCTTATTGGGTTCTTTGTTTCCTTGTTATTGAGTCCTGAGAATTCTTCATATATTCTGATTCAAGTGCTTTATCAAATATGTGTCTTGCAAATATTATCTCCTGGCTTTCAGCTTGTCTTTTCATTCTCTTAACAGCATCTTTCAAGGAATAGAAGTTTTAAATTTTGATAAAGTCCAATTTATCAATACTTTCTTTTATGGATCACGTTTTTGGTGCTCTCATCTAAAAAATGTTGTCTAACCCAAGATCACAAGATTTTCTTCTATGTTTTCTATTAGAAGTTTTTATAGTTTTAGATGTTATTTTTACATTTATTACCCATTCTGACTTAACAATTATAACCATGTCAGTCATGTTTTGAGGTTCTCTTTTCTCTTTTTTTGCCTATTTTTCCAGCATCATTTGTTGAAAAGATTGTCCTTTCTCTATTGAATTGCCTTTATACTTTTGTAAAAAATCAATTGATCATAATGTGTGGATCTATTTCTCATTTCTTTATTCTATTCCATTAATCAATATTCCTCTCTCCTTTGCCAGTAATGCACTGTCTTAATTATTGTAGATTTATAAGCCTTGAATCAGCATTGTGAGATTCCAACTTTGTTCTTCTTTTTCAAAACTGATTGGTTCTTTTAGCTCATTTGCCTTTCCATATATAGTAATTTTCTTTTAAAGTTTGGTGAATTCTGCAAAAATCCCTGCTGGAATTTTGATTGGGATGTTGACTGTGATTACACTGAATCTATAGACTTATTTTTAGATAGCTGACTTATTAACAACATTGAGCCTTCAATTCTGTGAATATAGTATATCATTCCATTTATTTAGGTCTTTGAATCTTTCAACTGTGTTTTACAGTTTCCAAAATACAGATTTTTCACATATTTTGTTAGATTGATAACTAAATGTTACATGGATTTTTAGATGCTACTGTAAATGGTTCCTTTTTTCCAATTTCTAATTTTTCATTGCTACTATATAAAAAGACAATTGATTTTTTATACTAACTGTGTATCATGCAACCTTGAACTTGAATAAGAACTTATTGGTTCTAATAATTTTTTGGAGATTCTTTAGTATTTTCTACATATAAAATCAAATAATCTGTGAATAAAGAAATTTTTGTTTATTCCTGTCTAATCCATATGACTTTTATACAGTTTTCTTATCTTAATGCATTGGCCAGGGCTTTACATTTGGTATTTATTAGAAGTAGTAAGAACAGACATCCTTGCCTTGTTCCCACACTTAGTGAGACGCATCCAGTCTTTCACAGATAAGTACAATGTTAGCTATAAGTTTTCTGAAAAAGCTCTTTCTCATGTTAAGGAATTTCACCTTCTATTCTTAGTTTGGTGAGAGTTTTTATTATAGATGTGAGTGTTGTCATCTGGGTTTTGTGCATCTATTGATATTGTCTTTTTTTTTTTCCTTTGGGCTACTGAAATGGTGAATTGTAATATCAGATTTCTGAATGTTGAAAGCCTTGTATACCCAGGTAAAACCCCACTTGATCATGATGTATTACCCTGTTATTATATTGTTGAATTCAATTTGATATTTTGTTGAATTTTTTGCATCTCTATGAGAGATACTGGTCTGTAGGTTTTCTTCATTGAGATATCTTTACCTAGTTTTGGTCTCAGTGTAATGCTGATCTTACAAAACGAGCTGAAAAGTGTTCACTCTACTTCCATATTCTGAAAGAATTTGTGGAAATAGACATTTTTCTTCTTAAAATGTATTATAGAATTCACCAGTGAAGCCATCTGGGACTGGATACTTCTTTGATAAAAGTTTTCAAGCTTTGAGCTATGAAATAAATTCCTTTGACTATTCAGTTACTTCTTGAGTAACCTTGGTGGTTTGTACTTTTTAAGAAATGTGTTCATAACCCTCCTACACTGTTGGTGGGAATGTAAGTTGGTACAGCCACTATGGAGAACAGTATGGAGATTCTTTAAAAAAAACTATCGATAAAAACAGAGATATGATCATATGATCCAGCTGGATCCATATGATCCAGCAATCTCACTCCTGGGCATATAACCAGAGAAAACCATAATTCAAAGGGATACGTGCACCCCAGTGTTCATTGCAGCACAATTTACAATAGCCAGGACATGGAAGCAACCTAAATGTCCATTGATGGAGGAATGGATAAAGAAGATGTGGTACATATATATACAATGGAATATTACTCAGCCATAAAAAAGAATGAAATAATGCCATTTGTAGTGAGGTGGATGGACCTAGAGTCTGTCATACTGAGTGAAGTCAGTCAGACAGAGAAAGACAAATATCATATGATATCACTCATATGTGGAATCAAAAAATGGTACAAATGAACCTATTTCCAAAGCAGAAATTGAGTCATGGATGTAGAAAACAAACTTATGGTTACCAAGGGGGAAAAGGGGGAAGGGATAAATTGGGAGATTGGAATTGGCATATACAGACTAGTATATATAAAATAGATAACTAATAAAAACCTAGTGTACAGCACAGGGAGCTCTACTCGATACTCTGTAATGACCTATATGGGAAAAAAAATCTAAAAAAGAATGGATATATACATATGTATAACTAATTCACTTTGTTGTACAGCAGAAACTAACAAAACATTATAAATCAACTATATTCCAATAAAAAAATTAATTTAAGAAAAAGTGTGCTCATTTTATCTAAATATCCTAATTGTAGGCATAAAAATGTTTGAAATATTCCCTTATTTTTATGTATGTAGGGTCTATAGTGATGTCGTCTTTCACTTCTGACATTGGTAATTTGTGTATTGCCCTTTTCCTTGGTAAACCTAGATAGAGGTAAACCAATTTTATTGATCTTTAAAAACAAAAAAGTTTTTGGTTTCCTTGATTTTCTTTAATGTTTTTCTATTTTCAACTTCCTAGGCTTCTCTTCTTACCTTTATTTCCTTCCTTCTGTTTGCTTTATTTGCTGTTCCTATAAATTTCACTCTAATCACTGCTTTGGGTATAGCCCACAGTTTTTGACATGTTGTGTTTTCATTTCTTTCCATTAAAAATATTATCTAATTTTTCTTTTGACTTCTACTTTGATCCATGAGTATTCAGAAGTTTATTGCTTAATTTCCAAATATTTAGGGATTTTCCAGATAGGCTCCTGTTGTTGATTTCTAGTTTACGTCCATTATGTTCAAAGAAAATACCCCATATATTTTAAATTCTTTTAAATTTATTAGGTTTGTTCTATGACCCACAATATGATCTATGTGGATTAACATTCTATGTGCACTTTGAAATGATGTATATTCTGTTGATAGGAATGTTACACAAATGTCAATTAAGTCAAGTTGGTTAAAAGTATTTTTCAGATCTTATATATTCTTACTAATTTTTGGTCTGCTTATTTTATCAATTATGAGAGGGGAGTGTTGAAGACTCAAAATATAATTATGGATTTGTCTTTTCTCCTTTCAGTTCTATCAATTGTTGTTACAGGAATTTTGAAGTTCTGTATTTAGGTGCATACGCATTTAAGATTATCATATCTTCTTGATTAGTTATCTCCTTTATGATTATGGAACATCTCTTTCAACATTCCATTTTCTGAAGTCAATTTTGTTATTAAGATAGTCACTCCAGTTTTCTTATGATTATTGTTTGCATGGTATAACTTTTCTCATTCTTTTACATTTAACCTATTTGTGTCTTTATAGTTAAAGTGCATTTCTTATATTGAAAGTGAGTTTTTTATAGCCAGCATATAGTTAGTTCTTGTTTGTTTTTTCAATTTGATAGTCTCATCTTAATTACTGTATTTCAACCACTTACATTTAATGTAATTATTGATATGGTTGAATTAAAATCTACCATCTTGCTAGTTTCTTTCTATTTGTTCCATCTGTGTTTGGTGCCTTTGCCATTTTGCCATCATGTTTTGGGATTTAAAATTTTTTATTTTATTTTATGTACATTATTGGTTTCTCATTTATACCTTAATATTTTAATTTACACTTTACTATTTTAGGCATTGCCCTTGATTGTAAAATATACATCTTTAATTAATTACAGTATAACTTCAAATAATACTATATAACCCTTCACATATAAGAAACTTAACAATTGTATATTCCCATTTCCTCCTTCCCATCCTTTGTGCTGAAGCTGTCATACATTTTATCCATACATATGCTATAAACTCACAGAGAATTGCTACTATTTTTGTTTCAGAGAGTCAATCATCTTTTAGAGTGATTAAAGTTAAGGAAAAATTTATTTTATATTTATCTTCATTTTAGCCATTTCCAGAGATCTTTACTTCTCTCTGTGGATCCAAGTCTCTGATGTTGTATTCATTCTGTCTGAAAAAGTTGCTTTAACATTTCTTGTAGTGCAGGTCTTGTGGTAATAAGTTCTCTCAGTTTTTACTTGTCTGAAAATGTCTGTTTCTCCTTCATTTAAAAGGATAACTTTATGTGGTATGGAATACTGAGTCGACAGTTTTATACTGTACTTTAAAGTTGTCACTTTATTGTTTTCTGATTTGCATAGCTTCTGATGAGAAGTCTGCTTTAATTCTTAACTTTGTTCTTTTGTATGTTATAGGTCTATTTTATTTGGGCTTCCTTCAAGATTTACTCTCTATCTTTGAATGTGATCAATTTGTATATGATATGTCTAATAGTGTGGGGTTTGGAAGGAGAGAGATTTATCCTGCTTGGGCTTCTTTGAGTCTCTGTGATTGATGATTTGATGTCTTTCATTATATTTGGAAAATTATTCATCAATCTCTTCAAATATTTCTTCTATACCATTCTCTTTTCCACCTGATTCCACTTACACATGTTATGCCACTTGATATTGTATTACACCTCTTGGATGCCCTGTTTTTGTTCTTTTCATTCTTCCCTCTTTACCTCCTGACACATTCCACTTTTGTGTAATGACTTTATAATAGTAAAATTACATAATTATAAGGTAATTTCTATTGTTCCATCTTCAAGTTCATGATTCTTTCTTCGGCTGTGTTAAGTCTACTGATAAGCACATCAAGAACATTCTTCCTCTCATGTTTCATATCTAGCATTTCCATTTGACATTTTCTTACACTCTATCTTTCTGCTAAAATGCCACGTCTGTTCATGCATATTTTTTTTCTCATCAGGCATACCCTAACATGGTGCTTTATTTCTACTAAACATAAAATCAGGAAACAGAAGCAAACAAATGAAATAAACCACCTAATCAGTTTTAAAACATAAAAATGGGCTCCAGGGTAGAGTAGAATCTAGGACAACAGTATTTTAGAAAATAAAATTGAAAAAAATAAATAATGCCAAAAGCACACAGTAAATGAAGCCTGTTTCAAAGCAAAAAGACTAAATTAAAAATAAAATCTTTCAGGCACTTCAGGGAATACAAGAAGCATGTATTAAGCTGAGCAAGTTGTGACTAGGGAGGAATTCAACACCTGTTTGGGAAGCCTTTTCCATTTAGGACTCATAAACCAAGCTCTGTCATTTAAGGTTTAATCCTTTGAAAAAACAAGCCTTTATCAATAAAGGTGCCTCACTCTGTCAATTTTCTTTCACTTGGGATGGCACTCAGAGTGCAAATGATGTTCATGCATATTTTTCACCTTTTCCACCACAGCTTTTAATCACAGTTATTTTTAATTCCCTGTATGATAGTTCCAATATCTGCATCATATCTAAACCAGGTTCTGTTGAGTGCCCTGTCTCTGGACAGTAAGGTTTTTTCCTTGATTATTTGTGTTTCTAATAACTTTTGGTTGATGTCAAATATAATCATACTATTGGTAAATGTAATCATATTTTTATATGGTCTTTACATTAAAGTAGGAGATGTCATGGGATAAAGAGGGAAATAAAGTAGGAAGAATGAAGTGTCAGGTATAAAGAGTGAAGTATGAAATAGTACAAGATTGACTCAAAATAAACATTAAGTTAAGAAAGAATACAGTTAGGTCTAAAGTAATCTAATTTATTATTATTAATTTTAGGTTACTCTAGATACACTAAAAATAACAATTATTAAAACAGAGTGTAAATAAATCCATAAAGGAAATAAATGGACTATGCCCCAAAAATGATCAAACAAAAAGAAGGCAAAAGAGCAGAAACAGAGGAACAATAGAAAGAGAGACAAATAGCAAGATGGTAGGCTTAAATCCATATCAATAATTACACTAAATGTTAATGGGTTAACCATTTAATTTGATGCAATATCTGCATCAAATTAAATACAGATTTTGTCATATCGTTAAAGGATAAAAATCAAGAACCAACTGAACATTATATACAAAGGGTGCACTTCAAATATAAAGATACAGATGGGTTGTAAGTAAAAGGATGGGGAAAATATACATGCAAATATGAAGCATGGTTATAATAATATCAGAGAGAATAGACTCAAGACAAGGAGTATTACTGAGATGAAGAGAGAGATTTTATAGTAATTAAATAGTCACTGCATCAGGTAGACAGACAACTCTAAATGTGTATGTGTCTAACAAGAGAGTTTCAAATCACATGAAATAAAAACCGACAGAACTAAAGGGAGAGAGAGACAAATCCACAAGCACAGTAGGATATTTTTAACACTCCCCTCTCAGTAAAAATGTGATGATGTGAACAACACTATCAACAAACTTTACCTAATTGGCATTTACAAAGCAACACACTCAACAGCCAAAACTAATCTACGGTGAAAAAAATAAGAACAACAGATGCCTTTGGGAGTATGGCATTGAGAAATGACTGGGTAAGGACGTGAGGAAACTCGTTGTGGTGATGTTTAACATTAACATCTTGAAGAAGATTAAATGACTGCATTTCTCAACACCAAGAATGCACACATAAGATTTGTGAATGTCATTATATGAAAATGTTTCACAAAAGAGAATAGTGTTGTGTTTGCAAGTGTTCGCAAATATTGAATTTGTGTAATAATATGCATGCTGAAGTATTTAGAGAATAGTGTACTGCTATTTGTAATTTACTTAAAAATGCATCAAAAATAATATGTATTCATGAATAGAGAGATAAATGGATGTATATGGACAAAGCAAGTATAATCTAGTTGGTGAATGTATCAGTAGTAACTATAAAATTCTTTCAATTCTGGTGTATGAAAAGCTTAATAATAAAATTTTGAGAAATATGAAAATAAAAGCTTTTCCAGAAAACAAAAATAGATTAGAACTGGATAAAGAAGATATGGTACCTATATACAATGGAATATTACTCATCCATAAAAAAAGAACAAAATAATTTTGCAGCAACATGGATGGATCTAGAGATTGCCATACTAAGTGAAGTAAGTCAGACAGAGAAAGACAAATATCATATGATATCACTTATATGTGTAATCTAAAAAAAATGGTACAAATGAACTTATTTACGAAACAGAAATTGAGTCACAGATGTAGAAAACAAACTTATAGTTACCAGAGGGGAAAAGGGAGGGAGGGACAAACTGGGAGATTGGGCTTGACATATACACACTACTATATATAAAATAGATAACTAATAACGACCTACTGTATAGCACAGGGAACTCTACTCAATACTCTGTCATGACCTATATGGGAAAAGAATCTAAAAAGAGTGGATATATACATATGTATAACTGATTCACTTTTCTATAGAGCAGAAACTAACACATTATTATCAACTATACTCCAATAAAATTAAAAAAAATAATGTATTGTCATTAGAACTGAGCTACAAGAAAGGTTAAAAGAAGTTCTTCAGGCTGAAAGAAAGTGACACCAGTTGTAAATTCAGATCAACATAAAATAATGAAGAGCAATGAATGGAAATGATAAATAGGTGGGTAAATGCAAAATACCACATTCATTTTTCTCTTCTATTTTTTTGGGCTGCGTTGGGTCTTCGTTGCTGTGCGTGGGCTTTCTCTAGTTGTGGCAAGCAGGGGCTACTCTTCATTGTGGTGTGCAGGCTTCTCATTGCTTCTCTTGTTGTGGAGCACAGGCTCTAGGCGCGCGAGCTTCAGTAGTTGTAGCACGTGGGCTCAGTAGTTGCAGCATGCAGGCTCTAAGGCACCCAGGCTACAGTAGTTGTGGCGTGAGGGCTCAGTAGTTGTGGTTCACAGGCTCTAGAGCTCAGGCTCAGTAGTTTTGGTGCACGGGCTTAGTTGCTCCGTGGCATGTGGGATCTTCCTGGACCAGGGATTGAACCCGTGACCCTTGCATTGGCAGGCAGACTCTTAACCACTGCACCACGAGGGAAGTCCCTACATTCATTTTTTAATTCACTTAAAGGTAATTACATCAACTATACTTCAATGAAAAAGTTAATAAAACTAAAAACAAATAAATAAATAAATAAAATTAAATATTTAAAGCCAAAATAATAACTTGTCCCAAGGTTTATAAAATATTTAGAAGTAAAACATATGAGATTAATTGCACAAAGGACAAGGAGACAGAAATGGAAGAATATGATAATAATGTTCTTAGATTAAACTATGATAATTTAAAGATGGATGTTATAAATCTTGCAGTAATCACTAAAAACAAAGAGATGTAGCTTATAAACTAGTATTAGAAATAATATAGAATACTAACATTTAGTCAATTAAATGAAGGCAAAAAAAAGGAAGAAAGAGAAGGAGAGATATAAACATAATAAGATGACAGATTTAAACATAACCACATTGATAAATGCATTAAATGTATATGGTCTAAACACTACAGTTAAAAGACAAGTATGGAAGACTAGATGAAAAACAATACCTAACCATTTGCTCTCTTCAAGTAACCATCTATACACACACACAAACACACACATACATATATACATATGTATATATGTATATGTACATGTAAACATGTATGTGTGTATACATATGTACACATAAAGTTAAGAATATGAGGATGGGAAATCTATAACATGCCGACATTCAGCACAAGATAGCTGGAATAGCTATATTAATAGTAAAAAAAGGATAGATATACAAATATTAAGCATAGCTGGGATGTCTATATTAATTTTGACAGAGTAGACCTTAAAGCAAAGAATATTGCCAGTGATAAAGAAAAACATGTCATAATAATAAATATTACCAGGGATAAAGCAAGTGGTTTCCTAATGCTGAATATACATCAAAAGGACATAATAATCTTAATGTGTATGTACCCATTAACAAACTTTTCAAATACATTAAGCAAAAATTGGAAAAACTGAAAAGAAGAATAGCTGAATTCAAATGTAAGTTGAAGATGTCAACAATCCTCTCTCAGTGATTGATAAAATAAGAAGACAGAAAATCAGTAAAGATATAGACGACATGAATAACATGTTAAGCAATTTGACCTGAATAACATTTATAGAACACTCCACCCTACAACAACAGAATACACATTATTTTCAAGTGCACATGGTACATTCACCAGGTCAGACACATGCTAGGTTCTGAAACAAATAAAAATGAAATTTAAAAAACTGAAATCATACAGCTGATGTATTTTCATCCCCAATGGATTTAAATTAGAAGTCAATAACAAAATGATCTGGAAATTCCCAAAATATTTGGAAATCTACCAAAAGATATCTAAATAACCCACAGGTCCCAGAAAAATCACAAAAACTAGAAAATATTTTGAACTCAATGAAAACAAAAACACAATACAGCACAATTTATGGATGAGCTGAAGCAGTTGCTGAGAAGGAAATTTAGAGCTTTAAATGCTTATAGCAGAAAAGAAGGAAGGTCTTAAGTGAATGACTTAAGAAAGACTCAGCAAACTATGGCCCACTGGCTTGTAAATAAAATTTTATTGAAACACAGCAACATCTATTTATGTATTTTCTATGCCTGCTTTTATACTACAATGGCAGAATTAAGTAGCTGCAGCAGAGACTGTAGGGTCCATAAGACTAAAAATATGTACTATCTGACCCTTTAAGAAAAAGTTTGTCAACTCTTGATCTAAGGTACCAACTTAAGAAGATAGAATAAAAAAGAATAAATTAAATTCAAAGTAAGTAGAGAAAAGAAATAGTGATGATAAGAGCAGAAAACAATTGAAGGAAAAAAAAACAAAGAAAATCAATAAAACCAAAAGTTTTTATTTGAAAGGAATCAATAAAATCGATAAACCTCCAGCTAGACTGATCAAGGGAAAAAGAAAGAATATTCAAATTCTCAATGTCAAGAATATAAGAAGGGACAGCACTACAAATACTATAGGTATTAAAAAGGTAATAAGGAAATATTATGAAAAACTATGATAAAGACAATATCCAAAGGAGAGTTCAGGAAAAATAATTCTAAAGGAGCATCTCATCTTGATTTGTCACAGTAACTCTCAATCCTTTTAAGAGGTCCAGCTGTTTTAACAAAATCAACTTTCTTCTATGTGCAAAAAAGCAATGCCTTTTAATATAATATAGCTAATATAATATATCTAGAGAACAGCTGTATCTAGAGAACAGCTATAAAAGGGAGAGAGGTTCATTCAACTATGCATTTATTATTCTGTAAGGAATCTTCTGCTAATCATATAATTATTCTTTTTTCAGTGTTTCAAATTTAGAGTGTATTGTCTATTTCCTGGAAATACACATGCTTGATTCCAAGTGGAATTTGAGTGAGAATGCAGTCTCACTATGATTTTAGAGAGGCAAAGGTTCACAGTGTAGGTCTTTACTCTTGAAGAGAAATAATGGGAATGGAAAGAAGGAAAAAACACATTTCTAGGGGATCAGGCCAGGAAAACGTCATCAGATAAAGTTATGAGATGTGATGAGTTAATATTCTTTAATATATTTTGGCTCTGTTTGAAAACAATCTGGCTCCTGAAAGCTGTGTTAATCTGGATTACCACCCTCTGAGTTAACATGTCTAAGATAAGCATGCATTTATGAAACTAAACATTTTGCATTAAAATGATGATTGTCCGGATCCTGATGGATTAGATTTTTTTCTAATCTGGTTTTTGACCAAAGTATTAATTCAATCATGGCATTGAATGAAAAATTTATAAGGAATTTAATCAGCATACAGAGATGTAGCATCTATCTCTGTCATTTTACCTTAGCATGAGATAAGAATGATAAAACAGATTAGAAGAAAATATATGTGTTTCACTTTCAAAATTAGAGAACCTAATCATTTTCTTGATGTGAAAAGTTTAATGAAAAAGTAGACTGATCTAATTTGGGATGCTTAAGTCACTGGCAAATTTAAATTGTTTAAAAAAAAAACTAATAAGCCAGGCTCTTGAGTCATACTGAATGATTCACCCATGAATTCTTGAGGGGATTAATTTAAAACAGTTCCGAAGAAACAGCATCTTCACATACCTACTCTAAAAAAACAGAAGAGAACTACAGAATAGGGAAATTATTCTAGAGGAGAAAAAGGCAAGCATCAGGACAGAATCGAACCTTGTTAGCCTGGTTGGCCAATCAGAGCAGATGAGTTCAAGAGCCACATGATAAGGCAAAAGAGTGAAAAATAATGGAGTATTGGCTTCTATGAAAATAAAGTCTTCCTTGTCTCTTTCACACTCCTACTCACCTCCTCCCTCTCTTACTTTTTGCTGGATCCCTAAGTGAGAGGAGTAGTGATTTGTATTGTTCGGGTCCCAGGGAACCAAGAGACCCACGCGCTTCAGGGATCCAGCTTTCAAAGAACATGAAAGGCACAGGGCTCATGGTCATGACCCTGTCTCCTACTTCTTTTCATAGCAAGCGTGGGAAGGGCAGGACCTGCTTCCTCATAGAAGAGAACCAGCCACCTATCTCCCCAGACTTTCCACCTTTCCCCACTTAGCAGTCACCCCTGAGATTATGGCCTGGAACTCCTGTCAGAGCTGCCATGAAGGTTGAATTACCATGAGCTACTGGAGGTAGAGGTCCCCTGCTTCGTCACTCTGGCTTCATCCATGCATTGCAAGACCTTTTGTTGGTAGCGTAGTGTCAGGATCCAGGATTCTGACTTATCACAACCCCCCTTTCTTTATCCTAGGCTATTTAGTTGTTAAAAGTTTAGAAAAAGGGAGAATATTAGAGTTTTGCCATGCAATTTGTGGCCAAAGTACCAGGCAACAACAAAAAAAAGTTACTTTGCCTTATTTTCCCTCCCTTTTCTAGATGGCCCCCTTAGTAAACCATCTTAGACTGGAAGAGAAGCACAGCTGAACCAAGACAGTATTTAGGTATTCCTAGGTCCCTTAGCAAAAGAGTAATTTCTTTTTTTTATTATTGTTATATTTACTTTTTAACAGCTTTATTGAGATAAAATAATATACCATACAATTTGTTAATTTAAAGTATGTAATTTGATGGCTTTAGTACATTCATATAGTTGTGCATCTATCTGGAATTTCTATATCATTTATGAACATATCCCAATATTATCCCAATTTTTTTTTTATAAATTATTTATTTATTTATTTATTTTTGGCTGCATTGGGTCTTTGTTGCTGCATGCGGGCTTTCTCCAGTTGTGGTGAGCGGGGGCTACTCTTCGTTGCAGTGTGCGGGCTTCTCATTGTGGTGGCTTCTCTTGTTGCGGAGCACGGGCTCTAGGCATGCAGGCGTCAGTAATTGTGGCATGCGGGCTCAGTACTTGTGGCTCACGGGCTCTAGAGCACAGGCTCAGTAGTTGTGGCACCAGGGCTTAGTTGCTCTGCGGCATGTGGGATCTTCCCAGACCTGGGCTCGAACCCGTGATCCCTGCATTGGCAGGCAGATTCTTAACCACTGTGCCACCAGGGAAGTCCTATCCCAATTTCTTAAACAACGTAAAGATAAACCTTGAGATTTTTACTATTAGCTGTGAAAATTTTTAAACATGAAATCCCAATCAATAAAAAAATCCAGAAAAAGATATAAAAGATAAGGAATGATAGATGATACACACTCTGTGCTTAGAACTTTTCCTTTTTTTCCTATTTAGTTCTGTTTTCCATTTATATTTGAAAATTAATCCTATTGTTTATTTATTAAAATAAACTCTTTATATTCATGTGAACATATCTGTTTGAGTTTTTAATGATCCATGCCTACAGTTGTTCGCTTATAGGACATTTTCCCCTGCAAACCTCAAAATGAAGCCAATGCTAATTATTTGGTAGCAGGTCAAGACTTAGCTAGAGCAGGAACTAAACATCCTTTGGCTGATATTTATGTATCCCTGTCCCTCTCCTGAAGGACTCAAGATCATTCTTTTAGGAAGGTGCTCTGGAACCATAAACTGTCAGATTATCAGGTCCTGTGTGACTCTCTAGTCGTTCTCCTCTCTTCTTAACCTCTTTTTATTTACAATAAGAGATGCAAGTTCTGCCAAGAAAAATACAACAAACTGGATCTCAGCTGCTGCCCAGAAGTTTTTTAAAGAGAAATACAAAATGTTTATTCAAAAGGAAAATATAGCTGGCCCTCTGTAGCCACAGGTTCCGCATCTGCAGATACAACCAGCCAACTCCAGAGAGTTCCAAAAAAGCAAAAGTTGAATTTGCCAAGCACTGGTAACTCTTTACATAGGTTTTACATTATATTTACAACTATTTACATAGTGTTTACACTGTATTAAGTATTATAAGTAATCTAGATGATTACAATACATGGGAGGATGTACGTAGATTATATGTAAATACCACACCGTTTTACATATGGGACTTGAGCATCCTCAAGTTTCAAATTTCAGTATCCCGGGGGTCCTGGAACCAGTCCCCCTGTACTCCAAAAATGCATTTGAAAGCAACAATCACATTCAAAAGACCATAACTTTGGGCAAAACCAACTGCTTTCACATAACAATAAATCATTTGCAGAGAGTCTAGAGAGTATTGTTTCTTTTTCACACATCCTTTTATGGTAAGGTACTAAAGTAAGATTAGGAAAGGCTGGGTATCCCCCTCAGTTGACTCAGAAGGACATTCAGTGCTAAGACTTGGAAGTGATCTATTCAGAGATACACATGGGGATGGTAGCAAAGCTAGAACAGAAGTTTTAAGAGATGAGGACTAGAAAATAAGTGTATTTTCTAATGCAAGAGCTGGGAATACATATATCTGAAGCAGTTCATCTCACCACAATATTTACTTAATGTTGGGTTGCCAGATAAAAGTACAGAATACCCAGTTAAACTAGAATTAAACAGCAATTAATTTTTAATATATGTATGTCCCATGTCATATTTGTAACATACTTATACTAAAAAATTATTTGTTGTTTATCTGAAATTCAATTTAACTGGGCATGCTGTGATTCACTAAATCTGTGACTCTATTTAATGTGTCTTTTAAAAATATCTAAAGGGACTTCCCCGGTGGTGCAGTGGTTAAGAATCTGCCTGCCAATGCAGGGCACATGGGTTTGATCCCTGGTCCGGGAAGATCCCACATGCCACAGAGCAACTAAGCCTGTGCGCCACAACTACTGAGCCTGTGCTTTAGAGCCCGTGAGCTACAACTACTGAGCCCGTGAGCCACAACTACTGAAGCCCACGCGCCTAGAGCCCGTGCTCTGCAACGAGAAGCCACCGCAATGAGAAGCCCGCGCACCACAACGAAGAGTAGCCCCCGCTCACTGCAACTAGAGAAAGCCCACGCGCAGCAATGAAGACCCAATGCAGTCAAATAAATAAATTATATTAAAAAATCAATAAATAAAAAAAATTATCTGTAAATGCCCTTGGCTTTAGATTTTTAATCTTCAGGTCAGACTTATCCCCTGAACTCCAGACTCATAAAACCAATTGCTCACATGACATCTCCACCCCAGTACCTACGAGACATTTAACACTCAACATACCCAAAACTGAGCTCCAGCTCTCCACCACCATGCCTCACCTCTCCCCAGGCCTGCTCCTCCTGCAGTCAGCCTCACCTTACTTAATGGTCTATTCTTCTATTGCTTGGGTCAAAATTTGGCGTCATCCTTTGCTCCCCTCTTACTCTCACACCTCGAATCCTGTATTTTTGCGTCATTGTAGAAAATCGGAGGAACTATCTATTTTACACTTCTGTAAGTTTGAGGCTAGAAAACGGGTTCAGGCAGTACAATCAATGAAGAAATATGCTCCCAAGGACTTCTGCACAGAGTTTCTCCTAGTCCAAAGAAGTCTCTTTTTTGGAACCAGGGAGCCTCTTGCTACACTTGGGTCAATCAACCAATAAATGACTATGCTTAAAGAAGGGCAAAGGTAACATCTTTTTCATTATAAACTCAGGCCAAGGCTTTCACTTTTACTTCCAGCACAGTTTAAAATGTATAGTAGGAACTGCTAACTGCTGTTAAGTGGCGAAAAAGAAAAAAAAACTCATTACCTGAAACCCCTACCCCGCTCTGGTTATTAAATGAAACAGTTATCTTTTCACCTTTACAGTAACAGCATCTAGCTTTCTGGACTCTTAATAATTCTTTCCATCCAGAAGAGAAAGGAGTTTCATGAAATTAGTAGAGAATATACAATGTGTAAATCTGTATAATGTCGAAGTCCAGCTTCAAATTTGAGAACTCCAGGACATTTTCTGGCAATTATTTGTTTGATACACATGATAAATGTTGTGAGGTCATGTCAGGTCTTTCTTTTCAACATCAAGGAATCCAGAAACTAGATAATTAGAGCAACACAGAGCAGCCTAATTTTTTTAGCCAGTCCAGACCAATAAATAGTTTCTCTAAGTTTCCACCAGACCAGCGGTTACCCTCTGAGATTCTCACCAAGGAGCAATGATTTCTACTCTGCTGTCAAGGCTTTACATGCCTAAGGTGCTAGAGATGCTGAGGAAGAACAGCCAAAGCAAAAAGGGTTTATTGGTCCATCAATATCTTCAGATATTTAAGGTCCTAGGCTTGGTGCACGACAGAGCCAAATTGGAAAGCAGTGTTTACTGTCATGTGGTTTTGCTATGACACTGTCAAGAGCAACTTCTCATATAACATGTCAACAATGGCATGTACATCTCCAAAACATGGTAAATATGATTAACAATGCAATTTGTAAAAGTGACCAGGTCAAAAATAATGAAGGTACCACATGAGAAAAACAATTTAAAAGATGAAATAAATAAATAAATTAATTAATTACATTGAATCCCTCTATCAAATAATCAAAGATTCGTATAAAAAAATAAGAATCAAAAATGTAGATTGCAATATACTTTTTTTTCCTGTGGGACACAAAGAGGAGTAAAATTTCTTAAACAGGTTTCAAAACGATTGCATTCTACATAGAAAAGTTCATTGTTAAAGTTCAATTTTGATACATACTTCTCTACTGTATTGCCACATTATCTCCATATCAGGAATTTTTCTTAGCCTTCAAATTTTAAGGAAACAATCAAATTTGAATGGATGATCTATTTTTTTTTTCTTTTTTGCACATTTCAATGTCAAAAGTTTCCATGCCTTTTTAAGAACATAGCAGGCAGGGCATGTGTTTCCTATGTTGCTGTGCCCAGGGTCTCTGAAATCTTCTAAAGATTCTGTCATATAACAAAATATACCTTTCAAGCTAGATAAAAAATAATTGAGTATTTTTTTAAATGTCTGCAACAAAGCTATTAGCTCCCTGAAATAAAAAGGGTTTGTACAGATAGCCTTCAGAGGCAACTTCACAGGTGTCCAGTTAAAACTGTGATCTCCAGAAGACTTTGTGTGTGTAAATTCTATTAAGTCATCAAGAGCACTTTGAGTATTCCAAGTTAGTGGAGTTTCTGCCCATTTCTCATAAAGACCTTCCCATAGTCATCGTTCTTCCCAGTGATGAATTTACTAACTCTGAATGCAAATACTTCCCTTTATCCCATCATCTTCCTGACAAGTCTCTGGGTAACTGCTTCCTAAAAGGCTGTGCCTTTTCAAAGATAACCGAAATGTTTTCATCCTAATATTGTATCAACTGATCACTTCCAACAATCAAATTTTCATTTGAATATTGTATTTGGTGAGTCTCTCAGACCATCTGAAACACTGAATCTGCACGTGACAGCAATCATACTATTCAAAACATTCTCCCGCACATGTCACTAAGAGGAAAACTACCTATCCTGGAGTATAGCTATTAATGTCAAACAGACTGTCATCGGAGAAAACAAAAATGCATCAAAATCAGCTTCAGACAAAGTACAGTCCTACGGAAAAACACCCGGTTTTTATGTGCAAATGTCTTAAATGTCTGATTGACACGTTTAAAGAATGAGTTAGCAAGGAATCTGCTCCCGGTCTCTCTCCATAACCCAGAATAATGTTATAATGAAAAGAATTTTAGAGTTAAAGGGTTTTTCATCATAGCACACTACATGCATTTGCCCCAGTTTCTAGTAAACATTATGAAGAAATGTTTAATTTCTAGCTTGGGCCGAGGGCTCTATTTAGCTTATCAAAGCACAGACCTGCCATAAACGCTGGGACTCTTGCCAGAAATTTTTTTTCCTGCAACTCTTAGTAAAGATCATACCTCGAAAGCATTGTGCCTTGCAAACCACGCAGATTTAAGCTCCCACTCCCGCCTACAGAGCTTGGCACCAGCGGCTTTTGAGGTATCCCTCATCTCCTAAAACTCAGACTGAATCGCCACCACCACTCCCCACTCTCCCACCACCACCGTGTCGTCATCCTTGCTCAGCTCTCCGGAGCTCAGCACGGAGCGTCCCCCAAGACCCTGCAGAGTGAACTCACGGTACCACCCAACTCCCATCCCTGCACACACCCACAAACACTCTCCCACTCCCTCCGCTACAATCTGCCCCCAAATGTGTCACCCACCTGACCCCTAATCCCATACCCCAACGTCCCTGGAGCTCTTGCCCCCTCCTGGTGGCTTCATCCCCAACACACCTGTCTACCCCGCTGGCCGACTTCAGGTGCCCACGCTGCGCCCTATCCCGCGCCCCCTCAATCTAACTGGCGCTTCGCACTCCGCCCCGAGGAAGGTCAGTTCGCTCGGAGCACCTTCTTTCCCCACCCCTTGCCCACCCGCAGACCGCCCCCGGCTCCCACCCTCGCGGGCGCGGAGAAAGGGGCGCCTGTAGTACCTGCCGAGAGCGCGGCGGCCGCGGCGAGAAGGAGAGCCTGGCGAAGCGCGGCGCGGAACGCTCGGGTCATGGCCACCAGGCGCCGCGCCCGGGCTGCGAGGCCCCGGAGCGGAGCGCGACGGCCGGGGCAGCGCGGGCCGCTTTGAAGTTCCCGGGGCGCAGGCGGGAAGCACGGCCCGACACCCTTTTGAAGTGTGCGGTTGGCTCTAATCAGCGCGGGCGCCCCCCTCCCCTGCCTCCCCCATCCCCCGCCCCCGCGGCTGGCGGTGCGCGGCGCTCCAGCCACTGGCCCCGGCAGCCCGGCTGGCAGGGGGGCGGGGGAGCGACAGAGCCCGCCCCTGCCGCGCCTCCGCCCCCTGGGCCCTCCGGCAGCCGCAAGGGGCCTGCCGCTGCCCGGCTGGCGGGCAAGGGCGGCCCGCAGGAGAAGCAGTGAGATCGCAGAGAGGTGGGGGCGGGGGGGGGGCGCAGGGGGAGGCAAAGAAAGCAGGTGGGGTGGCGCGAAGTCCCCAAGACTGGATACGCTGAGAAGGGCGTCGGGACAGGAGGGAAAGCCCTACGGAGACTTCAGGAAGACTTAAACCCTGCAGCAGTTGCTTCCTGTTGGTCCGCTCTATAGTCTCCTACAGAAGATCCACGCGTCCAGGTCTCTTAACACTCATTTGTCGTCCAGTGCCCTAAAGGTTTTCTAACTAGACTGAGCCCTGAAACATCCTGGGTATTCCTCCTGGCTCCTCACTCCGCCACGTCCTGGCTGTGCGCGCGTCTGTGGAAGGGCGCCCTCTCTGTCCAGCCCTGGAAATAACCAGTTGCCTCACTGCCTAGGCTACCTATAGTTTTGGCTTAACAAACTTCATCTCTAATCTGACGCCTTCAAGTGACCCCCTCCCCCCATGAATGGCGACCGAAGCTGGACTACCTTCACCAGGTGATGTGGTCATCTGCAATGTGTAATCCAGGTTTAGAAGGAAGTAGAGGACCCATCCTATGCAAAATACTTAGCAACTACAATTTCAGCAGTTGAAAAACTGAGGGGCAGGTTGGAATCATACACAAGCTTTAAGGGGAGGTGAAGAATGAAAGTACTGCATTAGACACTTTAGGTATTGTTTAAATCCCTGGGGCTTATCAAATGAGTGTGCTTCCCATGTGGATTGCGTTTGAAAATATAAGGGCAGCATGACCAATTAATAGAAATTAGCCTAAATTCAATCCAGGTATGTAGCTTGTACATTAAAGTGAATGGAATTTTTTTTTTAATTTTTATTGGAGTATAGTTGATTTACAATGTTGTGTTAGTTTCTGCTGTACAGCAAAGTGAATCAGTTATACATATACATATATCCACTCTTTTTTAGATTCTTTTCCCATATAAGCCATTACAGAGTACTGAGTAGAGTTTCCTGTGCTATACAGTAGGTCCTTATTAGTTATCTATTTTATATATAGTAGTGTGTATATGTCAATCTGAATGGGATTATTTTTAACTGAACAACACAAAAAGCCAAGAATCCAGTGCTGGTGTTATTGCTGCTGTTAGGGGCCTCTTTGAAAAGCGATCGTCATATAAATTAATTGCTTTAGAGTAAGAGATATTACTTGCTTCTTCACCTACTTTAGCTCTAAATAGCACATCTATGGAAGACCTATTCTGAAATGCTGTATGCAGTTGACTTAATCAAAGAGTCATGGTATTGGGGGTGGGATATTTGTCGGACTTTGATGCATGATAATGACAGTCTTGAGGATCTCACCCCACCACCACCACCTTGTATGAATCAAAACATTCCTAAGCATAAAAAGACTTTGTTCTCATTTCCTTCTGGATCCAAGCAAACAAATAAATCAAAAAAAAAAAAAAAAAAAAGGAGATCTGGGACAAGCCTGAGCCCTTCCAGACACCCACAAAACAGATGCTTTTTTTTAAAAAAAGAAAAGAAAATGCTAGAACACATTATATTTTGGCTGACTTGGCTTGCTCATTATTTGGTAACTATACCCTAGATTGTGATCTACCATTGGATCATGAGACTTGGAGCCTAAAGATCAGGGCCTGCTTCCTCAAAAGTAAGTGGAACTTTGTTCCTCCCTATTTCTCAGAACCACGACAGGATTAAAAAGGGTAGTGAATGTGAACATACTGTCAAACCGTAAGGCATTATGCTAATGTCAGGTATTTACCCTCCACATATTTATTTTGTCTCTTGAATACAGTAAGCAATTTCCCTGCAAGTTGGAAAGCTCTCATCTTCTAAAAAAGCAAGGTTATTATCCCAAGAAGTCTGATATTGAATAACTTCAATATTCTAAATAAATTCAACACTTTCCTCTTAGTCTAATGGTGCATTGTCTGCTATGTTATCCACCAGCCACATGTGAGTAGTGAGCACTTGAACTGTGTCTAGTCCAAATTGACATGTGCTGTAAGTATAATATGCATGCTGGATTTCAAAGACTTACTACAAAATAAGAATGTAAAATATATCATTAATAATTTTATATTGCTTACATGTTGAAATGATAATATTTTGGATCCACTGGGTCAAATAAAATATATTACTAAAATTAATTTCACCTATTCCTTTTTACTTTTTAATATAGCTATTAGAAAATTTTAAATTATATGTGTGGCTCGCATTCTATCTCTATTGGACAGTGCTGGTCTAATGAATCCTCCTCAAATTGCAAAAGATCATTACCTTTGTCTTAAGCACAGTATAAAAAGGCCAAGTGTTGTTAAGTACCTTGCCAGTCAACATGTGGCCAGCCAATGAAGGAAGCAGCAACTCTTGATATCTTGGTGCAAAGTTCTGTGATACAACAAACAAAGGTTAATATGTCAAAATCTAAATACATAACTTGTAGGATTATATTAAACTACATCTCCAAATACCATTTCCCTCTGTCCTAAGCTCATGTTCTTCTTCCAACGTCAGTTCTATGGCAGCTTTGAAGTAATGAGTTAACCACTCAGCATGTATTGAGTTCCAATGGCTGGAAAAGTATATTCTTAGGCAACTATAAATATTTCTGATAGGCTTGAAGAAAAGAGCTTCATCCTTATAATGTGTCCCAATTTTTACTTAAGAGTATACTTTATTTGTACACACACACATAAACACACCTATGGAAATTAATCCAGTTTTAATCCAATATCTTTTAAAATGAACTATTATTAAGAAAATACTCCTTGGAGCATATTGAGTGACTCCTGTTACTTAATATAAGCAGCACAACTGCATTGTTCAAGATACGATATAATATAGTACATCTTTCATACTTTTGTACATAACAGAAAAAAATTTACATGTGAAATTTTTTAAAATTTCACTGGAAAGAAATTTACATGCAAATATGTTTCTAAAGATTTAAGCTTCCCCCCACCCTTAGTCATCTATTTGTACATATTCATTACCATAGCAACATTACATCATGACTCCTGGATTCTCATCACCAAAGGAAAACAAAAACAACAAATAATTGAGGAGTTCATAACCCATCAGCAAAACAGACTTTGGGTGAGTAAATCTTACATAACCAGGGAAACAGGTACAAATTGTAAAGATTTGATACATTTGCAGAATAACATTCCAAATGAATAAGGCAAGTAAATGTGTAATAACTGAACTTTGAAAACGACTATTGGTTGGGTGTGGTTGTTTAGGATTTTTTTTATCATACAGGTTTCTTTTATTATTATCCTTCCCAGAATCATGAATGCCATGCATCTTAATTTCTCATTTCATCTTGGAACATGAACTTGTCATGGAACAGGCATATGGTGAGGAGGCATACTATGATAATTTGCTACATACTGTCAAGGTCTAATCTTTTCTCATTTTACTGCGTTTTTCCTTCCCTAAACTCACATCCTCTCTAAAGAAGTGCATGACACACTCACCTCCACTCATCTCATCTCTTAATCCCAGAAAGTTTTACATTGGGAAATTTTAGTTTCACTTCGGTCCTTCTTCTCTTGTCTGTTGTTAATTCTATCCCATGAAAATAGTCATGTGTTTTAGGAACTTTGTTGAGATTCTACAATATATACCTTCAAAGTGTCTACCTCATGAGACAGCTCAAGTCTCATAAAAAAGAAAAATAATGACCCCACTCTATGGACATGGATAATGGGGGGATATCAAACAGTTTCTTAGCTCGACTGCCACTGCTAAAAGCTTAATGTCTTTGTAAAGTATTCACACTATGTGTTTTCACCACCTTCCAAAATGACTGCACCCCCTTCACTGACTTTTGTATGCTTTTAATACTATTAATATGGTCTTTCAACAAACTCACACTTTGTCTGTTTTCTCTTCCACTGGCTAATGTCAGTGTGCTGAGCTGATTAGCTGCATTCAATACAGGCTCTATCTATAAAAGACAGGTCAGAGATTCAGTTCCAAGTAAGCAAGCCTCCACCACTTGGATCATTTCCTTAAAATGGGCCTGTAATTATACTCTACCAGAGTGAGGTTACAAGGAGGTAAGAGAGTTAGATGACTCAGTACAAATCCATCCCTTCCTGAGTAAATCACTCAAAAAGGACAGTTATTTTTAACCCCAGACAAATACCCTGTTTCTTTCCCCCTTATCACTTCCCTCTGTCTCATCTTTTACATCCAGTTAACCAGTAGTTTCTACGGATTCTAACTTTTATAAAAAATCTCTCAAATTTTTTCACTTCTTTCCATCTCACTGCGACCATCCTACCGCAAATCATCTTCTTTTACTTGAAATGTCAAAAATGCCTCCTAACTGGTCCCCCTTCCTTGAGATCCACTCCTCTCCAATCTATTCTCATGGACTCTTCAGCCAGAGGGGTCTTTTTATAGCAGAAATGTGTACATGTAACAGAATGCTACCTAAGTAAGACGTATTGCTAGTTCTAACACTGGCAGTTCTGACATTGGCAACTGAAATTAACTTGGCACATAATAAGCACCCAGGGGGACTGGCCTTTGAGGTGCTCTGCCCTGTCCCCCAGTGGGCACAGACAGCGCATCTGACACCATCAACACCCTGAGGCCGGACAGTGGATGATTCTGCTAGGATCTCTCCTGCTGCTGCATCTGAACACTAGCTGTGGCTTTCTTCACCCTAACTGTAGCTTCAAGGAAGGCTTGGGAACGGAGCATCAGGTTTTAAAAAATATTTATTTATTTATTTATTTATTTACTTTTGGCTGTAAAACATAAAATGCACAAAATAAAAAAGATTGCCAATGACAAAAGCCCAAAAATAGTTATCAGAAGTACTCACTTTCTATCCCCTAAGAGTGAGACTCTTGTTCCTACACTGAGAAGTCAGGGATTTTTCTATAACCTAACAGGACAAGAAACCAAAAAGAACAATGATAGAAAGATTACTGCCCAAAGCTCCAGAGGAGTAAATCTGAGAGTGATGCAGAGGATGCTGGGAGATCTCAAAAATAATCCAAACTCAATTACTTGCTGTTGGATTGTCTATGTGACCCAGTAGCTTTTACTAACTACTGCTGCCAAATAGGGTGCTTATCTTGTGATAGGACCCCACATGTGTCCTGCTCTTAGAGGTTCATAATAAGTCATTATCAACCCACTCATTTCCTTTAAAGTGACTCCTACATTAGGATTATCAAACATACAGCAAACCATGACATTTTGGAAGATGGGGTACATTATTTTCTTGGTGTGCCCCTTCTCCTATCTATTGTATAGAGATGTAAAATACATTGATACTTCTCTTTTTGAATTCTCTGGAAACCAGATTCTTAAGAAACTGCTGTGGTTGAGGGAAAAAGTCACCCAATACTTGGTCCATCACTGAAAACCAAGTTGGCTCATAGCTTATCTCTTCCCACTCTGGGCAAAAGGGCTCCACCAGTTGAAAGTAAATTAACCTCACTCCAAGAAAAGAGGCAAAGTAAGCTCAGCTGGTCTTTGATATTTCTAGCCTCTCTTATTCCTCTTTTGCCCCCTCTGTCCTACACAAAGGGCTCCTAATCTCCCACCCATTCCAACAAGAAACGTTCTGAAATTGTACGGTGATTGGTTGATAAATTATATTTCAGAATGAACAAAATTCTATCAGGCTAATATATAGCTGTATATTTGTATATTGTGCCTTTAAGTGTTTCTTTTTTTTTGAAGAAAAAATTTTTTCTTACATGACTTTCAGAAAACAGCAATGATTAGGGGGAAATCTGAGGGCTATGGAGAAACTTACTAGATAGAAGAATCTAAAGATATTCCTCTAAAGAGCCCAGAATCTTGCTCAATAACTCAAGTCTAATACGTTCTGAGGTTTCAATGGCGAGAATATTGTCATGTAGGGAAGAGGTTGAAGGATAAACAACTCAGTAATCAACTCTGCCACCACCACGTGGGCCCAGAGAGTGGGGACATGGGGACATAAATAGAAGAAAAAGTTCACCTGTAATACTACAGCTTGATGTGGAGCACAGCTGCTCTCTAAATTCCTAGTCCTGGAGTTGATGCAAGGCTGGAGGAGTGAAACGAACTCCACTTGAAGCTCAGATATAATAACAAGGGAAACAAAACCAGATAGGAACATATGACCAGGCAACATAGTTCATAAAGTATTGTTTGTTCATGTTCTTTCCTGTGGTCTCCTAGAGAGGCGTTTCCCCCCCTCAGCTCCAGACTCATTTCCCTGTGGCCTGTTCAGCAGAGGCCATCTTATTTAGGGGGAGGCTGACCCCAGAGAGCAACAGACATTCCCTCTTGCCTTTCTGAAGCCCACCTTCTAAATGTTCATTCTTCTCCGAGAATCCTCCTCTTCACCACATCATTGACTCCAGGAATATCCAACTCTTTAAAGTGAGACCACTTACTCTCCTCCCACCCACATAGGTGTGACCTTACCACTTCACAGGAGCACCATATCAGAATCCAAAGCACCAAAAGAGATACACATTCAGGTGCACACACATGTACACACACACGGAGTAGCAAGGACCCAATTCACTGCAGCACCAGACGTAGCTCTTTGTGGATGACTGACAGTCAAGTCTGCAATCAAAAGCACCAAATATGAATTTCATTTCGCTGAAGAGAGTGGCCTGTCCCATTACCCTGCTGCAGCTATCTATTAAGAGATCAAGCCCAGACTATACCAGAGAGGCAGAGAAGTGGACAACTGGTTGTCATCTGTTTCTTCAAGGTCCTGGAAGACCTTGAAGCCGTGATGTCCTTAGGATAAACAAACTGGAGAACAGGATTTTGTCGTACTCTTTCATAAATCTCAAAGGTCAAAGTATCTGATAGCACATGGCATAGAAGCAGATGGAAAACTTGCTACGTTGTATCTTGATTTAATTTAGACGGCTCCTACAAAGCCCCAAAGTTTCACTTTAGTTATAAGTTTTATGGGCAATTAATATATCTTCAGCGTGTATATCAAAGCACCACTGCTAAGAGCCTTTTCTTCGTTCATTCCATAAATGGAGTGACCGTTATGCGATGGAAATGGTTTCTTGACACTTGAGTCAAATACACCTAGATCCCAGCCTCTCCTTTGTTAACAAGTGTTAATACACCAGAAGATACATTTGGTCCTGTTATTTCCAAAAAGTGGACTTATTTTGTTGAAACCTTTGAATTATTGCCATCTCTGCCATTTGATAACTGTGTAACTATGGTCAAGTTATCCTTTGGGTCTTTGTTCTTTTCTCATGAATTCTCACTGGGCAATTGTGAGAATTACACTAGAATTAGTATCACTTGATGATCTAAAGCCATTCTACATTGTAAGCACGCAGT
The DNA here is from genome assembly GCF_965194825.1 of Balaenoptera physalus. Lineage (NCBI taxonomy): Eukaryota > Metazoa > Chordata > Mammalia > Artiodactyla > Balaenopteridae > Balaenoptera > Balaenoptera physalus. The sequence goes on from NC_138885.1 coordinate 52,328,754, forward strand.
CAATGTAAATGTCCATCCTCTTCTTTCCTAGTTTTTACTAAAAATTGTGTTTAAAATTGACTTCTTCCCAAAGGAAATAGGACTAGTTAGTAGCATTAATGTTTAATCATTTCCACAAGGTAAAAATCATATAACTATTTAGAGTGGCATTTTGTACCTAACCCACAAGGTGGTTCATCAATTATTACTTAATTCACCCAATACCTACTTTGTGCAAGGCACTAATTTCAGACACTGGGTATATAGTGTAAAAAAAAAAAAATGTCATCTACTTTTTTGAAATTTATGTCAAACAAAAGAAAAAGATCTTAAAAACTAGTTACAGAATTAATTAAATTGTGATAAGTACTAGAAAGGGCAAATATAGGGTACTCTAAAAATTACAATGGGGTGAATCTGTCCGAAGTAGCAAGGAAAGTTTCTGTTAGGATGTGTGTTGAGCAGAGTTTGAAAGTAGAATAGAAATTAGTTAGGGGTTGAGTGCTTGCGTGTGTGTGTGTGTGTGTGTGTGTGTGTGTGTGTGTGTGTGTGTATGAAAGACTCAAGGCAAGTAGGCACTTGGTTTTAGAGAAATCCGAATGCTAGAGATGAGTCTGAAGATGTATTCAGATCAGGTGGGCACCTTTTAGGCAACATTAAGGATTTGGATCCTAATTTTTAAAGTAATGGGAAGTCACTGGAATTTTTCAATAAAGGAAATGGCATGATCAGATTGAAATGTTAAAATACCACTCCAGCTTCTAATGCGGAGAATGGGCTGTGCCTAGGCAAGAGTGAAATCTAGGTCACTAGCCAGGAGGATTGCTCAGTCATCTGGCTGAAAAAAGACTCTTGGCAGGAACAAATTTTGACAAAGGAAACAGAAAAAAGAGCAGTTTGTTGAAAGAGGAGGGGGAGACAGGAAAGGAGAGGAATGATTCAAGGTATCCCTCAGCGTTCTGATGCCTGCCCTGGGTGGGCCATTCACTCAGGGAGGGAACACTGAGAAGAGTCAGGTTGGATTTACATATATACACTACTATATATTAAATAGATAACCAACAAGAACCTACTGTATAGCACAGAGACTATACTCAATATTTTGTAATAACCTATAAGGGGAAAGAATCTGAAAAAGTATATATATATATATATATATATATATATATATATATATTCATAACTGAATCACTTTGTTGTACATCTAAAACTAACACAACATTGTAAATCAACTATACTTAAAACAAAGAGTCAGGTTGGATGTGTATGAATTCCACTTCAGATACTGAGTTCGAAATGATGAGACATGCGTTAGAGCTGAGGAGCCAGTAGTGAGATATATAAGTGTAGGGTTTATAAGATTGATCTTGGTGAGAAGCAAAAATTTGAGTTCTCTTGGTATGCAAGGCAGTGGAAAAGATTTTCTGTATACATTTTTTGCAGGACAGACACCCACTGTAGCTGTCTTAAAATTTTTCCTGATTTTTTACAGTCTCCCAGCAGAGTTCATAATTGGTTCAACCTGACCTAAAATGTTTTCAAGAATCATGCTCTATGGCACCAAGGTTTAGACTCTTAACCAATTACTTGTTTTAACTGATTAAGAAAATTCAAAGTTCTTTCCTGAGCAAAACGTTAACTCTATGCATAAATACCAGCATATTACCTAACTCCTGAGCTGGTGTGTTGATCTTTTCACTGGGCTAGACTTCACATTCAGGTACTCAAGTATACACAACCGGAAGAGAACTTTGCCCCTTCAAATCTGGGTTTAAACCATGTGGCTTCATTAGATTCACAACACAAAATAGCTACAATACAGCTACTTCTCAGAAAATCCAGTCGTCAATGAAAGAAATCCATTTTTGCCTGAGAAAATATTTGTAGGGGAGGAGGGAAGCAAGATATGGTCCTCTGCTAAGTTAATCAGTAAGAAAAGTGTTTGTCATTGAAGGCATTTGTATTATTTTAATCTGCTATTTTGCCCTAACTGGGGATCATTTCCTTGAAATGATCGTTGACGCTTAAGGCATTAAAGAACAAATATTTGCAAGGTCTTAAAGCTCTGCCTCTTTTTAGGCATGAAGTGATAGAAAAGGAAGAAGGAGGAAAAGTTAAATTATTAATTTATATTCCTCAGTGTTCCATAAAGAATTTCAGAAACTTTACAAGAATTCATGGAATGGAGACACTGCTTCAGGAAAGAACCCTTGTGTTCTCCCTACTTGCTGCAAGTAATAAATCCTTCTCCCGCCAAAAACAAAAATTCATGGAATGAAACATATATATTTATTTACACACACACACAAAACAAGGGAAAATGCAAATCAGAGTAGATGACTATAACTGAGGGTGAGGTAAAATTCAAATATGCAAGCCAAAGACCCCTCCAGAAGTACTAAAGTTGGATTGCAGACTTGAGTCTGAAATTTTGGCTTTTGCATAAAGGGATACATCATTATTTTATTTATTATGCATAAGGAAGGTATATTCTCTCTTCTAAAAGTAATTTGTTGGTTGAGGTTTCGTTTAGAAGACACTGGAGGTATTTTTAAACATTTTAAATATTTAAAATATTTGAGTATATTTAAAATATACTCAAAAATATTCCTAAAGCAAATGCAGTCGTAGATTTTATACATCTATTTCTGGCAGTATTCTTCAATTCAAGACTAGGGCATTATTCCAAAAATAGCTCAATAACAGCAATTCTGTGAGATGACAGAAGTGGAGGGAAGACTGTCAGTGTGGCCCAAATATGTGGCTCTATGATGGCCTAACTTAATCCACAGCTAAAATCGGACAGAGCTAGATAACTGACTCTTTACTGTTTTAGATGAGATATCCTAAGGGAATCTGCTTAAAGCTATCGATCTCCAGAAAAACAAACATTGCACACACACGCACACAATGTATAAATTCAGAAGGTTCACTAATCTTTTAGAGCCCAGGTTGGAATATGGGATCTTAAGTGCCTATAAAAAAATTCTATTAAAAAATTAGAGGTATTATGAAGCAGTGTTTAAGATTATATGCACTGGCACCACACGGACCTCAGTTTGATTCCAGGCTCTGCCACTTGCTAGCTGTAGAGCTTTAAGCAAGCTATTTAAGTTCTCTAAGCCTCAGTTTTCTCATCTATAAAATGGGGTCCATAATATTGTTTAATTCATAGGGTCAAGGTGAGGATTAAATGAGGTAATGCATATAAAGGGCTTAGCACAATGTCCTTACCATAGTAAGGACTTAATTAATAGTAACTATTAGTTATTATTAGCTTAATTAATAATTGAAGGTATTATTACTTGTTACATTGTTTGTATTTCCCTAGACGACCAAGAACATTAGAGAAGTGGTGATCAAACAACAAAAAACTATGCTTATATGTAAATGTAAACAGTTTCTCTAGGAAGGGTATATAAAATCTTTTGCCAGATTTTCAGTGAAGTCCATGGGTGGAAAATGTAAAGACCATGGCAAAAAAGCAAACACGTGTTGGCTGTGTTCTCTGTGAAAGTACTGACTCACAGCCACAGCTCCGCACTCAACATTTTGAGAGGACACTCACCAGCTCAGGGCAAATATTTATCTCATATGTTGATTCTCTAAGAGACAATAGTGGCCTCATGGGTCACTAAGCTCTTTTAGTGATCTGATTCTATTTCAGGACACTCCATCGTTGACCTTAACTGTCCTGACCCATCTCTTAGATCCTTGGATAGATCAAAGATACATTAACCTAAGAATCGATAGAAAACCTCTCAAGTAAGTTACTGAGCTATGCAAAATTACTTTAAAATCTCTCCCAAAATGCCAGCAGTCCTCACTGCTTCCCTGTTTTTGGCTGTTCCCTCCTTTTGCATTTTCTCAGTTATTTCACCCAATGCCGTTACTGTTCTTTTTTTTTTTTTTTTTTTTTTTGCCTAACCCAGACCCCCCATTTTTATCCTTTTTAAAGCTAACATTTTCAATAAGAATATTCTTTTTTGGTTGACCAAACCATCAGGGTACATCTCTAAATCTTAACTCTTCTCTACAGTGTTTATTGCATCATGTTCAAAGATTTGTTTGTTGCTAGACATAAAACATGATTTATTTTATCCTTTTCCCAATTCAGAACCATTCTGAACACTTGTGTCTCCTTTCACACAACCAAGAATTCACTATATTGACATGAAAATTTAACAGCTTTAGGAACTGGAAACCTTCCAAAAGCCTTGCAAAATTAAGGTTAAAGATGAGACCTGTGCATCTGGGGAGCAATGAGCTTTGTTTTCTGAAGCTCTGCCTTGCTAATATGTTTATACATTATGTGACTCAAATAAAAGCCATCTCCAGCTCTTGCCTTTGTTATTTTATCTTTGTTTTAGTATCACGATTTCTGTTTTCTGAATTTTTTATCTCAAGTAATTATTTAATATTAGGACAATATCCTCACTGCAAACAAATCAGGCTCCTTATGAGTACCTACAATAAAGAAAAGATGCATATAGCGCTTACTATATGCTAGGGGCATGCTCTGAGCCTGTCATACATTATCTCATATTATTTTTACCACACCCTTGTGAGGACAGCTACCTTTCACATTCTATAGGTGAGAGGGACTAAGACTCACAGAGTTTAAATGACTTACCCTTGTTCATTGAATGTAAAGTTTTGATTTTTAACTCAAGTTTGTCTGACTCTAAAGCCCTTGTTTCTCTGACTAATCAAGAGGGATCCAATTAACTTCATCAGAAACAACAAAAGGACTTTATGAAATTACATATCTTTGAGCCCCTTGAAGCTTCTAATTCAGTAGATCTAGGTAGAACTTGGAAAACTGGTAAGGACTTGCTCAATTGTATCTGTTGTTAGTTATTAGTTATGCTGTTTCGGTTTTTCTAATAAGACCAAGAACATTAGAAAAGGGGGTATTAATATTCAAAGCATTGCGTGAATATGTAAATGTGCATCTCTCTGGGAAGTGTTCCATAACCTTGTTCAGATTCTCAATGAGGCCCTTGAACCAAGAAAGTTAAGAACCACTGGATAGAGGCAAACACAAGCGAGTTTGTTCCATTTTTTTTTAATGAAGATTTCTATTCACACCTGAGTACATTTTATTCACCTTTTAAGAATACCAGTGTGCTCAGGGCAGGCGTGTTTATTTCATACAGTGTTACTCTAAACTCTATAGGTCACAAAATATCTCAAAGCTTTTTTATTGCTCAAATTACAAATACCTTGGACCATTCCACCTTTCATACTAATACCTCTTCATCTATCCCACAAGCCCTTGGAATTTCTCAAGTCCATGTGATTCAGATTCATAGCCAGGTTTGGGAACAACTATTATTTACTGAAACTCTTGGTGTAACACTAATCCTATTTATTAACTAAAACCTCTTTATTAACTAGCACTAGTTGGTGGCCTGAAATAATAAAAGTTTCCCTAAATATGTATCATATTTGCATAGATACTAGAGTAGTTTTAAATGGTATGTATCTTACTACCACAGCTAAATTCATGTTAGTTATTACTTCTGCACACCTTTATCCTCCAAGCTGTTGATGAACATGAATGCCTGATCACTAGGAATGCCATCGTGGTGTGAGATAACACTCATCATCCTAGCACTAGGATCTATTCTTCGAATTGATTTCTAGAGGTGACGCAGCACACACCTTTGGTTACTGCCCCATTGCTCATTATTCCCTTCCTTCTGATTTGTTGGTTGCAATGTGTCCAGCCCTGTGGAATAAATTATCATTGGTCTAAGTTACTCCCCTTTGTCCTGTGGTAGGAATATGACACAGTTCTTACTCATTAACAAAAGAATTGGAGGTGGGCAATCTCGGCATTGGTTTGGTAGATCACATTGTCATAAAGAACCAAGGTACCGTGCCAGCCTCAACTCTGCACAGATAACATACACCCCTTTTTTTTAAAGGATTTAGGTTCCTACGATATATTGATCTAAATCTATAGTTAAGCATTATTGTTTTCAGTAAAAACACAATGATTTCTGTCAACTTCAATACTGGAATTATCAAAAAACTTTTGATGCTATATATTAAAACAGATTAATTTTAAAATAATATATATTAAAAACATATCCATTAAAACCATCTATTAAAAACTGATTAATTTGATTATATATATGATCAAACTAAACTAGCCATGCTCAGTTTCCAGTGAGCATGTCTAACATTAAATAACGTCTTAAAGCCTTGATAGAGGATATTGAAGGCAAGGCAAGGAAATGGATGCCAGACATTACATTGAATAGAACATTCTATACAAAGCTGAATTGATGAGCAATTGGTTGTCCCACTACAATGGTAAAATATTTTTGGTTTCTTTAGATTAGTGAGAATCCTGTAGAATTGATTTAAAAACAAGAACTTGAACATTATGTAATGCTACAGACAATGTTTAAAAGAATAATTTATTGACACTATTCACTATGATTATGGCTCAAATGATTGTCATGATTTTAGCAAGGACTCCCAAATGCTCGCCATTTTACAAGCACGTTGGCATTGAGAGGACACAGCCAGACATGTTTCCCTTCAACTCACCTTGGATGATTTTTTTTAAACCACCGAAGCAAACTTGACTTGAAATGTATTCAGTGGCTTATGTAAATGTTTTGCATAATATATTACATGTGAGAAAAAGAATTTGTCTATTCATCTAGTCCAACTTTCTGTCATTGTTCTCATTTTGTTTTGTTTTTGCTTAAGAATGCTTTCCCTTTACCTTGCACTTACTTTTAAAGGCTCCAGCAAAACGCCCTCATTGCTTAGCCCTCTTGCTAAGTATTAGGTGTTTGGGGGGCAAGGCCAGTGCCAAAACTGGGAAACATGTAGTCCGCCATAGTAGAGGATTAATTAAACTGTTAACGTAACTGGAATGAAAGTCAGAAAACTTGGGTTCTTCTTCTGGATCTTTCACTAACTACTATGTATTTTAGGGGCAAACTACAACAAGTAACATGTAGTTAGTCCTTGCAACATGATAGGAATTTTACCAAGCATAAAAAAGGGGTTTTCTCATTGAAACAACATATTATCCCTCTTAGGGACTTAATATTATTGGCCTCATCCTCACATCAAAAAAAGTGAAGCTCAGAATTTACAGCTAAGTTCCCATAGCTAAGAAGTGGTGAACCAGGATTTGAACCCTGACAGTATGATTCCAGAAACTAAGCTTAACCACATAGGCTTCTCTCCTCTCCTAACCTCATTTTCCTCTTGTGTATAATTACAAGAGAAATATATTAATAAGATAATTTCTAAGGCTCTTCTACGCTTCAACATTTTTTAACATCTATGTTTCTAGGTACTTTGCCCTTAAGCAAGATAAGATTCAGCAAGAAGGGTAAGTCTCCAATACAAATATATATAATATAAGGCTATCCATAGTAAAAATGGCTAAGTTCAATTTAATAAACATTAATTCAGCACTACAGAGATACCAGATGTAGTTTAGTTATGCAATTGATGATATATTGTGTGTTTATACATATATGAATAAAACATTCAAGATGGGAAAGCTTCAAATTTGGGGAAGAAATGTCAAGTGTAAGCTGATCGTTTTAATAATATGAAACAAATACCATGATGGAGATATTCTTAGGACACTCATATGAGGAAGCACAAGGCACTTAATCCATCCTGAAATAAAGGGGGAGGGAGAAGAAGTCAGAAAAATCCTCCTCTGGAAGAAGATGTCCAAGCTGAGCCCTATCCAGGGAGTAGAGTCAGCCAGAAAGGGAGGGGGTAAGGGACGGAAAGTGCAGGAGCAAAGCCACAGAGCAGTGAAACAGAACGACACATGTGGGAAGCAACAAATACTTTGTTACTGGAGATTCACATATGAGGCAGGATATAGTAGATGATGAGACTAGAGAAGAAGGTGAGGCTACATCTTGGAGCTATTTAAATATTATTTTTAAAAGAATAGATCCTAACTAATTGGTCATGGTCAGCAAAGAAACTGCATATGTACCACATTTCTGTCTATGCCCAAGGTAGACATCACTAACAGATCATCAATCTCCCCACTGACCCTGGTCACAGTCAGACAGTCCTCCTCAAATCAGTGCCCTGGGCAACTACCATTAATGGATTGCAATTTGCATTCAAGATGGATTTCATCTGCTATTTCAATTGTAGCTGATAGGCAGCTATCCAAAAGCTCTTGTTGGGCAAGCTGTATACAGTCAATAGAGGAACTTGTTAAAAATGTAATTACAAATTTAGTACACTGAATGGGTCCTGATAGTCTGGATTTTTAATAACTTCCATAGGGAATCCTTTTGCACTGCCATGTTTGGGAACCTATGATGCAGAGCATTCAGGACAAAAATAATGACATGAATCCAGAGTTGCAAAGTGGTGGTCCACAAGCTAAATTTGGCTTTCATATGTTTTACAGGGCTGGCTAAGTGATTTTTGCACATTATATTTTGTATTTATAGTTTATATTTCCCAATATTTAATAACCACATAAACTCAGAATTTTTTGTTGTTGTTGGCTTCTCCTTAAAAATTAGAAAATCTGCAACACTGGACTTCCATTCCAACATGATAACAACCAGCTGGAAATGAACGAAGCTGCCTCTTTGGATGGGGCGTGCACTTACTATTTTGTCACAGTCTTCTTCATTCCCTGCTACTACAGATGAATATCACTGTTGTTTACCATGGTGTTTTCACTCTTGCTTTGCTTCTGCAGATAGTGTGTACAGACAAGAGGAAAGTGAAATATTTTGTGGATCCCTGTCTTTGTCAAAAGCAGGAAAACAAATGACAGACCAAAAAGGCCATTCTTAGAGGCAGAAAATTCATGAGTACTAGGGCATCAAGCCTTTTCTCATGAAATTTCAAGAAAGATTATGTTCTTATGCAATGGCTTTGCCAAACAACTGTAAGTCAGTTTCACAATTTTAATGATACCAGGGAAGTTTCATTCTGCCACTGTTTTTCTTATATGTTAAAGAGCAAAAGTTCAGTAGGATTGCAGCAGAGAAAGAAAGCCCATCCCAGAATGTAACACTACTTGCTGCAGTGCAGAATTTAGTATGATGGGGCTGGGTGCAGTTTGTCAGCAAAATCACCTCATTATAACAGGCACCAGCTCTAACAAGGACTTCGGCCTTATCTTAAAACATGTGCTGCTGGCAAAGCCAGTCCTAAATTTAGTGGTTTGTGAGCAATCCTGTTATACACCCTGATTATTTGTGATCTCATAATTGGTTTTCCAACTGTATTCTGAAAATATAAATCATCTTAAGTGAGATTTTAGAAGTAACTATTCCATTAAACTTTGCAGCAAGCAGTACTGTGTAAGGATAACCATGATGTCATTTTTGTTAAGTTTCAGATACACAAGTACTTGAATGCATTCTAGTCATAAACCTTTAAACCACAGAGAGATATAGAGAATAAAAAGTGAAAATCTCCCATACTCTCTCCCCTACCTCTCCACCTCCCTCTCCTCAGAGGAGCCCACTTTCCTTATCAGAAGCACTCTAAACTGACATTTAGGTATGACTTTTCCAGGCATTCTTCTACATAGCTATATACACTATATATACTTTTGTCTGGAGGGTTTCTTATCACTTCTGGAATCACACTATACATTTTGTTCTGCAACTTGCATTTTCATACAGCAGTATGTTTGGGAAACCGTTCCTTGTTAGAATTTACCACATGATTTTTAACCATTGTATAATATTCCATATCAACCATTCTTCTATTGATGGATATTTAGATTGTTTCTATATTTTTTTATGATGTGGCAATTCATTCTCTTAATCCTATATCTTAGTGCACGCATGTATGTACAAAAGATGTCTAGAAGTGGCATCTGCCAGTTCAAAGTGAATGTATAATTTTTTAGCTACTCCCAAACTATATTCTACCTGCAATGTACCTATATGCTCTTAGTTATTACAAATATTTTAAATGTTTGTCTATCTAAGGGCAAAAATATATCTCTGTTTGAATTTGCATTTGAACATTTTTCACATGTTTATTAATCATTTGTAATTTCTTGAATTTCTATTAGGTTGTTTTTTCCCACCTTAATTGGCATGAAATTTTAGATATTAAGGCTGATATCATTTTATGTCCATATGTTGCAAAAATTTTTTGTCAGGTTGACAATTGTCTTTTGACTTTAATTTTGACATCTATTGCACAGAAATTCTGAACTTTTAAATATTAAAATCAGTTGATGCTTTCCTTTATAACTTCTGAATTTTGTGAATCCCAGGAAAGTTTTACCTCTTTCAGGGTTATAAATATACTATTCTTCTCTATTTTCTCTTTTTTTTTTTTGGCTGCCCTGGGTCTTCATTGTGACGTGTGGGCTTCTTTCTAGTTTCAGCATGAGGGCTTCTCTAGTTGTGGTGCACGGGCTCAGTAGTTGTAGTGCGTGGGCTTCTCTCTAGTTGCAGTGTGCAGGCTTAGTTGCCCTGCTGCATGTGGGATCTTAGTTCCCTGACCAGGAGTTGAACCCATGTCCCCTGCATTGGAGGGCAGATTCTTAACCACTGGACCAGCAGGGAAGTCCCTCTTCTCTATTTTCTATACCGGTTACTCACCAGGCCTACTGGCCTGGGTTTGAATCTCATAATTAGATGAATGTGGGTCTTCAGCCTTCTTGAAAAGCTTGGTGGACAAGCCAGGTTCTTCAGGGCCCATGTGGCAATGTGCAGTCAACAATTAGGAGATCTACTTTTCCATATAATCCAGCTCTAAAATCATGTGGCTCTGGGAGTATGGCATGTTTAGAGACAGTACCTTAAACAATGACATTCCCACTATGTTTATGTTTGGCATCACTTGGGCTCTCTCTAGATCAGCAGAGGAAGCTATCTCAATTGGGGTTCTACCCAGCAAACTGACTTTAATGATAATAACAATAATAACACTATTATTAATTATTAATAATCACATTAATATGTTGATGATGATAATCATGCCAAATATTGCCAATTAGGTGTATCAGGATGACATGTATCATCTCAATTAATATTCCCAGTAATCTTATGATGTAAGCCTTATTACTGCTATGACCTTCAGCAACTACTCACATTTTCTGAAGATGCCACAGCTAGTAAGTAGCAGAACCAGATTTCAAATCAAAATCTGTCTGATTCCAGAAGCTATAATTATAGCCAAGAAATTATCCTGTCTCATGTCAGATGGTTCATGAAATAACCCCTATTAGAATATCCAAAAAACAACTGAAGGACACTAACACAGTGGCTGAGGTCCTCAAATCTAGTTAAGTAGGGGTTTGTGTCATGTAAGTTGGGCATTAAATCAGTATAAGTAAATTTGAAACTTGATATGGATTTCTGGATGGACATAAGATCTAACTGTGAAAAAATATTAATCTGTAGAAGTGCTAAAAAATCAAGTGATTTTTTTAAACAACTTGGAAGATGACATGAACTTTCTAATTATCAAACGAAACTCAGGCAGTCGCTGCGCAGCCTCTCGGGCCATAGGGGCAGGAACATGTCTCCGCCCTGGCTGACCAAAGACGGACAACGGGAGAGGCTGGGAAGTCCAAGATCAAGGTGCTGGCAGATGGCAGATTCAGTGTCTGGCCATGCCATGCAGCATGAGGGATCTTAGTTCCCCAACCAGGGATCGAATCTGTGCCCCGTGCATTGGCAGCACCCAGTCTTAACCACTGGACTGCCAGGGAAGTCCCTATTTTAGCTTATTAAAAAATATATCTTGGATGCTGAACCAGCTCGCCAGACACGCGAACTTCGAATTTCGGCAAGCCATGCTGCCAGCCGCAGGTGAAGGGCCATATGCCTGTTACGCTGGAACTACGTTACAGGATTTGTGGACTTCTACAAAGGCACTCTCATCTTTCGGTCTAACTCTGTGTTCTCCAGGGACTCCCAGACCACGCTGAAGGATGAGAGACAGTTTACGAGGCACTGCAGGGTCCACAGCCAGGACCAAGGACAGAAAAGTTGGAGGAAAGAAAGATTCCCAAAGATATCCATCCTCTGTGGCCTCTGTTAGTTCTGAGATATGTTCCTTTCAATCAACACCAGTGTGGATGTATCTTGTCATTATAGCAACCATCTGCTTTCAGATCTTAGTTCCCTGACGGGGGATTGAACCTGGGCCATGGCAGTGAAAGAGCTGAGTCTTGACCACTGGACTAACAGGAAATTCCCAAGCTGTGTGACTGATAGGGTCTTGGTGTTCTGGGCAGGTGTCATGCCAGTGCCTCTGAGGTGGGAGAGCCAAGTTCAGGACATTGGTCCACCAGAGACCTCCAGGCTCCAAATAATATCAAACGGTGAAAGCTCTCCCAGAGATCTCCAGCTCAACACTAAGACCCACCTCCACTCAATGACCAGCAAGCTACAGTGCTGGACACCCTATGCTAAACAACTAGCAAAACAGGAACACAGCCCCACCCATTAGCAGAGAGGCTGCCTAAAATCATAATAAGTTCACAGACACCCCAAAACACACCACAGGACACAGTCTTGCCCACCAGAAAAACAAGATCCAACCTCATCCACCAGAACACAGGCACTACTCCCCTCCACCAGGAAGCCTACACAACCCACTGAACCAACCTTAGCCACTGGAGACAGACACCAAAAACAACAGGAACTATGAACCTGCAGCCTGCGAAAAGGAGACCCCCAAACACAGTAAGTTAAGCAAAATGAGAAGACAGAGAAACACACAGCAGATGAAGGAGCAAGGTAAAAACCCACCAAACCAAACAAATGAAGAGGAAATAGGCAGTCTACCTGAAAAAGAATTCAGAATAATGATAGTAAAGATGATCCAAAATCTTGGAAATAGAATAGAGAAAACACAAGAAATGTTTAACAAGGACCTAGAAGAATTAAAGAGCAAACAAACAATGATGAACAACACAATAAATGAAATTAAAAATTCTCTATGAGGAATCAATAGCAGAATAACTGAGGAAGAAAAACGGATAAGTGACCTGAAAGATAAAATAGTAGCAATAACTACTACAGAGCAGAATAAAGAAAAAAGAATGAAAAGAATTGAGGACAGTCTCAGAGACCTCTGGGACAACATTAAATGCCCAAACATTCGAATTATAGGGGTCCCAGGAGAGGAAGAGAAAAAAAAAGGGAGTAAGAAAATATTTGAAGAGATTATACTTGAAAACTTCCCTAATATGGGAAAGGAAACAGTTAATCAAGTCCAGGAAGCACAGAGAGTGCCATACAGAATAAATCCAAGGAGAAACACCCCAAGACACATATTAATCAAACTATCAAAAATTAAATACAAAGAAAAAAATATTAAAAGCAGCAACAGAAAAACAACAAATAACATACAAGGGAATCCCCATAAGGTTAACAGTTGATCTTTCAGCAGAAACTCTGCAAGCCAGAAGGAAGTGGCAGGACATATTTAAAGTGAAGAAAGGGAAAAACCTACAACCAAGATTACTCTACCCAGCAAGGATCTTGTTCAGATTCAATGGAAAAATTAAAACCTTTACAGACAAGCAACAGCTAAAAGAATTCAGCACCACCAAACCAGCTTTACAACAAATGCTAAAGGAACTTCTCTAGGCAGGAAACATGAGATGGAAAACACCTACAATAACAAACCCAAAACAATTAAGAAAATGGTAATAGGAACATATATATCAATAACTGCCTTAAATATAAATGGATTACATGCTCCAACCAAAAGACATAGACTGGCTGAATGGATACAAAAACAAGACCCATATATATGCTGTCTACAAGACACCCACTTCAGACCTAGGGACACATACAGACTGAAAGTGAGGGGATGGAAAAAGATATTCCATGCAAATGGAAATCAAAAAAAGCTGGAGTAGCAATTCTCATATCAGACAAAATAGACTTTAAAATAAAGACTATTACAAGAGACAAAGAAGGACACTACATAATGATCAAGAGATCAATCCAAGAGGAAGATATAACAATTGTAAATATTTATGCACCCAACATAGGAGCACCTCAATACATAAGGCAAATACTAACAGCCATAAAAGGAGAAATTGACAGTAACACAATCATAGTAGGGGACTTTAACACCCCACTTTCACCAATGGACAGACCGTCCAAATTGAAAATAAATAAGGAAACACAAGCTTTAAATGACACATTAAACAAGATGGACTTAATTGATATTTATAGGTCATTCCATCCAAAAACAACAGAATACACTTTCTTCTCAAGTGCTCATGGAACATTCTCCAGGATAGATCATATCTTGGGTCACACATCAATCCTTGGTAAATTTAAGAAAATTGAAATCATATCAAGTATCTTTTCCGAACACAACGCTATGAGACTAGATATCAATTACAGGAAAAAATCTGTAAAAAACACAAATACATGGAGGCTAAACAATACACTACTAAAAAACCAAGAGATCACTGAAGAAATCAAAGAGGAAATCAAAAAATACCTAGAAACAAATGACAATGAAAACACATGACCCAAAACCTATAGGATGCAGCAAAAGCAGTTCTAAGAGGGAAGTTTATAGCAATACAACCCTACCTCAAGAAACAAGAAACATCTCAAATAAATATCCTAACCTTACACTTAAAGCAATTACAGAAAGAAGAACAATAAAACCCAAAGTTAGCAGAAGGAAAGAAATCATAAACATCAGATGAAAAAGAAATGAAAAAGAAATGAAGGAAACAATACCAAAGGTCAATAAAACTAAAAGCTGGTTCTTTGAGAAGATAAACAAAATTGGTAAACCATTAGTCAGACTCATCAAGAAAAAAAGGGAGAAGACTCAAATCAACAGAATTAGAAATGAAAAAGGAGAAGTAACAACTGACACTGCAGAAATACAAAGGATCATGAGAGATTACTACGAGCAACTATATGCCAATAAAATGGACAACCTGGAAGAAATGGACAAATTCTTAGAAATGCACAACCTTCTGAGACTGAACCAGGAAGAAATAGAAAATATAAACAGACCAATCACAAGCACTGAAATTGAAACTGTGATTTAAAACCTTCCAACAAACAAAAGCCCAGGACCAGATGGCTTCACAGGCAAATTCTACCAAACATTTAGAGAAGAGCTAGCACCTATCCTTCTCAGACTCTTCCAAAATATAGCAGAGGAAGTAACACTCCCAAACTCATTCTACGAGGCCACCATCACCCTGATACCAAAACCAGACAAAGATGTCACAAAGAAAGAAAATTACAGGCCAATATCACTTATGAACATAGACGTAAAAATCCTCAACAAAATACTAGCTAACAGAATCCAACAGCACATTAAAAGGATCATACACCATGACCAAGTGGGGTTTATCCCAGGAACACAAGGATTCTTCAATATACGCAAATCAATCAATGTGATACACCATATTAACAAATTGAAGGAAAAAAACCATATGATCATCTCAATAGATGTAGAAAAAGCTTTCAACAAAATTCAACACCGATTTATGATAAAAACCCTCCAGAAAGTAAGCATAGAGGGAACTTACCTCAACATAATAGAGGCCATATATGACAAACTCATAGCCAACATCGTTCTCAATGGTGAAAAACTGAAACCATTTCCACTAACATCAGGAACAAGACAAGGTTGCCCACTCTCACCAATATGATTCAACATAGTTTTGGAATTTTTAACCACAGCAATCAGAGAAGACAAAGAAATAAAAGGAATCCAAACTGGAAATGAAGAAGTAAAGCTGTCACTGTTTGCAGATGACATGATACTATATATACAGAGTCCTAAAGATGTTACCAGAAAACTACTAGAGCTACTCAATGAATTTGGTAAAGTAGCAGGATACAAAATTAATGCACAGAAATCTCTTGCATTCCTATACACTAATGATGAAAAATCTGAAAGAGAAATTAAGGAAACACTCCCATTTACCACTGCAACAAAAAGAATAAAATACCTAGGAATAAACCTACCTAAGGACACAAAAGACCTGTATGCAGAAAACTATAAGACACTGATGAAAGAAATGAAAGATGATACAAACAGATGGAGAGATATACCACATTCTTGGATTGGAAGAATCAACATTGTGAAAATGACTCTACTACCCAAAGCAATCTACAGATTCAGTGCAATCCCTATCAAACTACCAATGGCATTTTTCACAGAACTAGAACAAAAAATTTCACAATTTGTATGGAAGCACAAAATACCCCGAATAGCCAAAGCCATCTTGAGAAAGAAAAACGGAGCTGGAGGAATCAGGCTCCCTGAGTTCAGACTATACTACAAAGCTATAGTAATCAAGACAGTATGGTACTGGCACAAAAACAGAAATATAGATCAATGAAACAGGAGAGAAAGCCCAGAGATAAACCCCCACACATATGGTCACCTTATTTTTGATAAAGGAAGCAAGAATATACAATGGAGAAAAGACAGCCTCTTCAGTAAGTGGTGCTGGGAAAACTGGACAGCTACATGTAAAAGAATGAAATTAGAATATTCCCTAACACCATACACAAAAATAAACTCAAAATGGATTGAAGACCTAAATGTTAGGCCAGACACTATAAAACTCTTAGAGGAAAACATAGGCAGAACATTCCATGACATAAATCACAGTAAGATCCTTTTTGACCCACCTCCTAGAGAAATGGAAATAAAAACAAAAAGAAACAAATGGGACCTAATGAAACCTAAAAGCTTTGCACAGCAAAGGAAACCATAAACGAGACGAAAAGACAACCCTCAGAATGAGAGAAAGTATTTGCAAATGAAGCAACTGACAAAGAATTAATCTCCAAACTTTACAAGCAGCTCATGCAGCTCAATATCAAAATAACAAACAACCCAATCCAAAAACGGGCAGAAGACCTAAATAGACATTTCGCCAAAGAAGATATACAGATTGCCAACAAACACATGAAAGGATGCTCGACATCACTAACCATTAGAGAAATACAAATCAAAACTACAATGAGGTATCACCTCACACTAGTCAGAATGGCCATCACCAAAAAATCTACAACCAATAAATGCTGGAGAGGGTGTGGAGAAAAGGGAACCCTCTTGCACTGTTGGTAGGAATGTAAATTGATACAGTCACTATGGAAAACAGTATGGAGGTTCCTTAGAAAACTAAAAATAGAACTACCATATGACCCAGCAATCCCACTACTGGGCATATACCCTGAGAAAAACATAATTCAGAAAGAGTCATGTACCAAAATGTTCATTGCAGCTCTATTTACAATAGCCAGGACATGGAAGCAACCTAAGTGTCCTCTGACAGATGAATGGATAAAGAAGATGTGGCACATATATACAATGGAATATTACTCATCCATAAAAAGAAACAAATTGAGTTATTTGTAGTGAGGTGGATGGACCTAGAGTCTGTCATACAGAGTGACGTAAGTCAGAAAAAGAAAAACACCATTCGCTAACACATATATATGGAATCTTAAAAAAAAAAATAGTTCGGGTGAAACTAGGGGCAGGACGGGAATAAAGACTCAGACATAGGGAATGGACTTGAGGACAGGGGGAGGGGGAAGGTAAGCTGAGACGAAGTGAGAGAGTGGCATGGACTTATATATACTACCAAATGTAAAATAGATAGCTAGTGGGAAGCAGCTGCAGAGCACAGGGAGATCCGCTCAGTGCTTTGTGACCACCTAGAGGGGTGGGATAGGGAGGGTGGGAGGGAGACGCAAGAGGGAGGAGATATGGGGATATATGTATATGTATAACTGATTCACTTTGTTAATAAAGCAGAAACTAGCACACCATTGTAAAGCAATTATACTCCAAAAAAGATGTTAAAGAAAACACTCAGAAACCACTAAAAATAGACAATAAATTCTACTACATAAAAATAAAAACTTTCTACATTGCAATAATGACCAAAAGTCAAAAGACAAATGATAACTTTGGGGAGGAGAGGGTGGGAATTTGCAACCAACACCACTATTAGACAACCAATAGCCTTAAATGTAACGAGTTCACGTAACTCAATAAGGAAAATCTAAGAATCAGATTGGGAGAAATGGAAGATAAATATTAATAGAAAAGATAATACAAATGATTATTAAATATATGAATTATTGTTCAGCCTCACTGATACTTTTTAAAAATAGTAAACAGAGAATTCCCTGGTAGTCCAGTGGTTAGTACTCTGAGCTCTCATTACCACCGGCCCGAGTTCGATCCCTGG
Organism: Balaenoptera physalus; assembly: GCF_965194825.1. Taxonomy (NCBI): domain Eukaryota; kingdom Metazoa; phylum Chordata; class Mammalia; order Artiodactyla; family Balaenopteridae; genus Balaenoptera; species Balaenoptera physalus. The sequence continues at coordinate 52,346,950 of NC_138885.1, forward strand.
TCAGGGAACTAAAATCCCACAAGCTGCACGGCTGGCCCAAAAAAAAAAAGTAGTAAACAAAATCATAATGAGGTTACATTTTCATCTACCATTCTGGCCATGATGAGAGAGAGAGAAAGAGAAACTATGTTGGACAGAGTTGAAGGGAAAATACATTATGTAAAATGAATTATGAAAATGTATATTTCTTATACATTGTTGGTTGAAAAGTATGTTGATACAATCTCTCTACAAAGGAGGCTTGCAATTTTAACTTTTTCAAAATAAAATTGCTCATACTCTTTGATCCAACAATTCCACACTTAAGTATGATGCTACAGATATACAATCACCTGGGTGAAAATTGTATACATATAAAGATATTCACTTTATTGTAATAGCAAAGGTAGGAAACAACTTAATAAGGGACTACTTAACATTTAAAAAGATGAATAAATTACACTAATCCATACAAGGGAATACTTCAGCGTCAATAAAAAGAAATAAGCAGCTTAAACAGACCGATCTATTATGAATTTAAAAAGCAAGATAATGAGAACCTACTGTATAGCACAGGGAACTCTACTCAATGCTCTGTAGTGACCTAAATGGGAAGGAAATCCAAAAAGGAGGGGATATATGTATACATGTGGCTGATTCACTTTGCTGTACAGCAGAAACCAACACAACATTGTAAAGAAACTATACTCCAATAAAAAAATTTTTTAAAAGCAAGGTATAGAAGAGTATATAGATTATGACAGCATATATGGAGGAAAATTTTGTATACACACACACACACACACACACACACACACACACGCACACGCACATACACAGAAAATCTCTGGAAGGATTCACAAGAAAAGGAAGGAAACTGAGTAGTTGGGAAATAGTAGTAGGAAGGAGATTGATTTTTTATCATATACTCATGTGTACCTTTTGAACTTTGAATCAAGAATAAATTTTACTTATTAAAATTGTAATGATTGGGCTTCCCTGGTGGCGCAGTGGTTGAGCGTCTGCCTGCCAATGCAGGGGACACGGGTTCGAGCCCTGGTCTGGGAAGATCCCACATGCCGCGGAGCAACTAAGCCCGTGAACCACGACTACTGAGCCTGTGCGTCTGGAGCCTGTGCTCCGCAACGGGAGAGGCCGCTACAGTGAGAGGCCCGCACACTGCGATGAAGAGTGGCCCCCGCTTGCCACAGCTGGAGAAAGCCCTCGCACAGAAACGAAGACCCAACACAGCCAAAAATAAATAAATAAACAAATAAATTTTTTAAAAAAATTGTAATGATTAATGTTACTGGGACATTTACAAGGATATCTTCAACAGGAAGCTTTGTTATAGAAAAAATGTTGAAGGCAACCTCAATACCTATCAACAAGGAAATAATTTTTTAAAAGGTAATGCATGGAATAATGCACTGCTGTTAAAACACTTAATCTTTATACATGGTTGTTCACTTTTAGGATTAAAAAACGTTACCATACAATAAGTCCCAGTGTCTATAAAACAAAGACTACATATGTGTATGTATATGCACACATCTAGATGTGTTTGTGAAGGAGAGCCTAGAATTTTACACTCTATAAATACCTGAAAAACAGAGGCTAGTGGTAGGTAATCACTCTCATTTTTTATTCATCTCTGTGTTGTTTGAATTGTACAGGGTCATGTGTTACATTTATCATAAATATATACTCTTTACATTTAGATAATTAAACAATTATCCATATAATTAAAGTCATTGAGACCTTATTTGTATTTCAAAAATGGAGAAGTCAGGGACCTGGTGGTTATATATATATTATTATTTTATAATATATATTATTGTTTTATTATTTTAATTTTATTATTACTTTATTATTTTTCTGGGTTTCCTGGACATGCATATTTTCTCCTTTTTTGTCAATTTTTAATTTTTAGACAATTTTTAAAATGACATGCATATTTTTTACTTAATATATGCAATATACTCAAACCTTAGGAAGTGTATGTAAAATAAATATTTACTTGTTTACCATATGTTAAGGTTTATATGCTGAAATTAACCTACAGTCAACATTCAGACCTCAGTGAAAAGGAAAAGTACTTGATTAGGTTAAAAACAGCAACAACTGGGATTTCACATTACGAAAACAGCCTCAATTCTAACTCTGAATTTTTTACTGTTTATTTATTCTTTTGAAGCTCTGTGTCAGGCCAATTTACAGATGGTCTGGTGAGCCATAGGAAAATAACCCCGCTTAGCTCATGAATCATAAACAGTTACTGCAAATAGTTATTAATGCAGCTTCTGAAGGCATCTGCTTTACCCCAAGGGAATATTTTACCTATAAGTTTGAGTCTTGCTCAAAAGCAAAATAGGTAGATTGATGCCCTGCTTATAAGTGAAGCTGCCTCATAATGAAGTTCTTTGGGTACTTCATAATCCAAATTCCTTACCACAAAGAAGGTTTAAAATTAATTCAATTTAATACAGAAATCTGTTCTGTAATTAATACAGTTTATAAGAAGAATCATGTTCTATAGTTTTCATAATTAAATACAATTGAGTACCCCAAAATACTAGAAGACCTTCACTTTCAGATTTTTTAGAATGCCAGCTATTAATTGGCAGAAAGCATGTTTTCCATTTGTTCTTCAGTGTATTTGAATCTTTAGTTGTATTTAACAGATATTAACCAACAATGAGTTTTGCATTTTCAAAAGAAGTCACTTATCTTGCATATGCCTAAAGAACTACTCCTGGATAGTTATGAAATTCTCCAAGGACAGAAGAAGGCAAATCAAATCCCATTCAAACTTACTCGAGTACTGTTCAACTTTATTCTAGGGATGTGGTTATTTAACTTCATTGTTTTAGATATAAGAAATGTATACTATGTGTTTTTACAGTATAACTCAACGTGACTCGTTTGTGAATGATATTACAGAGAATGGGTATAAGAAAACTGGACTTAACAACCCTTCATAATTAAGGACACTGGTGATAAAAATCGCTTCCCTAAAAGGCTAAAGATGGTTAATATTCTATGCCTGCCATGAAATATCCAGGTTAACAGGACCTCACAGGTAGCAATGAGTATAAAAATATTCCAAGAATCCTATTTTAATCAATAGACTAAGTCTCCATTCCTACCAAACATTTTATTTATGGAACAGCAAAGTGCTTTTGTTTCTATATTTTTCCCCTTGTGAAGTGGACATTCCGGTGAAGATTGTAGTACTTCGAAGTTAAGGGCAAAGTACAATAGTAGAAAGATCCTTGTACCAGAAATCAGGAAATGTGAGTACTAATCAAAGCTCTGCCGAGAATTGACCAAAGGAAAGTCAGTTCACAGTGGTCCTTAGCTTCTCATTTTGCAAAATAAGGGGCTAAATTAAAATTTCCCTAAGGTCTCACTAGGCCTAAAGCATTATAGAATAATGTTTAAAAGACTGTCCTCAATGATATATACTAGGTGTATAAATTTGGGCCAATTACTTTTTGTGCCTTAGTTTCCTCATCAGGAAAATCAAGATAGTAATAATATTTACTTCATTGGATTATTGGGAGATATCAATGAGTTAATATGTGTCGAGAGCTTAACATCTTCTCAAAAATAATAAGGGCAGTGATGAAGAGGCTGACGGTGGTGGTGGTGGTGGTGGTGGTGGTGATGATGATTTTATGAACTGAACATTATGAAAGAAAAAGGTAAGGTAAAAATATTTGGATCATCTGTAAACTGTATAAAATTCTAGAAAATACAAATGTGATTATACAGAGTGGTCAAAGAGAGATTCAGTTGAGGAACTTTGTAATGTAAGTCTCATCTATGTTTATCACTTTTAAGGCCACTTGCGCCTTAGACACTTAATCACTGGATAAATAAACCCCCAATTCTATTAATTGTTTTAAATACAAAATTACATTAAATTTAAATGTCTGATTTCAAAAAGAAGCACTGAAAAAGAATCAAATATAAGTTTTTTCATTAGACATAGAGATTCTTTGAGAGTGATACCAAGTCTATTATTCCTTGTCTTGTTCTTATCTAGTGGTATCCCTCATACTGTGCTTCTCTTACCATCCTGACTCAGAGACAGATGTTTCTCAGTCATCTGGTCATAAAATGTTAACCTTTAAAGAGTGGGCAACTTATCAAAACGAGTTATAAAAACACGAGACTATCCTGTAGAACATGTAAACACTAGTCAAGAGATCTGTGTTGTATTTCTGGCTCTCCCCATTTTTGTCTTACTCTGCTACCCTTGGTCAAGATTCTGCATTACTCTGTGTCCACCTACGTAATTCTTAAAAGTGACAAGAACACTACACATCCCTTTCCTACACTATTCAAAGAAAAACAAGAATTTATATCAGATATCTCACTTTCAAAGATCCACTTTTCCTTAGGTAACTAACATATTATAATTCTTCAAAATGACAAAATGAAGTCCTCCTGGTACCCTTTTTCACTTCTTCTTTTTCCCTCTCAAGAACAGAGCCATCATCGGATACTATTTATAAATCCACTCTCAGAAATATTTAGTCACATACTCAAAAAAAAAAAGACTCTTCACAAGTCAACGAAGTAACTCATGTACCACCTGGACATGGAAGTTCTTAAGCCAAGATCCATAATCACACTGCCAAGATGGCTAGCAATTTTGTCCCTGAATGTAGTGTGGCCATTGGTTTCCTTTTGCCTCTTAGGGCCTCCTTTCTTATTAGAGTAACTGTTCCCTGGAGAAGCCTAGTCTAGTGACTGACAACATGAAGCAACTTAGGCAAGACTCCAGGAAATACTGTTTTGCCAAAAGATGGTGAAACTCTAGCTTGATGTTTTCCACTTCAAGTCCATGGGAAACTGTGAGGGGGTGTAAGATTAAAAGCCACGCTCATTGAGTTTGCAGAAACTCGGCAGTTAATGATTGACTGGGGCTATCAACACACAAGAGCCATGCACACCAACCAATGAAAAATGAGAGGGAATGGAGCAAAAGGGTAAAGGATGCAGTTACTCTCAATAAAAGGTATGGTGGTTTTGAAAACAGACAAACTCAGTCATGCGCTTCATGGGAAAGCCAAATCAAATGTGTTTGTTTTAAACTCTTTTAAATACATTTTCTGCACTATCTCCCAGTTCCAGTGGATAAAATCAGCCTTCAGCAAAATTATTAATAAGTTTTTTCGGGGTAATCTAATCTCTTCTTTTGTTCATCCAATGCCAAAAGATAAACAAGTTTCTTTTTTAATGTACTATAAGCTGCAAGCAGATATCCAATTGTGTTAAAATTCTGTGTGAGATAAGAATAAACTGGTTGAAAGTGAGGGCCTGAATTGTCTTCCTGCAAATAAAGCACATGAGCTTTAGTAAATAGGCTCAGTGGCTTCTATTCTGGATACTCTAAGGTTTATTTTTACTTATTGGATAAATGTTATTTTTCAAAATTTGAGATTCTTCAGTTAGCTCTCATTGCTAATGAGCACATTTGTCATTGCCTTACACTTGTGCAGTCATCTCCATGTCTATTATATCTGTCATGAAGTGTAAACATTCAGGGCAAAGGCTCTGCCTAAGCCAATTCACACAGGTCCTACTCAGCACGAGCCATCCAGCAAGTACACTCTTAAAACCAAGTAAAAGCAATAAAAGAGATTCAAAACAACAAAAACAACAACTCAAATTTGTTGAAAAATGAAATCCATATCTTCCCATTTGGTATGGGTCCCCTTGAGGGCAAAAACAGTGACTCATTTACCTTTGTATTGCCGACACTGCATAGTGCCTAGCACACTGTATATTAGTTACCTTAGTCATTACTTGTGGACAATGAATTCATAAAGGAAGACTTTTTACCCACTCATAACCCAAGGCAGCATGGTGTAGTGGCTGGGATACTCACCCTCTTGGACCAGCATCCTCAACCCCACCCAGCTGAAAGCCTGCTTCAATGAATCTATACAACCAGCAATATTGGAGTATCCAAATCTCTTCTGTTTCTCTTTTTTTCTTTTAGACACAATTTTTACTTTAACTGACTCATTTGAATCTGCATCAGGGAAATGGTAAAGTCAGATAAAGAAAACAATATCAAAATCAATCAAATGTATTAATGACTAGCTATCGAAATGAGTGCAGTAAGGTCAGAAATAGATGACGTTAAAAACATGGTTCCTAAACCAACACTGTCCCACGCTACAGTGCTGAATTGAGAGTGATTAGGACTATTCTTCTCAGATTCCAAAATATACAAAGTGTACTTTAACCAAATTAATAAGCTAATAAATTTAGAGTGTTCTTTGCTCTTCGACCAAAGAATCTGAATCCAAGGTTAGTGAAGTAAAAATCTTGGGCAAAGCAACAGCAACAAAAACAGGCAAACCAAACCAACTTCTTGTGTGTTCCTCACTGTGACAAAACGTTACAGTGATGAAGTTGATGAGGAGATTTATTAAATTTCCCAGGTTGACACACTAGAACCGCCCAATTACCACAACAAAAGAGCACTCTCTGTCCATGACTCCAGATTTTATTTTGAATTGTTTGGGGAGGGAAAACACATCTGCTCTAAAGAGGAACACCATGTGCTATTGGAGACATTCATTGCCTTGCCACTAAGTAACTTACAGAATATTCTACAGCTTTCACTGGTATTCACATAAAAGCATTGTTTGATAGCAATCAACCTATTTCTTTTGTTGGAACAGGCACTGCCACGCTGTCTCACAGCTCAATATGATTTTTACAGGGTTCCAGGAATTATCCCCAGCATGATGTCTCAAGAGCAATAGCAAAATAGCCGTTTTTCACGTGACATTTTTTTCATTTTAGAGCCACCAAAACGCATTTTGGATAACAAATAACTTTAAAAAAATTCACCTTGCCTCTCTCCCTCAAAGCTAATAGTACCAACTACAGACACGGGGGAAAAGAAATCAGAAACAGTGAGCTAGACATAGAGAGAGTGGGTATTTTTGTCATTGCAATAAAATGGAGCACTGAGGCGTGTAATAAAACAGCAACTGCTTCTCACCAGCACCACTAATCCCCCAGAGTCGCTCTTGGATTCAAAAAATGCTCAGGGTTGGCTTCCTTCAAAGTCAAAGTATGTGGCTACTGAATAGTGTGATTTGAGGAGTGCTTGGAGTTTCTCTGGCTCCAAAATACTCACCTTGTCAGTTTCCATAGTTTTAAGATTCCATCGTTGAGGTTTTATTCCTTGAGGTTCTGAAGCACGGCATGTTAGCATAAGGATACTCCTGAAACCTATAAACGTTAGGCCACCATCTAAACTTTCTGCGTATCTCAGAGGCAATGTCTTCTCAAGAGTGAGTTCTTTGAGGGCTCTCCTCAGTCTCCAGAGGAACCTAGATAAGTGCTCTCCAAATTTGATGTATACATAAATCACCTGGAAATCGTGTTAAAATACAGTTTCTGATTCAATGGGTCTGGGGTTGGGCCCAAGATTTCTATATTCATAGTAAGTTTTTGGATGCAATTGTCTCTGATTCACAGACCACACTTGGAGTAGCAAGCTCCTAGATTCTTCCCAAGGTGACCCAGATTGGGGCACAAGGCCAGGGGTCAGCAAGGTTTTATTGTAAAAGGCCAAATTGTAAATATTTTAAGTTGTGTGGGCTACAGGGTCTTTGTTGGAACCATTCAAGTCTGCCATCATAGCAAGAAAGTATCCACAGACAGAATTTAAGTGACTAGGCATGACTGTGTTCCAATAAAACCTATTTACAAAAACAGGCAGCAGGCCAGATGTGGCCTACTGGCCATGGTTTCCAGACCCCTGCTCTACCCATGCTTAATCAAGGAAAAGAAAAATGTGTTCAGAATACAACCAAGAGAGCAACCAGTTAGCAAAACTCTGAATATCCTCATGGAAAATTTAGAATCCCTTTCAGAAGCTTAGCCTGGTGCCGTAGATGAACAGGACCTGAGAAGCGGATGTGCAAGAACACCAAGTCACCTACCATTTTACAATTGTACATAAAACATGCCTTGTGCTCGTTTTGAGTTTTCCCTAGCAGAATAAGGGACCTAGGTGTGGAAAAGGAGCAAGGCAAGTTTATATCCTGTGAGCTCATGCCTCAACCACCAGTCTTTTGTTGATACAGGTGAAATCACACTTAAAAATGTTCTTTTGGCAGCCAGAAAGAGAAAAGATATTCCTGAAGGGCACTGTGAAGCCCATTGTACCTCACCTCACAGTGACACAGATGGCCCTGCACCTTGTTTTGCTGACTATTAAACCCCTTATACATCCCCACTCCACACTTGAGAGCCTAGATGTGTTGATACCCTCCTAGGCATTCTCATATATCCAAATTCACTCATTTACTCATCAAATATTTACAGAGCATCTATTTTGCAAATGGGATAGCTGTAACTCCTGGGGAAAACATGAACAAAACAGACATGATCCCCACCATAGAGTTTATGGTATAGTGGTGGCTTCGGACACATATATACATAATTGAGCTTCAATGTGCTAAGGACCATGAGGGCAAGAATACTGGTGCTCCGAGTGATGGCAAGACAGACGTGCAACTGAACTAAGCTGCAACCTGAAGAATGAACAGTGTTGAAAGAAGATGAAAAGTGGCCCAGGAGAAGAGAAGCATGGGCAATAGTCTGGAAGATAAAGAAAGAGTGTGTGTCAGGAGAATGGAAAGGCATTTAATGAGATAGACGGAGACTTTAAGGAGGAAATGGTGAGAGATAAGACTAGAGATATATGCAAAACCCAAACAATGAAAAGTCTTATAAATAGGATGAACTTACAATCTATCAACCAACCAACCAGGACACATTTGTGAGTGAAAGACTGTTAATAATTATGCTGAAATAGCAAGCAAAAACTGAAGCTATTCCAGGAAAGTGGGTCATATGGTCAGCCTACTTATAAACCATATGAAGGAGATAGGTGTGTATGCAGAAGGCAATGAGAAGCTGTTAAATATTTAGGGCAAGTGGTGATATGACCAGATTTGTGTCTCACAACAATCGTTCTGGCTGCATTATAGCAAGGAGAGTGGAACCTGGCACTGAAAGTGATTGGATTAATTTTAATGCACCCTTGTGTTAGGAGAACATTCTAAGATTCCAGAATCTCAGTCCTAAGAGAGAGCTACCACTTTGTAAAGATCAGTCCTGACACTCAGATGCAGGAGTCTCCAACAGACTTGTATTTTAGTCCCATTTTTGCTAATTACTAACTATGGTATGGTTCATCAATTACATTCAGATGTGTGGGGGGTTTTCCCCATCACCAAGCAATTCCAAACACCAGCTGGGTGTCCTACAATTCAACTCAATTCTGACACTATCTACTGGAGATTGCATCAGATCCCACAGGTTAAGGGCTCAGTCCTGCAAGACTGCCACCCCCCTTCAAATGTCAATCCTAAATCCAGGTTGTCACCTGTGCCTCTGACCCACTGGCTGTAGATTGGTGGTTCCAATGATCCCTTCCTTGGGTTTGATTAATTTGCTAGAATGGCTCACAGAAATCAGAAAAACATTTTACTCACTAGATTACTGGCTTATTATAAAAGGATATACATCAGGACAGCCATATGGAAGACATGGTACAAGGAAAAGGTGTAGAGATTCCATGCTCTCTCTGGGCCTGCATCTTCATGTCTTCCCCCACTCAGAAGCTCTCCAAACCTGTACTTTTGGGTTTTTATGGAAGCTTCGCTACATAGGCATGATTGATTAAATCATTGTACATTGGTGATTGAACTCAATCTCCAGCCCCTCTCTCCTTCCAAGTGACAGAACGTGTGTGGGCAGGTGGGAGGTGGACTGAAATTTTCAAACTTCTAACCACATGGTTAACTCCACTGGCAACCTGCCCCATCCTCAGGTGCTTTCCAAAAGTCACCACTTTCACATAACAAAAGTCATTTTTATTGCTCTCATCACAGGAAATTCCAAAGATTTTAGGAGCTCTGTATCAGGAATGGGGATGAAGACCAAATATATATTTCTTATTGTAAATCACAATATAACACTGTGTGTGACCTCAACAAAGTTGATTAACTTAATTGTGCCATTTGTTAAATGGGTATAATAGGACCTATCTTCTAGGATTGTGTGAACATTAGAAATTGTTCATATAAAGTGCTTAACACAAAGACACACTATATGATGGTAACAGTAGTTGTAGGAGTAGTAATACTTGTTGTAGTGGTACTTGTAGTGTACTGTAGTGGTTACTGCTAATGGTAGTAGTCGTAGCAGAAATAGAAATAGTAGTGAAGCATTAGAAAGGAGCACCAGAGTAACAGAGAACACTGGCATCTGTGGGAGCTCCATAAGGGAAAAGCAATACTGGAATGAGGGAGCAAGGTAGCTGAACACAAACTCTACTTATTTGTCAGTGGTGTCAAAGATGTGGTTGATTGACAACTCCTTAAAGGTGGTATGTGGCCTTGTCCCATTTGTATATCTACCCTTTTCATGGTGCTTAGCTCAGAGCCTTGCATACGGTGAATGCTTGGTAAATGTGCCTGTTGAATTCAATTGAACTATATTTGCCCTTGGAAAACCACAATTTGACTTCTACACCAGCACTTCTGGAAATGGAGCGAACGTAGGGCAGCTAGAATATCATGGGCTTTCTGATGCAGACTTCTGTCCTACAGTTCAGGGAAGAATGGCAAGCCGGCAGGCATAGGCTGATGGTTCACAGATGTGTCTTATTTGGTTGTCAACGTGAAAAGAATGAACTCGTATTTAAAAATTGAAAGGCTTTACATAAAAATACAAATTTCCAACTTTGCTTGAAAAATTGGAAGATGTGGCATCACTGAACCATCACATGGTTACATACTTGGGAAAAAGTAGCAGCTGCCTCACTTTACGGGATCTTTACATCCCTCACCACAGGGCTCTAGGCTCTGGGCCAGGCGTTTGCAAACTGAGGTGCCTCGAGGAAGCAGGCAGGCGCAGAAATGAGAGAAGTGAGCCAAAATGGAGCCCTGGTGCCTAGTGGAATGAAGGGAGAGTGCCCCACCCAAACCCGGCAGCCTATACTCAGATCCAGTCAATTAATGTCATCTGAGAATAAGGGCCCAGAGTATCAATATTCTGTTTTCCAAGAGAAGTTTAAAATCCAAATTTTATATTGAAATCTTCACAGCTTTTTTTTTTTTAATTTTTATTGTTTTTTATTTGCTGCTGCCACCAAGATCTGCACCTGCGGCGGCTCCACCTGGAGCCCATGCCCTAGGCTTCAAGGCTCACTGCTGCAGCCCTCCTACTAGTAGCAGCCTAGCGTCCGTGGGGCTTCCGGCAGCAGCGGCGGCGGTGGGCGGGGCACGCAGCGAGGGGCACGCACGCACGAGGACGCCGACGCCCCCGCGCGCCTTACACCGCATCGCCGCTCGCGACCCGCTCCTGCCCTCTCGGACCAGCAGCAGTGGCGGGTGTGGGCCCCACGCTCCAGCGCCATCCATTTTCGGGGCTACTTGATTCAGCAGGTGAGTTGTTACCCTTGGCGGATTCTGACTTCCATGGCCACCGTCCTGCCACGTTTTTAAAATATGGTGATCACCTTTTTGAAAAATGCTGTGCGGGCAAAATAAAACACATGTGAGAGTCAGTTCTATCTTATTGCTGACCGGACTGCAACCTCCGCGTGGTCCCGCTGTTAATTACTACCTAGTGGAATGGGCAGGAGAAGTTTTGATGCAGCCATTTTCACAGTGTGGCCTTTTGGATGTTCACATCTACCTATTTTGTAGTCCTCCAAACGAAACATTGCATTTTCAGCTTTTAAGAAATGATGGAGAAATGTACTCCACAGCCCATCCTATCCCATCCCTCAGTCTTGCACCATCCTAGCCCCAGCCCGTCCTGGACTGCTGTAACCCCACCATTTCTTCCATCCCGTCCTTGCGGCCCGTCACAGGCAAGGCACAAGCACTGGATGCAGTTGTGATAGATCTCTCCCTAAATACATTTTATTTTAAAAAATTGTTTTGGTTGGTATTTCTCAGATGGATTTTTTTTTTAATAGGAAATTTTCAAAATTCTGCATAAACTGTTAAATCTTATTATGCCAATTAAGCAACATAACTCATTGTTTTTCTTTCATTTCTATTTTTCATCTTGATGAACAAAAGAAAATATGTGAATTTTACCTGTAGTGGAAAAATAGATCATTGACTTACGTTTTATAACCTGTCTGCAATTTTCTTGTTGTTGTTGTTTAAATTTATTTATTTGTTTATTTTTATTTTTTTGGCTGTGTTGGGTCTTCGTTTCTGTGCGAGGACTTTCTCTCATTGAGGCGAGCGGGGGCCACTCTTCATCGCGGTGCACGGGCCTCTCACTGTCGCGGCCTCTCTTGTTGCAGAGCACAAGCTCCAGACGCGCAGGCTCAGTAGTTGTGGCTCACGGGCCTAGTTGCTCCACGGCATGTGGGATCTTCCCAGACCAGGGCTCGAACCCGTGTCCCGTGCATTGGCAGGCAGATTCTCAACCACTGCGCCACCAGGGAAGCCCCTGCAATTTTTAAAATTGAAGTATAGTTAATTTACAATATTAAGTTCAGGTGCACAGCATAGTGATTCAATATTTTTATAGATTATACTCCATTTAAAGTTATTACAAAATAATGGGTATATTTCCCTGTACTGTACAATATATCCTGTTGCTTATTTATTTTATACATAGTAGTTTGTATCTCTTAATCCCATACCACTATCTTGCCCTTCCCCCCTTCCCTCTTCACACTGGTAACTACTAGTTTTTTCTCTATAGTTGTGAGTCTTCTGTTTTGTTATATACATTTTTTGTTTTTTTTTTTTGATTCCATGTATGTGATAATATACAGTATTTGTCTTTCTCTAATTCCACTAAGCATAGTGATCCCTAGGTCCATCTACATTGTTGCAAAGGGCAGAATTTCATTCTTTTTATGGCTGAGTAATATTCCATTGTATATATATCCATCGGCGTTTAAAGTAATTATTGATAGGGATGTACTTATTACCATTTTATTACTTGGTTTCTGGGGTTTTTTTTTTTTGGTTCTTCTCTGTTATTCTTCTTTTTGTTTCTTCCCTTGTGGTTTGATGATTTTCTTTAGTGGTATGCTTGTATTCCTCTCTGTCTAGTTTTTGTGTATCTATTGTAGGTTTTTCATTTGTGGTTACCAGTTTATATATATTGACTGTAACTATATCTACTTGTTTTAAGCAGGTAGTCCTTTAAATTCAAAGACATTCTAAAATTTCTACATTTTTTTCTGCCCTCCTCCACATTTTGTGTTTTTAATGTCATATTTTCTATGTTTATCCCTTTACTAATTATTATAGTCATAGCTGATTTTACAATTTTTTGTCTTTCAATCTTCATACTAGCTTATTTAAGGGGTTGATTCTCAGCCTTTACTATATATTTGCCGTTACTAGTGGGATTTTTCCTTTCCTATAACTTCTTACTTCTTGTTATAGTCTTTTCTTTTCCACTTAAAGAAGACCCTTTAACATTTCCTTTAGGGTAGGTTTAGTATTGATGAACTCTTAATTTTTGCCTGTCTGAGAAGTTCTCTCTCCTTCAATTCTATTTTTTATTTTTTTATTGAAGTATAGTTGATTTATAATATTGTGTTAGTTTCAGGGGTTCAGCAAAGTGATTCAGTTATATATTTTTTCAGATTATTTTCCATTATAGGTTATTGCAAAGTATTGAATATAATTCCCTGTCCTATACAGTAAATCCTCATTGATTATTTATTTTATGAATAGTCCTTTGTATCTGTTAATCCCATATTCCTAATTTATCCCTCCCCCCTTTCCCCTTTGGTAACCATAAATTTGTTTTCTGTGTCTGAGAATCTGTTTCTGTTTTGTATATAGATTCATTTGTATTATTTTTTAGATTCCACATATAAGTGATATCATATAATAGTTGTCTTTCTCTGTCTGACTTACTTCACTTAGTAGGATAGTCTCTAGGTCCATCCATGTTGCTGCAAATGGCAATATTTCATTCTTTTTTATGACTGAGTAATAATGTATTGTGTATCTATCACATCTTCTTAAATCAGTTGTCTGTTGATGGGCACTTGGGTTGTTTCCATGTCTTGGCTATTGTAAATAGTGCTGCTGTGAACACTGAGGTGCATATATCTTTTCAAATTAGAGTTTTCATCTTTTCTGGATATATGCCAAGGAGTGGGATTGCTGGATCATGTGGTAGTTCTCTTTCAATTCTAAATGATAGTCTTGCTGGGTAGAGTATCCTAGGTTGCAGGTTTTTCCCTTTCAGCACCTTGGATATATTCATGCCACTCTCTTCTGGCCTACAGGTTCTGCAGAGAAATCAGCTGATAGCCTTATGGGAATTTCTTTGTATATGCCTCTTTGTTTTTCTCTTGCTGCCTTTAGACGTCTCTCTTTACCTTTGACTAAACTTTGCCATTTTAATTATGATATGTCTTGGTGTCAGTCTGTTTGGATTCATCTTGTTTGGGGTCCTCTGTGCTTCCTGTACCTGGATATCTGTTTCCCTTTTTAGGTTTGGGAAGTTTACAACCATAATTTTATCAAATATATTTCTGATTGCCTTGTCTCTCTCTTCTCTTTCTGGGACCCCTTTAGTGTGAATATTGGTATACTTGCTGTTGTCCCAGATATCCCTTAAACTATTTTCATTTTTTTAATTTGTTTTTCTTTTGGCTGTTCTGATTGGTTGATTTCCATTATTCTTTCTTCCAGATCACTTACGAGTTCTTCTGTATCACCTAGTCTGCTGTTAATTCCTTCCAGTGTGTTTTTCATTTCAGTTATTGTATTCTTCAGTTCTGACTGGTTCGTTTTTATATTTTCTAGTTCTTTGTTAAAATTCTCACCATATTAAGCTATTATTTTCCTTAATTAAGTTAGCATTCTTATTACAAATGTTTTGAATTTTTTATCTGGTAAATTGTTTATTTCTGTTTCATTATTCTTTCAGGGTTTTTTTTCCTTTGCTCTTTCAGTTGAGACAAACTCCTCATTCTTCTCATTTTGCTTAACTTTCCCTGTCTCTATGAAATTAGGTGAAACAGTTACCATTGCAGTGTTGAAGTTGTGTCCTTATGTGAGTGTGTCCCTATTCAGTCTGTATGTGCCCAGTGACTTTGGTAGGAGAGCTGGATTTGACATGAACACAAGTCACGTCTTTCCTCAGGGTGTGCTGGCAGCTGTCACCTTGGTAGGAGGTAGGGCTGGAGATGGAGGGACTAAGGCCAGAACCAGGTGTGAGGTGAGGCTTCCCCTCTGCTCAGTGGCCATCACTGCCCTATTGAGGGTGGGATTGGGTCCCAGGTTGCTGGGGCAGAAGACCTGAGGGTCAGTTCCGAGCTGGCTCAGTTCCCTTTAAATGTATGTTGTCCCCACTCCTAACACCGACACCATCACCCCCGAGCAAGAGGGGCCAGTGTGGGTGCTTAGCACGGGTTGGGGTGCAGACTGGTGGTCCAGCTGGGGTCAGAGACCCACAGTGGTTCTGATGTGCTGCCTGTGTAAGCACCAGTAAAGGCTGCCCCTGCCTTGCTCAGACGTTGCTTTGGGTCCAAGCCTTCTTTGTCACTCACAGCTGAGATCTCCTTTCAGCCTCTGCCACCCCTGCCCTGGTTTGGAGCTGCACTATAGGGCAGGCAAGGCCTGTGTGGGCTCTCAGGGTAAGCTGGAGTGCAAGCTGTGGTGGTCTGGCCACAGAGGGAGATCAGGGCTGCTTCTGGCCTGCTGCCAGTGTACGCACCAGTAAAGGCTGCCTCTCCCTACTCAGACACTGCTTTGGGTTTGAGCTGCCACCGAGTCTCACAGCTGAGCCTTCACACCCGTGTTGAGCTGCATCGTGAAGCAAGTGAGGCTGGAGCACTTGCTCGGCTCGGGCTGGCGTGCACACCAGGGCAGCCCCAGGAAAGTGGCCGGCCTCCCGGGCAGTCTTCAACCCGCCCTCTCTGCCCCGCTTCGGGAGCAAGTAAGCGTGCTCCTCAGGAGTGGAGTCCAGGTTTCCCACAGCCTGCTGTTAGGCCCACCAGCCAAGGGGGCTTGTCTTCCCTGCGCCAGACCCCAGGACTGGGATGCCCAGTGTGTGGCTTGAACCACTCACTCCTCAGGGAGGCTCTCCACCTGTGTAATTTCCCTTTTCCTCTGAGTCCCCTCCCAGGGTCACAGGTCCTGCCTGACCTGATCTCTTCTCTTCCCTTCCTCCCAGATTGCGTGTGGATCTTTCTCACAACCTTGGTTGTACAGGAATCTGTCTGCCAATTTCCAGTTAGTTTTCAGTGAGAATTGTTCCATAGGTAGATGTAATGTTTAGGTGCTTGTCGGGGGAGGTCAGATCCATGTCTTCCTGCTCCACCACCTTGATCTTCTCTCTATGTGCAATTTCTTACATTCTGGTGGGCTCTATCATATTTCTGTCAGCCACACATTTTTTTCCCTTTGAGATTTTTGGGGAGAAGAGAGAAAGTGGTCATAGCAGAGGAGGATAAGGTAGTGTTAGGGATGAGGTGAGGGAATCTAGTATACAATACTTTATAGCATTTTTTAAGCAAAAATATCAAAAGATTGCTTCATCTGGGAATAGACTTCTCAATTTGATATGATTTCCCTTACTCTCATACAATGTGGGAATTCAAACAGTGATTTTTTTGTGAAGTCTTCTGATATTTTTGAATGTTTGCAAATAATTTTTAAACTTATTTTGATAAAATTTCTCTTTTAAAATAATTTCTTTGAAACCTCATCACTGATTTCTTTCTACGGTTCTCTCATTCTTTCTTCTTCCTAAATGGAATTACTGTGGCATCTTCTCTTAAGTTTTCTCTCAACCAGTGTTGGCTTACTTCTGTCTGTTAGACTCATTCTTTTTACTGGTTTTGTAAGCTAGTTCAAAGCCATGTGAATCCTCTATCCCCAAACTGGACAACTTAAAACTTTCTTTTTGTTGGAGTGATGAGTTTGGATACAGGAACTCCAGGAGTTCCCTAGGTGGTTCTTTATTCTAAAGAAAAAGCTTCTATCCTCTGTTTCTAAATTGTGGAAATAGCCATTAGGTATAACACTTTGGTAGCAAGTATGAAAAATTATTGAAAGAGCTAAATTTAAAAGTTGTATTTATTATCACTATAAAAGAATGTCTCAGGCATCCAATACAGAAAGGCTACTGGGCCTCAGGAGAAGACAAGAATGAGATACTGAAAATCTTTCAGTCCTCTCTGTCTCTTATCTCTCTTTGTATCTGCTTCCTTCTTATTTCTCTTTGAGGCCAGCTTCCTTTGCCTCTCCAGACCACAGAACAGCCAACAACCACCCCCAGCTCCTGGGTTTACAGATTCTCATTCAGTGTATCCACAGAAACTAGCTTGCTGTCATTATCATAAATCTGAATTCCAGAAGAGAGCATCTCATTGGCTCCTTCCTGGTCCCATTTGCCATACCCAGGTGACTGAGTCACACCGAATAAGCATGGCTGCAGTTCAAGTAAAGGAAATTTCCCAAGACAGTGTGGGATAATTTAGCTTATGTGCTGGGTGTATATCCCAAAGTGTGACTCACTCCAAAAAAACCTCACTTAACCAATGAGGCTTATCAAACTGGCAGTGTAATATAGTCTATTTTCCTCAAATTTTAGTGTCTGAGTACCGCTATCACATTTTTTTTTCCATTTCCAAGTACCAACTATCCCATTATTTACTAAATCTATTTCTTAGATCAAACTTAAGGTACTATATTTCCCTGTTCCTAGCAATTTTCTGAAGTCACAGGGTTGGTGTGTCTTATTTTTTCTAGTATTCATAAATTTACATCTATAACTACTAAATTAAGCTGTTAAAATAGCAAAAAAATTTCATGGATGGTCCACTAATGACTCTCTTGTCTGCACTACCTATTTAGCCTCCTATCTAGGTGCCTCAGATCCACCCTTGTTCATCTCCAACCCATTCTCCGTACTGCAGCCTGAGTGATCTTCTGGACCCACATGTGTGATCAGGCTATCCCCCCCTCCCCAACTTAAAATGCCTGGTGGCCTCCCCTTCTTCAGTGAATGGCAACTCCATTCAGCCTGTGGTTCAGGTCAAGCCCTTGGAGTTATCCTTGACTCATTTTCTTTGTCTAACACCCTTCATCCAATTTACTTGTATATCATGTAGTCTCGATCTTTGAAACGCATCCAGAATCTGACCTCTCCTCGCCACTCCTACTACCACCCCCATCAAAGCCACCATCATGTTTCACCTGGATTATTAATCTAGATTCCCAGCTGTTCTCTCTCTTTTTTACCCTTACCCTCTTACAGTCTATGTCCACAGAGCTGCCAGGGTGATCCTTCTCAAACATAAGTTGTATCATATTATTATGCTCAAAATGCTCCAAGGACTTCCCATTCAATTTAGAGTCAGGGTCAAGGAGTTTACTTCAGTTCCAAGACCCTATAACCTGCTCCTCTAAGATCTCGTCTCAGATCCTCCCTCTTCCCTTTCCTGTCTGTGTTCCAAGAACACTGGCTTCTCTGCTGTTTTAAATATTCTAAGTATGTTCTTACCTCAGGACCTTTGCCTGAGCCGTTTCCTCTACTTGGAACACTCTTTCTTCATATAGCTAAATGGTTCTCTCCTTTACTTCTACCTTTTGCTAAAAATTTATCTTAACAAAAAAAACGAAATCTTCCCTGTCACTGTTTGTAAAATAGCACTTCACACCACCATTATTTGTTCCCTGCTTCATTTATTCTCATGGCACCTGTTACCACCTGACACATTATATTTTTATTTATTTATTTATTATGTTTGTCTCTCTCCCCATGTAACCCACATGATGGCAGGGACTTTATTATGTTCATTGTTCAAACTTCGGTGCTCAGAACAATACTTGTTTCTTGATGGATGCTCAAAAAAATTGTTGAATGGATAAATCAGTGATATAAGAATGAATAAGTAAATGAATGAATAAATGAACATGACCTTCATAGCTTCATGGTCTACCTTCAAAGTCCCCCTCCAGTCTTTTCTCTTGCCATCCTTCCCCTCCTTCTCTGTGCTTCAGCTTTTTGTTTTTTCTAAACTTCTGAAACGTGCCATGTTTCCTTCTGCACCAGGGCCTTTTATTCATGCTATTGTGTCTATTAGGAATACACTTTACTTTCCTCCCTCTTTGCCTGCTTAAACCTCAAAGAAGAGTTCCTTGGGTCTATGGGCAGGCCAGATTCTATTATATGTTCTCATAGCATTGTATGCCTTATTTTAGGTAACTTGTCACAGTTCTAACCCTACATTTATGTATGAGATTTTTGATTGCCTCCCCACAAGAGTGGGATAGGGTCTTTCCCATCTAGGGGCCAATAAATATTTGTTGAATAAATAAATGAATGTAGGTTCATGTCCTAGTAATAGACCTGTAGCTAATTTTCTGCATAAATCTGGACAAGTCACTTTCTCTCTCTGGCCATCAATTTCCCTAACAGTAAAATGGGGAAGCTGGTCTATAGAAGACCCGATCCAGTTTTCCCTTTTATCCCTTTAATTTTCTTTGGAGTTGAAGGTAGCCATGCTCTATACATGCCTTCTGTTTAGGTGAATGAAATCTAGTGAATTCAAAATACATCCTACACTTATTGAAGCAAACTCTGTTTTCTTTGTTCTTGAGCTCAAATCATTTTATAGGCAAAATTTACTCCCTAAGAGTTCTTTTTTTCCTTCTTTCTTTTTGTTCTCTGATCCTTTCTACTGGGAGGACACAGTTATCATGAAGCCTGTCTAACAATGAGGAAGGTAAGTTAAGTTATGGCAGAGCTCTGCTAGAATGCTCTACCAATTCTCACTCTTCCCACAAATCATGCTGCTTCTTGACAATGTGCCAACTCCTCTCTCTATAGGGCTTGTCTGTTACTCATTTATCTCAACATAAGAATGTTGAGGACTGTTTGCTTTAAGAGGCTTATTGTGGGTAAAAGCAGGGATTGTGCCCCTGTAGTTATGAAGCGAGCCCCAGATAAATATTTTATGGAAGGACAGTTTTCCAATTAAAGCCTTTTAGCTCCTATACTCAAGCCTTCTATAAGTTCCCTGTTTGATCTCTGAGAATTGCAGAATTAACAATTATTCAATCCAAGCCCCAAAGTCTGTGGATGAAGGAATTGAAACCCAAAAAGCTGAGTGAGTTGTCTAAGGTCACAGAACTACTTAAATGCAGAAGTAGGAATAAAATCTAAGTCTGATTTCTGGTCTAGTGTGTTCCTAGGAACCTAAGCGTTCCTAGGAAACTCTAGGGACCTAACATCAGTTACCTAAGTTGATGAGGTGGGCATGACTAAGTTAATGCAAATCAGCACTCCTACCACTGAATTCAGCACTGAATTTAAAGGCCTCACATCACAGCGTGGGGCGTTCAATTATCTCTATTTTTAAGTATTCAAGAGTCAGATTGTATTACAGACCAATCTGGGCCTAGTGGAGGCAGAGTATCAGCACCCAAAACCCCTTCATTTCAAATTAAAAATAAATTCACTCTGGTTTTCCTCAAGGTGGCTTTTTGCTTTAGTTAGAACTTTTCCCTCACTTTTGAAAGCCTTTCTGTAGGAGGTTCCTATGTGCAAAGATGTTGCCTTCAAGGCCAAGTGGCTCGGGAACCAATTGCCTGAGGAGAAAGATGTATTTAATTAGAAGGTTCTTGTTTCAGATGGAAGAGCGACCTGAGGCTATTGATAAGAGGCTTTTCTTTGAGGAGCTATGAGACTCCAGGTAGCACTTGATCAAGTATATCTAGAGTATGTCGCCGAAAAGGGCTGGGTGTCTTTCTGACGCTGGGAGAGCACAGTCTGAGGACAGACTATGGAACCCTGTCCTAGTATCTCTACTTTCTACTGTATAGCCTGAGACTAGACACTAAATCTCTCTCTGCCTCAGTTTTTAAATAGTAAGTGGAGATTTAAAATGGTATGTACCTGGGGGAGGGTTGTTGTGAGTTTTCAATGAGTTAAAACATGCTTTGGACCATGCCTAGCACATAAAACATATTCACTACTGTTTTCGTTATTATAGTCATTAATATAATTCCTTTTACCTTCCTTTCTTGTCTTGGAATCACTTCAGTGAAAGGCCGGTGTCCTCCCACAGACCTGCGTGACAGCAAATGCCACGTGGCAGACTCTGAGGGTCCTTATACTCTGCAGTGTTCCCCCAGTGCTGGCAGAGGCTTTGTTGAGCCTGCACTATAGTTTGACTTCTCCCTCTGCCCAGTCCTACTTCTTCCTCTTGCCTCTCACAGAGGTTGATCCCTGATAAATACTCTGTATGCAAACTCCATCTCGGCATCTGGAGAACCCACCCAATGAAAACTGACTGCCAAAGGATGTTAGTAACATAGAGTAGACAGAGTTCGGGAGCCAATGGGAAAATATGGAAAAACATTTGAACTATCAGGGTCTCAGTTTCCATATCAATAAAATGAGGGTAATTATCTTTAACATGCAAGGTGTTATGAGGATTTAGGGAAAGAGTAAAGGGCCAAGCCCAGA
Organism: Balaenoptera physalus; assembly: GCF_965194825.1. Lineage (NCBI taxonomy): Eukaryota > Metazoa > Chordata > Mammalia > Artiodactyla > Balaenopteridae > Balaenoptera > Balaenoptera physalus. The sequence continues at coordinate 52,368,463 of NC_138885.1, forward strand.
GAAGTGAATGCTATAAGAGTTAATTTGAGACCCCCTCCATTTTACCCTTTTGTTTTCTTCAATTTACTTTTTTCTCTTCCTTTTCCTAACCCAGTCATATTTTTTCCTCTTATTTCACACATTGTTTTTCATCTTCCTTTTCTGTCTCTCCACTTGTCACACCCTTTCAATTTTAACTTAGTCCTTTAATCAATGTTGTTGAGGTCCATTTTACATACAATAAAATGCATACATTTTAACTGTGCAGGTGATGAGTTTTGAAAAGTGTATATACGTGTGGATCCACCATCACAATCAAGTTATAGAGCATTTCCATCATCAGAAAAGGTAGCCTTGTACATTTTCCTAGTCAACCCTCACCTCACAATCCCAGCATAGGTAACCATTGATCTACTTTCTGTCACCGTAGATTGGATTTGTCTTTTCTGGAGTTTCATATGAATGTAATCCTACAGTGTGTATTCTTTTCTGTTTTTTTTTTTCTCTCAACATAATGTCTCTGAGATTATCCATGTTGTGTGTGCACCATAGTTTGATCCTTTTCATTGCTGTGCAGTAGTCTATTTATGAATGTATTACAATTTGTTTCTCCATTTACCAGACGTTGGGCATTTGGTTGTTGGCTATTATGAATAAATCTACCGTGAACACTTATGTACAAGTCTTTGTGTGGATATATGTTGTCATTTCTTCTGCAGTAGAATTGCTGAATCATATGTTAAGTGTATCATATGTTAAGTGTACCTTTATAAGAAAATGCCAATATCATGTTGCATTCCACCTAAAAAAAGTGTGCAAGTTTCAGTTGCCCCACATTCTCTCCAGCACTTGGCATTCTCAGTCTTTTTTAACTTACCTAGCCTAGTAGGAGTGAAGTGAAAGTGTCTTATTGTGATTTAATTTGCATTTCCCTGGTGACTAATGTTTCACGCTTTAATGGCTCTTGTATGTTTTTTGTGATGGTTTTGTTAAACTATTTTGTCAGTTTTAATTGGTTTTTTTCTTATTACTGAGTTTTATAATTTTGGCATGTATTTTCAATGTAAATTATTTCTTAGATATATGTATTGTGAATATTTTCTCCAAATTTTTGTCATCTTATCATTTTTCTTTAGATCATTTTTTCACAGAGAAGTTTTAAATTTTGATGAAGACCAATTTATTACTTTTTTTTTTTATCATGCTTTTTGTGTCTGAGTTATAAAATCTTTGTCTACTTCAAGATGGCAAAGACTTTCTCATATATTTTCCCCTAGAAGTGGTATAGGTTTTACATTTTTTAGGTTTCACATTTAGGCCAATAGTCCATTCCAATTTACTTTTTTTTACTGTGATATAAGGTACAAGTCTCATTTTTTTTTTGCATATAGATACCCAAATCTAGTACCATTTGTTGAAACTTTCTTTTCCTCCATTGAATTACTTGTCACCTTTGTCCAAAATTGTATGACTGTGTGTGTGTATATATATATATATATATATATATATGTATATATATATAGTCTATTTCTGTAGGCTATTTCTGTTCCATAATCTATATGTCTATCCGTGTGCCAGCAGCAAACTCTCTTATCATGGTTTTTTAATGTCTTAAAATAAGATGTGTGTATGACCTCAAACTGTTTTCCTTTTTACAGTATAGTCTTTTGGCTACTTTAGGTCCTTCACATTTCCACGTGAGTTTTAGAATCTGCTTGTCAATTTCGACAAAAATGCCTGCTCTGATTTTCACTGGGATTTCATTGAATCTATTTTGGGAAGACTGGCAGCTTAAAAATATTGTCTTCCTATCAGTGCATAATGTATCTGTTCATTTATTTAGATCTTATTAATTTCTCTTAGTGAGATAATTTAGTTTTTAGTGTAGATATCTTGCATATCTCTTGAAAAATTTACTCCTCAATGTTTTGTATGTTATTTTAAATGTTTAATTTTTTTTAGAATTTCACATCCTAATTGTTTATTGCTAGAATAAAGAAATACAATTGATTTTGTGTATTAATACTGTTTCCTGAGACCTTGCTAAATTCACTTATTACTTGTAGGAGATTTTTTTTATGTGGATTTCTTAGTATGTGTACATAGACAATGATATTATCTGTAAATAAAGATAGTTTTACTTTTTCTTTTCTTATATGTATGCTCTTGTTTATTTGTTTGTTTGTTTGTTTTGTTGCACTGGCTAGGACCTCTCATACAACAATTGAAGAGAACTAGTAAGAGTGATATCCTGTCCTATTCCCCATCTTAGAGGAAAAATATTTAATCTCTTACCATTAAGTTAGCTGTAGGTTGTTTGCAAATGCCTTTCATTTGGCTTAAAAGTTTCTATTCCTAGATTGCTGAATTTTTATTGGTATTAAGATTTTTCAAATGCTTGTTTTTACATCTACTGATACAATTATATGTTTTTTTCTTTTATTCTGTTAATATGATTTATATCAATTGATGTTTAAAATGTTATGCATTTCTAAAATGAGTTTATGCAATAATACCACTTGGTCATCGTATGTTACCCCATTGATATATTGCTGGATTCAATTTGATAATATTTTCTGTTTGGAGAGGTTTTAAATTGGAATTCAATTTTTTAAACTGATATAAGGCTATTTAAAGTTTTTTCTATTTCTTCTTGAGTTGGTTTTGGAAATTTGTGCCTTTCAAGGAATTTTTTCATTTTCTCTAATTTGTCAAATCTATTGGCATAAATTTGTTCATAATGTTCCCTTTTAAAGAATCTATAGTAAAATCCCCTTTCATTTCTGATGTTGGTAATTTGTGTCTGCTCTCCTTTTACTTGTTCCGTTTACCTACAAGTTTATCAATTTTATTGATTATTTCAAAGTACCAGCTTTTCATTTCATTGAGATTTTTTGTTGTTTGTTTTCTATTTCATTGATTTCCACCTTCTATTATTTCCTTCTTTCTCCTTATTTGGAGTTCACTTTGCTGTACTTTTTCTAGTTTCTTAAAGGATAAGTTTAGATAATTGATTTCAGACATTTTTTTCTCCAAAATAATCGTTTAATGACTGATTATTTTCTCTAAGACAGTGCTGGCCAATAGACATTTCTGTGTTGGTGGTACTGTTCTCTGTACTACTTAGTAAGTAAGTAGCCTCATGTGGTTATTTAGTGCTTGAAATGTGGCTAGTGTGACCAAGAAAATGAATTTTTATTTTATTGATTTTAAGTAATTAAAATTAAAATGTAAATGGTTATATGTAGCCGGTGGCAACCATATTGGACAGCATATCTCTAAATACTACTGCATCCCACAGATTTTGATATGTGTATTTTCATTTTTATTCATTCAAAATATTTTCTAATTTCTCTTATGATTTCTTCTTAAACTTATAAATGGATTGTGTGATTTCCAAATATTTGGGAATTTTAATTATTGATTTCTAATTTAATACTATTTTGTTCAGAGAACATACCTTGTATGATTTCAATCATTTTTAAATGTATTGAAATTCATTTTATTGCCCAGCATATGGTCTACTATGGTGAATCAACTATGTGCACATAAGGAGAATGTGTATTCTGTAGTTTTTGGTAAAGTGTTTTATTCATGTCAATTTGCTTGATGGTGTTTTTGAAGTATTTTATATCTGCATATTCTATCAGTTACTGAGAGAGGAGTTTTTAGTTTCTAATTGTAATTGTGAGTTTTTTAATTTCTCCTTTCATTTCTTTCAGTTTTTGCTTCATATATTCTGAAGCTTTGTTATATGTGTATGCACATTTAAGATTATTCTATATCCTTGAAATATTGATCCCTTTATCATTATGAAAGAAACCTCTTTACCCTTTGCAATGATCCTTGTCTTGAAGTCTACATTGTCTGGTTTTAATTTAGCCATTCCAGCTTTGTTTTGGTTACTATTTGCAATATATACCTTTTCCATGCTTTTTTTTTAAACCCACTGATGTCTTTATATAAGATAATTTGTTGAAAACTGCCTATAGTTGAATATTGCTTTATTTTATCCAGTCCAACAATCTCTGACATTTAATTGTAGAGTTTAAACTATTTACATTTAGTGTATTTATTGATACGTTTGAGGTTAAATCTAATATTTTGCAATTTGTTTTTTGTCCTCTCTGTTCTTTATTTCTCATTTTCTACCTTCTTTTCAATTAATTCCTTATTATTTGTCTTTCATTTTATTTCCCACTACTGATTAATTAGCTATACCCATGTGTTTTGTCTCTTAAAGTGTTTGCTCTAAGCTTTACAATATGCATTTTAAACTTAACACAGCCTGTCTTCAAACTAAATCACAAAACTTCACATATAACATAAGAACTTTAGAACTGTATAACTTATCTCCTTTCTTCTCTCTTTTGTGACATAATTGTTAAACATTTTTCATTGTAAGCCTCCAAATGCATTGTTTTCATTATTACTTTAAACAGTTAGCTATCTTTAAAATTTTTTTAGTGAGAAAATAATAATTTTTCTATTTATCTATCCATTTACCATTTTTGGTCCTCCTTATTTAAGTTGTCAGCTGATATAATTTTTTTCTTGTTCTTCTGGCAATGCCTTCACACAGCTTTTACTTACATGAAAGTGTTTCATTTTTGAAAGATATTTTCTCTGGGTATAGAAGTTTAGATTGACACTTTCCCCCAGAACTTAAATATGTTGTTATATTGTTTTCTCAATTTCATAGGTTTTGATGAAAAACTTGCTGTAATTTTTATCTTTGTTCCTCTTTACATAATCACTTTTTTCTCTGGGTAATGGTTTCCCCTTTATCACTGTTTTTTTTTAAGCAATTTGATTATGATGTGCTTTGGTTTTCCTTATATTTGTCCTGCTTGGGGATCATCAAGCTTCTTGTGTCTAGGTTTATAGTCTTCTTCACATTTGGAAAAATGTTTGGCCATTACATATTCACATGTCTCTGCCCCCACCCCCTTGTTTTTGGTTTTTGGTTTTCTCTCTTCCTGGGATTCCAATCACATGTATGTCATGTTAGACCCTTGTTGTTGTTGTTGTTGTTCTTCTTCTTGTCTTCTTCCTCTCTATGCTTCATTTTGGAGAATTTATATTGCATTTTCTTTAAGTCCACTATATTTTCTTTTTTTTTTTTTCCAGTTTCTAATCTGCCATTAATTCTATCCAGCAAAGTTTTTATTTTAGATGTTATAGTTTTCTTTTTTTTTTTTTTTTAGCAGAACAAACGTCCTTTACTTTTCCTTCCTGTAGCATTATTGGCACAAGAAAAGAACATGTCTGGTTTAGAAATGATGTTAAGTTTCTACAAAAATGAAGATGTACTTTGTATTTGTATTAACTTAAAAGTATAAAAAGCACAGGATACATTTTCAGACCAGTTTTACTTTTACCCACTTATGGTAATAAGTGCAGTGTTAGAATGTACTTAGGTAATGTGTAAATCAAATGAAAAATCCAGAAGCAGCTGGTTCTGAATTACAGCACACACTGGAAATTTTGAGAAAGGAGAACGTATATTAACAAAAAGAACACCAGCAAGCTCAAACTCAAGTTTATATGCTGAGTATTTTTAAAGGGTTTAAAAAGCATGCTCAGTCAGCATACAGCTTTTCTCACTTAACAGATGCATTTCTAGCTGCTTGTGTACAGCAAAGGGTAAAAACTTGAATCAACTTACTTATGATTTCAGAAATGTATTCCATGGAATTTATTTCACTGCTCCTACCATTGATTCTTCAAATAAGCAAAGTACAGAGGGTCTCATCCCTTGAAATTGCTTTTAAACTAGCACTTTATATTGGAAGATAATAAGTAGAAACCTAGCAATTCCTGGTACAGTGCCTGGACTTAGCCTCATTTAATATAAGAATTGGATGTACAACAGAAAATTTATCATTTTCTTTATCCTTGGAGGAGAGGGAAGGAATGAGGAGAGGTGGGGACATGGCTGCAATATTTAAGAGTTGAATGGAACAATGCATCTTTCACAATGCTGACAACTCCACAATGAAGAACCACCATGAATCTCATCAATTATTTTAGTTCATGCTGGATTAGGAATTTAGGTTCCCCTCTTTGTGTATCAGTTAATTCAAACTTTTCCAAAAATTAATACTACAAGATAAACTCTAACTGCAATAGGTATTTCCTAAGTAGGAGACCAAACACCAAAGGGAATCCCTTCTTCCAACAGCTATTGGTATGTTAAGATTTCACCAAAGAGGAAATCTAACACTTAAATATGAAGTCTCTTGGCCAAGTAAGAAACTACAGCTATTATGGGTATTACCCTACATAGCCACTATTTGTATTACATATTAAATTAAACCCATCATTAAATATGTTTGCATAATTATGCTGTGAATGATGATAGCAGTGATGATACTAGTGAAAAAGGACCAAGAAGAGTAAGAGGGAAAAAATGTGAAAACAAGTAGAAAGCAGACAAAGAGTTGGGCATTTTTTGATCTGAAAAGAACATTTTAAACATAGAAATACAAAAAGAAAAGTATTCCCTTATTTCCCCTATGTGGAAATATGAAACATTTATTTTAGATATCAGACAAGAACAGAGCTAAATAATCCAATTTTACTGCAGCAGTATAAAAATCATCCTTTCACCACAGTGTAAGATTTAAATGCATCTGCACAAAGGAACACATTATATAAAATGTAGTTAAGATTACTGCAGCCCTAACAAGTATTTCCAGTCCCTAACCCAGGTCCTACTGCAATACTGGTGGTCCCAATAGTTTCATGGAAGTAAATCATTAAAAATAATAATAATAAAGCAATTAAAAAGACAAATCAAAATGCCTCAGTGACCATATATCCAACTCAAACTTTATCTATTTAAATGTTACATTTGCCTCCCACTAATAAATCTTTATTTCACTCAAACTTGAACAATAAATCTTCCATACTGAAGTATCTTCCTTGCCTAATTAATTCAAAGGAAAAAACCAAAATGATTAGTAAAGAAAAATGTAGGGATTAACACACACTTTTAATTTGTTTTAAATATTTTTAAGGTTTAAAAATTGTTTAAAATTTTTAATTTCTAGTAAGAAAACATTATCTGAATGAGTACCCTAATGGCAAACCACTGTAAAATGTTTCAGCTGCATTTGGGGCAGAGGGGTAGGGATTATCTTCAAAGCACCCCAGCTTTCTTCATGAGAAAGTCAGAGGTACACTGGTTTGTACTGCGACATCCATTAGGTGATCTAAGTTGCTTTTCCTTCAGCAGGGGCTTTATTTGTCAGAAGGGCATTATGCTTGACCTCCAAATTTGGCCGACAATTTACTGATGAGATTCACAACCTTTGGGTTGCTCTGCTATTTTGACATACTTGCCGGGTTCTGAGCCACATCCTGGAAGGCCACCATAACTTCTGGATCCTGTATGGCTGCAAGAACCTCTGGATCACTAAGAATTTCATTGAGCCCAGGCATTCCTGCCATTCCACGCATGCCCCCTCCCATTCCAGGCATTCCTCCATGGAAAATTACCAGGCATTCCGGCAGGAAAGCCACCTGGAAAAGAGCCATACTGAGCTCCTGATTGTCGTCTGGCTTCTTCCTCCCTCTGGGCTCTCTCATGTTCTTCCTGAGCCTTCTTGACCCTTTCTGTTCTTTCTTTGATCTCTCTCTCTCTTCACGTTTTTGCTCATACTTTCTCCTATGTTCAGCAATTTTCTGGGCCCTTGGTTGAACTTCTTTCAGCATTGCACTAGCATCTTCATCATAATCCAGCTCACAGGCAAGGGCAAGATCATGGGCAGCTTCTTCCCAATGGCCCAAAAGTCTGTGTGCTTTCCTTCGCTACTTGTATGGCTGAGCAGAATCGGGATTTATTTCAATAGCTCTGTCACAGTCTCGGATGGCAGCATTTGGCGTCTGTAATTTGATGAAGACATTTACTCTCTTGGCATACAGAATGGCCAAACGAGGATTTCGCTTGATGGCATCTGTGAACAAGTCAATGGCTTTCTGTAGTTCACCATCATTTAGGGCATCAGTGGCAGCCACTTTTTTATCATTTGCCTGATCCATCATCTCCTCAGTTATCTCTACATTTTCATCTCCCATTTCTTGAGGGGCATCAGTGTCTGGTTTAATCACACCTTCATTGTCAATTTCTAGATCACTTTCCTCACTTGATGGTTCCTCTGTCTTTATGTTTTCCTCCGCCTTCTTAGTATCTGTTTTTTCTTCCTTGGTGTTTTCTTCCAATTTAGTTTTAGGAGTAGCAGGTGGTATTTTACCCCCCATGCTCTCCACCCACTCCCTCAGGAAGCCCATTTCCTCAGTGTGCAGAACGCTCGGGTCCTGCTTGCACATTTTCACGAAGGCTCGAAGCTCAATCACTTTGCGGGGGTCCATGGTCCGGAGGCGGCGGGCGCAGCGGAGGCGGCGGGCGCAGCGGAGGCTGCGGCCGGATCCCTGGCCCCGGCGCTAGCTTAGTGTGACCGCGTAAGGGGGGTGGGTGCTGTGAGGCAGAACAGACTAGAACCTCCTATAGTTTTCATTTATTGAAGTACCTTTTTGTTTTTTTTTTTAATATCTTCTATTTCCCTCCTCTTTGTATTCATTTTCCTCTGAATTCTCAAGCATAATGATCATAGTTGTCTTAAAGTTTCTGCCTACTAATTCCACATCTCTGTAATTTCTAGATTTGTTACTATAGACTGATTTTCCTCCTGGTTATTGGTTGTATTTCCTCTTCTTTATACATGTGTAGTGATTTTTTTCTCTTTTTTTTGGATTCTGAACATTGTAAATTTTATGTTATTTGAGTGCTGAATTTTGTTGTTGACCTTCAAAATGTGTTTGTTGAGCTTTGTTCTGGTAATCATTTAGGTTATTGGCAGATAAATTTGATTCTTTCAAGGGTTATTTTTTAAGACTTTATTAAGGCATGTCTAGAGTAGTCTTCACTTGATGGCTAGCTAAGACCACACCTGAGGGTTGAGTCTTCCGTGGTCTCTACTGAATGCTTTTTCTATTTAATAAGGACTTTTTACCCTGGCTATTGTGAACTCAAAATATTTCCAGTGATGTGTGAACTCTGGAGTTGTTCTGCTTGCAGCTCCCTGGCAGTTGTTCTCCCCTAAAAAGCTCTTCTTTGCACACTTGTAGAATTTCACCCTATGAATGTACAGACTGATATTTAGCCAAACAATAAAGGGGGCCCTATGAATATTTCCAAAGCCTTTTATCTTTCTCTCTCCATTACTCTTCCCCACATACTCAAGCTCCCTCAGACTCCTTGAACTCGGAATGGTCTCCTCTACCCAGTGAGATTGCTAGAGTCTTTGGGTTTCCCTCTTTCTGCATTGAGTTTGGGAAATTACCTCCAGGCAGAACTCCTAGGACTCATAGGATTCACCTTTATTAGTTTCCCATACCTCAGCTATCACAGGCCTGTGCTTCCTGTTGTTTAATATCTGAGAAGTATTGTTTTATATATTTTGCTCAACTATCTAGTTGACTATGGCCTGACAGTAAGTCCAAACTTTGTTTCTTCCTAATGGCTAAAAGCAGAAGTCCAAATTTTCATGTTTATCCAAGGTTATACATGCACAGAGATTAAAGAGTCAATTTTCCAATGTTTTTATAGAGCAGAACAAAACAATAGCAGTCCCCTGTCCTTGACCCCAGTGCTCACTCCCAAAGGCAATCACTTCCACATCTTTCTATTGATTGTTTTCATATTTACTTCCATTTTGCTTATGTTGCTGTTTCTTGAGACTTTTGTTTTTAATATTGAATTTTTACTGGAGAATACAGAGATTTGGCTCTTTATTGCATTCTTCAGCTTTACTCCATGCATAAAACTTTCCCATCACTCCATCTTCCCAAGATCATTATACCATAATTTTGGTTGGATAAATATTCAGTGTTTATACTATTTTGGCTTGTGAGTGTTTTTTATAGCTGGACCATATAACATATAACATACTATGATTATTTTTATTTCTTGCACACATTTTTGGTTCCCTGGAGTTGATAACTTACTTGTTTTTTTTATCTCCAAAACCTCCTCTAGTTGTATATTTACCCTCTTATTATGTTTGAACACTTCAGGTATTCTAGCTCTATCTTATTGAAGAAGTTTCTAGAGCCTAGAGCCTTGTGACCTGCTTTTACTTGGTCTTGTTGTCATCCAAGTCCTTTGTACATTTTTCCTGACATCTCCCTTTACCATCATCCTAGAGATTACATTTCCCTGTCTATTGGTTTAGATTCCCTCTTTCCTGTATCCTGTGTTCTCTTTCTTCTTGGTTTACTACCTCATTTTTGGTGGATCAAATCCTCTGGTAACTACTTGAGAAAAGATATGTGAGAAATTTTTTTGCTTTGTTATATGTTTGCTTTTTGTGAAGTTGTATGCCCTTATTTTACCTGCATATTTGATCAGTAGTTTTGCAGGTTATATTTTTATAAATACTTTTTATTTGACTCAGAATATTTCTTCACTTCCTTGTTTGTTAAGAATTTTTTCATAAATAGGTGTTAAATTTTATCAAATGCCTTTTCTGCTTCTGGTTATAGGAAATTTTTTTCCTCAGAACTTGGAAAGTTTGCTTCATTTTCTTCTAGCTTTCTAGTGTTGTTGTGATATTTGATCTTCTGCATGTGATCTATTTCTTTTTCTCTCCAGAAGCTTTTAGGCTTTTTTCAAATCCCTAGCGTTCTAAAATTCCATGATGATATATCTTCATATGTTTTAGCACTGGTTTTCCAGGTAAGAAAAAGTTGAGGTTGTGTGAGCTTCAAACAGGGTTCTGGAACATCCCACTCTTTAGTGCCGATAGAAAAGCCTCAGCGAAGAAGTCAGGAGGCATGCAGTACTGGCTTGAGGTGAAACACATGTGAACCTCGTTGGAGCCTGGCAGATCTGGTTGCCATAACAGTAATTGAAACAAGAGGATCTGATGTTTTACATCAGAGGTATCTGATACAGTGTGGGTCTTTTTGCTTCCATCATGCTGAGCTTTTCATGAGCCCTTTTAGTCTAGAAAATGATGTTGAGTTTAGGAAAAATTTCTCAAGTTACTTTTTGACGATTCCCCCTCCTCATTTTCTCTGTTTTCCCTTTCTGTAACACCTGTTAAGCAGATTTTGGATTATCTGGATTCTTCCTGAAGTCTTATGTTTTCTCCATTATTTCCATACTGTGTCGTATTGCCTGACTTTTTGGAGAGGTTTCCTCAGCCCCACCTTCTGAGTCTTTCTATTTCTTCATTTCTACCCTCATCTAAATTTCCAAAGAAATTTTATTGTTGTTGTTTCTGAATATATGTATGTATGTATGTATACACACACACACACATTCCTGATCTTATTCAATGCTTGCAGCATTTGTCTTCAAATCCTCTGGATATCAATTATAGCTCATGTGTTGTTTTCTAGGTTTTCTTCTTCATAAAAATAGTCTTTGTTTCCTCTATGTTTATCTTTTTCTTGTTAGTTTTGACCTCTGTATTTGTATTGGCATTGCTCTCCAGCTGTTTGCTAATTATATATAAGAACGGTACTCTGAAAAGCTGATTGAAAGCTCTCTGTGCATGGGTGAAATATTTAATTAAAAGAGCTTTCAACATCATCTCAAAGACTTTTCTTCTTGGCTGGTCAAATTCCTTAGAGAAAACTCTTTTAATCTTTGACCTGAAGGGTATATGACAGGCTGCCAGTGCTCAGGAATCCAAATGGGGCAAAAGGCTGAGAGCAGGACATTTAATATGCAAACTTTTACACATCTTTTTTTTCGGGTTAAGTATAAAGTAGAAGAGTACGTGCCATGTTAGTGATAGGGATGTTGATGGCTTTAGACATAATATAAAGGAGGTAGGAAGGCTTCATTCAAGAGACAGGTGGATCTACCTAACCAGAATAGGAATTAATTAAGGTGGTTCTTGCTTTTGCTTCTTAGCTTATCTTTAGGTCTTCGGTGGTAGGAACTCCGGGGAGTCGTTTAGATGCAGTAAGTTGGAATATAGTGGCAGCTCCAATGAGCATATTTTAGGGTATAACTTGGGTTCCCCAAATTTCAAGATCATATTTCATACATAATATATATTTCAAATATGTGTATATATTAATCAGGTTTTTTCTGGTGACAGAAACACATTGCAAACTACTTTAAGCCAAAAAAAAAAAAATTCTATTGACCAATGTAATTGACAAGTTCAATGATAGAATGGGTCAGGTATGATAAGATCTAGATGCTCAGATAATGTCATCAGGAATTTCTTTCTCTTTATCTCTTGGTTCTGCTTTACTCTATATAGTGGTTTGATTTTTTGGTGGGTTTCTCTGCATGGTGGACATTACGAGCATCAATTCAAGTTTTATAAAGTGGCTGGTACAACTTTCCATATCAGATTAGAGAAACTTCTTTCTTAGCACCCATGTTTAGGAAGCGTCTGAGAGGAACTCTGCTGGCCTGCTTTGTGGACCAGTCATGATGGACAGAGAATGATTGACTGCGTGTTAATCACATGGGAAGAAGGGCTTGAGTCTGGTGCCTTAGATCACTCAGTCAATCTGATACGCTTAATCACCTGGGATAAGAGAAGAGCGGTTTCTCAGTGAAAAGGAGCCCTGGGAAGGGAGAGTCAAGAAGTGTTGTTACAGTCCTGAAATTACTCATTTTAGCTTAATTCATGCCAACCCACAGCTAAACATGGCTATTCCTTGAGTTTCAGGTTGTACATAGAGTCACCACAGATTTTAGACATGGGTAAAAGAATGGAGAGTTGTAGTTAGGGATGTTACACATCTTAAGATATGAGTTAGTCCATCTTTTAGGTATTTTCCATCATCAAAGACCCCACTCTTGAGAATATGTTATTTCCTTGGGGACCCAGCTCCTATCATGACCACCAACAAATCTGGAACTCATAATAATAATGTGCTAATGAAGAGGGTGATTCTTTCTAGGTACTTCTGTTAATGGTTCCTAGGAGTCTTCACACTTTTTTTTTTTTTTTTTGCTATAGATTCAGAAGCATAGGGAATTGTACTTACTAAAGTTCAATCTGTAAGACCTTGGTAGCCTGAGAGGAAGAACCAAATCTTCTGAATCCTGTGTCATGTTGGGAGGAAAAAATAATACTCAGGGAGAGAGGAATGCAAGCGGCCCAAAGTCCAGGCAAAAGACCGAGGCCTTGAGACCTCTAACAGTTGAAAGGGTAGGGAAAACTTCAAGGCCCCAGGACAATGAAAACCTTGATAACTGTTGTAGCGTTTCAGATTGAGGGTTTTTAGGTGGTTCAGGTACATGTGAAAGAATGAAAGTGAGAGAGAGAGAGGCGCAATGGTTGTGCAAACATGGCTTGGAAGGCAGCCCAGTGGTATGGGCAGTTAAATCTTGGGTATTTAAGTGGGTATTAAACACTGCCTAGGCGTCATCTGTTTATTTAGTAGTGACCATCTTGAGCAATGTGTTGAAAAGGTTTCAGAAGCTGCAGGAAAGAGGGCTGTAATTAGTTCAAAAGATCAGCCAGGGGTTTGAGAATGGTAGCAGATGTACAAGCCCAGTAATTCTTTCAATGACATTTGGTAGAATGGTCTAAGGAAATGTCCAGAACTCAAACCTAAACACAAATATTTAGACTGATGAATGGAACAGGAAATCAAATTATAAAATGCTTTCATCTGTCAAGTACTATAGGAATTAAACTGAGAAACACATTGGTGGATTCCTCAAGACTGTTGGTTGGAGGTGGGGTTTGGGGGAATCCATGGATAAATACATTGAAAAAATTATGTCGATGACTTCAAAAATCACTTGTGAGTTTCTTGGGGAGGAATTTGTGCTTAGTAACCAAACAAATGCAAGGACTATTAGAGCAGACTGCTAATTAGCAATCAGCCATTGCCTAATCTTATTGTACTTGTCAGTTTCCGTTGCCACTCAATTTAAGGATGCTACTTTGTATACAAAATAACACAAAGTTTCCAAGCGCCTCTGAAAGTGTTTTCCTTCATTCAGAAATCAAATATTTATTGAGCATCCACTACATGCCAGATGTGCTAGGCTCTGAGATATGACTGGTTATGATACACTTCCTCTCTATGTGGAGTTACACATGTAATAAATGCCAACATAAGTCAATAGCCACAGAGCTGTAAGAACAGAGAGGAAGGAGAGATTCATCCTGCCTAAAGATTTGGGGAATACTTCACAAAGGAGGTAACATTTGAGATAGGCTTTTAAGGGCTGACTAAACGCTGTTGGCTCCGTAATTCCCCAGATTCACCTGTGTGCTTTATTGTTAAACTTTTTCTAAAAATTTGAGATCCTTTATAGATAAGGTATAACAAGGAGCTAAAAAAAGGAAGACTGGGATAAAAAAAGAGAGAGAGAGAGAGAATTTACCTATTGTAGTTTAGAGGAATGTTGAACATCAAAGGAAGAGCTATAAAGCTTTGAGTAAATGGAATGATCTAATCTGTCACTACTGAGTAGTGACAGATCCTCTTTTTTTAATTATTGTAGTAAGAACACAATATGAGATCTACCCTCTTGACACATTTTTAAGTGTACAATACAGTATTGTTACCTATAAGCACAATGTTGTACAGCAGATCTCTAGAATTTACTCATTTGGCATATCTAAAACTTTATACCCTTTGTAAAGCAACTCTCCCTTTTCCCCTCCCCACACCCAGACCTTGGCAACCACCATTCTACTCTCTGTTTCTATGAGTTTAACTATTTTTAGATACCTCATAAAAGTGGAATCATGTGATATTTGGTTTTCTGTGACTGATTTATTTCACTTAGCATACTGTCCTCCAGGTTCACCCATGTTGTTGCATATGGCTCGACTGCCTTCTTTTTTTTAAGGCTGAATGATAGTCTATTTTACAAATATACCACATTTCCTTTATCCATTCATCCATTAATGAACTTTTAAGATGTTTTCATAGCTTGGCTATTGTGACTAATGGGACAACAAACATGGAGTATATATATCTCTTAGAGATCCTGATTTCAATTCTTTTCAATATGTACCCAGAAATGAGATTGCTGGATCACATGATTGTTCTAGTCTTAATTTCTTGAGAAACCTCCATACTGTTTTCCAAAGTGGCTGCACCATTTTGCCTTCCCACCAACAATGTACAAGGGTTTCAATTTATCCACATCGTCACCAACACATCTTTTTTTTTTTTTATAATGGCCATCCTAATGGGTGTGAAGTGATATCTCATTATGGTTTTGATCTTCATTTCTTTGTTGATTACTGGTGCTGAGAATCTTTTCATATCCCTGTTGGCTATTTATATGTCTTCTTTGGAGAAATGTCTATTTAAGTTTTTTGCCTATTTTTTGATTGGGATATTTGTTTTTTGTTTTGCTATTGAGGTGTAGGAGTTCCTTATAAATCTTGGATATTAACTCTTTATGAAATATATGGTTGCAAATATTTTCTCCCATTCTATCAGTTGCCTTTTCACTCTGTTGATTATTTCCTTTAATTACAAAGGCTTTTTAATTTAATGTAGTCCCACTTGTCATTTTTGTGTTTGTTGCTTGTGCTTTTGATGTCATGTCTTACATGCACTTTAATTTAATTGCCAAATATTTATTACATATTTACTAAGTACAATCCAGAGACCAAATGAAGACCTGGAGGTGGTAGAAGCAAACCCATGTTTCTCAATAAAAAGATAATCTTATAGTCCTTATGTAAATTTGGATTCCAAAGGAAATGACCATTTTTGTTGAGAGCCTATATAGCAAAGTGATAAAAAGTGCAATTCTGGAGCCAATCTGCCTAGATTTAGTATATCTTAGACAATTTACTGTGTCTCAATTTTTTCATCTATAATATGGGATGATAATAGTATCTATATTCCAGGGTTATTGTGAGGATGAAATGAGTTCATGCATGCTAAATTCTATATTCCTTGGCACATAACTTAATAAATGTTAGCTAATATTATTATTCTTTTTGGAAGACCAATAACTAAACTATATTAATATATTTATTCAGGCTCTATTTTATCAGGTGTGATAAATTTCCAGACCCTTGTAACTTTAGGCATACTGGTTAACCAGATGTGAGATCTGAGTGGGGGCATATGGTGTCTCACAGATGATGAGGTTTGCTTATTTATCAGTAAAGAAAATCTAATTTAAATGTTTTCTTAATGTATCAGATGCTTTCTTTGACCACCAATGACAATCTTCTCTCATTTGTATTCTTTTTTTTAAAAAAAAATTGAGGTCTAGTTAACATATAGCAAAATGCACAGCTCTTAAGTATACAACTTAACGATTGGTTTTTCTAACATATATGTATACCCATGTAACCATCATCCAGGTCAAGATACAGAATATTTCTATAACCCTAGAAAGTTCCAAGGCCATGCTTAACTCATGTTTTTATAAACACTGATTGTTGGGCCACCAAGGAGCTTGTTTCTCTTGGTTTTCATCTCAAGACTCTCACCATGCTGCTTTAGATGACATCCCCTGTCCCACCAAAACTTTCCATCTCATGGCCCCTTCACTTAGGACATACCTGCCTCTTGGTTAATAAATAAATCAATTAGGTTTATTTCATAGAACGTTAAAAACCAACACTTAAGTTACTATTTTTCCCTAGATAATATTTTAAATAAAACCTTTCATGCTTTAATTCCCAGAAGTGATTGATGGTAGGAATTTTAGCTATTACTGTGGTATTGTTTTGGTATTGTTTTTGCACCAGAGGTCTGTAATACTCCTAAAATTATGTCAAGTTTGTGGTCCTGTACACTACTGGCATCAATCAGACTGACTCAGCTGGCACAGTGGGATCTGGGATCTAAAGGTGGGGGTCAGCAGATTTTTTCTGTGAAGGGCCAGATTGCAGAGCTTTTTTTGGTTTTGTGTGCTATACAGTTCCTGTCAAGACTTCTCTGTCATAACTAATCAACTGCTGTTACAGGGCAAAAAGGAACCACAGGCAACAGTATAGAGTTGGGAATGGCTGTGTTCCAATAAAACTTTATTCAAAAAAACAGACAGTGGGCCATATTTGGCCTGAAGACTGTAGTTTGCCCACTCCTTGTCTGAGCTTGGCTTCATACCAGGTCTGTGACTTAAACTTTGTTTTTTCATCAGTAAATAAGGATACTGCTGCCATCTCAACTAACTTGTAAATATGAGAAGAAAGGATCAAATTAGATAATTTTCATAAAACTGCCTAGTACCGGAGTAATTGGTTAATAATAATACACAAACGTTGAGGCTTAACCAACTAATATTGGGCCTCCTGGAAAACTATCACCTTTGTTTCTTTTCTTCTATCCCTCCACCTCATTCCCTACCTGTTAATCCCTGTTCACAATCCCTCCCCCAACACACACAAATACCACATCCTTGGAACTCTATTTTCACCTGCTCCAGCTACACCCTAGGGCCCCCTTTTCCCATGCACACCCAACTGGCTTAATTTTTGCATGCTCCCTCTCAGCTGTTCCTCTTCAGATTAGACCACTAGTGGCAGAAAAAAATAACATGACTGGCCCAACTTTCTTTCTAAAAGAAGTGATTTGTAGATAAATGACTTGTTCCAAGATGCCTTGGAGCATCTCACAAGAAAAGTCTAAAAAAAAAGAGAAGTCTAAAAATTCAAGTGGAGTTTGTGATTCTAAGTACGTTAAATTACTTCTGAGACATTCACTTCTAGCCCAAATAACAACTCAGCTCTGGGAAACTAGGAGAAGTTCGGACTTAGAGGATGCCATGTGAAGCTACTTGCACACATAGAGTTGCATTTACAGGGTGCACAGGCAGGTAGACTAGGGAGAAAGGCTGAGTCTAGACCCAGTGTATCACCTGCCATTGCTACAATGTACAAATTAAAAGAAATAGTGGGTTTGTGGCAGTGGTATGCTGGTAAACCAGCTCCCTTAGGGAAAGCAAGAAAGCAAGCCAGCACTGTTTGTAGCACTTATCAATTTCCATGGTGTAAATACTCCCACCAGGGATCAATCTACCAATCTATCAAGCTACCAGTGGATTCACAGCCAGCTCACAGAATTGCTGAATATTTCACAATCAGTTGTTCCTGCCAGTGCTGGCACATCACTGGCTCCACGGCTTCAAATATCAGGCAGGTTCGGTAAGACAAAAGTGTTTGCCTCTAATAGTCTTTAGAGGAATGAAATCTTCCCAGTTTTCTAACTCAGGTGAGGTAAGTTCACAGGAAGAAACTTTTCTCCATTTTTTGATCCTTGGTCCTAAGAAACTGCATGGATATTAAGCTCTTCCTCCAAATGAAATAGTATAACTAGTTAACAATTTATTTCATCTACACACACACACCACACACACAAACGCACACACCTTACTGTATTCTTTGAGCTAATGACTGTTTTCTCTCCCAAGTTATGCACTCCACACTCTTTGTGCATGTTAGGAGGATTTTTGACAGAAATGTCAGTCCTTGCTTTTTTCAAAGTGTAGTCCTCGGATAAGCGGCATCACATCACCTGAGAGCATAATGGAAAGCAAAATTTCAAGTTGCACTCCTGATGTAATGAATCAGCTTTTAAACCAGATTTGAAAATGCATTAAAGTTTGGAAAGTGCTCAGTGCTCTATTCAATTTACACTTAGGAGCTAGACAAAAACCCTGATGAAATTTTCTGTTTACCAGACCACAACAATTAGGCTTGTTTCTTTGTAGTGATGATTTGAAAAATTCTGTACAGATTTATTTTCATTTAAGATATAAAAATATTCAGAATAGGTCTTCATGTTTCCTTTTTAAAACATGAAACTGTCCTTTGCAGAATCATGGCAGTGTACTCTTAGGTAACTACCAAAAATAAGGCAAATTGGAGAGACATCCTTGTCTTGGTTCAGCCTTCCCTGTCAGCCTTTTGTTCATCACTTAATTACATGCTGTGATAGAAAGTATAGTGCCCCTCCCCCAAGATGGCCGTGAACTAATCCCCAAAACCTGTGAGTATGTAACCTTGCATGGCAAAGGAACTTTACAGATGGAATTAATTAAGGATTTTGAGACACGAGAGTATCCAGGTGTGCCCAGTGAGATCACAAGGTTCTTAAAAGGGAAAGAGGAAGGCAGGAGAGTCAGAAGAGCTGTGACCACGGAAGCAGAGGTCGGAGTTGCCCAACCGCAGACCAAGGAATGTAGTCTCTAGAAGTGGGACGATGGGAAAATATTAACAATTCTCCCCTAGAACCTCCAGAATGTCCATGAGCCTGCCAACATCTTAATTTCAGCCCAGTGAAATCCATTTCAGAGTTCTGACCTCCAGGACAGTAAGACAACAAATTATGTTAAATCCTAAATGTGTGGTAATTTTTTTACAGCTGCAATAAAACCCCCAAACCCATGCCTGTCTCTCCAATTAGACTGAGCATTTCAAGAGCATGGTTATATGCTCTACATTTTGGTTAACTGCAGTACCTAACCAGTAGGTTCTTCATAAAGGTTTGGAGAAGAAAATGAGTGAACGGGGTAGTAATCCAGTCTCCTGTAGTGCAGCTAAACCTAATCTCACTCTTTCACTACAAAAGCTAGTCGGTTTCCACTACTCTTAGTATAAACAAAACCCTTACCATGACTGCAAGGCCTGCATGCCCACTGGGCTAGCCTGGTCCCAGCACTCACTCCCAGCTACACTGGCTATTTTTCACGTTTAAATCCCTCCCCTCCCCCTCCAACTCCCCATGTATGTGATTAAACCCTATTTCTTCCTTCAGAACTCCCTCAAACATCACTTCCTCCAGGGAGCTCATCCTTTACTTTATAGATTGAATTTTTTTTTTTTTTTTTAGCACTTCCATTTGTAACTATAAAAAGGTATCTTTCTAACACGAGATTCTAAGCTCTATGAGAGCAGAGACCACTTCCATTGTATACTTCAGTGCCTGGCATAGAGCAGGGACCCAGTAATTATACGTTGAGTGAAATTTTTTGAATAAAAATTAGTCATTGCATGTGTAAAAGAGAAAATGCTTTAGTGATGAGTCTCTCACTGTGTTAAGAAAAACAAATTCAGAAGTCTCTATACTACACAGCACTGTTGTTAGATTTCAGTCTCTGACCCCAATTTAGAATCTTCTGCATTGAGCTACTGCCCACATTTAATGGTAGTTGATATTTGCCTGATAGAGCTGTTAAATCAGCACCACCACCACCACCCACCTCTGTGCCCCTCCTCTTCTCCCTCTCCTGCTTGCCCCTCCTCCCCTACACCTATACCTACACACCACTACCTGGAGTCTTTTCTTTCAGAGGCTTATCAAGTGGTACAGAGCCTGATATATAAAACCTTGAAACATTACCAGGAAGTTCTGCCGTGGGGGCATGAATTCTAAATTGACTGTGTCAGGTGAGGCACTGAGAAAGTCAAGTTCCCTCAAACTTCAGTCTATCAAGGAGCTCTAACTTCTCAGTCAAAATCAATTATGTTGGAGTGACCTTCAGTTCCCCTTAATATTAAGTGTTCTTCAAATTCAAATATAGCGCTTTTCCTTGAGGAAGCTGGACATCAGGTCCTCCTGGGTTGTCAGGAGGAAGAAAGGGTATGACAAATCCCAAAGACTTACACAAGTTGTGAACGTAAAGTAGTATTTCCATCACTTAATGCTATAATCTAATAGATGCATGAGTATGGGCTCTAAGAGTTTAGACCATATAATAAAAACTGTGCTTGAGTATCCCAACCTACATTCCAAGCAGCCTTATGGCTTTGGTCAAGCAAAAGCAAATATTCATCTGCTACCCCATAAAGGTCTTGAACCCTCAAAAGAAGATAGACAAGACTCCTGCATTGACCACCTGCTGAGCAAGAGCTTTAAGTAGTTACCTTCTCTTAAGGTGAAAGAGCTCATGTAAGTGATTTTTTTTTTTGTAGGGCTTCAGTCTACTGAAGATTCTGATCTCATTTACCAAATGCTTAATTGGGCGATAAAGTACACAGTCTGTTTAAAGTCTATCAGTGTTCTGCACACAGTAGGGAAATGGAGAGTGGTTTTAACCAATTTCTTATCATTATAAGTGCCCATTAGCACCCATTAATATAAGTTAATTTGTTTTTTTACCATTCCCACCTGGTTGAAAATCTTACTCTTCCAGCCAGGATATTTTGAATGGTGCTTTAGCTCTTAGCAATGGTTAGTTATAGAAAAGAGAATTCCATTCTTAGTGAACTAAGTGCATAAAGGAGAGAATTCCATTCTTAGTGAAGTAAGTGCATAAAGGAAAGATTGCACTAGTCTGAAGTTAATCAGTAGATAAAAGAACAAATTTTAAACAATGAGGATAAAATTAAAATCAAGAAAATGAATTCTTCTAGTCTTAAACTTGAATTTCACCTTTAAAAGAATGGTCCCCCAGATGTTTCTGAATATTTGGAACAAGAAATGCTCAATAAGTAACACCTACAAAAGATATTTAGTTTTCTAAGACTGGGATCTTGAACTTGAAGCTACAAAGAAGCTGATTGTGTGTGCCATTAGCCTTCCCTAACTAACCCAGCTGTAAGCAAAAGAGAGAAACTTTCTCAAAGTTGAGCAGTGAAGAAAAATAAATACATTTGCTTGTGCATTATAATAATGCTATTCATAGGTGTGTACTTAGCAAAATATTGAAGGGCAATTTGCCAGTAGCTATTAGAATTTAAAATTTCATTTCTAAGATTTCTAAAGAATGATTTGCACAAGTATATAAAAATATATAAGCGTGTTTGGCTTTGTAAAACACTAATAACCTAATTGTCTAATAAGAAATCTATTAACTGCTCAACATCACTAATCATCAGGGAAATGCAAATCAAAACCACAATGAGATGTCATCTCACACCTGTCAGAATGGCTATCATCAATAAGAACACAACAAATAACAAATGTCGGTGAGGGTGTGGAGAAAAGGAAAATAGAAACATTTGTACACTGCTGGTGGGAATATAAATTGGTGCACAGCCACTGTGGAAAACAGTACGGAGTTTTCTCAAGCTAAAAATAGAAATACCATGTGACCAGCAGTTCCACTCCTAGGTATATATCCAAAAATAACAAAAACACTAATTCAAAAAGATACATGCACCCCAGTGTTCATAGCAGCACTATTTACAATTCCCAAGATATGGAATCAAACTGTCCATCAACAGATGAATGGATAAAGAACATGTGGTATATATACACACATTGTATGTAATATACATACACACAATGGATTACTACTCAGCCATAAAAAAGAACAAAGTTCTAACATTTGCAGCAACATGGATGGACTTGGAGGGCACTATGACAAGTGAAATAAGTCAGACGTAGAAAGACAAATACTGTGTGATGTTACTTATGTGCGGAATCCAAAAGATACAACAAACTACTGAATATAACAAAAAAAAGCAGACAGATATAGAGAACGAACTAGTGGTTACCAGTGGGGAGAGAGGGGCGGGGCAATATATGGGTGGGGGAGTGGGAGATACAAAATACTGGATGTAAGATAGGCTCAAGGATGTATTACACAACACAGGGAATATAGTCAATATTTTGGAAATAACTGTAAATGGAAAGTAATCTTTAAAAATTATATAAAAAATAGCTACTGTTAAAAATTTTGGCGTCTATCCTTCCAACAAATTATATATATAGCATCATATTACATACATATGCAAATTATATATATAACATTTGAAAAAAAATTTTAAATCTATTAAGTAAATTACAGTACATCAAGAGCTGTTTGGAAAGAAAGTTATTAACACAAATAATATCCATGCTATATTGTGCTGTGATAAAACAGGTTGTATAAGAGTATTATGTATGTGTGTATACATTAAAGTCTAGAATGATTTGACAAACTATTAACAGTGGATATATCTAGAAAATGAAATTGGGGAGAGAGGCAATATTTTCACTTTCTATTTTATATACTTCTATATCCCTTAAGTTTATTTTTAATTTTATTTTACTGCCAATATAAGTATAAATGTCTTTTATGCTATTTGCATATGGGCATATGTTTTCAATTCTTTTGTGCAAATACCTGAGAGTAGAATTGAGGGGTATTACATTCCCATCAGTAATATTCAAATGTGATGCTATTTGATGCTATTGTTAGTGGTACTTACTGTTTTTTCACTTCTATTTCCAACTGTGGGCTGCTAGTATGTAAAAATACAATTGATTATTGTAAATTGGTCTGGCTAAACTCATTTATTGTAGTGGCTATTTGTATGTGCTTTAGAATTTTCTGTCTACATTATCATGTTGTCTAGGAATAAATACAGTTTTACTACTTCCCTTCTAATCTCTGTGCTTTTTATTTTTTCTTGCCTTATTGCCTGGCTGGGACCATTTATACAATGTTAAATATAAGAGATAGAAAGGTATGTTCCTGTCTGGTTTCCAGTCGTAGGGGGAAAGCAACTTAGTGTTTTGCCATTAAGTATGATATTAACTGTAGGCTCTTTATGGATGCTATTTATCAGGTTGAGGAAATTCTCTTCTATTCCCACCTCTGAGAGTTTTTATCATGCGTGGGTGTTAAGTTTGGTCGAATACGTTTTCCATACCTACTAAAATTATCATATGGTGTTTTATTACCCTTTTAATATAATGAAATACATTGATTTTTGAATGATAAACCAAACTTGCATTCTTGAAATGCAACTTAATTTTTATATATTGCTGGATTCAGAATATATGTTGCTGGATTCAATGTTTTTATCTCCCCCCCCCACAAGTTTCATTAAAATATAATTGACATATAACATCATATTTAAGGTATACAAAATAATTTGATATGTACATATTATGAAATGGTTACCACAATTTAGTTAAAATCCATCATCTCACACTTTTATATTTTTTTGATGATGAGAACTTTTAAGATTTACTCTCCTAGCAACTTTCAAATATACGATACAGTACTGGTAACTAGTCATCATGCTGCACATTACATCCCCAGAACTTGTTTTTCTGATTATACTCCATTACAGATTATTACAAGATACTGAATATAAATCCTTGTGCTATACAGTAAATCCTTGTTGCTTATCTATTTGATGTATAGTAGTTTGTATCTGTTAATACCATACTCCTAATTTGTCCCTCCACCCCTCTCTTGCCCCTTTGGTAACCACAGGTTTCTGTTTATTTGTATAGATTCATTTGTATTTTTTAGATCCCACCTTTAAGTGATATCATATAATATTTGTCTTTCCTGTCTGACTTACTTCACTTCTTATGATATTCTCTAGTCCATCCATGTTGCTGCAAATGGCAATATTTCATTGCTTTTTATGGCTGGGGAATATTCTATTGTGTGTGTGGAATCTTCTTAAGCAAATTGTTGATGGGCACTTGGGTTGTTTCCATGTCTTGGCTATTGTAAATAGTGATACTATGAACATTGGGGTGCATCTTTTCGAATTAGAGTTTTAATTTTTTTCTGGATGTGTACCCAGGAGTGGGATTGTTGGATCATATGGTAGCTCTAGTTTTTTAAGGGACCTCCATACTGTTTTCCATAGTGACTGCACCAATTTACATTCCCACCAACAGTATAGGAGGGTTCCCTTTCCTCCATGCCCTCTCTAGCATTTATTATTTATAGATGTTTTGATAGTCATTCTGACAGGTGTGAAGTGAGAACTCATTGTGGTTTTGATCGGCATTTCTCTAATAATTAGTGATGTTTCACATCTTTTCATGTGCCTGTTGGCCATCTGTAGATCTTCTATGGAATAAATGTTTATTTAGGTCTTCTGCCCATCTTTTGATTGGGTTGTTTGTTTTTTCGATATTGAGCTATATGAGCTGTTTTCTTATTTTGGAGATAAATCCCTTGTCGCATCATTTGCAAATATTTTCTCCCATTTAATAAGAAGTCGTCTTTTCATTTTGTTGATGGTTTCCTTTGCTGTGCAAAAGCTTTTAAGTTTGATTAGGGCACATTTGTTTATTTTTGCTTTTATTTCTTATGCCTTGGGAGACTGATCTAAGAAAATATTGGTATGAATTATGTCAGAGAATGTTTTGCCTATGTTCTAGGAGTTTTAGGCTATCATATCTTATATGTCTTATATTTAGGTCTTTAAACCATGTTGAGTTTATTTTTGTATATGGTGTGAGCGTATGAGGGAATATTTTACTTTTGCTGATTTAAATGTAGCTGTCCAGCTTTCCCAGCACCACTTGTTGAAGAGACTGTCTTTTCTCCATTGTATATTCTTGCCTCCTTTGTCATAGATTAATTGACTGTAGGTACGTGGGTTTATTTCTGGGCTCTCTATTCTGTTCCGTTGATCTATATAACTGTTTTGTGCCAATATTGCACTGTTTTGATTAATTTCCTTCATCAATATTCAATAGTTTTCAGAGAATAGGTCTTTCACCTACTTGGTTAAGGTTATTCCTAGGCATTTTATCTTTTTTTTTTTTTTTTAATTTTATTTTATTTATTTATTTATGGCTGTGCTGGGTCTTCGTTTCTGTGCGAGGGCTTTCTCTAGTTGCGGCAAGTGGGGACCACTCTTCATCGCGGTGCGCGGGCCTCTCACTATCGCAGCCTCTCTTGTTGCGGAGCACAGGCTCCAGACGCGCAGGCTCAGTAATTGTGGCTCACGGGCCTAGTTGCTCCATGGCATGTGGGATCCTCCCAGACCAGGGCTCCAACCCATGTCCCCTGCATTGGCAGGCAGATTCTCAACCACTGCACCACCAGGGAAGCCCTGGCATTTTATCTTTTTAATGCAATTTAAACAGGAGTATTATTTTTTTTACTTTCTCTTTCTGATATTTCATTATTAGTGTAAAGAAATGCAACAGATTTCTGTATATGAATCTTGTACCCTGCTACCTTGCTGATCATTTATTAGTTGTAATAGCTTTTGTGTGGAGACTTTAGGGTTCTCTATATACAGTATCATGTCATCTTCAAACAGTGACAGTTTTACTTCTTCCTTTCCAATTGGGATTCCTTTATTTCTTGTCTGATTGCTGTGGCTAGGACTTCCAATAGTATGTTGAATAGAAATGGTGAGTGGACATCCTTGTCCTGTTCCTGAATTTAGCAGGAAGGCGTTCAGCTTTTCACCATTGAGTATTATGTTGGCTGTAGGTCTGTCATAAATAGCTTTTATTATGCTGAGATATGTTCCCTTATACCCATTTTTATCATAAATGTTTGTTGAATTTTGTCAAATGCTTTTTCTGCATTGAGATGATCATGTGGTTTTTGTCTGTCCTATTGTTAATGTGGTGTTATCACATTGATTTTTTTTTTTGCATATATTGAGCCATACTGGTCACTGTGGAATGAATCCAACTTGATCATGGTGTATGATCCTTTTTATGTACTGTTGGATTTGGTTTGCTGATATTTTGTTGAGGATTTTTACATCCATATTCATCAAAGATATTGGCCTGTAATTTTCTTTTTTTGTAGTGTCTCTGTCTGCTTTTGGTATCAGGGTGATGGTGGCCTCATACAATGAGTTTGGCACTGTTTCTCCTCTTCAGTCACTTGGAATAGTTTGAGAAGAATAGGTATAATTTCTTCTTTGTATGTTTGGTAAATTCCCCAGTGAAACCATCTAGTTCTGGACTTTTGTTTGCAGGGAGCTCTTTAATTACAGATTATTTTTCACTTCTAGGGATCAGTCTGTGCAAATTGTCTGTTTCTTCTTGACCCAGTCTTGACAGGCTGTATGTTTCTAGAAGGTTGTCCATTTCTTCTAGGTTGTCCAATTTGTTGGCATATAACCGTTCATAATATTCTCACAATTTTTCTGTGGTATCTGTTGTTACTTCTCTTTTATTTTTCATTTTGTTTATTTGTGTCCTCTCTCTTTTCTTGGTGAGCCTGGCTAGAGATCTGTCAATTTTCTTTATCTTTTCAGAAAACCAGCTCTTGGTTTTTATTGATCTTTTCTATTGGTTTTTATCTCTATTTTACTTATTTCCTCTCTGATCATTATTTCCTTACTTCTGCTGACTTTTGGTTTTGGTTGTTATTCTTTTTCTGATTCTTTTAGATGGCAGGTTAGATTGCTTATTTGTAATTTTTCTTGCTTCTTGAGGAAGGCATGTATCACTATGAACCTCCTTCTTAGAATTGCTTTTGCTGCATCCCATAGATTTTGGAAATTTGTGTTTTCATTTTCATTTGTCTTTATTTTCTGATTTCTTCTTTGGTTTTGTCATTTCTAGTAGCATGTTGTTTAGTCTCCATGTGTTCTTATTTTTCCTTGGTTAATTTCTAGTTTCAAACCATTGTGGTCAGAAAAGATGCTTGAAATAATTTTTATCCTCTTAAATTTGTTGAGGTTTGTTTGAACAATGAATGTTCCATGCACGCTTGAAAAGAATTTGTATTCTTTGGGGGTGGGGAGGAATGTACTGTCCTGTAGATGTCAATTAAGTCCAACTGTCTCATGTGTTATTGAAGATTTCTGTTGACTTATTCATTTTCTGTCTTGATAGTCTGTCCATTGTTGTCAGTGGGGTGTAAAGTCTCCTATTATTGTATCAATAGTATTGTTAATTTCTCCCTTTATGTCTGTTAGTATTTTATGTATTTAGGTGTTCCTATCGTGGGTGCATGTGTTAACAAATGTAATCCTTTTATCACTATATAATGCCCTTCTTTATCTGTCTTTGTGGCCTTTGCTTTAGAGTCTATTTTGTCTGAGATGAGTATGCTATCCCTGCTTTCCTTGTCATTTCCGTTTGCATGAAATATCATTTTCCATGCCCTCAATTTCAGGCTGTGTCTTTCACCCTGAAAGGAGTCACCTGTAGGCAGCATATTGCAAGGTTTTGGTTTTTTAATCCAATATGCCACTCTATCTTTTGATCAGAGCATTTAGTCCATTGACATTTAAAGTAATTATTTATAGGTTTGTACTTATTGCCATTTTAATCCTTGTTTCCTAGTTGTTTTTGTAGTTCATTGTTCATTACTTTTTATGTTTTTCCCATTACGGTTTGATTTTCTTTTGTAGTATGATTGGGTTCCTTTCTTTTTGATTTTTGTGAATCTGTTGTATGTTTTTTATTTGTGGTTACCGTGTAGGTCAAGTATGTTAACCCATAACTATATCTACTTGCTTTAAACTGATAGTCATACAAGTTCAAACACATTCTAAAAGATCTACATTCTTATATCCCCTTTCCCCACATTTTGTGATTTTGATATCTTATTTTGCAACTTCATGCTTATCTTTTTACTGTTTATTGTAGTTATAGTTATTTATGCAATTTTTAAATCTATGTATTGGCTTATTCAAGTGATCTTCAACGCTCTCGTATATTTTCCTTTGCTATTCTGATTTTCTCTTTCCTATAGATTCTTGCCTCTTTTCCATTTAGAGAAGACCCTTCAATATTTCTTTTAGGGTAGGTTTAGTATTGCTGAATTCTTTTAGTTTTTGCTTGTCTGAGAAGTTCTTTCTCTCCTAAGTGATAATCTTGCTGGGTAGAGTATCCTAGGTTGCAGGTTTTCTTTTTCAGAACTGTGCATATATCATGCCACTCCCTTCTGACCTGCAAGGTTTCTGCAGAGAAATCAGCTGATGATCTTATGGAAGTTCCCTTGTAACTGACTCTGTTTGTCTCCTGCTGCCATTAGAATCCTTTGTCTTTAAATTTTTCCATTATAATTATGATATGACTTGGTATTGGATATCTGTGCTTCCAGTATCTGGATATCTGTTTCCTTCTTTAGGTTTGGGAAGTTTTTAGCCATAATTTCTTGAAATACATTTTTTGATCCCCCTCCCCCTCCCTTCAGAAACCCTGTTATGGGCAGGTTTGTGCTTTTTATGTTATCCCATAGATCTTGTATGTTGCTTTCATTATTTTAATTTGTTCTTCTGTCTGCTGTTCTGATTAGATGATTTCCATTATCCTGTCTTCCAGATCACTTATTGTTCTTCTGTGTCATTTATTCTGTTATAATTGAATTGTCTATTTTTGAGTTAATCTTTATGGTTTCTAGTCCCTTGTTACAGTGATCTGCATTTATATTGATGATCTTAATTCAGTTAGTGTTTTTAATACCTCCTTTTTGAACTCATGGTCTAGTAGACTGGTGAGCTATGTTTCATTATTTCTTCTTTTAGGATATTTCTCTTGTTCTTTTAATTGGGAGTAGGTCCTCTGCCTTTTCATTTCACTTAAGTTTCTCTGTCTCTGTAAACTTTAGGAGAAACAGTTATCTATTGTGGTTTTGAAGGGGTGTTTCTTATGTGGGAGCATACCTGTGTAGACTGCATGGCCAATGTTTTTGGTGCGAGGTCTGGTTTTGGCATGAATGCCAGCCACTGCTTTCCTCAGGGTGTGCTGGCTGTTATCCCCTTGATAGGGAGTGTAGTTTGTGTTGTAGTATCTAGAGCCTGTGCAGGATGTGAGGTGGGGCTTCCTCTCCTCTGTTGCTATCACTGTCCTGTCAGGGGTGGGATCTGCCCCCCAATTATTGAATTAGAAGCCCTCATGGTCAGATTCAATCATGCTCCATAGCCCTTGAGTGTGTGCCCTGGTCCAAAGGAGGTGATTGCTGAAGCAAGTGAGGGCCATGTGTTCACAGAGGACCTATGTGCCACCTGTGTATACATGTGCGGTTCTGCTCAGAAGCAGCCCAAGGTCATGTCCTTTTCTCTGTGTATGACCCATATCTAAGGCAAGGCTGGTGTGAAATAGGCTGTGACTGGGGGTTAGGGCATTGTGGGTGGAGGTATTGTTATAGCTGTGCTGCCACCTGAGAGCTGGGCTGCCACCTGAGTCTTCTCCCAGGATCTGCCTGCACCAGATCTAGCACTAAGCTGCTGTGTGTAATGGGCAAGGCCAGGATGCTATTGCTGGGAGAGTAACTGCTGTATACTTTTTGTTGTTGTTGTTGGATGTCTTTTTTTATTGAAGTATAGTTTCTGTACAATATTATATAAGTTACAGGTATATAATATAGTGATCCATAATTTTTAAAGGTTGTATTCCATTTAGTTATTATAAAATATTGGCTATATTCCCTGTGTTGTACAATATATACTTGTAGCTTATTTTATAACTAGTAGTTTGTAGCTCTTACTTTCCTACCCCTATATTTCCCCTACCCCTATACTTCCCCTCCCCCTTCCCTCGTCCCACTGGCACCCACTAGTTTGTTCTCTGTATCTGTGAGTCTGCTTCTTTTTTGTTATATTCACTAGTTTGTTGTATTTTTTAGATTCCACATATAAGTGATATCATACAGTATTGTCCTGAATGGGAGAAAATATTTGTAAATGACTAGATGGATAAGGGATTAATAGCCAACATATATGAACAGGTCATAAAACTCAAAAAATCAAACAACCAATTAAAAATGGGCAGAAGAACTGAATAGACAATTCCCCCAAAAGAAAATGCAGATAGCCAACAGGCACATGAGAAGATACTCAACATCACTAATCATCAGGAAAATGCAAATCAAAACCACAATGAGATATCACCTCACACGTGTCAGAATGGCTATCATCAAAAAACACAAATAACAAATGTTGATGAGGTTGTGGAAAAAGGAAAAAATCCTTGTACACAGCTGCTGGGAATGTAAACTGGTGCACAGCCACTGTAGAAAACAGTATGGAGATTGCTCAAAAAACTAAAAATAGAAGTACTGTGTGACCCAGCAATTCCATCCCTGGGTACATATCAAAAAAAACCAAAACACTAATTCAAAAAGATACATGCACCCCAATGTTTATAGCAGCATAATTTACAGTTGCCAAGATATGGAAGCAACCTAAGTGTCTATCAACAGATGAGTAGATAAAGAAGATGTGGTATGTGTATATATACACAATGGAATGCTGGTCAGCCTTAAAGTGAAATTTTGCCATTTGCAGCAATATGGATGGACTTGGAAGCATTAAGTTAAATGAAGTAAGTCTGACAGAGAAAGACCGCTGTGTACTTCTGAGGGCACTGACAATGGCCCCACCCAGACCACATCCCAGACCCTCCAGGCTGTCTCTGAATAGATAGATGAGTCCTCCTCCAAGACCTGTCTGCTTGAGATTCGGTGCTTAGCTGCTGTGCACATTTTTGGTGCTGCCCCATGCATGCATTGACAGTGGTTGCTGTGGCCCCATCCATCATGCTGTTTGTGCTGACAGTGGCCTCAATGGCTCCACCTGGTTCACGTCCCAGGTGCCCCAGTCTGTCTCTGTGTTGCTAAACCAAGTCTTTGCCCATATATTGCATCTCGCTCTGGTGTGGAGTGAGCAGGGCCAGGGTGTTTGCCCCTCTGGATTGGGAAGTGTGGCAAGGTGGCAGTTGCCAGTGCAAGGTGCTCTCTGCCCTGATTGTCAGGAAGCCAGCGTGCATACACTCTTTGTGAGTAGAGTCCTGGCTTTTCCTGCCCTTCTCTCTGTCTCAGTGGGTTTCCCAGTAGGCAAGGGGGCTTGTCTCCTCCACACAGGACCTCAGGACTGAGATGCCCAGATTGTGGCTCAGTCTGCTCACTCCCCAGGGAAAGGGTCCACCTGTGAGGACCTTCTCTTCCTACAGATCACTCCCTGGGGTATAGGTTCTGACCTGATGCCCTTTTGTTCTGTCCTACTTGCTTACATGGAGAACTTTCTTGCAGCTTTGGTTGTATAGGATCTTTTTGGCCAATTTCCAATTTTCCATGAGAATTGTTCCATATGTAGATGTAGTTCTGATGCGTTTTTGGGGGGAGGTGGGCTCCATGTTCTCCTACTCTGCCATCTTGAATATTGCCTGGCATCCCCAGAGCTTATTAATCTTATAACTGGAAGTTTGTACCTTTTGACCACCTTCATCCAATTGCCCCACCTCTGGCAACCACAAATCTGATACCTGTTTGTATGACTTTGGTTTTTTTAAGACTCAATATATCAGATCATACTATATTTGTTTTTCTTTCTCTGACTTATTTCACTTATCATAATACCCTTGAGGACCATTCATGTTGAAAATGTCATGATTCCCTTCTTTTATGGCTGAATAGTAC
Organism: Balaenoptera physalus; assembly: GCF_965194825.1. Taxonomy (NCBI): domain Eukaryota; kingdom Metazoa; phylum Chordata; class Mammalia; order Artiodactyla; family Balaenopteridae; genus Balaenoptera; species Balaenoptera physalus. Next base: position 52,400,444 of record NC_138885.1, read on the forward strand.
TCCATTGTCTATACATGCTGCATTTTCTGTACCCTTTCATCTGTTGATAGGCATTTATGTTGTTGCTATATCTTGGCTATTGTAAGTAATGCTGCAATGAACATGGGGATACAGATATCTCTCTGGGACGGTGATTTTGTTTCCTTCATATGTTTACACAAAAGGGGAATTTCTGGATCATATGGTAACTCTATTTTTACTTTTCTGAGAAATCTCTATACAGATTTTTATAGTGGCTGTACCAATTTACATTTCCACAAAGAGTGCACAAGTGTTCCCTTTTCACATCCTCACCAACACTTGTTGTTTCTTGTCTTTTTGATAATACCCATCCTAATAAGTGAGATGATTTCTCATTGTTTTGATTTGCATTTCTCTGATTAGTGATGTTGAACACCTTTTCAAGTACCAGTTAGCCATTCATATATCTTTGGGAAAATGTCTATTCAGATCTTCTGCCCTTTCTTTTTTTACTCAGATTGTTTCTTTGCTATTAAGTTGTGAGTTCTTTATATATTTGGGATATTAACCCCTTTTCAGATTTGAAAATATTTTCTCCCATTTCATAGGTCTTATTTTCATTTTGTTGATGATTTCCTTTGCTGTGCAGAAGATTTTAGTTTGATGTAGTCCCACTAACTTTAGCTTTTGTTGCCTTTGTTTTGGGTGTCAAATCAGATCATTACCAAGACTGATGTCAAAGAGCTGACGCCTGTTTTATCTTCTAGGAGATTTATGGTTTCATGTGTTACATTCAAGTCTTTAATCTATTTAATGATTTTGTGTGTATGGTGTAAGATAAGGGTCCAGCTTTATTTATTTTTTGCATGTAGCTGTCCAGTGTTCCAAGAATCATTTATTGAAAAGACGATCCTGTCCCCACTGTATATTCTTGGCTCCTTTGTACGCTAATTGACCGTATATACATGTTTGTTTTTGAGCTCTCTGTTCCATTGCTGTGTCTGTTTTTGTACCAATACCATACTACTTTGATTATTATAGTTTGGTAATATACTTTGAGATCAGGAATTGTGATGCTTCCAGCTTTGCTGCTATTTCTGAATATTGATTTGTCTATTCGGGGTCTCTTGTGGTTCCATACAAATCTTAGAATTGTGTGTTCTGTTTCTGTGAGAAATACCATTGGAATTTTGATAGTGACTGATTAAATCTCTAGATGATGTCAGGTAGTATGCACATTGGAAGAATTATTATTGTTAAAATCTATGAGCACAGAATAAATATTCCATTTATTTCTATCTTCAATTTTATTCATCAGTGTCTTATAGTTATCAGTGTACAGGTCTCGCACCTCCTTGGTTAAATTTATTCCTAGGTATTTGCCTCCTTTTGATGCAACTGTAAATAGGATTATTTCAATTACTTGCAGCTTATTGTTAGCATATAGAAAAGCAACTGACATTTGTACATCTTTTTTTGAATCCTGCAACTTTAGTGAATTCATTGATTAGCTATAGCAGTTTTTTGGGGTTTTTTTTTTTGGAATCTTTAGGGTTTTCTAAATATATCTTCTGCAAATAAAGATCTTTTTTTCAATTTGGATGCCAATGATAAACCAAACTTGCATTCTTGGAATGTACCCCACTTTTTATATATAGCTTGATTCAAAATATGTTTTTCAAACCCATTTCTATTATCACAAGTATTTTTATCTCCACAAAACATTTTGGTTTATAGTTTATTTGTAATGTCTTTGGTTATGGTAACAGGATAATGTTGGCATCACAAAATAGATGGACAGTCTTCCTTTATTTTGAAACAGTTTGTGTAGGCATGGTATTTCTTCCTTAAATACCTGATAAAATTTACCAGTGATAACATCTGTGCCCAGATTTTCTTCACAGCAAGGTTTTTAAATGTACTTTCAACTTATTTAATTGATATAAGATTGTTTAGGTTTTATATGTTTCTTGAGGCAGTTTTCCTAATTTGTTTTTCAAATAGTTTGTTCATTTCACTCACCCTGATCATCAAATTTATTGGCATAACTTTGTCCATAATATTTTCTTATTATCTTTTGAATGTACGTAGGGTATCTTGTGATATTTCCTTTTATGATTTTTATACTGATAATTTGTTCCTTTCCCCTTTTTTCTTGACAAGTTGTTTTATACAATTTATTGACCTTTTCAAAGAACTCAAGAAGAATGAATGAACACAGAAGTTTAACAAAGAATTAGAAAATATAAACAACCAAATAGAGCTGAAAAATATAACAACTGAAATAATACACTACAGGGAATCAGCAGTAGAATAGATGATACAGAGGAGAGAATCAGTGAACTGAAAGACAGAGTAGTGGAGATCACTGAAGCTGAACAGAAAAAAGAAATAATGAGGACAGTTTGAGAGCTCTGGGAAAACATCTAGCATGTTAACTTTCACATTATAGGGATACAGGAATGAGAAGGTTGAGAGAAAGGGACAGTAAACTTACTGGAAGAAATAATAGCTGAAAACTTCCCTAACCTAGGAAAGAAAACAGACATCCAGGTCCAGGAAGCACAGAGAGACCCAAACAAGATCAACCCAAAGAGGTCCACAACAAAATACATTGTAATTAAAATGGCAAAAATTAAAGATAAAGAGAGAATCTTGAAAGCAGCAAGGGAAAGCAACTAGTTACGTATAAGGGAATGCCCATAAGAGTGTAAGCTAACTTTTCAGCAGAAACTGTAGGCCAGAGGTTAGTGACATTATATATTCTAAGTTAGTAAAGGAAAAAAACTTATAACCAAGAACACTCTACCTGACAAGTCTTTCATTCAAGATTTGAGAGAGAGAGAAAGAATTCTACAGACAGGCAAAAGCTAAAAGAGTTAAGCAGCATTAAACAGGCTCTACAAGAAATGGTAAAAGAACTTCTAAGTGTTAGAGAACAGACCACAAGTAGAAATATGAAAATTATGAAAGAATATCATTGGTAAAGGCAAATATACATAATCCCCTTATGGGGATTCCCTTGTATGTTATTTGTTGTTTTTCCCTTGCTGCTTTTAATATTTTTTCTTTATATTTAATTTTTGATAGTTTGATTAATATGTGTCTTTGTGTATTTCTCCTTGGATTTATCCTGTATGGGACTCTGCGCTTGGTGGACTTGATTAACTATTTCCTTTCCCATATTAGGGAAGTTTTCAACTATACTCTCTTCAGACATTTTCTCAGTCCCTTTCTTTTTCTCTTCTTCTTCTTCTGGGACCCCTATAATTCGAATGTTGGTGCATTTAATGTTGTCCCAGAGGTCTCTGAGACTGTCCTCAATTCTTTTCATTCTTTTTTCTTTATTCTGCTCTGCAATAGTTATTTCCACTATTTTATCTTCCAGGTCACTTATCCATTCTTCTGCCTCATTTATTCTCCCATTGATTCCTCTAGAGCATTTTTAATTTCATTTATTGTGTTGTTCATCATTGTTTGTTTGCTCTTTACTTCTTCTAGGTCCTTGTAAAATGTTTCTTATTTTTTCTCCATTCTATTTCCAAGATTTCGTATCATCTTTACTATCATTACTCTGAATTCTTTTTCAGGTCGACTGCCTATATCCTCTTCATTTGTTTGGTCTGGTGGGTTTTTACCTTGCTCCTTCATCTGCTGTGTGTTTCTCTGTCTTCTCATTTTGCTTAACTTACTGTGTTTGGGATCTTCTTTTTGCGGGCTGCAGGTTCGTAGTTCCCATTGTTTTGGTGTCTGCCCCTAGTGGCTAAGGTTGGTTCAGTGGGTTGTGTAGGCTTCCTGGTGGAGGGGACTGGTGCCTGTCTACTGGTGTATGAGGCTGCATCTTGTCTTTCTGGTGGGCAGGACCATGTCCGGTGGTGTTTTGGGGGTTTCTGTGACCTTATTATGATTTTAGGCACTGTCTCTGCTAATGGGTGGTTTTGTGTTCCTTTCTTGCTAGTTGTTTAGCATGGAGTGTCAAGCACTGTAGCTTGTTGGTCATTGAGTGGAGCTGGGTCTTAGCATTGAGATGGAGATCTCTGGGAGAGCTTTTGCTGTTTGATATTATGTGGAGCCGGGAAGTCTCTGGTAGACCAGTGCCTTGAACTCGGCTCTCCCACCTCAGAGGCACAGGTCTGATACCCGGTCGGAGCACCAAGACCCTGTCTGCCACATGGCTCAGAAGAAAAGGGAGAAAAAAAGAAATAAATAAATAAATAAAATAAAGTTATTGAAATAAAAAGTAGAAATAATTATTAAAAATTTTTTTAAAATTAAAAAGTATTAGAAAAAAAAAGAAAGAAAAAAAGAGAACAACCAAACCAAAAAACACATCCACCAATAATAACAAGTGCTAAAAACTATACTAAAAAAACAACAACAACAAAAAAAACCGGACAGACAGAGCCCTAGGACAAATTGTAAAAGTGAAGCTATGCAGACAAATCACACAAAGAAGCATACACATACACACTCACATAAAGAGACAAAGGAGAAAAATACGTATATCGTTGTTCCTAATGTCCGCCGCCTCAATTTTGGGATGATTCGTTGTCTATTCCGGTATTCCACAGATGCAGGGTACATCAAGGTGATTGTGGAGATTTAATCCGCTGCTCCTGAGGCTGCCGGGAGAGATTTCCCTTTCTCTTCTTTGTTCGCACGGCTCCTGGGGTTCAGCTTTGTATTTGGTCCTGCCTCTGCATGTAGGTTGCCTGAGGGCGTCTGTTCTTTGCCCAGACAGGAGGGGGTTAAAGGACTGGCTGATTAGGGGGCCCTGGCTCACTCAGGCCGGGGGGAGGGAGGGGTACGGAATGCGGGGAGAGCCTGTGGCGGCTGAGGCTGGCATGATGTTTCAACAGCCTGAGGCGTGCCATGTGTTCTCCCGGGGAAGTTGTCCCTGGATCAAGGGAGCCTGGCAGTGGCGGGCTGCACAGGCTCCCGGGAGGGGAGGCATGGATAGTGACCTGTGCTCGTACACAGGCTTCTTGGTGGCTGCAGCAGCAGCCTTAGCGTCTCATGCCCGTCTCTGGTGTCCACACTGATAGCTGCGGCTGGCACCCATCTCTGGAGCTTGTTTAGGCGGCACTCTGAATCCCCTCTCCTCACGTACCCCAAAACAATGATTTCTTGCCTCAGGCAGTTCCAGACTTTTTCCCAGACTCCCTCCGGCTAGCTGTAGCCCCCTTCAGACTGTGTTCAAGCAGCCAACCCCAGACCTCTCCCTAGGGTCTGACCTGCAAAGAAGCCGGAGCCTCAGCTCCCAGCCCCGACACATCCTGTCCGGTGGGTGAGCAGACAAGCCTCTCAGGCGAGTGAGTGCTGGTCGGCAGTGATCCTCTGTGCAGGAATCTCTCCGCTTTGCCCTTTGCACCCCTATTGCTGCGCTCTCCTCCGTGGCTCTGAAGATTCCCCCCTGCCCACCTGCCGTCTCCACCAGTGAAGGGGCTTCCTAGTGTGTGGAAATTTTTCCTCCTTCACAGCTCCCTCCCAGTGGTGCAGGTCCTGTCCCTATTCTTTTGTCTCTGTTTTTTCTTTTTTCTTTTGCCCTACCCAGGCACGTGGGGAGTTTCTTGCCTTTGGGGAAGTCTGAGGTCTTCTGCCAGCATTCAGTAAGTGTTTTGTAGGAGTTGTTCCACATGTAGATGTATTTCTGATGTATTTGTGGGAAGGAAGGTGATCTCCACATCTTACTCCTTCGCCATCTTGAAGGTCTCTTCTAGTAATTGATCTTTTTTCCAGTTTTCTATTTCTTCCTAATTAATCTTGATTGGTTGTATGTTTATAAGAATTTTTCCATTTTTTTGTAGGTTGTCTAGTTTGTTTCCATATAGTTGTTCATAGTAGCTTCTTATCCTTTGTATTTTTGTGGTGTTGTAATATCCCCTAATTGACTTATAATTTGTTGGGTTTTGTCCTTTTCTTTCTTCCTTCATTAGTATAGTTTGCCAATTTTATCTTTTCATAGAAGCAACCCTTAGTTTTATTAATCTTTTCTATTTTCCTATTCTCTATTTCATTTATATCTGCTGTAATCTTTATTTCTTTCTTTCTGCTAACTTTGGGCTCAGTTTATTGTTCTTTTTCTGGGTCCTTGAGGCAAGGTTATTTGAGATTTTGTTTCTTACTGTAGGTATGTATTGCTATGAACTTCCCTCTTAGACTACTTTGCTGCATCCCATAAGTTTTGCTGTTTTCCATTTTTGTTTGTCTCAAAATACATTTTAATTTCCCCTTAATTTCTTCTTTAATCCTTTTTTTGTTCAGTACACTGTTGTTTAATATCCATGCATTCATGTGTTTTCCAGCTTTTCTCCTGTTATTTTTAGTTTCAAACCATTGCAGCCAGAGACAATACTTGGTATGATTTCAATCTTCTTGAAATTGCTAAGACCTGTTTTGTCACCTACCATGTAGCCTATCCTAGAAAATGTTCTTGTGTGCTTGAGAAGAATGTCGTCAGATAGAATGTTCTTTATATGTCTGTTAGATTCATTTGAGCTATAATGTAGTTAAAATCTAATGTTTCTTCATTTAATCTCTGTCTGTATGATCTATTCATTGTCGAGAGTGTGGTATTAAGGCCTCCAAGTATTATTGTATTGCTGTTTATTTCTCCTTTTAGCTCTGTTAGATTTTGCTTTTTGTATATGAGTGCTCCAGTGTTGGGTGCATAACTATTTATCATTGTAATCTTCTTGATGGATTGACCCCTTTATCATTATATAATGAACTTTTTCTCTTTTTTACCATTTTTATTTTAAGGTTTGTTTTGTCTAAGTATACCTAACTCTGCTTTCTTTTTTTGGAAGGGGTAGGATGGGACTGTTACCATTTGCTCAAAGTATCTTTTTCTATTCTTTTATTCCTTATGTGTCTTTAAGGCTAAAGTGAGTCTCTTGAAGGCAGCATTTTTGTGTGTCTTATTTTTTTTATCCATTCAGTCATTCTGTGTCTCTTGACTGCAGAATTTGTGTTTAAAGTAATCCATTTATGTTTAATTATTGATAGATAAGGACTTACTATTCCATTTTTGTTAATTGTTTTTGACTGTATTGTAGATCTATTGTTCCTTGTTTCTTATCCTGCTGTCTTTTTTTTGTTTTGATGGGGTTTTTTTGTTGTTGTTGTTTTTTGGGTTTTTGTTTTGTTCTTTTTTTTTTGTATCAGTATGCATTGACTTTTTTTTTATCATGTTCTTTTGTGTAATAACTACAGGTATTTTTTTCCCTTGTGGAAACCATGAGGCTTACATAAAATACCTTAAAACTGATAGCACCTATTTGAAACTGATAACTACTTAATTTGAATAGAATTCCTAACTCTTACACTTTACTTCTTCTTCCCTCACATTTTAGATTATTATATTACAGTTTATATATTTTTATGTTATATATCCAATAACAGATTATTGTAGTTATGGTTATTTTTACCAAGACTTTTTTAACTTTTAAACTAGGGTTTAAGTGAGTTACACACAATCATTATCAGTTTACAGATTTGAAATTTTGCTGTACATTTATCAGTGAGTTTTATGCTGCTTTCTTATGTTTTTATGATGATAATCAGTGTCATTTTCTTTCCACTGAAAGGACTTTAGCATATTTTGTGAGACGGGTCCAATGGTGATAAACTCCCTGAGCTTTTGTTTGTTTGGGAAAGTCTATCTCCTTCAATTCTGAAGGACAGCTTTGCCATGTATAGAATTCTGGATTAACTTTTTTTTTCTTTCAGTAATTTGGATATATCATACAATTCTATCCTTGCTTGAAATGTTTCTGTTAAGAAATTCACTGATTGTTTTATGGGGTTTACTTACATGTAACTTCTGTCTTTTCTCTTGTGGCTCTTAAAGTTCTTTGCCTTTGACTTTTGACAACTTGATTATAATGTATGTCAGTGTAGCTCTACTCAGGTTCAGCCCATTTGGGGAGTTGGGGGCCTTATGAATCTGGATGTCCATTTCTCTCCCAGGTTTGGGAAATTTTCAGCCATTATTGCTTTAAATATACTTTTGGTCCCTTTCTCTTTCTTGTCTCCTTCTTGAATTTCTACAGTGTGGATATTAGGTTTTTAATTATATCCCATAAGTCCTGTAGGCTTTCTTCACTCTTCTTCATTCTCTTTTATTTTTGCTCTTCTGACTGGATAGTTTCAAATGCCATGTCTTCTAGATCACTGAATGTTTTCTCTGTGGTCAAGTTTACTTTTGAAGCTCTCTATTGAGCTCTTCAGTTCACTTATTGTATTTTTCAGCTCTAGAATTTCTGGGATTTTTAATGGCTTTATTTCTTTGTTGAAACTCTCATTTTGTTCATGCATTGTTTCCTAATTTCATGTTGTTGTCTTTCTGTGTGTCTTTATAGTTCACTAAGTTTAAGAGGATTCTCTGAATTGCTTTTTTGACATTTCATAGGTCTCCATTTCTTTAGGGACAGTTATTGAAGCTTTATTAATTTCCTATGGTGTCATGTTTACATGATTTTTCATGATTTTTTATTTCTTACATTGGTATCTGTGCATTTGAGTAAGTAATATCTTTTTCCAGATGTTATGAGTTTGCTTTGGCAGAGACAGTTCTTCACCAGTCAGCTCAATTTGTGTTTCTGGAGGGTCAGCTGATAACATCCTTGGGCAGATGGGACTTGCTATCATTGTCTATTATTGGGTGTGGCCACTGCCCAAGCTCCAATTTTGGAGGAGTTGCCACTGGCTGAGAAAAGGTTAACAGGACTTCTGGCTCAATTCCTGTATAGGATGGGCTCCACAGTTGCCAGGGCTATTTGGTATATATTCCTAGATGGTAGAGACAATACTATACTTACAGTAGGTGGAGCTATGAATTAGCTTCCTTGCCCTGACAGAGTAGAAGAACTGATCCCAGGACCCACATGGCTTGTTCTTTGGGGACCCAAATAAGGCAAACTATGCACTGAATTTCCTGGCCATATGGGGTCCTTGGTTTTTGGGGGTTTTTTTTATAGATGTGGAAAGTCATGGGCTGTGCTGTCTGTTCAAATGCCATTGTAAGCAGGGCTGTGAATGAACTATGCAGCTTCCCTTTTGCTCTGGTTAGATTCCCTGGATGGGGTAGCCTAAAGGCTGTATTCAGTGATGGGTGAGGCTCTGAATTAGTTTCCTTGCCCAGGCAGAGCAGGAGAACCAGCTCCAAGGTCAGTAAGGCTCTTTGTTTGTGATCTTAGCTCAAGCTGACCCAGGCCTCAGGTTTCCTGGCTGAACAGGGCTGCTGGCCTTACTCTGCAGATAATCAGGTCTGCCTGCTGGACTCTGTCAGTTTTTATGGTCAGGCAGATCAAGTAGCTATACTTAGCAGTGGGTGGCACTAGAAATTAGCTCCCTGCCTAGGTGGAATAGGAGGGCCAACTTTAAGCAGCTTCCCAGGTGTTCTTGATCAGTCTTTCTAGTTGCGAGGGACCAGGAGCTATATTCAGCAGTAAAAAGGGTTATGAAAAAAAAAAAGAAAAAAGAAAAAAAAAAGGGTTATGAATTAGCTCCTCTGCCTGGGTGGAGTAGGGAAACCAACTCCAAGCCTGGCAAAGCTCTTGTTTGTGGTCCTGACTCAAGCCAAGCTATTCCTCAATTTCCCTGGCAAGTGGCTTTGCTCTGTGCACAATACTCTAGCATTGCTGGGTTACAAACTTTCCAGGTGTCTTGGCCAGCCTTTGTGGTCGGATATGGCCAGTAGCTATACTCAGCAGAGGACCAGGCTATGACTCAGCTCCCCTGCCTGGGAAGGGGCAGACCACTGTCCGGGGCTGACACGACTCTTCATTAACGACTCAAATCAGGCAGACATGCACCCCACCACGTTCCCTGGTCAACTGCACACTGACTTGGTTCTGCTGATGAGCAAATCTGCTGATTGGGATTACTACTTGGGCACTGTAGGTAAGAACATAGTCTGCCAAGATCTGAGTGCTGATTGTTGCAAGCCCCTAGTCCCTTCTCCATCACAGTCAGATTCACAGTGGTGAAGTCCACAAACAGATTTCCCTGCAATTTCTGTGGGATGAGACTGGAGTGAGGATTCCCAAGAAATGACCCACAGTGCTAGGGAAGCTGGATGTCTACTCCAGGCTCTCTTTTCCCACTGGAGAATCTGAAGGCTGAGGGGAGACCTTTCATTGTTGTGCTCTGCTGATCTGGGGAAGAGCAATGCAGTGTGTAGCCATTCTTCTTACCCTTCTAATGTGGTGGGTCTTGGTGTCTGTGGTGCAGGGAGTGCTTCAACCTCACCCTCATGTTCTAAGGTCTTCTCAGTGGTGTCTTGTCCATGAATAGTTGTTAGTTCTTGTGAGGAGGAGTGAGGTCAGGAATAACCTATATTGCTATCTTGGTGATGTCACCTGGTTTTTATTTAGTTATCATTCTCATTTTTCATGTATGTCAACGTCTAATCTAATCTTGCATACAATAATCACAGTTAGGAACATGCTTGAGAATGATGTTATTTGAGGCCATGTTAAGTTTTTGCAGCAAAAACTAATGTGGCCTAGGCCTTACTGAGTATTAAAATAAGAGGGAAACAATCTAACTTTGTTTTGCAGTATTACAGATTGCAAGAGTGTGCAAAGAATAAGGCTTCACGTGTAAGGACAAATTGGCAAAGAGATTCTCAGTCCAAAGTCAGAATGCATATCTCCTTCTCTGATTTTTCTCCTTTCCTCATTCTCATTTTGCACCTTCCTTGAACATACTCCTCTACAGATGGCTCCATTTTCTTCCCACCCAAGCCAATTGTACATTTCTGAAAAGATAGACGTCACAGCTTTTATTTCTTGTTACCCACCATTGCTCAGTGAAAGTTGCTCACAACCATACGTGGTGCATAATCGGTGTTGAAGAAATATTCACAAAAATTAGCAAATTCTTCTCCATTTCCTGAAGATGGTACCATCTTTCAAGAAATTCTCAACACGTTCCATATGAATCTATGGTATTCTAAAATCATCTTTTTGTGAAAAAATTATCCTCTCAAGCCTTGTTTCCCATGAGCAGGGCCCACACACATTAATGAAGATTGTGGGTATGGTTGCAGGCAAAAGGAGTTTCTAGAAAACACTTCCATAAAGCAGGGGGTTCCCAAGTAAGCAAGCCAGCAAAACATCCCCCCAAACTCCAAAACAGATGAAGTTGCCACCCTGTCATTTTAACACCACAGTAGCAAGGCATTACAACTCCTTAGCTATAGCCTATGAACTATCACATTATTGAGAGAAGAGATTTAATAAATGCCCTATTAGAGCTAGCAATTAGATTTTCTTCACTTTCCCCTTTATCCCAGATCTGTTCTCATTGGTCTTTCCCCAACTTTTTTCTCTCTCCTTTTGAAATCTTTGCTTCTATATACTAGCCTCATGATTGATTCATTTGCCCTGGCTCTGTTAGTTCATATTATCATAAACACTATTTTTTGAGTGTTCATATGTGTGTCTATGTCTCTACATCTAAACAAATCATCTAAAAAACAACTATTAGCTCTTTAAAAATATGTAGAATGCATATAGAAAATTTGGACTTTAGATTTCCTTGGTTTGGCAGTGTTTTTAAGTTTGGAAGATTTTATGGTAACAATCCATAGTTCTGAATTATCTTGAAAAGTTGGCAGCATGGAGTCATCATTTTTGTGGGGCAGTAATCAGCTGGAAATGAGTAACAGCTGCCTCCTTAAATTGGACACTTTTCAGTATGCCTCATTCCCCACTACTGCCTCTTACACTACCCTCAGCCCAGCTGATTTATTTAAGTGTAAGAGCCCTAGATTAGATAAAGCTGCCAAGTAAGGCAGGTACTACGGGAAGGTCCAGCAGCATTTAAGATACATCCATTCAGCATCTACTACAAAGGGAGGGAAAAAAACTATGTATTAGATATCAAGTATGTGCCGAGTGATCCCTGCTATCGAATAGCTCACAGTCTAGAAGGAGAGATAGCCAAGGAAACAACCCAAAGTACAGTAAGATGCACACTAAGACCCAGGTAAGAAACAGGTTCTTGTTTGCAACCAGAATTCCTCTAGGCAGGTACTGGCAGAGTGATTCCAGAATCAGATGTAAACTCAGGCATGGGTCTCTGCATTCAGGACAGAGCTCCAAAAACTAGATAAGATTGTCATTGCAAGGCAGGAATGAGGATTATTACCTCATTCCTCCATACCTCAATTTTTTCATCTGTAAGTGGGAATAATAGCCTAACAGCCTCTCATTAAGTTGCTCTAAAAATTAAATGAGGTGATGTATTAGATAATGTTAAGCCCTTAGAGAATGTTTGCATGTATTAAATGGCTTATAAATACTAGTTATTATAACTAAATAAAGGCTCTAAGGTAGGAACTTGATTATGGTGGCAGTGGTGAGGTGAGGGAGTGTGGGTATAGGAGACCAACATTTAGTTACAGGCAACATGCGCAGAGCTCAGTGACTGTATCCAGACAAAAGAGACTATATAGACCTTGCAGCAATAAAGAGCTCCTGGCCCAGGACTCCTATTACCCTGAGAGTACCCTTTGCAATTTTGTATGGCTCTATTCTTTAAAAGCAGGATGGCACTTCCTTTTTTATGTTTCCTAGCACCTGCTACAAGCTTGGCTTTTAGTAAATCACTAGTAAATGGTTATTGAGGAAAGTAATGAACACGTGAGGAAACTTGAAACTAGATTAATATCAGAATTTTGGGAATGGCAGAGCTGAGCATAGAGGTGAGGTTAAAGGGCCCCAGCTGGGTGATCTAACAGTTCTATGGGCAAAGAATATGTGATACAATTCCTGAGTACTCAAAATTTTGGGGCACTTGTATCACCTGTGTGTATTGTCCAGCAATTAGCAAAGTCAACCCTGTCTTTCATACTGTCTAAGATGTTCCTCAGACTACCAATCTTTCCTTTTCAAATTAGGGTCTATTTAGGAAGAACCTGGTTATATAAATATGAATAAATTTACTGTTTGGCAAGGAAGAAGCAAACCACTAAAATAAATAGAGCAGCAGCTTCTGTCTCTTCTCTGCCCTTCTTGTCCCATTTTTGACTGGCAGAGAGGAGAGGCAGGGCCATCATGTGGCCAAGAGAGACAGAGTAAGACCTTTTGGACAAACAAACCTTGCCTGCCTGGGAAATTGGCCCACTGCTGTTGAAAGGCCAATTTTTTCACGATAAGTGCTTTTACCCAACATTGTTGCAACTCTTGTCCAATGTACACTGCCCTGCGGCATGAACTCCTCTCCCGTTTTTTGCTGCTGCCAACTTCCCCTCTGGAGTCAACAGCCTGTTTACCAGACATGGGATTAGGGACTGAGAAATTCCAAAAGCTGGAGACATGGTCCCTGAGCACAGTCCCTTAGCTCATTTCCCTTGAAAGCCTTAGGTACATCATAAGATTAGTTACTGCAGTGCCCAACTCTCTACAACCCTCTCATCTCCCAAACTCCCTATGCTCTAAGAGAAGAGGAAATTTGGAAAGAATTGTTTTAACCAAGAAACTTTCCAAGAAGAAAAACTTTTCTGCTTCTTAGATTCTCTTTATCTTGAGTAACCCCTGTCATCTTCAACTCTTTACCTGATCAAGGCCAAATTGTTTGCAAGTGAGACTGGCAGCTGCACAATTATGAGGATTCAGTGGCACTTGAAATATTACCTAAGACTCCTTCCCCCTTTACTCAAACTCTGGGTTCTAAGGCATTGGTTCTCAAGTTTAGCACCCATCAGAATTGTATGGAGGGTTTGTTAAAACCCAGATTGCTGGCTCCACAAAATGCCTCCCCATCCAGAATTTCCAATTCTATATGTCTGAGATGCAACCTAATAATCTTCATTTTTAATAAGTTGCCAGGTGATACTGATATCATTGATCTAGGGGCCACATGTTGAGAACCACTGCCCTAAGGTATGACTCAGTCTAAAAACGTAATCACTAAGCACTAGAGAAAATTCATGCTGTGTAAAAGAGTATAAAGATTCCAGATGAAATCTTCTGGAAGCAAAGACCTATGTTATATGAAGAGTATTCAGCTGGATACTGATCAGTGCATGTATGTGAGGAAACTACCCAAAGCTGGAGAAAGAACAACCTGAAAGGATGAGAGGTGGCTGCTCTTGGTCTTCATACAGGGCCAGAAATAATGCCTATTTCTGAGGTTGAAAACTGATCATTCATGGGGCATTGGGTAAAGTACATAGAAGAGTCTTGCCTCAGTATTGGGGAATAATGATCCCTAGGCAGAGCATAGCTTCAGGCCCACCTAACAAATTTTAGCAAGAACCAAAAGGACTAAAGTGTTTCCAAGTAACAACTGCAACCTAGAACCAAGTTTAGAAATATTTTAAAGAATACAACAATATCTGGCGTTCATTAAGGTAAAATTCAGTGTGTGACAGCCAATAAAAAAATTACCAGAATTATAAAGAAGCAAGAAAATATGACCTATAATGAGAAGAAAAATCAGTGAATTGAAACTATCCCAGAATTGACACATATATTTGAATTAGCAGACAATGATATTGAAGCAGTTATTTTAACTCTATTCCATACGGACAAAACCTTGAGACATGGAAGATTTTTGTAAAAAAAAAAAATACTGGTTTTGAACTAAAATTCTGGAAGTAAAGAAATCTACATGTGAGATGAAAAATATGTTAAATGGGGTTAATGGCAGATTGGACATTGCAGAAGAAAAGATTAGTGAACATGAAATAGAAACCCTCGAAAATGTAGAATGAAAAGAGAATTATAAAAAAAAATACACAGAGCATCAAGGAACTGTGGGACATCAGCTGGCCTAATATATGTGTAATTGAAGTCTCCAAAGGAAAGGAGAAGAGCATAGGAAACTAAACAATTGAAGAAGTAATAAAAAATATCCAAATTTGATGAAAATAATATATTCACAGATTCAAGAGCTCAATAAACCCCAAGAAAAACAACAACAACAAAATACACCAAGGTGCATCATAATCAAATGCTTAAAAGCAGTGATAAAAACACAATCTTAAAACCAATCAGAAAGGTAAAAAAAAAAAAAATCATTCTAGACAGAACAAAGATAAGGATGGCATCAGATTACTCATAGGAAAAATGCAAACAAGATAGTGGAGCAAGAAAAATGTCAACTTAGAATTCTATACTTGGTGAAAACGTCTTTCAAAACTGAAGACAAAATACTTTTTCAGACATCGAAAAGCTGAGAGAATTCCTCACCAGCAGACCCACAGTAAAAGAATTGTTAACGAAATGAAAAAATGTTAAAGACAGAAGGAAAATAATATCAGATGAAAGTTTGGCTCTACATGATGGAAAGAAAAGCACTGGAAATGGTAACTACATAGGTAAGTATATAATAGTTTTCAACTATTATTTTCAAATTATAAACTTATCAGCTAGGTTTCTTTGGGTAGCCAGGAATTACCTAGATCAGTTCTTTTTCCTCAATTTCTCACACCAACACAGAAGAAAATAAAGGAGAGGAAGAGGCTGGGGAAGACTCATATGGAACATGAAGCCAACTAGCCCTTATATTTTTACTGAGTTTTAATTGATATAAAATATTAATTTCAGGTATACAACAAAATGATTCCATATCTGTATAACTGGGAAATGATCACCACAGTAAGTCTAGTCAGCATCTATCACTGTACATATTTACAATTTTTTTCTTGAGATGAAAATTTTTAAGATCTACTTGCTTAGCAACTTTCAATTATACAACACAGTATTATTAACTATAGTCACCGTATTGTACCTACATACCCAGGACTTGTCTTATAACTGGAAGTTTGTACCTTTTGACTACTTTCACTTATTTTTCCCACCCACTGCCTCTTGCGACGACCAGTCTCTCTGTACATATGAATCTGAGCTTTTTTTGTTTGTTTGTTTTTTAGATTCCCCATGTGAGGTCATATGGTATTTGTCTTTCTCTGGCTTATTTCACCTAGCATCAATGCCCTCATCCATGTTGTCACAAATGGCAAGATTTCACTCTTTTTTATGGCTGAATAGAATTCCTGTGTGTTGGGTGCATGTGCATATGTGTGTGTGTATAATCACATCTTCTATATATTACATTCATTGGTCAATGGATGCATTACATTATAAGTATATTAGTATAAGTAATGCTGCAATGAACGTGGAGTTGCAGGATGAACCTTTTTCAAATTAGTGTTTTCATTTTCTTCAGATAAATACCCAGAAGTGGATAAATACCCAGATAAATGCCAGAAGTGGAATAAATACCCAGAAGTGGAATTGCTGAATCCTATGGTAGTTCTATTTTTCATTTTTTGAGGAACCTCCATACTGTTCTCCATAGCAGCTGCACCAGTTTACATTCCCACCAATAGTCAACAAAGGCTCCCTTTTCTCCACATCCTCACCAACACTTATCTCTTGTCTTTTTATAATAGCCATTCTTAAAAGTGTAAGATGATTTCATTGTGGTTTTGATTTCATTTCCCTAATGATTAGTGATATTGAGCATCTGTGCCTGTTGGTCATCTGTATGACTTTTTTGGAAAAATGTCTATTCAGGTTCTCTGCCCATTTTTTACTCAGATTGGTTTTTTGCTATTGAGTTGTATGAGTTCTTTACACATTTTAGATTTCAACCTCTTATCAGATATATGATTTGCAAATATTTTCTCCCATTCATTTGGTTGCCTTTTCAGTTTTTTAGTGGTTTCCTTTACTGTGCAGAAGCTGTTTAGGTTGATATAGTCCCACTTGTTTATTTTTCTTTTATTGCCTTTTGCTTTTGGAGTCAGATCCAAAAAATCATTACCAAGACCTATGTCAGGGAGCTTACTGCCTATGTTTTCTTCTAGAGTTTTACAGTTTCTGGTCTTACATTCACAACTTTAATCCATTTTGAGTTTATTTTTGTGTATAGTGTAAGATAGGGGTCTAGACCCATTCTCATGCATGTAGCTGTCCAGTTTTCCCAGCCACATTTGTTGATGAGACTGTACTTTTTGTATATTCTGTCCCCATTATATATTCTTGACTCCTTTGTCATAGATTAATTCCCCATAAATGCATGGGTTTATTTCTGGGCTCTGTATTCTGTTCCATTGATCTGTGTACCTATGTTTATGCCAATACCATAATGTTTTGATTACTAAAGCTTTGTGATATACTTTGAAATTGAGAAGCATGATGTCTTTGTTCTTTTCCAAGATTTCGTTGGCTATTCAGGGTTTTTGTGGTTTCATACAAATTTTAGGTTTGTATATTTATGTGAAAAATGCCATTGCAATTTTGATATGGATTGCATGGATTGAATTTGTAGATTGCTTTTGGTAGTGTGGACATTTTTAAAACTAAGACTTTCAACATATGAACACAAGATACCTTTCCATTTATTTGTGTCTTCAATTATTTTCATCAATGAATTATAGTTTTCAGTATAGGTCATTCACTTCCTTGTTAGATTTATTCCTAGGTACTTAATTCTTTTTGATTGTAAATGGGATTGTTTTCTTAATTTTTCCTTCTGATAGTTTGTTAATGTATATAAATACAAAAGAATTCAGTATTTTGGTGGAGTTCTTGGAATTTTCTATATATAATATGTTATCTGCAAATAGTGACAGTTTTGTTTCTTCCTCTCCAATTCAAATGCCTTTTTTTTAAATTGAAATATAGTTGATGTACAATATTATATGTTAGTGTACAGTAGTGATTCACAATTTTTGAAAGTTATACTCTATAGTTATTATAAAATATTGGCTATATTCCCTGTACAATACATCCTTGTAGCTTATTTTATACATAATAGTTTATACCCCATTATCCCCTAACCTATATTGCCCCTCACCTCTTCCCTCTCTCCACAGATAACCACTAGTTTGTTCTCTATATCTTTTGGTCTGTTACTTTTTTGTTATATCCACTAGTTGGTTGTATTTTTTAGATTCCGCATGTAAGTGATACCATACAGTATTTGTCTTTCTCTGACTTATTTCACTTAGCATAATACCCTCCAAGTCCATCCTGTTGTTACAAATGGCAATATTTCATTCTTTTCTATGGCTGAGTAGTATTCCATTGTATTCATATACCACATCTTCTTTATCCATTCATCTGTTGATGGGAACGTAGGTCGCATCCATATATTGGCTATTGTAAATAATGCTGCTATGACATTGGGGCACATGTATTTTTTCAAATTAGTGTTTTTGTATTTTTGGACATATACCCAGGAGTTGGATTGCTGGGTCTTATGGTAGTTCTATTTTTAGTTTTTTGAGAAACCTCCATACAGTTGTCCACAGTGGCTGCACCAATTTACATTCCCACCAACAGGGTACAAGGGTCATAGTTTCTCCACAGGCTTACCAACATTTGTTATTTGTGCTCTATTTGATGATATCCATTCTGACAGGTTTGAGATGATCTATCATTGTGGTTTTTATTTCATTTCTCTGATTAGCGATGAGCATCTTTTCATGTGCCTGTTGGCCATCTGCATGTTCTCTTTGGAAAAAATGTCTCTTCAGATCTTCTGCCCATTTTTTAATCAAGTTTGTTTTTTACTGTTGAGCTCTATGAGCTGTTTATATATTTTGGATATTAACTCCTTATCGGCCATATCACTTGAGAACATTTTCTCCCATTAAGTAGGTTATCTTTTCATTTGGTCAATGATTTCCTTTGCTGTGCAAAAGTTTTTAAGTTTGATTAAGTCCCATTTGTTTGTTTTTGCTTTTATTTCCTTTGCTTTAGGAGACAGATCCAGAAAATATTGCTATGATTTATGTCAAAGAGTGTTCTGTCTACATTTTCCTCTGGGAATTTTATGGTTTCTGGTCTTACATTTAGGTCTTTCTTTAATCAATGTTTAGTTTATTTCTGTAAATGGTGTTACAGAATGTTCTAATTTCATTTTTTTTACATGTAGCTGTCCAGTTTTCCCAGCACCACTTATTGAAGAGACTGTCTTTTCTCCATTGTATATTCTTGCCTCCTTTGTCATAGATTAATTGACCATAAGTGTGTGAGTTTATTTCTGGGCTCTCTATTCTGTTCCACTGATCTATGTGTCTGTTTTTGTCCCAGTACCACACTGTTTTGATTACTGTAGCTTTGTAGTGTAGTCTGAAGTCAGGGATCATGATTTCTCCAGCTCTGTTCTTTCTCAAGATAGTTTTTGCTATTTGGGGTCTCTTGTATTTCCATACAAACTTTAAAACTATTTTTTTCTAGTTCTGTGAAAAGTGCCATTGGTATGTTGATAGGGATTGCACTAAACCTGTAGATTTTCTTGGGTAGCATGGTCATATTAACAATATTAATTTTTCCAATCAAAGAACACAGTATATTTTTCCATCTTTTTTTTTACCATCTTCAATTTCTTTCATCTTAGTTTTTCCAAGTACAGGTCATTTACCTCCTTAAGTGGGCTTATTCCAAGGTATATTATTCTTTTTGATGCAATGGTAAGTGGGATTGTTTCCTTAATTTCCCTTTCTCATATTTCATTGTTAGATTATAGAACTGAAACAGATTTCTATATATTTCTTATCCTGCAACTTCAACAAATTCATTGAGTTTTAGTAGTCTTCTGGTAACATCTTAAGGATTTTCAATGTATAGTATCATGTCATCTGCAAAGAGTGACAGTTTTACTTATTCCTTCAAATTTGGATTCCTTTTTATTTCTTTTTCTTCTATTATTGCTGTGGCTAGGACTTCCAAAACTACTTTGAATAAAAGTGGCAAGAGTGGGCATCCTTGTCTTGTTCCTGATCTGAGAGGAAATGCTTTCAGCTTTTCACCATTGAGAATGATATTAGCTCTGGGTTTGTCATATATGGACTTTATCATGCTGAGGTATGTTCCCTCTATGCTGACTTTCTGGAGAGTTTTCATCATAAATGGATGTGGAACTTTGTCAAAAGTTTTTCTGCATATATTGAGATGATCATATGGTTTTTGTTCTTCAATTTGTTAATGTGGTGTATCACACTGATTTATGGATATTGAAAAATCCTTGCATCCCTGGGATAAATCCCACTTGATCCTTTTAATGTACTGTTGGATTTGATTTGTTAATATTTTGTTGAGGATTTTTGAATATATGTTTATCAGTGATGTTGGACTATAATTTTCCTTTTTGTGTGATATCTTTGTCTGGTTTTGATATTAAGTTGATGCTGGCCTCATAGAATGAATAGGGAAGCGTTCCTTCCTCCGTAATTTTTTTGTAATAGTTTGAGGAGGATAGGTGTTAACTCTTCTCTAAATATTTGGTAAAATTCACCTGTGAAGCCGTCTGGTCCTGGACTTTTGTTTGTTGGGAGTTTAATTACTGATTCAATTTCATTACTGGTAATCGGTCCATTCATATTTTCTATTTCTTCCTGGTTCACTCTTGGGAGATTGTATATTTATAGATATTTGCCCATTTCTTCTAGGTTGTCCATTTTATTGGCATATAGTTGTTCATAATAGTCTCATGAGTTTTTGTGTTTCTGTGGTGTTGGTTGTAACTTCTCTTTTTTTCATTTCTGATGTTATTGATTTGGGCCATCTCTTTTTTTTCTCTTGATGAGTCTGGCTAAAGGTTTATTAATTTTATTTAATTTTTCCAAGAACCAGCTTTTAGTTTCATTCATTTTTTCTGGTTTGTTTTTAGTCTATTTCATTTATTTCGCTCTGACGTTTATGATTTCTTTCCTTCTACTATCTTTGGGATTTGATTGTTCTTTTCCTAGCTCCTTTAGATGTAAGATTAGATTGTTTATTTGAGATATTCCTTATTTCCTGAGGCAAGCTTGTATCATTATAAACTTCCCTCATAGAAGTACTTTTGCTGCAGCCCATAGATTTTGGATCATTGTGTTCTCATTTTCATTTACATCTTGGTTTTTTTAATATCTTCTTTGATTTTTTCAATGGTCCATTGATTGTTTAGTAGCATATTGTTTAGCCTCCAGGTGTTTGTGTGTTTTTGCAGTTTTTTCCAAGAGTTTATTCCTAGTCTCATAGCATTATTGCCAGAAAAGATGCTTGATATGATTTCAGTTTTCTTAAATTTACCAAGGCTTGTTTTGTGGCCTAGCATGTAATTTATCCTAGAGAATGTTCCATGTGCACTTGAAGAGAATGTGTATTCTTCGGCTTACTGATGGAATGTTCCATATATATATACATATATATATATATATGGCAATTAAGTCCATTTGGTCTAATGTGTTATTTAAGGCCAGTGTTTCCTTGTTGATTTTCTGTCTGGGTGATCTGTCCATTGATGCAAGTGGGGTGTTAAATTCCCCTACTATTATTGTGTTACTATCTGTTTCTCCCTTATGTCCATTAATATTTGCTTTATGTATTGAGGTGCTCCAGTGTTGGGTGCATATATATTTACAATTGAAATCTTTTTCTTGGATTGATCCCTTGATCATTATGTAATATCTTTTTTTGGCTCTTGTAACAGTCTTTATTTTAAAGCCTATTTTATCTAACATAGGTATTCATATCCTGGATTACTTGTGATTTCCTTTTGCATGGAATACTCTTTTCCATCCCCTCACTTTCAGTCTGTGTGTCTTTAGATCTGAAGTGAGTCTCTTATAGGCAGCACATATACAGGTCTTGTTTTTGTATGCATTCAGCCACTCTGTCTTTTGATTGGGATACTTAGTCCATTTAAATTTAAGATAATTATTGATAGTATGTTTTTATTGCCATTTTCTTCATTGTTTGGGGGTTGTTTTGTAGGTCTGGTTTTTTTTTTTTCCTTTCTTCTTTTGTTCTCTTGTGATTTGATGACTGTCTTTAGTGATATGTTTGGATTGCTTTTTTTTGTGTGTGTATATCTATTATAGATTTCTGGTTTGTGGTTACAATGAGGTTTTTATATAGCAATCTATATACATACGTGATCATTCTAAATTGCTAATCTCTTAATTTCAAATGCATTTTAACAACACTGTATTTGTACTCTTCTCCCCTCATGATTAGTGTTTTTGATATTATATCTTACATCTAATTGTTTTATGTATCCCTTAACTGCTTATGTGGATATAGATGATTTTACTATTTGTCTTTTAACCTCCATAATAGCTTTGTGTGAGGATGATTTCCTACCTTTACTGTATGTTTGCCTTTACTATTGGGTGTTTTCATTTTGTAATATTCATGTTACCTGTTGTGGAGTTTTCTTTTTCACTTAGAGAAGATCCTTTAATATTTCTTGTTAAGCTGGTTTAGTGGTGCTAAACTCTTTAGCTTTTGCTTGTCTGTAAACCTTTTGATCTCTCCATCAAATCTAATTAGGACCCTTACTGGATAAAGTATCCTTGGTTGTAGGCTTTTTCCTTTTATTACTTTAAATACATCATGCCACTCTCATCTGGCCTGCAGATTTTCTGCTGAAAAGTCAGCTGATAACCTTATGGGAGTGCCCTTGTATGTTATTTGTTGTGTTTCCCTTGCTGCTATTAATATTCTCTCCTTATCTTTAATTTTTGCCATGTTAATTACAATCTGTCTTGGTGTGTTCTTCTTTGGGTTAATCTTGTATGGGACTATCTACACTTTCTGGGCCTGGATGACTGTTTCCTTTACTAAGTTAGGGGAGTTTTCAGCTATTTTGTTTTCAAATATGTTCTCAGCCCCTTTCTTTCTCTCTCTTCTCCTTTTGGGATCCCTATAATGCAAATATCAGTGTGCTTGATGTTGTCACAAAGGTCCCTTAAACTGTCCTCATTTCTTTTCATTCTTTTTTTTCCCCTCTGTTCAGCATCAGCGATTTCCACTGCTCTGTCTTCTAGCTCACTGATCCATTCCTCTGTATTGTTTAGTCTACTGTTGATTCCTTCCAGGGTATTTTTCATTTCAGTTATTGTATTCTTCATCGCTGTTTGGTTGTTCTTTATATTTTTAACTCTTTGTTAAAAACTTCAAACTTTTCTCTCTGTGCATCCAATCTTCTCCTGAGTAAATATGTATGCTAAATTGCTTTACTATGAGTATGAGAGGTTGGGTTCTTTTTTTTCTTCCCCAACAAATGATCTTACATAGTTTCGACATTTTTAGATACGAATATAGGACACAAATGTACTTGCCAGATATGAATTCAGTTGTTGAAAAAATGCCTAGAAAAACTCAGATTATACTAAAATATTTAACTATTATCTTTGAGTGGTGCTACTCCAGGTTATTTCTTCATATTTGCTCTATTTTCCGTCTTTCTATAATGAAAAATGTATTATAGAATGTTGGAATGGCGATTTTCTGCTGGTTTGGGAAGTCAGGTCAGTCTGTTAATTACCAAGAAACTTAGTGGGTGACTAACAATTCTTTTAGTGAATTCGTAATTTCATTTTTTCTAAATTATACATATCATTGTTTAAAAAAGATTAATATAATAGTTCTACAAGGTTTATAGTAAAAAGTAGCAGTCCAGAGTACATCACCAAGATGGTGACATAAAACATTCCTGACTTTGCTCCCCTCCCCAGCCAAGAACAATAACTAACAGCTCTTCATGGACAAAACACCACTGAGAAAATCCTAGAACATGGGGTGAGGCTGACACGCCCCTGCAACACAGAGACTGAGACAGATTTCATTAGAAGGGTAAGAGGAGTGGCTTATCCTGACTGCATTACCCATCCCCCAAGCTGATGCAGGATCATGCAGAGAGGTCTCCTCTGAGCCTACAATTCCAGCAGGGGGAAAAGAAAGCCCAAGATGGATATCCAGTGCCCCCAGTGTTGTGGGTTGCTTTTTGGGAGCCCCCACTCTGGTCTCACCCCATGGGAACTGCAGGAGAATCTGAGGGACTTGAACACTGGGAATCTGATTATGATGGAGAAAGGGAAGGAGCTTGCAACAATCAGCAACTGGACCTTGGCAGACTGAATTCCTACCTGTAGCACCCAAGTAGTAGTCCCAACCAGAGGCTTTTTGCTCCTCTTCAGAACCAAGTCATTGGCACAGTCTTGACCAAGGTACTTGATGAGGTGCAAGTCTGTTAGATTTGGGTCCTCAAACAAACACTTGCCAGCCCTCGAGCCTGGTCTGCCCCCACTCAGGCAGGGAGGCTGGGTCATAGCCTGGCCTACTGCTGAATATATCTCCTGACACTGTATCACCGGAAAGGCGGCCAAGAGCACCTGGAAGCTATGTAGCTCAGCAATGTTTGAGCAGAGAGTACAGCAGGCAGAGCTGATAGGCTGTGGAGCCAAGGCAGTGACCCTATTTGGCCAGGGAGCTTGGGGCATGGGTCAGCTTGAGTCAAGACCACAAAGAGCCTTACCAACCTTGGAGCTGGTTCTCTCACTGTGCCCAGGCAGGTAAATGATTCAGAGCCCTGTCCACTGTTGAATGCATCCTTCAGTCTGCCCAACCAGGAAACCTAACCATATCACACAGAAAGCTGCATAGCTCATCTAACAGCCTTGCTTATAGTGGTACTTGTATAGGGAGCAAAGCCTGTGGCTTTTCCCATCAGCAAAGAAAAACGAGTGGTCCTATGTGGCCAGGATTCAGGGCATAGTCTTGCCTGATTTAGGTCCCCCAAACAAGCTGTGCAGGCCCTGGGACACATCTTGTTGCTCTGTCAAGGCAGGGAAGTTAATCCATAGCCCCAGTTACTGCTGAGGATAATCTAGGAAATCTGATCAATGAACTCAGGCAATGATGGAGCCCATCCTAAAGCCTTTGCTTGGGCAGGGAACAAAGCCAGCAGTCCTATCCAACTGTTCTTAGTCAGTGGCAGTCCCCCAACCCCCGACCTCAGAGCCTAAGCAGTGGCCTCGCCCATAACAAAACCCTGATAGTGAGCCCTAGGACATTACCAACAGTAATGTCCAGAAACCCGTGTTGAGCTGTAGTGAATAACTGTCTCTGCCAAAGTGAACCTGTAAAGTCTGGAAGCAGAAATTGCTTACTCAAATGCACAGATACCAACGTAAGGAATCAAGGATCATGGAGAATCAGGTAAACATGACACCAAAGAAATTAATAAAGCTCTAATAACTGACCCTAAAGAAATGGAGATTTATGAACTGTCAGACAAAAAGTTCAGAATAATCATTTTAAAGTAGTGAAGTACAAGAACACACAGACAGCTAAACAAAATAAGGAACACAATGCGTTAGCAAAACAAGAAATTCAAAGAATAGAAACCATGAAAACAAACAAATCTTAGAGCTGAAATATGCAATGACTAAACTGAAGAACTCAATAGAGACCTTCAAGAGCAGACTCAACCATGCAGAAGAAAGAACTAGTGACCTAGAACATAGGACATTTGAAATTACATTGTAAGAGAAGAAAAACGTATGAAAAAGAATGAAGAAGGCTACAGGACTTATAGGACACAATCAAAAGAAAAAATGTTTTGATTTTTCAAACAAATGTTTTGATTTTTCATTATGAAAGTTCTAGAAAGAGAAAAGAGAAAGGGATAGAAAGCGTATTTAAAACAAGAATGGCTGAAAATTTCCCAAGCCTGGGGAGAGAGAAATAGACATCCAGATCCATAAAGCTGAAAGAATCCCAAATAGGTTAAACCTGAATAGATCCCACCAAAACACATAATAGTTAAATTGTCAAAAGTCAAAGACCAAAAAATTTAAGAACAGCAAGAGAAAAAATAGAAATTATACAAGATCCCCCATAAGACTGTCATCAGACTATCTCAACAGAAAGTTTTCAGGCCAGCAGAGAATGTTATGATTTATTTAAAAATATTGAAAGAATGAAAAAATCAACCACCATTTACCAGTATTAAAATTCAATCAGTAACTTAAAAACCCCCAACAAACAAAAGTCCAGGGCCAGAAGGCTTTACAGGTGAATTCTACTGAACATTTAGTGAAGAGTTTTGACACCTATCCTTCTCAAACTATTACAAAAAAATTGCAGAGGAAAGAATGCATTTGAACTCATTCTATGAGCCCAGCATCACCCTCATAACAAAACCAAAGATATCACAAAAAAATTACAGGCCAATATCACTGATGAACATAGATGCAAAAATCCTCAATAAGATATTAGCAAATCAAATCCAACAATACATCAAGAGAATTATAAACCATGATCAAGTGGCCTTTATCCCAGGAATGCAGTTTTTTTTGTTAATATTTGCAGATCAATCAATGTGACACACCACATTTACAAATTGAAGAATAAAAACTGTATGATCATCTCAATAGATGCAGAAAAAGCTTTTGACAAAATTCAAAATCAATTTATGATTAAAAAAAAATTCTCCAGAAAATGGGCAAAGAGGGAATATACTGGGTGGGCCAAAAGTGCCTTCCGTTTTTTAAGTAAAAATAAAAGACACGTTTTTCATTTTCACCAAGAACTTTATTGAACAACATATTCGCCCTTTTGTTCCACTACCTTCTGCCATTTTTCAGGCAACTTCATAATTCCATCTTCCCAAAACTTTTTATCTTTTTGAGCAAAGAACTGTTCCAGGTGCCTTTTACAGTCTTCCAGGGAATTGAAATTTTTTCCATTAAGAGAATTTTGTAAAGACTGAAATAAATGGAAATCCGAAGTTTCAATGTTTGATGGATACGGTGGATGAATCAGAACTTCCTAGCCAAGCTGTAACAGTTTTTGCCTGGTCATCAAAGAAACATGCTGCCTTGCGTCATCCTGATGGAAGATTGTGCGTTTTCTGTTTACTAATTCTGGACGCTTTTTGTCGAGTGCCGCTTTCAGTTGGTCTAATTGGGAGCAGTACTTGTTGGAATTAATTGTTTGGTTTTCCAGAAGGAGCTCATAATAGAGGACTCCCTTCCAATCGCACCATATACACAACATCACCTTCTTTGGATGGAGACCGGCGTTTGGTGTGGTTGGTGGTGTTTCATTTCACTTCCCCCACGATCTCTTCCATTCCACATTGTTGTACAGTATCTACTTTTCATCACCATCAAAATTTGTTTTAAAAATAGAACATTTTCATTACATTTCAATAGAGAATTGCACGTGGAAACATAGTCAAGAAGGTTTTTTTCACTTAACTTATGTGGAACCCAAACATCAAAGTGATTCACATAACCAAGCTGGTGCAAATGATTTTCAGCACTTGATTTGGATATTTTGAGTATGTCGGCTATCTTCTGCATGTTATAACATTGATTGTTCTCAGTTATTGTTTTGATTTGATCGCTCTCAACTTCAACTGGTCTACCCTACAGTGGAGCATTGTCCAGTGAGAAATCTCCAGCATGAAACTTTGCAAACCACTTTTTTTTTTTTTTTTTGTATCCTCATCCCTGATTGTTTAAGTGTGAGCTGACACAATTGATTAACTCTTAATGAAGGAAACTGTACATATTTATTATGAAATTTCCCAACTTTATTTCCTTCTAAACTATCTTTGGCTTTTATGCACCATCAAACTGTCTTTGAAGTTTTATTTATCTTCTAAGTTTTCCTATGCAAACCACTTTTGACACGTTCAATCAGTCATAGCACCTTCTCCATACACTGCACAAAACTTTTTTTTTTGCATTTCAGTTGCGTTTTTACCTTTCTTGAAATAATAAAGCATAATA
The DNA here is from genome assembly GCF_965194825.1 of Balaenoptera physalus. Lineage (NCBI taxonomy): Eukaryota > Metazoa > Chordata > Mammalia > Artiodactyla > Balaenopteridae > Balaenoptera > Balaenoptera physalus. The sequence continues at coordinate 52,427,943 of NC_138885.1, forward strand.
TGCTGAAGATGTTGCTTTTTCTCTTCCATCTTCAATATTAAAATGGCTACACAAAAACTCACCAATTTTGATGTCTTTTTTAAAATGCATGCTGATATGACAGCTGTCACATACAAACTAACAAAATTGTTTCAAATGAAGTTAAAGACAACTAAGTGCTACTAGAGCCATCTTCTTGAAAAAACCAAACTAACCTTTTCGCCTACCTAATACCTCAACATAATGAAAGTCATATATGACAAAACTACAGCTAATATCATACTCAATTGTGAAAAGCTGAAAGCATTTCCTCTAAGATCAGGAACAAGACAAGGATACCCACTCTTGCCACTTTTATTCAAAGTAGTTTTGGAAGTCCTAGCCACAGCAATCAGAGAAGAAAGAGAAATAAAAGGAATCCAAATTGGGAGAGAAGAAGTAAAACTGTCACTGTTTGCAGATGATAATATACACTGAAAATCCTAAAGATGCCACCAGAAAACTGCTAGAGTTCATCCATGAATTTGATAAAATTTCAGTATACAAAATTAATACACAAAAATCTGTTGCATTTCTATACACTAACAACAAAAGATCAGAAAGAGAAATTAAGGAAATAATCCCATTTTCCACTGCCTCAAAAAGAATAAAATACTCAGGAATAAACCTACCTAAGGAGGCAAAAGGCCTGTACTCCAAAAACTATAAGACACCGATGAAAAAAATTCAAGACATCACAAATAGATGGAAAGATACAGACTGTGTTCTTGGACTGGAAGAATCAATATTGTTTAAAGGACCATACTACCCAAGGCGATCTACAGATTCAATGCCATCCCTATCAAAATACCAATGGCCTTTTTTCACAGAACTAGACCAAATAATCTTAAAATTTGTATGGAAACACAAAAGACACCAAATAGCTAAAACAATTTTGAGAAAGAAGAATGAGGAATGATGCTCCCTGACTTCAGACTATACTACAAACCTACAGTAATCAAAACAGTATGGTACTGGGACAAAAACAGTCACATAGATCAATGGAACAGGATAGAGAGCCCAGAAATAAACCTATGCACTTATTGGCAATTAACCTACAACAAAGGAGGCAAGAATATACACTGGAGAAAAGACAGTCTCTTCAACAAGTTATGCTGGGAAAACTGGACAGCTACATGTAAAAGAATGAAGTAATGACATTCTGTAACACCATTTACAGAAACAAACTCAAAATAGATTAAAGACCTAAATGTAAGATGAGACACTATAAAACTCCTAGGGAAAAGCATAGGCCTAACGCTCTTTGATATAAATCACAGCAATATTCTTTTGGACCCACCTCCTGAAGTAAAGGAAATAAAAGCAAAAATAAACAAATGGGACCTAATTAAAATTAAAAGCTTTTACACAGTAAAGAAAGCCACTGACGATAAAAAGACAACCTACTGAATGGGAGAATACATTTTTAAATGATATGACTGGTAAGGAATTAATACCCAACATACATAAACAGCTCATGCAACTCAACATCAAAAAAACAAAGAACCCAATCAAAAAAATGGGCAGAAGACCTAATAGACATTTTTCCAAAGAAGGCATACTATGCAAATGGCAAACAGACACAAGAAAAAATGTTCAACATCATCAATCATCAGGGAAATGAAAATAAAAACCACAGTGAGATATCACCTCACACCTGTCAGAATGGCTATCATAAAAAAGAACACAACAAATGTTGGCAAGGATGTGGAGAAAAGGAATCCTGTCTACACTCTTGGCTGTAATGTAAATTGGTGTAGCCACTGTGGAAAACAGTATGGATATTCCTCAGAAAACTAGACGTAGAACTTCCTCCATATGATACAGCAATTCCACTCCTGGGTATATATCTGAAAAAATAAGAAAACACTAATTTGAAAAGATACATGTACCTCAATGTTCGTAGCAGCATTATTTACAATTGCTAAGATACAGAAGCAACTTAAGTGTCCTTCAACAGATGAATGGATAAAGATGTGGTGTGTATATATTTATATATATATATAAATATATATATATATATATATGCAATGGAATATTACTTAACCATAAAAAAATGAAATCCTGCCATTTGTAACAATATGGATGGACTTGGAGGGTTTTATGTAAGTGAAATAAATCAGAGAAAGACAAATACAGTATGATATCACTTATATTTATGTGGAATCTAAGAAATACAACGAACTAGTGAATATAACAAAAAAGAAACAGACTCACAGTTATAGAGAATGAATTAGTGGTTACCAGTGGGGAAAGGGAAGTGGGTTGGGGCATGATAGGGGGAAGGTATTAAGAGGCACAAACTACCATGTATAAAATCAACAAGGACTCATTGTACAGCACAAAGAACATAGCCAGTATTTTATAATAACTGTATGTGGAATATAACCTTTAAAAATTGTGAACCACTATGTTGTATACATGAAACTAATATAATATTGTACATCAACTATACCTCAATTAAAAACATGTTAAAAAAATCAAGTTGGTTGCTCATTGCCCCCCATGCCCGCAAAAGAATAGGAAAAGTGTGATCTTTGCCATGTTTTTGTTCAGTTTTGCTTGCATTATTAGTATTACATTTTACCTGAAAGTTTCTTGTATGAATCCTTTCAAGTCAATTGTTATTTTGTAACAGTTAATTTGCATAGAAGTAGATACATAATTAATAAATCCACTTAACTGAATAAACCTTAAGAACAAGTCATTTTGATATATTGAAAGCAAGCAAATGCTTGGGGGAAGGGATGCTCTGTCAGCCCTTCTACATTGGGGATCTTCCAGGCTTCTCTGTATTATTTGTAACACAAGTAATGCTGTCAGTATCCACTCCTGGGTTAGTATTAGTAATGCTTAAAATCGTTTTCTAGGTGTAAAATAAATATATATACATAGAAATTTCTTCCTGCATTTCAGTGGATCATCTTATGCATCTCTGCAATATATGGACCCCATAGTCTGCTCTTTTGGAAACCTCCTTTCTCACCATCACTGGGCCAACTAACTCAGATCCCAAGCAGCAGGAGGCAGTAATTAGAAATCTAGCTGCATATCAGGCAGTTATTAGAAATCTAACTGCATATCAGGCGTATTGGGTGCTAAAAATTAAAAACATGGAGTCTCCGATTATAACACCAGATATGTCATCCTGTCTAGACCCCAGGAGTTTGCACTTTTAACATCACCTTAGTGATTCAAAGACAGTTGTTGTCATCCCCATTCACTATGGAACCACTGGTAGGGGAAAAACGCTAGACAGGGAATCAGGAGTTCTAAGTTCAGGTATCTCCCTGCCAGGCTACTTATCTGGGTAAGGCACTTGACTTTTCCCCATGTCTATTCAGTAAAACTGAAAGATTGGATGAGAGATGACCTACTTTAAGGTCTTCCTTAGTGCCAACATTCTAATGTTAATCACCTGCAGGGCAGAAGTTTTTTCTTTTTCCCTCAATGGGTGGGTTGAAAATTCTTTCAGAATTAACATTAACATTTCCATCGCCCAAGATGTTTGTAGGAGCAGGTTATCTCAATTCTTATAGAAACTTAAAAATTGAGGTCCAGAGAAAATAATCCTTAAGAGTTAACCATTGTATCAATCCATAGTCAGAAATTGAACCTAAATTAAGTGACATCAAACTTTTATCACCCCATGGTAGACTTAAAAAAAATTTTTTTTTAAATTTCAAACAGATATTTTATTGACTTTTGAACAGGGCGCTAAATGAGCCACCTACATAGCAGAACCCAGAAAGGGGAAAGAGCAAGTAAATGTAGAGACTCAGAGTAACGGAAATGAGGGTGTTGGCTTTCGTGAGTTTGAAATGCATATGAGGTGGAGTTAGGAAGAGCCCAGTCTGCAATGGCAGGGAGTTTATGCCTAATGACTGGAAATAAGCTAATTCCTTCTAGGAGGAGGAATCCTATGCCTAGCTGGTTATTGATATAGTTTTCTGAAGTTCATTTCTGGGCCTATCCTGCAGAAAAGGCCATTTGAGGCTTCATGTGTAGGAAGGGGTCTAAAAAATATAGACATCTAACACACAATCTTTGCTTCTAAAGGATTCTTAACTGCCATGCTTCCCAATGGTAGAGTTTTAAGTCAGACAGCCATGCAGCAAGATATAATGTCTCTGAAACTAATCCATTTGGTGACTACTGTGGTTGGCAAAGAGCATCTAAAGGGAAGAACTGTACTCTTGGAGGACCATCACGACTCTAAAAATCCTATTCTTTCTACTTTCTACCTTGTATTTTTCTTATAGTGTGGCAGTTTCATGAATTTTTCGTTTGGTTCTTAGAAGAACAATGATTGCCCTTGGAGCTAGGACTCAGTGGTACTTGTCATCAGGGTCAGAGACACTCAGGGGCTCTCTCTGCAGGCAACTGCCTTCAGGAAAGCAGCTCCCTTCTTGGGGTTTGCTGATCATTTTGACCATCTTTTAAATTTTTCTCAGGCTTTGACTTTCAGCTGTTGCATCTACAGGGGATGAAGATCTACTTAATTAACAGGAAAGAAGAGGTTCCATTTCAAGATGGCAGTGTAGGAAGATCCTAAATTCACCTCCTCCCACAAGACAACAAATATACAGCTACATATGGAACAAGTTCCTCTGAAAAAAAACCTAAAAACTGGCCCAGCAACCCCTTCACATCAGGCAAGGAGAGAAAAAACACATTGAAGCAGGCAGGAAAAGCTGAAACACAATCTTGCCATAAACTCCACCTCTTTCATGGTAACACAGAATTGGGAGGAAACTCAAAACCCAGAGCTTCTCCCTGAGGAATGAATGTTTTGTAAGCCACATTGGGCACCCCAACTTTGAAGACCTCCACCTGAGAGATGAACTCCCAAAACATCTGGCTTTGAAGACCAAGTAGGCTCCCACTCATGAGACCCATGGGGCTGTGGAAAACTGAGAAACAGCTCTAAAATAGTTCATGGGCAAACTCACCCATCCCAGGGCCCAGACAGAAGCAGGTCTCTGAAAAGTGCCCAGATTTTGTGAAAAAGACTCATTTACTCATTTTAAAGTGTTGGTCTGAGGGGCCAGAACCTACTGAGATACTCTCTGGGGACAGAGGCTGGTGGGTACCATCTTCCTGCTATCCCTTTGCCTTGCTAAAGCTGACAGGTGCCATCTTTTTTCTTTTTTTTTTTCCTTTTTTGGCTGGTGCCATCTTTATGCTCCAACTGGTGGGCACTATCTTCTGTGCCCTCCTCTGCCTTCTAAAGCTGGTGGGTGCCATCCTTTTATTCCCCCTTTCTTATTTCTCTTTTGAAATTTCTCCCTGTTTTTTCCTTTTCTCCTATTCCATTTTTCTTTTTCAGTGGATGCCGTCTTTGCACTCCCCCTCTGCCTTGCTCCACTTAGTGCGTACCATCTTCGCACTCTCCCTCTGCTGTGCTCTAGAGTGCCAATATCTCCTAAGAGGAGCCCCATCTGGTGCCCTGGTTTTTATGTCTAAGGACCCTGTCTTTATGGCTGCCACCCAGGGGATCCCCCTTGTTGCCTGGCTCTGGAGGTCAGGGGAACTTGCATTCCTGGGTCTCAAGGGACTGTAACAGTTGGAAAGACACTTTTTGGTGGACTATTACTCCCAAGCACTGCACAGATAGTAGACTTAAACTTACCTCCAGTGTTTCTGAGAAAGAGGCCTATTTGCTTGTCCAGCAGCTTTGGGCAGAGGGACAGGCTTCTGGTTTGACTCACTCATAGAGGCCTACAGGTGCTCCCAGGGAATAAAGGTAATTACAAATTTTGTACTCTACCTCTTCCTTGCTCGAGATCATTGATATATTCAAGAAAGGACGTTATATCTTGTCTGATGCCATGAATTTCTGTAGCTGCTTCCAAGAGGCACCTCTACATTGCCTGGCACTGGTGGCCAGTGAAGTGAGGTTTATGCTCATGAATCTCACAGGATTGTAACCAATGGAAAAAGTGTAATTTTTTAATTGAAGTACAGTTGATTTACCATATTATGTTAGTTTCAAGTCTACAGCATAGTGATTGAGTATTTTTGCAGATTATACTCCATGATATGTTATTACAAAATAATGAGTGTAATTCCCTGTGCTATACAGTATATCCTTGTTACTTATTTTATATGTAGATATATGTGCCTGATAGCCAACTGCTTATATCTTCTTTGAAAAAATGTCTATTCAGGTCTTCTGCTCATTTTTTGATTGGGTTGTTTATTTGATATCGAGTTGTATGAGCTGTTTGTATATTTTGGATATTAACACCTTGTCAGCTGCATCCTTTGCAAATGTTGTCTCCCATTCAATAGGTTTTCTTTTCATTTTGTTGATGGTTTCCTTTGCTGTGCAAAAGCTTTTAAGTTTAGTTAGGTCCCATTTGCTTATTTTTGCTTTTATTTCTTTTGCATTGGAGTCTGATTTATGAAAATATTGTTACAGTTTGTGTCAGAGTGTTTGCTTTGTGTTCTCTTCTAGGAGTTTCATGGTTTCAGGTCTTACATTTAGGTCTTTAAACTATTTTGAGTTTTTTTGTATACGATGTGAAGGAATGTTCTAATCTCATTGTTTTACATGTGGCTGTTTCATTTATCCCAGCACAACTTGTTGAAGAGACTGTCTTTTCTCCACTGTACATTTTTGCTTCCTTTGTTGTGGATTGACCATAGGTGCATGCATTTATTTCTGGGCTCTTTATTATGTTCCATTGATCTATGTGTCTCTTTTTGTACCAATACCTCACTGTTTTGATTACTGTAGTTTTGTAGTATAGTCTGAAGTCTGGGCGGGTTATACTTCCAGCTTTATTCTTTTTTCTCAAGATTGCTTTAGCAATTCGGGGTCTTTTGTGGTTCCATATGAATTTTAGGATTATTTGTTCTAGTTCTGTGAAAAATGGCTTGGGTATTTTGACAGGGATTGCATTAAAATTGTAGATTGCTTTGAGTAGTATGGCCATTTTTAACTATTAATTCTTCCAAACCAAAACGCAGGATATATTTCCATTTCTTTGAATCAATTTCCTTTATTGATGTTTTATAGTTTTTAGTGTATAGGTCTTTCACCTTCTTGGTTAAATTTATTCCTAGGTTTGTTTTTTTTTTAACTTTTCTCATTCTGATATTTCATTAGTGTATAGAAATGCAATAAATTTCTGTGTATTAATCTTGTATCCTGCAACCTTGATGAATTCATTTATTAGTTTTAATAGTTTTGGGGTGGTAATTTTAGGGTTCTCTATATAAAGTAACATGTCATCTGAAAATAGTAATAATTTTACATCTTCCTTTCCAATTTGAATACATTTTATTTATTTTTTTCTTGTTTGACTGCTGTGGCTAGGACTGCCAATACTATATCAAATAGAAGTGGCAAAAGTGAGCCTCCTTGGGTTGTTCCTGAATTTAGTAGAAACACTTTCAGCTTTTCACCATTGAGTATTATGTTGGCTGTAAGTTTGTCATAAATTGCTTTTATTATGGTGAGATATGTTCCCTCAATACCCACTTTGGTGAGAGTTTTTGTCTTTTTAATCATGAATGGATGTTGAATTTTGTCAAACATTTTATCTGTGTCAATTGAGATTATCATGTGGTTTTTTTCATTACTTTTATGTGGTGGATAACATTGCTTGATTTGCAAATGTTGAACCATTCTTGTGACCCTGGAATGAATCCAAGTAGATCATGGTGTATGATCCTTTATAGATACTGTTGGATTCAGTTTGCTAATATTTTGTTGAGGATTTTTGCATCTATATTCAAAGATATTGGCCTGTAATTTTCTCATTTTTTGTTGTGTCCTTGTCTGGTTTTGGTATCAGGGTGAGGGTGGCCTCATAGAATCAGTTTGGGAGTGTTCCCTCCTCTGCAATTTTTGGAATAGTTTGAAAAGTATAGGTATTAGTTCTTCTTTATATGTTTGGTGGAAATCCCCTGTGAAGCTGTCTGGTTTTGGACTTTTGTTTACTAGGCATTTATTTTACTACAAATTCAATTTCACTTCTAGTGATCATTCTGTTCAAATTGTCTGTGTCTTCATCTTGACTCCGTCTTGGTAGGCTCTGTGTTTCTAGAAATTTGTCCATTTCTCCTGGGTTGTTGAATTTGTTGGCATGTAACTCCAGTATTCTCTGTTTATAGTATGATTTTTTTGTATCTCTGTTGTATCAGTTTTTCTTTCTCCTCTTTCATTTCCTATTTTATTTGGGTCCTCTGTCTTTAATTCTTGGTGAGCATGGTTAAATGTTTATCAATTTTTTTATCTTTTCAAAAAACCAACTCTAGGCTTCATTGATTTTTTCTATTGATTTTTAAATCTCTACTTCATTTATTTTCCTTTCTGATCTTTATTATTTCATTCCTTCTCACTTTGGGCTTTGTTCTTCTTTTTCTAATTCTTTCAAGTGATAGGTTAGTTTGAGGTTTTTCTTGTTTTTTGAGGAAGGCCTGTATCACTATGAACTTCCACTCAGAACTGCTTTTGTTGAATCCCATAGATTTTGGACAGTTGTGTTTATTTTCATTTGTCTTGAGATAATTTCTGATTTCCCCTTTGATTTCATTGTTGACCCATTTTTGGTTTTTTGTTTTTTAGTTTTTTATTTGGTAGCATGTCATTTAGTCTCCATGTGTTTGTTCTTTTCCCATTTTCTTTCTGTGGTTGATTTCTGGTTTCTTATCATTGTGGTAGAGAAAATGCTTGATATAATTTCTGTTCTCTTAAATTTGTTAAGGCTTGATTTGTGATCTAGTATGTGATGGAGAAAATCCATGTGCACTTGAAATGAATGTGTATTCTGCTGCTGTTTATAGTGTCCTGTAGATATCAATTAAATCCACTGGTCTATTGTGTCATTTAAGACCACAGTTGCCTTACTTCCTATCTGGATGATCAGTCCATTGATGTCAGTGGGGTGTTAAAGTCTCCTACTGTTAATGTGTATTGTCAATTTCTCCATTTATGTCTGTTAGTATTTGTTTTATATATTTAGGTGCTCCTGCACTGGATGCATATATGTTAAGGAGTATAATATCCTCTTCTTGTATTGATCCCTTTACCATTACATAATGCCCTTCTTTGTTTTTTTGTTATAGCCTTTGTTTTAAAAATAAATTTTGTCTGATATTAATATTGCTATCCCTGCTTTCTTGTTTCCAATTTCACAAAATATCTTTTTCCATTTTGTCACTTTAAGTCTGTGTGTGTTTTTGCTCTGAAGTGCATCTCTTGTAGGCAGCATTTTGAAGCGTCTTGTTTTTCAATCCAATCAGCCACTCTTTCTTTTGACTGGAGCATTTAGTCCACTGACATTTAAAATAATTTCTAGTTATGTACTTAAGGCCATTTTATTACTTGTTTCCTGGTTGTTTTTGAAGTTTTCTGTTCTTTTCTTCTTTTTATTTCTCTCATTGTGGTTTGATGATTTTCTTTTGTAGTATGTTTGGGTTCCTTTCTCTTTGATTTTGGTGTATCTTTTGTGGGTTTTTGATTTGTGGTTACCATGGGGTTCATATGTTGACCGATAATTATATCTACTTGATTTAAACTGATATTCATTTAAGTTCTGAAAGATATGCACTTTTACACTCCTCCCCCACATTTTGTGTTTTTGATGTCATATTTTACATCTTCTTATCTCTTTACTGTTTATTGTAGTTATAGTTGCTTTTACAAATTTTTGTCTTTTAATCTATGTACTCACTTGTTTAAGTGATCTTCAGTCCTTACTATATGTTTGCCTTTCCTACTGGTATTCCCTTTCCTACAGATTCTTACCTCTTTTCCATTTAGAGAAGACTTTAACATTTCTTTTAGGGTAAGTGTAGTATTGCTAAATTCTTTTAATTTTTGCTTGTCTGAGTTCTTTATCTCTATTCTAAATGATAATCTTGCTGGGTAGAATATTCTAGGTTGCAGGTTTTTCCCTTTCATTACTTTGAATAAATCATGCCACTCCCCTCTGGCCTGCAGAATTTCTGCTGAGAAATTAGCTGATGGCCTTATGTGGGTTCCCTTGTATATGACTTTTTTCTCTTCCTGCCTTTAGAATTTTCTATTTAACTTTCACTTTGGCCATTTTAATTATGATATGTCTTGGTGTGCAAGTCTGTTTGGGTTCATCTCATTTGGACCCTCTGTGCTCCCTGTATCTGGATATCTGTTTCCTTATTCAGATTTGGGAAATTTTCAGCCATAATTTCTTCAGATACATTTTTGACAGCCTGGAGAAGAGTTCTTAAACAGGTACCACTACCAGGATACAGCAAGAAGCTACAGACCCAGGAGTTCAGTCTCTGTAAAAAAAGACCTATTAACTAGTAATTATAACTGCAGCCTCTGAGAGTAGGCTTCTAGTTAAAACACATATAAGGGCTGACTGTAAACCTTTCAAAACTTCAGAGGGCAGGCACTGTCTTCACACTCACTCCGCCATGCTTTAGAGTGCCAAATCTCCTGGAGGGGATTTTCTATATGTGTCCAGTGACCCAGTTTTACGTCTGATGCCGTTTTTTGCAGGTGCCACTCAGGGATACTCCTTAATTGCCTGGCTCTGGTGGCCGGGGTAGGTTTGCATTCCAGGGTCCCACAGGATTATAGCAATCAGAGAAACAGTTCTTGGCAGGTACTGCACAGAAAGCAGACTGAAACACACCACCAGTCTTTCTGTGAAAGAGGCCTACTAGCTTGTCCTGGAACTTCAGCCTTGTGTGCCAAACTGAAGGCTGCCCCTAACTAGAGGCTATGGAAATTCTCTTAGGGAATATAGGCCAGGAGGCACCATCATTGCATTCTCCTTCTACCTTGCTACATCTCACCAGATTCTCCCAGAAAGGAGCTTGTACACTCACCTGGACCCCAATTTTTCTGACAGCTACTCAGGAGACATCTCCAGATCACCTGGCTCTGGTGGCCAGTGGGGCTTACACTTGGGTCCCACAAGACTGTATATATTTGCACACTTTACAAACCTCTGCCTGAGGGCCTGAGTTCTAATCAGCCTGAATCTAGTTGCTGACTGAGATCGTCTCCTTTAAGACACTGACTGTTCTAAGCATACCTGCAACTACTGGGAACTATTAAAAGTAAAATAGGCTGCTTAAAGAATCACAAAGGTTTGAGAGATAGTCATGAGCTAGGGCAGGGTTGAACAATAAGTTTTATGTCATACACAAGACCAACCATTTAAGACTAGAAAGGCGGCAATTTCATCTAATGCATAGAAAACAACACAGGGAGTCAAGCAAAATGAAGAAACAGAGGACTATGTTCCAAACAAAAGAACAACATGAAACCTCAGAACAAACAACTCAATCAGATGCAGATAAGTAACTTACCTAATGAAGAGTTCTAAGTAATGGTCATAAAGATGCTCACTGGGGACTTCCCTGGTGGTCCGTGGTAAAGAACCCACCTTCCAATGCAGGGGACGCAGTTCAATTTCGGGTCAGGGGAACTGAGATCCCACATGCCACAGGGCAACTAAGCCCGCATGCCACAACTACTGAGCTTGCGCACCTCAACAAGAGAGCCCACGTGCCGCAAACTACATAGCCCACACGCCCTGGAGCCCACACGCCAAAACGAGAGAGAGAAAACCAGCATGCTACAACTAGAGAGAAGCCCGCATGCCACAACTAGAGAGAAACCCAAGCAGACTGTGCGCTGTAACAAAAAGATCTCGCATGCCTCAAAGATCCCATGTGCCGCAACTAAGACCCGACGCAGACAAAAAAAAATAAGGAAAATAAATAAATAAATATTTTTTATAAAGATGTTCACTGACCTTGGGAGAAGAATGGATGAACACAGTGAGAGCTTCAGAAAAGAGACAGAAAATATAAGAAAGGACCAAAGGGAAGTCACAGAGCTGAAGAATCATAACTGAACTAAAAGATACACAAAAGGGATTCAATAGCTGATCCTAAAGAGATCCACACCAAGACATATTACAATTAAAATGTCAAAAGTTAAAGGATTAAATCCTAAAAGTGGCAAGAGAAAGCAACTTGTTACCTGCAAGGGAGCTCCCAAAAGACTATCAACTGATTTTTCATCAGAAACATTGCATACCAGAATGCAGTGGCACGATATATTCAAAATGCTGAAAGAAAAAAAATCTCCAACCAATAATACTGTGCCCAGCAAAGTTATCATTCAGAAATGAAGGAGAAATAAAGAGATAAAGAGTTTTCTAGACAAGCAAAAGCTAAAGGGCTCATTACCATTAAACTGGTTTTGTAAGAAATGTTAAAAAGACATCTTTAAGTTGACAAAAAAGGGTGCTAATTAGTAACAAAAAATGAAAGCATACATCTCACTGGTAAAGGTAAATATACAGTAAAAGTAGTAGATTAATTACTTTTAAAGCTAGTATGAAGGTTAAAAGACAAAATAAAATAACTGAAACTGCAATAATTAGTTAAGTGATACCCAAGATAAAAAGATGTAAAATGTGACATTAAAACCTGAATGTGGGTGGATAAAGTTAAAATGCAGAGCTTTAGAATTCCTTCAAACTTAAGTTGTTATCAACTTAAAATAGACAGTTATACATATAAGTTGCTATATGTAAGCCTCATGGTAACCACAAAGCAAAAACCTACAGGAGATATATTCCTTTCTAATTATCTTTTGTCTAAGTATGTCACTAAAGAAAGTAAAAAATAAGGGAGAAAAAGAGCAGAAGAAGAAGGAACAGAGGAACTATAAAACAGCCAGAAAACAGTTAACAAAATGGCAATAAATACATACCTATCAAAAATTACTGTAATGTAAATGAATTAAATTCTCCAATCAAAAGACAGAGTGGCTGAGTGGATTAAAAACAAAAAAGACCCATCTATATGCTTCCTACAAGAGATTCACTTCAGATGTAAGGACACACACACTGAAAATGAAGTGATGGAAAAAGATATTCTAGGCAAATGGAAACCAAAAGTAAGCTGTGGTAGCTATATTTAATCCCACAAAATGCACTTTATTTTTAAAAATTTTTTAAATAAATTTATTTTATTTACTTATTTTTGGCTGCATTGGGTCTTCATTGCTGCCCACGGGCTTTCTCTAGTTGCAGCAAGTGGGGGCTACTCTTCATTGTGGTGCACGGGCTTCTCATTGCAGTGGCTTCTTTTGTTGTGGAGCACGGGCTCTAGGCATGTGGGCTTCCGTAGTTGTGGCATGTGAGCTCAGTAGTTGTGGCTCGTGGGCTCTAGAGCACAGGCTCAGTAGTTGTGGCACATGGGCTTAGTTGTTCCTTGGCATGTGGGATCTTCCTGGACCAGGGCTCGAACCCGTGTCCCCTGCATTGGCAGGCGGGTTCTTAACAACTGCACCACCAGGGAAGCCCCCAAAATATACTTTAAAACAAAGACTATAATAAGAGACAAGGAAGGATATTACATAATGAAAAAGGAGTCAATCAACCAGAGGATATAACATTTGTAAATACTTTATACACCCCAACATAGGAGCACCTAAATATACAAAGAAACTATTAACAGACCTAAAGGGAGAAATAGACAGCAGTTCAATAATAGTAGAGGACTTTAACACCCCCCTTACATCAGTGGATAGATCATCCAATCAGAAAATCAGTAAGGAAATATCAGCCTTAAAAGACATGTTAGGCCAAATGGCTTTAAAAGATACAGACAGAATATTTCATCCAAAAGCAAGAAAATACACATTCTTCTCAAGTGCACATAGAACATTCTCCAGGATGCATCACATGTTAAGCCACAAAACAAGTCTTAACAAATTTAAGAAGACTGAAATTATATCAAGCATCTTTTCTGATCAAAATGCTACAAAACTAGAAAAACAGATAATTCACAAATATGTGAAGATTAAACAACATACTACTGAACAACCAATGTATCAAAGACACGAGAAAGAAATTTTTAAAAAGACCTAGAGACAAATGAAAATAGAAATATAACATATCAAAACTTATGGGATGCAGTAAAAATAATTTTAAGAGGGAAGTTTTTAGCCTTAAATGCTTACCTCAAGAAACAAGGAAAATATCAGATGAACAATCTAAAATTACACCTCAAGGAACTAGAAAAAGAACAAATAAAGCCCAGAGCAAAAGGAAGGAAAAAAAGATCAGAGCAGAAACAAATGAAATAGAGAATAAAAACATAATTGAAAGGATCATTGAAACAAAGAGGTGGTTCTTTGACAAGATGAAATTGACAAACCTTTAGCTAGACTCACTAAGAAAAACAGAGAATTCAAATTAGCAAAATCATAAATGAAAGAGGAGACATTACAACTGATACCACAGAAATATGAAGGATCATAGGAGACTACTACAAACAATTGTATGCAAACAAATTGGACAAATTAGAAGAAATGGATAAATTCCTAGAAACATACAACCTTCTAAGACTGAATCATGAAGAAATAAAAAATCTGAACAGACCAATTACATGTAAGGAAATTGAATCAGTAATCAAAAACTTCCCAATGAAATAAAGTCCAGGACCAGATGGCTTCACTGATGAATTCTACCAACATACAAAGAAGTAATACCAATCCTTCTCAAACTCTTCCAAGAAATATAAGGGAGGGAAAACTTCCAAACTCATTTTAGGAGGCCAGCATTACCCTGATACCAAAATCAGATAAACACCATAAGAAAAGAAAATTACAGACCAATATACCTGATGAACATAGTTGCAAAAATACTCATGAAACATTGACAAACCAAATTCAACAATACAGTAAAGAGATCATACATCATGATCAAGTGGGATTTATTCCAGGGATGCAAGGATGATTCAACATCCTCTCCTCTCACAAGCACATCAAAATCTCAACTACTTGCAGAACAACCATTGATGAAAAAGACAGGAACCAATCAGAAAACATCTTCTATAACTAAAGATATAAAGAAGGAACCACAATGTGACAGGTAGGAGAGGTGGACTCATGACTTACTCAAGTTCCATACCCAAGGGTAGGTGACCCACAAACTAGAGAATAATTATATTGCAGAGGTTCTCCCACAGGAGTGAGATTTCGGAGCTCCATGTCTGTCTCCCCAGCCTGGGGGTCCTGCACTGGGGAAGATGAGCCCCCAGAACATTTAGCTTCAAAGGCCAGCAGGGCTTACTTTTAGGAGTCCCAGAAGGAGGGGGGAAATAGAGACTTCACGCTTAAAGGGTACACACAAAATCTCACACACTCCAGGACCCAGGGCAAAAGCAGTAATTTGATAGGTGCCTGGGCCAGACCTACCTGCTGGTCTTGGTGAGTCTCCTGGGGAGTTGCAGGTGCAGCTATGGCTTACCATGGGGATGTGGACAATGGCAGCAGCTCTGTTGGGGTCTCCTTCTACCGTGTGGATGCTGGTGCTGGTGGGTGCCGTTGTGGAGTCTTCCCTTTAGCTGCTTAGTGCCAAGACCTGGCTCTACCCAACAGCCTGCAAGCACCAGTGCTGAGCCACCTCAGGCCAAGGTATTAACTAGACAGGAACATAGTCCTGCCTATCAGCAGACAGGGTGCCTAAAGACCACCTGAGCCCACAGCCACCTCTAGAAATGGCCCTGCCTACCAAAGGGCCCAGGCAGGACCCAACTCTACCCCCCAGTGGGCATGCACCAGCCCCTAAATCCCCTGGGCCCCAGCCCTGCCCTGTAGGAAGTCCGCTCTAGTCCCTGGACCAACCTCATCCACCAGGGGGCAGACCAGATGCAAGAAAACTACAATCCCACAGCCTGCAGGCCAGCCTGCCCACAGTAGGCCAAACCCTGCCTTTGGACCAGCTGGGCCCCAGCCTTGCCCACTAGTAGGCCAACACAAGCTTTAGGACACCTCGAACTCCATACCCAACTGTGTCAGGGACTATCCACACACACACCCCCGCCCCAACCAGTGATCTGATGCCAGCTCTGTGATCCCTGGGTCCTGCAACCAGACTCCAGGGGAGGGCTCTGCCTCCCAGTAGTCCGGCACTAACCCCAGAACCTGGCTTCTCCCTCCAGGGGGTGGGCAACAGCCTTGGAGTCTTCTGGATCCTGACTCCACCCACCAGTGACCAGCACTAGCCCTAGGGCCCCATGGGGTTCTGCAGTCAGCTGCCTCTTGACCCATTCCCACCAACCAGTGGCTGGTAGCCTCTGCACAAGGCAGGGCCTGGCAACTAATCAAATCGGGGTCTAACCAAGCCTACAAGGTCACCCACGTAGTCAGTCCACCATCCATCCACAGATGGATCCACACAGCCCTCATAGGGGGAATCCCTGAAGCATGTAACTTGGATGATGAGAGGGGAGCACATTGTTGGTATGCATAGGACATCTGCTACAAAAGGCTAGTTCTCCCAGGTTGGGAAACATAATTAACCTACCAGATACATGAAAAAACAAACAGCAACTTAGGCAAAACGAGGCAACAGAGGAACATGTTCCAGATGAAGGAAAAAGATAGAATGCCAAAAGAACTAAGTCAAGTGAAGATAGGCAATCTACCTGAGAAAGAGTTCATTCAGGGTAGTGATCATACAGCTGATCAAAGTTGAGTATTATGTTGTCTGTGGGTTTGCTATAAATGGCTTTTATTATGTTGAGATATGTTCCCTCCAGACCCATTTTGGGGAGAGTTCTTATCATGAGTGAGTGTTGAATTTTGTCAAATACTTTTTCTGTGTCGATTGAGATGATCATGTGGTTTTAGTCTTTCCTTTTGTTAATGTGGTGTATCATGCTGATTATGTTGAATCACCCTTCCAACCCTGGAATGAATCTGACTTGATCCTGATGTATGATTCTTTTTATGTATCGCTGGATTTGGTTTGTTAATATTTTATTGAAGATTTTTGCATCTATATTCATCAGAGATATCGGCCTTTATTTATTTATTTTTGTAGTGATTTTGTCTGGTTTTGTTATCAGGGTGATGAATGCGCCATAGAATGACTTTGAGACTGTTCCCTCCTCTTCAGTCTTTTGGAACAGGAATAGTTTGAGAAGTTTAGGTATAAGTTCTTCTTGCATGTCTGTTAAAATCCCCCAGTGAAGCCATCAGTTCTGTACTGTTTATTTGCAGGGAGCTTTATTACTACAAATTCTATTTCACGTCTAGTGATCAGTCTGTTCAAATTATGTTTCTTCTTGATTCTGTCTTGGCAGGCTGTATGTTTCTAGAAACTTGTCCATTGCTTCTAGGTTGTCCAATTCGTTGGCATATAACTGTTCATAGTATTCTCTTATGATTTTTTTGTATTTCTGTGTATCCGTTGTTATTTTTCCTCTTTCATTTCTTATTTTATTTGGGTCCTCTCTCTTTTCTTCTTGGTGAGCCTGGCTAGAGGTTTGTTGATATTGTTTTGCTTTTGAAAAAGCCAACTCTTGCTTTTATTGATCTTTTCTATTGTTTTTTATCTCTATTTTATTTGTTTCCTCTCTGATAGTTATTATTTCTTTTTTAATATCTTTATTGGAGTATAATTGCTTTACAATGTTGTGTTAGTTTCTGCTGTACAACAAAGTGAATCAGCTATATGTATACATATATCCCCATATCCCTTTCTTCTTGAGCCTCCCTCCCACCCCTCTGGGTCATCACAAAGCATCAAGCGGATCTCCCTGTGCTATGCAGCAGCTTCCAACTAGCCATCCATTTTACATTTGTTATGTATATATGTCAATGCTATGCTCTCACTTTGTCCCAGGTTCCCCTTCCCCACCATGTCCTCAAGTCGGATCTCTACGTCTGAGTCTTTATTCCTGCCCTGTCACTAGGTTCATCAGTACCATTTTTCTAGATTCCATATATATGCGTTAGCATACAGTATTTCTTTTTCTCTTTCTGACATACTTCACTCTGTATGACAGACTCTAGTTCCATCTACCTCACTACAAATAACTCAGTTTTGTTCCTTTTTATGACTGAGCAATATTCCATTGTATAGGTGTGCCACATCTTCTTTATCCATTTGTCTGCCGATAGACACTTAGGTTGCTTCCATGTCCTGGCTTTAGTAAATAGTGCTGCAATGAACATTGTGGTACATCTGTCTTTTTGAAACATGGTTTTCTCTGGGTCTATGCCCAGTAGTGGGATTGCTGGGTCATATGGTAGGTCTATTTTTCATTTTTTAAGTAACCTCCATACTGTTCTCCATAGTGGCTGTATCAAGTTACATCCCACCAACAGTGCAGGAGGGTTCCCTTTTCTCTAAACCCTCTCCAGCATTTATTATTTGTAGATTTTTTGATGATGGCCATCCTGACCGGTGTGAGGTGTTACCTCATTGTGGTTTTGATTTGTATCTCTCTAATGATTAGTGATGTTGAGCATCTTCTCTTGTGTTTGTTGGCAATCTGTATGTTTACTTTGGAGAAATGTCTATTTAGGTGTTCTGCCCATTTTTAGATTGGGTTGTTTGTTTTTTTGATATTGAGCTGCATGACCTGCTTGTATGTTTTGGAGATTATCCCTTTGTCAGTTGCTTCATTTGCAAGTATTTTCTCCCATTCTGAGGGTTGCCTTTTCATCTTGTTTATGGTTTCCTTTGCTGTGCAAAAGCTTTCAAATTTCATTAGGTCCCATTTGTTTATCTTTGTTTTTATTTCCATTACTCTAGGAGGTGGGTCAAAAAAGATCTTGTTGTGATTTATGTCATGGAGTATTCTGCCTATGTTTTCCTCTAAGAGTTTTATAGTGTCTGGCCTTACATTTAGGTCTTTAATCCATTTTGAGTTTATTTTTGTGTATGGTGTTAGGAAGTGTTCTAATTTCATTCTTTTATGTGTAGCTGCCCAGTTTTCCCAGCACCACTTAATGAAGAGGCTCTCTTTTCTCCATTGTATATTCTTGCCTCCTTTATCAAAAATAAGGTGACCGTATGTGTGTGGGTTTATCTCTGGGCTTTCTATCCTGTTCCATTGATCTATATTTCTGTTTTTGTGCCAGTACCATTGTCTTGATTACTGTAGCTTTGTAGTAGAGTCTGAAGTCAGGCAGCCTGATTCCCTGGCTCCGTTTTTCTTTCTCAAGATTGCTTTGGCTATTTGGGGTCTTCTGTGTTTCCATACAAATTGTAAAATCTTTTGTTCTAGTTCTGCGAAAAATGCCATTGATAATTTGGTAGGGATTGCATTGAATCAGTGGATTGCTTTGGGTAGTATAGTCATTTTCACAATGTTGATTCTTCCAATCCAAGAACATGGTATATCTCTCCATCTGTTTGTATCGTCTTTGATTTCTCTCATCAGTGTCTTATAGTTTTCTACATATAGGTCTTTTGCCTCCTTAGGTAGATTTATTCCTAGGTATTTTATTCTTTTTGTTGCATTGGGAAATGGAACTGTTTCCTTAATTTCTCTTTCTGATTTTTCACTGTTAGTGTATAAGAATGTAAGAGATTTCTGTGCATTAATTTTGTATCCTGCAACTTTACCAGATTCATTGATTAGCTCTAGTAGTTTTTGGGTGGCATTTTTAGGATTTTCTATGTATAGTATCATGTCATCTGCAAACAGTGACAGTTTTACTTCTTCTTTTCCAATTTGGATTCCTTTCATTTCTTTTTCTTCCCTGATTGGCGTGGCTAGGACTTCCAAAACTATGTTGAATAATAGTGATGAAAGTGGGTACCCTTGTCTTCTTCCTGATTTAGATGAAATGATTACAGTTTTTCACCATTGAGAATGA
Organism: Balaenoptera physalus; assembly: GCF_965194825.1. Taxonomy (NCBI): domain Eukaryota; kingdom Metazoa; phylum Chordata; class Mammalia; order Artiodactyla; family Balaenopteridae; genus Balaenoptera; species Balaenoptera physalus. The sequence goes on from NC_138885.1 coordinate 52,447,609, forward strand.
TGTTTGCTGTGGGTTTGTCGTATATGGCTTTTATTATATTGAGGTAAGTTCCCTCTATGCCCACTTTCTGGAGAGTTTTTATCATAAATGGGTGTTGAATTTTGTCAAACGCTTTTTCTGCATCTATTGAGATTATCATATGGTTTTTATCCTTCAGTTTGTTAATGTGGTGTATCACATTGATTGATTTGTGTATAGGGAAGAATCCTTGCATTCCTGAGATAAACCCCACTTGATCGTGATGTATTATCCTTTTAATGTGCAGTTGGATTCTGTTTGCTAGTATTTTGTTGAGGATTTTTACATCTATATTCATCAGTGATATTGGCCTGTAATTTTCTTTCTTTGTGACATCTTTGTCTGGTTTTGGTATCAGGGTGATGGTGGCCTCGTAGAATGAGTTTGAGAGTTTTCCTCCCTCTGCTATATTTTGGAAGAGTTTGAGAAGGATAAGTGTTAGCTCTTCTCTAAGTGTTTGATAGAATTCACCTGTGAAGCCATCTAGCCCTGGGCTTTTGTTTGTTGGAAGATTTTTAATCACAGTTTCAATTCCAGTGCTTGTGACTGGTATGCTTATATTTTCTGTTTCTTCCTGGTTCCGTTTTGGAAGGTTGTACTTTTCTAAGAATTTGTCCATTTCTTCCAGGTTGTCCATTTTATTGGCATATAGTTGCTGGTAGTAATCTCTCATGATCCTTTGTATTTCTGCAGTGTCAGTTGTTACTTCTCCTTTTTCATTTCTAATTCTATTGATTTGAGTCTTCTCCCCTTTTTTTTCTGCTGAGTTTGGCTAATGGTTTATCAATTTTGTTTATCTTCTCAAAGAACTAGCTTTTAGTTTTATTGATCTTTGCTATTGTTTTGTTCATTTCTTTTTCATTTATTTCTGGTCTGATCTTTATGGTTTCTTTCCTTCTGCTAACTTTGGGTTTTATTGTTCTTCTTTCTCTAATTGCTTTAGATATAAGGTTAGGTTGTTTATTTGAGATTTTTCTTGTTTCTTGAGGTAGGTTTGTATTGCTATAAACTTCCCTCTTAGAACTGCTTTTACTGCATCCCATAGGTCTTGGGTCTTCGTGTTTTCATTGTCATTTGTTTCTAGGTATTTTTTTTTATTTCTTCAGTGATCTCTTGGATGTTTAGTAGTGTATTGTTTAGCCTCCATGTATTTGTATTTTTACAGTTTTTTTCCCCAGTAATTGATATCTAGTCTCATAGTGTTGTGGTTGGAAAAGATGCTTGATACGATTTCAGTTTTTTAAAATTTACCGAGTCTTGATTTGTGACGCAGGATACGATCTATCATGGAGAATGTTCCATGTGCACTTGAGAAGAAAGTGTGTTCCGTTGGTTTTGGATGGAGTGCCCCCTAAATATCAATTAAGTCAATCTTGTTTAATGTGTCATTTAAAACTGTGTTTCCTTATTTATTTTCTGTTTGGATGATCTGTCCATTTATGTAAGTGGGGTGTTAAAGTCGCCTAGTATTATTGTGTTACTGTCAATTTTCCCTTTTATGGCTGTTAGCATTTGCCTTATGTATTGAGGGACTCCTATGTTGGGTACATAGATATTTATAATTGTTATATCTTCTTCTTGGATTGATCCCTTGATCATTATATAGTGTCCTTCCTTGTCTCTTGTAATAGTCTTTATTTTAGTCTGTTTTGTCTGCTATGAGTATGGCCAGGAATTCTCTAGTGGTCCAGCATCCTGGACTTGGTATTCCCACCCCAGAGCCTCAGGCCCGACTTCTGGTCAAGTGACCAAGACCCCACAAGTCACTCATCCCAGCAATAAAGGGGATTAAAAAAAAAAAAGACTAACAAAACCCCAGAGAAATGGAAAAAATAAAATCAAACAAAAGAAACAGAAAGAAGGAAACACGCACACACAAAAAAGAAACAAAGACAGAACCAAATAAATCAAAAAGCAAGAGCACAACCAGACAAACAAAAGAACCCAAGAACAAAATCAAACATTTAAAAAGAAAGCTGACAAAAACGCAAAACCAAAGAAGAAAACCAGAGTGCCAACGGAAGAATGAAGTAAAGAAACAAAAGAAACTGATAAAAATGATAAAAAATAAATTTAAAAAGAGAGAGGAAAGAAGGCAGAACAACAGAAAAGCAATGTAGAAATAGAAATAAAAAAGAAAAATAGAAAATAAAAGAAAAAAAGACAAACAAAACCCCAGAGAAATGGTAAAAACAAAATCAAACAAATGAAAGAGAAAAACAGAAACAAGGAAACACACACACACGTAAAGGAAACAAAAACAGAGCCAAATAAAACAAAAAGTAAGAGAACAACAGACAAAAGAACCCAAGAATGAAATCAGTTTGGATTAAAACTAGCAAAATAACCTAAGAACAAAACCAAAGCAGTGTGCCAACTGAAGAATAAAGCAAGGAAACAGAACAAACCGATAAAAATGATTTAAAAAATCATAAAATAAAATAAAAAATGAAATGAAATGAAATAAAAAGAGAAAAAACACAGGACAACAGAAAAGCAAAGTAGAAATGGAAATATAAAAAAAAGAAAAGAAAAATATATTAAAGAAAAAAATAAGGAAAAGAACACAGAACAACAGAAAAGCAAAGTAAACATAGAAACATATAAGAAAAAATTTTAAATATGTTATAAAACATGGAGATGCCAAAAGACTAAATTAAAAAAAAAACTAAAGCAACAACTACAAACAAACAACAAAGAAAAAGAAACCAAAAAAAAAGCCAGAACCAACAACAGAATAAATCAAAACATGATAAAATTAATAGTAATAATTATGTTTCCCTTACAGCAGAGATGCTGTAAGTGTCCTTGCACACGCCATGAGCCACAGCCCACCTCTGCTTCCCCAGGAGGCTCTCCTCTGCCTCTGGGCTGGACCTGCTGTGGGCCCTGTGGGAGCCACTCAGACTCTGATCTGGCCCAATTCCTGTGTGTGCTGCTCCTAAAGTCCAGAGCTGCCTAAGCTAAACCATTTTCATTTGTGGGAATACTCATTGTCTACTGAGGTATTCCATAGACACAGGGTCTACCTAGCAGATCACGGGGATTTAATCTGCAGCTTGTACAGCTGATGGAAAGATTTTCAATCTTCTTCCTTTGTCACCCAATCCCTGGGGTTCAGCTTTGGTTTTATCCCCACATCTGCGTGTTGTCCACTCACAGAAGTTTGGTCCTGAAGCTGCCTTGGATTTCTTGGGTCTCCCCCTGTGTGGACCAGGCACAGAGGTGGTATGACTGCTTGGATCATAGGAGCCCTGGCAGCACCAAATGTGCAGGGAAGCTGGCAGCCATGGGCACAAGAGATATGGCCCTAGTGAGTGCCTTTTCTGGCACATGAGGGCCAGTGTAAGGCACATGAGGGCCAGCCCTGGCTGGGGTTTTTCTGGTGCCTGGCAGCAGGCACGTGAAGGCCAACACTGAGAGGGCTTTTTTTTTTTTTTTTTTTTTTTTTTTGCCCTGTAAGCAACGCATGAGGGCCAGCTCTGAGGGGGCTTTTTTTATCGCTCGGCAGCGGCATGCAAGAGCCAGTCCTGAGCGGGCTTCTTTCACTGTCGTCGGCAGGTGCCAGTATGTGGGGAGCGAGAGAGGCTACAATAGTGGCTCCTCCCCCTGCGTGTGACTCAGCAATAATGCCCTGCTTCCATGGCAGTCCCATCTTCCTCCATAGGCACTCCCTGCTGTGGATTTCCTCCCTCCCATCCCCTCAGTCCATCTCCCCACAGCCAACAGCAGTTCTTGCTCTGGGCCTGTTCTCCAATCCCCACACAGCAGCTCCCAGCCCCTTGCACACCTGTGAACACGTCCCAGTCCAGAGCACGTAGGGCCGAGGTACAGACTGTCTGTGTATTTCTCACTCTGTCCCGTCTGCCACAGATCAGCCGCTTCACCCTCTTCTGATAGCCTCAAATGCTTCTCTCTGTCCCAGTCAATTTCTCTGTTGGAGAGGGGGTTTCCCTGAATTCGGGAATCTCTCTGCTTCAGCTCCCCCGGCCCAGGGTGCAGGTCCCATTCCTCCGTCCTACCCAGTGATGCAGGGATCTTTATAGCCCTTTCCAGTGTCCAAGGTCTTCTGCTAGTTTTCAGCCTGTGTTCTGTGAGAATTGATGCATCTATAGATTTATTCCTGCTGCACCCATGGAGAGAGATGAACTCCACCTCCACCTACTCCACTGCCATCTTCTGATCATTATTATTTCATTCCTTCTGTTGACTTTGGGGTTTTTCTGTGGGGGGGTTCTTCTCTTTCTAGTTATTTTAGATGGTATGTTAACTTGTTTATTTGAGATTTTTCTGTTTCTTGAGGAAGGCCTGTATCACTTAAGAACTTCCCTCTTAGAATTACTTTTGCTGCATCACACAGAGTTTGTAAGGTTGTGTTTTCATCTTTGTTCATCTCAGGGTATTTTCTGATTTCTTCTTTGACTTCACCATTGACCCTTTGGTTTTTTAGTAGCATGTTGTTTAGTCTCCATGTGTTTGTTCTTTTCCCATTTTTCTTTTCATTATTGATTTCTAGTTTCACACAGTTGTGATCAGAAAAGATGCTTGAAATCATTTCTATTCTCTTAAATTAGTTGAGGCGTGTTTTGTGACCTAGCATGTTGTCTATCCTAGAGAACATTCCATGTGCACTTGAAAAGAATGTGTATTCTGGTTTTGGGGAGATGTAGTGTCCTTTAGATACCAGTTAATTCCAACTGGTCTATTGTGTCATTTAAGACCTCTGTTGCCTTACTGACTTTCTGTCTGGATGATCTGTCCATTGATGTCAGCGGAGTGTTAAAATCTCCTACTATTATTGTATTATTGTCAATTTCTCCTGTTATGTCTGGTAGTATTTGTTTTATATATTTATGTTCTCCTATATTGGGTGCATATATATTGATGAGTGTAATATCCTCTTCTATATTGATCCCTTTATTATTATATAATGCCCCTTCTTTGTCTTTCTTTGTGGCCTTTGTTTTATAGTCTGTTTTGTTTTGAGTATTGCTACCCCTGTTTTCTTGTTGTTTCCATTTCCATGAAATATCTTTTTGCATCACCTCCCTTCAGTCTCTGTGTGTCTTTCTCCCTGAGGTGAGTCTCTTGTAGGCAGCATATAGTAGATTCTTGTATTTTTATCCAATATGCCATTCTGCATCTTTTGATTGGAGGATTTAGTCCATTGACATTTAAAGTAATTATTGATAAGTATGTATTGCCATTTTAAACTTTGTTTTCCAGTTGTTTTTGTAGTTCTTTTTTTAAATTTTCTTTTTCTTTTTGTTCTTCCTTTTGTGGTTTGATGACTTTCTTTTGTATAATGCTTGAGCTCCTTTCTTTTTGGTTTCGTGACCCTCTTGTTCATTCTTGATTTATGGTTACCATGGAGATCAAGTATGTTGACCCGTGATTACATCTGCTTGCTTTAAAGTGAGTCATTCAAATTCAAACACATTCTAGAAGATCTACATTTTTATACTCTCCTCTCCCACATTTTGTGAGTTTTGATGTCCTATTTTCCATCTTCCTGCTTATCCTTTTACTGTTTATTGTAGTTATAATCACTTTTATAATTTTTTGATTGCTTTTAATCTATGTCCTGGCTTATTTAAGCGATCTTCAATCCCTTTATATAGTTGCCTTTCTTATTGTGATTTTTCCCTTTTCTATGGAGTCTTGCTTCTTTTCTATTTAGAGACCCTTCAATATTTCTTTTAGGGTAGGTTTGGAATTGCTGAATTCTTTTAGTTAACTTGACTGAAAAATTATTTATCTCCCCTTCTATTCTAAATGATAATGTTGCTGGGTAGAGTATCCTAGGTTGTAGATTTTTCCCTTTCAGTACTTTGAATATATTATGCCACTCTCTTCTGGCCTGCAAGGTTTCTGTAGAGAAATCAGCTGATAGCTTGATGGGGGTTCCCTTGTAACTGACTCTTTGTTTTTCTCTTGCTGTCTTTAGAATCCTCTCTTTAACTTTTTTCATTTTAATTATGATATGTTTTGGTGTGAGTCTGTTTGGAGTCACCTTTTTGGGACCCTCTGTTCTTCCTGTACCGGGATATCTGTTTCCTTCTTTAGGTTTGAGAAGTTTTCAGCCATAATTCCTTCAAATACATTTTCAATTCCCTTCACACTCTCTCTTCTCCTTCTGGGACCTCTATTATGCATAGATTGGTACGTTTTATATTATCTCATAGATCTCATAGGTTGTTTTCTTTTTTTTCATTTGTCTTTCTATCAGCTGTTCTGATTGGGTTATTTCCATCATTCTATCTTCCAGATCACTTATTTGTTCTTCTGTGTCATTTAGTCTGCTAGTCATTGCTTCTAGATTGGTTTTTATCATGGCAATTGAGTTATCTAATTTCGATTGGTTCCTCTTCATAGTTTCTAGTTCCTCATTACAGTGATCCGCATTTTTATCAATAATCTTTCTTAATTCCTTTAGCATTTTCATTACCTCCTTTTTGAACTCAGGGTCTAGTAGATTGGTGAGGTCTGTTTCATTATTCTTTTGGGAGATTTCACTTGTTCTTTTAGTTGAAAATAGTTCCTCTGCTTTTTCATTTTACTTAACTTTCTCCTAAATTCATAGAGACAGAGATAGTTATCTATTGTGGTCTTGAAGGGGTGTTTTTATGTGGAAGAGTCCTTGTATAGACGATATATGTCCAATATTTGTGATACAGGACTGGTTTCGTTATGGATGCCAGCCACGTCTTTCCTCAGAGTGTGCTGGCCATTATCTCCTTGATAGGGGGTGTGATTTGTGTTGTAGTATCTAGAGCCTGTGCAGGATGTGAGGTGGGGCTTACTCTTTGCTCTGTGGCTGTCACTGCCCTGTTGGGGGTGGGGTTTGCTCCCTAGCTGTTGGAGTAGAAGCACTGAGGCTCAGGTTCAATCAGGCTCCATTGCCCTTGAGTGTGTGCCCTACCTCAAAGGAGGTGATTGCTGAAGCAAGTCAGGCCTGTTTGGTCACAGACGACCTATGCACCGCCTGTATAGGTGTCCGTAGTTCTGCTCAGAACAGCCCAGGGTTGCATCTCTTGCTCTGTTGTGTTTGTCCCAAATCTAGTGCAAGATTGTGGTGTGGAATAGGCTGTGGTTGGGAGTTGGGGCATTGTGGCTTCGGGAATTGTTGGGGTGCCACTGCTGCCTGAGATCTAGGCTGCCTCTATGGCAGACTTCTCCCAGAATCTATCTGTCCCACATCTAGTGCTTAGCTGTGGTGTGGAGTGGGCGGAGCTGGTCATTCTCATGGGAAACAAACCACTGTGTACTCCTGCCCAGGGCCTGTCTACCCAAGATTCAGCAGTCAGTTGTTGCATGCTCTTGAGGAGCTGCCCACTGTGTGTGCTGTCAGTGTCCACTGCAGCCCCACCCACTGCCCAATGTTTGCACTGACAATGGGCTCTGGGCCTCCACGCAGATCACACCCCAGGCACTCCAGTCTGTCTCTGCATAGCTAGACCAAATCTTTGGCCAGATCTTGTGCCAGGCTGTGGTGTGGAGTGAGCAGGGTTGGGGTGTTCACCCCTTCAGATTGGGATGTGCAGTGAGATTGCAGTTACCAGTGCAAGGCTTTTCTCTTCCTTGACTGTTAGCAAATGTGCACTACTCGTGAGTAGAGTCTAGGCTTCTCCAGCCCTTCTGTCTGCCTCAGCAGATTTCCCAGCAGGCAAGGGGGCTTATCTCCTCCATGCAGGACCCAAGGACTAGGATGCCCAGATTGTAGCTCACCCTGCTCACTCCTCAAGGCGAGGGTCCACCTGTGTGGACCTTCTTTTTCTTATAGATCACTCCAATGCGTGCACGTCCCAAGCTAATGCCATTTTTTCCCCCATCCTACCCAGGTATATGGAGATCTTTCTCACAGGTTTGGTTGTATAGGATTTCTTCTGCCACTATCCAATTAGTGTTCTGTGAGAATTGTTCCACATGTAGATGTATTTTTCATGTGTTTGTGGGGGGAGGTGAGTTCTACATCCTTCTACTCTGCCATCTTGATATCTCCCTCCTTATTTTTCCTTGGTACATCTATTTTAATTTTTTTGAGGAATCTCCATATTGTTTTCTGTGGTGGTTGAACAAATTTGCATTCTCACCAACAGTGTGCAAGGGTTTCCTCTCCTCCACATCATCACCAGCCCTTATTTCTTGTGTTCTTGTTGATAGACATTGTAACAGGTGTGAGGCGATAGCTCATTGTGGTTTTGATTTTCATTTTCCTGATTAGTGATATTAAGCATTTTTCATGTACCTGTTGGCCGGATGTCTTCTTTGGAAAACTATTTAGGTCTTCCAAACTATTTTTTAATTGGATTTTATTCTGTTACTGAGTTTTATGAGTTCTTTATATATTTTAGATATTAGCCCTTTGTCTAATGTATGGTTTGCAAAACTTTTCTCCCATTCTCTAGATTGCATTTTCATTCTGTTAATTGTTTCTTTTGCTGTGCAAAAGCTTTTAAGTTTGGTGTAGTCCCATTTGTTGATTTTTTTGCTTTTGTTGTTTGTGCTTTTTGGTGTCATATCCAAAAAATCATTGCTAAGATCAATGTTGAGGAGATTCTTCCTACATTATTTCTAGGAGTTTTATAGTATCAGGTCTTAAGTTTAAGTCTTTGATCCATTTCAAGTTAATTTTTGTGAGTGGTATAAGAGAGGGGTCCACTTTCATTGTTCTGCATGTGTTTATCCAGTTTTCCCAGCACCATTTGTTAAAGAGATTATCCTTTCCCCATTGGGTTTCTTGGCTTCTTTGTCAAGTTTTAATTGACCATATATCCAGGGGTTTAATTCTGGGCTCTCTGTTCTGTTCAATTGGTCTATGTCTATTTTTGTGCCAGTACCATACTGTTTTTATTACTATAGCTTTGTAGCACAGTCTGAAATTAGGAAGTATGATACCTCTGCCTTTGTTTGTTATCTTCAGTATTGCTTTAGCTATTTAAAGTCTTTTGTGGTTTCATACAAATCTTAGGATTGCTTTTCCTACTTCTGTGAAGAATGCCATTGGTATTTTGATGGGTTTTGCATTAAATCTATAAATGGCTTTGGATAGTATGGACATTAGAACAATAATTCTTCCGATCCATGAACATAGGATATCTTGCCATCTGTTTGTGTCCTCTTTGATTTCTTTCAGCAAAGTCTTGTAATTTTATTATACAGATCTTTCACTTCCTTAATTAGATTTATTTCTAAGTATTGATTTTGGTGCCAGTGTGAATAAAATCATTTTCTTTATTTTTCAGATGCTTCATCATTACTGTATAGAAAAGCAATTGATTTCTGTATGTTGATTTTGTATCCTGCAACTTTAATAAAATTTTTGGTTATTTCCAACAGTTTTTTGGTTGAGTCTTTGGCATTTTTATGTACAAAATCAAATAGCGTCTGCAAATAGCACCAATTCTACTTATTCCTTTCCAATTTGTATGTCATTTATTTGTCTTACCTAATTGCTCTAGCTAGGACTTCCAATACTGTATTGAATAAAAGTGGTGAGAGTGAGCATCCTTCTGCTGTTCCTGATCTTAGAGGGAGACTTTCAACCTTTCACCATTGAGTATGATTTAGCTTTGGGCTTGTTGAATATGGCCTTTATTATGTTGAGGTATATTCCTTCTATACCCCGTCTTTTGAGGGTTTTTATCATGGAATGTTGTTGTATTTTGTCAGACACTTTTTCTGTGTATACTAGATGATCAAGCGATTTTTATCTTTCATTATATTAATGTGATGTATTACATTTATTGATTTGTGTATGGCAAACCATTCTTGTATCCCAGGGATAAATCCTACTTGGTCATTGTATACAAACTTTTTAATGTATTCTTGAATTCAGTTTGCTAATACTGAGAATTTGCATTTATATTTATCAGAAATAGTCTAGTTTTCTGTGGTGTCCTTATCTTGCTTTTGTATCCGGGTAATGCTGGCCTTGTAGAATACATTTGAAAGTGTTCCGTCTTTCTGACTTTTTTGGAAGTTTGAGGAGAATGGGTCTTAATTCTTTTTTAAATGTTTGGTAGAATTCACTAGTAAAACCATCTGATCCTGGGGTTTTCCATGTTGGGAGGTTTTTTATTCATTCTCTTTATTGTTTGTTATTGCTTTATTCCAATGTTCTATTTCTTCCTGATTCAGTCTTCAAAAGTTGCGTGTTTCTAGAAATTTATCCATTTCTTCGAGTTTATCTAATTTTTTGGCACATAATTATTCATAATAGTCTTTTATGACCCTATTTATTTCTATAGTATCAGATGTAATGTCTCTTCTTTCATTTTTAATTTTACTTGAGTTTTCTCTTTTTTCTTAGTCTAGCTAAAAGTGTGTTTATTTTATCTTTTAGAAGAATTGGCTCTTAATTTCACTGATCTTTTGATTTTCTGGTCTCTATTTCATTTATTTCTGTTCTGATCCTTATTTCCTTCCTTCTGCTAAATTTGGGCTTAATTTGTTCTGCTTTATCTACTCCCTTGTGTAAATTTAGATTATTTATTTCAGATCTTTCTAATTTTTTAATATATGCATTTTTTATTATAAACTTTCTTTTCTGAACCATTTTTGCTGCATCCCATGAGTTTTGATATGTTGTATTTACATTTTCATTTGTTTTGAGATAATTTATTTCCCCTTTGATTTCTTCTTGACCCATTGGTTGTTCAGAAGTGTGTTGTTTGATTCACATATATGTAGATTTTCCACCTTTCCCCTGTTTTCTAGTTTTATACTGTCGTGGTCAGAAAAGATAGCTGGTTTGATTTCAATCTTCTTAAATTTGCAAAAATTTGTTTTGTGTCCTATTATATGACATATTCTGGAGATTGTTTTGTGTGCCTTCATGAAGAATGTGTATTCTGCTGTTGTTGGATGGAATATTCTATAAATGTCTGTTAAGCTCTTTTGTTCTAAAGTATGGTTCAATTCAAACGTTTCCTTGTTTTCTGTCTGGATGGCCTATCCATTGCTAACAGTGCAGTATTGAAATCCCCTATTATTATACTGTTGTCTCTTTATCCCTTTAAATATGTTAATATTGATATTTGCTTAATATATTTCAGTGTTCTTTGTTTTAATTTTTAAAAAACTTTTTGAAGTTTAGTTGATTTACAATGTTGTGTGTGTTTCAGGTGTACAGCAAAGCGATTCAGTTATATATATATATATACATATATATATATATTTGTATATATGTATACACACACACACATATACATTTAGGTTGCTGCCATGTCTTGGCTATTGTAAATAGTGATGCAGTGAACATTGGGGTATCTTTTCGAGTTATGGTTTTCTCCAGATATATGCACAGGAGTAGGATTGCAGGATCATATATTAACTCTATTTTTAGTTTTTTAAGGAACCTCCATACTGTTCTCCATAGTGGCTGTACCAATTTACATTCCCACCAAGAGTGGAGGGAGGAGGGTTCCCTTTTCTCCACATGCTGTCCAGCATTTATTATTTTTAGATTTTTTGATGATGGCCATTCTCACTGGTGTGAGGTGATACCTCATTGTAGTTTTGATTTGCATTTCTCTAAGAATTACTGATGATGAGCATCTCTTCATGTGCCTTTTGGCCATCTGTATGCCTTCTTTTGAGAAATGTCTATTTAGATCTGCCCATTTTTTGATTGGGTTGTTTGCTTTTCGGAATTGAGCCGTATGAGCTGTTTATGTATTTTGGAGATTAATCCCTTGTTGGCTGCATAGTTTGCAAATATTTCCTCCCATTCCATAGGTTGTCTTTTTGTTTTGTTTATGGTTTTCTTTGCTGTACACAAGATTTTAAGTTTAATTAGATCCCATTTGTTTATTTTTGTTTTTATTTCCATTACTCTGGGAGACAGATCCAAAAAGATACTGCTGCAATTTATGTCAAATTGTGTCCTGCCTATGTTTTCCTCGAGGAGTTCTATTATGCAGTCCTACATTTAGGTCTTTAATCCACTTTGAGTTTGGTTCCGTGCATGGTGTTAGAGAATGTTCTAATTTCATTCTTTTAGATATAGCTGTCCAGTTTTCCAGCATCACTTATTGAAGAGACTGTCTTTTCTCCATTGTATATTCTTGCCTCCTTTGTTGTAGATTAATTGACCATAGGTGCGTGGGTTTATTACTGTGCTCTCTATCCTATTCCATTGATCTATATGTCTGTTTCTGTGCCAGTACCATACTGTTTTGATGATTGTAGCTTCATAGTATAGTATGAACTCAGCCTGATTCCACCAGCTCCATTTTTTTTTTTTCCTCGATTGCTTTGGCTATTGGGAGTCTTTTGTGTTTCCATACAAATTTTAAAATTTTTTGTTCTAATTCTGTGAAAAATGCCATCGGTAATTTGATAAGGATTGCGTTGAATCTGTAGATTGCTTTGGGCAGTATAGTCATTTTGACAATATTGATTCTTCAAATCCCAGATCAGGGTATATCTTTCCATCTATTTGTATCACCTTTGATTTCTTACATCAGTGTCTTATAGTTTTCTGAGTACAGGTCTTTTACCTTCTTGGGTAGGTTTATTCCTAGGTATTTTATTCTTTTTGATGCAATGGTAAATGGGATTGTTTCCTTAATTTCCCTTTCTGATCTTTTGTTGTAGTGCATAGAAATCCAACAGATTTCTGTGTATTAATTTTGTATCCTGCAACTTTACCAAATTCATTGATGAGCTCTCATAGTTTTCTGGTGGCATCTTTAGGATTTTCTATGTATACTATCATGTCATCTGCAAACAGTGACAGTTTTACTTCTTCTCTTCCGATTTGGATTCCTTTTATTTCTTTTTCTTCTGTGACTGTTGACTTTGAATAAAAGTGGCATGAGTGGACATCCTTGTCTTGTTCCTGATCTTAGAGGAAATGCTTTCAGCTTTTCACTGTTGAGTATGATGGTAGCTGTGAGTTTGTCATATATGGCCTTTATTATATTGAGGTATGTTCCCTCTGTGCCCACTTTCTGGAGAGTTTTTTTCATAAATCGATGTTCAATTTTATCAAAAGCTTTTTCTTCATTTATTGAGATGATCATATGTTTTTTATTCTTCAATTTGTTCATATGGTGTATCACACTGATTGATTTGCAGATATTGAAAAATCCTTGCATCCCTGGGATAAATCCCACTTGATCATGGTGTATGATTCTTTTAATGTATAGTTGGATTTGCTTTGCTAGTATTTTGATGAAAATTTTTACGTCTATGTTCATCAGTGATACTGGCCTGTAATTTTCTTTTTTGTGTGGTATCTTTGCCTGGTTTTAGTATCATTGTGATTCTGGCTTAATAGAATGAGTCTGGAAGTATTCCTTCCTTTGCAATTTTTTGGAATAGTTTCAGAAAGATAGATGTTAACTCTCCTCTAAATGTTTGGTAGAATTTGCCTGTGAAGCCATCTGATCCTGGACTTTTGTTTTTTGAGAGCTTTTTAATCACAGATTCAATTTCAGTACTTGAAATTGGTCTGTTCATATTTTCTATTTCTTCCTGGTTCAGACTTGGGAGGCTGTTCCTTTCTAAGAATTTGTCCATTTCTTCTAGGTTGTCCATTTTATTGATGTATAGTTGCTCATAGTAGTCTCTTATGATCCTTTGTACAGTAAGTCCCCTACATACGAACCTTCAAGTTGTGAACTTTCAAAGAAACGAATATGCTTTCAGATGAGGAGTCCAAAGAGGTCTTCAGCAACTTAGTGACCCTCAGTGAGAAGCTGTAGATAGATCTGCAAGAGAACAACTTCACTGAACTCCTTGCTGTGCAACATAAGGAGCTTACTTACGAAGACCTGATGGAATTGGAGGCCCAGAGAAAGGATGAAGGAGAGACAAGAGGAAGAAGAAATAACTGAAGAACAAAGAGATTCATGATGCAGGAAATGGCAAGGGGATTTTCTTTATTTGAGGAGGCACTGTTAGTTTTTGAGGCATAGGACTGGGATGTAGAACGGTACACGAAGGTTTGCAGCAGCCATTCAGAATGCAATCCAGTGCTACCATGTCATCTATGACAAGAAAAAAAGAGCTACTACTCAGACATCACTGGATTGTTTTTTCAAGAGGGTAGATAGAGTTAAATCCAGCAAGGAATGAGAACCTGTGCCATCAACGTCAGGCATGAGTGTAACTGCAGCTTGCCCTCCGTCTCCTATTGCTGATGATCCTTCAGCTCTACCATCTCCCACTTCCTCTCCCTCCTCCAGTCAGTAACTCTTCTTGCCTGTTCACTTGATGCCAGCCCCTGTATGCCAACTGTTGTACTGTGCTACTGTACTTTTCAAGGTACTGTACTGTAAGATTTAAAATGTTTTATTTTTGTTTTTTATGTATTATTTGTGTGAAAAGTATTATAAACCTATTACAGTACAGTACTCTATAGCCAATTGTTAGCTGGGTACCTAGGCTAGCTTTGTTGGACTTATGAACAAATTGGACTTACGGACACACTCTCGGAACAGCACTTGTTCATACATAGGGGACTTACTGTATTTCTTTGGTGTCAATTGTAATTTCTCCTTTTTCATTTCTGATTTTATTGATTTGGGCCCTCTCCCTTTTTTTCTTGATGAGTCTGGCTAAACGTTTACAATTTTGTTTATCTTTTCAAAGAACCAGGTTTTAATTTCATTGATCTTTTCTATTGTTTTCTTAGTCTCTGTTTCATTTATTTCTGCTCTGATCTTTATGATTTCTTTCCTTCTACTAACTTTGGGTTTTGTTTGTTTTTCTCTCTCTAGTTGCTTTAGTTGTAAGATTGAGTTGTTTGAGATTTTTCTTCTTTTTTAAGGTAAGCTTGTATCATTATAAATTTCCCTCTTAGAACTGCTTTTGCTGCATCCCATAGGTTTTGGATCATCGTGTTTTCGTTTTCACTTGCCTCTAGGTATATATTTTTTTAATTTCCTCTTTGATTTCTTTAGTGATCCATTGGTTGTTTAGTAGAATATTGTTTAGCCTCCACATGTTTGCGTTTTTGCAGTTATTTTCTTGTAGTTGATTTCTAATCTCATAGCATTATGGCTAGAAAAGATGCTTGATATGATTTCAATTTTCTTAAATTTACCAAGGCTTTCTTTGTAGCCCAGCATTTGATCTATCCTGGAGAATGTTCCATGGGCACTTGAGAAGAATGCATAGTCTGCTTTTTTAGGATGGAATGCTCTATAGATATCAATTAAGTCCACTTGGTCTAATATGTTACTTAAGGCCTGTGTTTCCTTATTGATTTTCTGTCTGGATGATCTGCCCATTGTTGTTAAGTGGGTTGTTAAAGTCCCCCACCATTATTGTGTTACTGTCAATTTCTCCTTTTGCATCTGTTAACATTTGCCTTATATATTGAGGTGCTCCTGTGTTGAGGCATATATTGATATATTTATAATTGTTGTGTCTTCTTCTTGGATTGATCCCTTGATCATTATATAGTGTCCTTCTTTGTCTCTTGTAACAGTCTTTATGTTAAAGTCTATTTTGTCTGATATGAGTATTGCTACTCCAGGTTTCTTTTGACTTCCATTTTCCATTTCAGTCTGTATATGTCCCTAGATCTGAAGTGGGTCTCTTGAGACAGCATATGTGTCTTGTTTCTGTATCAATTCAGCCAGTCTATGTCTTTTGGTTGGTGCGTTTAATCCATTTACATTTAAGATAATTATCAATATGTATGTTTTTATTGCCATTTTGTTAATTGTTTTGGATCTGATTTGTAGATCTTTTTTCTTCCCTTCCTCTTTTGTTCTCTTGTGATTTGATAACTATTTTTAGTGTTGTATTCGAATTCCTTTTTCTTTTTTTGTGTATATCTATTATAGATTTTTGGTTTGCAGTTGCCATGAGGTTTTGATATAGCAGTCTATATAAATACATGATTGTTTTAAGTTGCTGTTCTCTTAATTTCAAATGCATTTCAAATATCCTGCATTTGTGTTCTCCTCTTCTCACGATTACTGGTTTTGATATATTTGTGGATGATTTCCCACCTTTACTATATGCCTTTAATGGTGAGCTTTTCCATTATGTAATTTTCTTGTTTCTAGTTGTGGCCTTTTCTTTTCCACCTAGAGAAGGTCCTTTAACATTTGTTATAAAGCTGGTTTGGTGGTGCTGAATTCCTTTAACTTTTGCTTGTCTGTAAAGCTTTTGATTTCTCCACTGAATCTGAATGACAGTCTTGCTGGGTAGAGTATTCTTGGTTGTAGGTTGTTTCTTCTCATCACTTTAAATATATTGTGCCACTCCCTTCTGGCCTGCAGAGTTTCTGCTGAAAACTCAGCTGATAACCTTATGGGGATTCCCTTGTATATTATTTGTTGCTTTTCCCTTGTTGCTTTTAATATTTTCTATTTTTCTTTAGTTTTTGTCAGTTTGATTAATATGTGTCTCAGTGTGTTCCTCCTTGGGTTAATCCTGCCTGGGACTCTGCTCTTCCTGGACTTGGGTGACTGTTTCCTTTCCCATGTTAGGAACGTTTTCAGCTATTATCTCTTCAAATATTTTCTCAGGCACTCTCTCTTCTCCTTCTCAGGTCCCTATAATGCGAACGTTGGTGTGTTTAATGTTGTCCCAGAGGTCTCTTAAACTGTTTTCATTTTTCATTCTTTTTTCTTTATTCTGTTCCGTGGTATTGATTTCTCCCATTCTGTCTTCCAGCTCACTTATCTGTTCTTCTGACTCATTTATTCTGCTACTATTGATTCCTTCTGGTGTATTTTTCGTTTCAGTTATTGTATTCTTCAACTCTGTTTGGTTGTTCTTTATATTTTCTAAATCTTTGTTAAAACTTTCTTGTAACTTCTCACACTGTGAATCCATTCTTTTTCCAAGATACCGGATCATCTTTATGATCATTACTCCGAAGTTTTTCTCTGGTAGATTGCCTATCTCCACTTCACTTAGTTGTTCTTCTGGGGTTTTATCTTGTTCCTTTGTCTCGAACATATTCCTCTCCCATCTCATTTTGTCTAAATTTCTGTGTTTGTGGACTCAGTTCCACAGACTGCTCGACTGTAGTATTCTTGCTTCTGGGTCTGCCCCCTGGTGGGTGAGGCTGGTCTAGAGGCTTGTGCAGGCTTCCTGGTGGGAGGGGCCAGTGCCTGCCCACTGGTGGGCAGGGCTGTGTCAAGGGGTGTATCTAGAGGTGGCCATGGGCTCCGGAAGTTTTCAGGCAGCCTGTCTGCTGATGGGTGGGACAGTGTTCCCACCCTCTTGGTTGTTTGGCTTGAGGCATCCCAGCACTGGAGCCTACAGGCTGTTGGGTGGGGCCAGGTCTTGGTGCAGATGACCCAAGCAAGATGTCTTCCTCCTCGAGAGTTCACATAGCTGAGCACTCCCCCAAATCTCCACCACCAGTGTCCATGTCCCCAGGAAGAGCCACAGCCACACCTTCGCTTCCCCAGGAGACCCTCCAAGACCAGCATGTAGGTCCAGCTGAGGCTCCTATGAAGTCACTGCCTTTGCCCTGGGTCCCAGTATGGGTGAGACCTCGTGTGCACCCTCCTAGAGTGGAGTCTCCTGTTCCCCCAGTCCTGTGGAGCTCCTGCAATCAAGCCCTGCTGGCATTCAAAGCCAAATACTTTGGGGGCTCCTCCCCCCAATGCCAGACCCCAGGCTGGGGAGCCTGACATGGGGCTCAGAACTTTCACTCCTGTGGGAGAACTTCTGTGATATAATTATTCTCCAGTTTGTGGATCGCTCATCCAGGGGGCATGGGATTTGATTATAACGCAAGTTCACCCCTCCTACTGTTTTGTGGTTTCTTCTTTACATCCTTGGATGTAGAATATCTTTTTTGGCAGGTTCCAGTCTTTTTTATCAATGGCTGTTCAGCAGTAAGTTGTGTTTCTGGTGTGCTCAAGAGAGGAGGTGAGCCCAAGGTCTTTATACTCTGCCATCTTTTTCACCATCTGTTTATTTCAGCGTTCTGATGTTGGGTGCATGTATATTTGGTTGTTGTATCTTCTTGACGTATTGTCCCTTTTATCATTATATAATGATCTTTGTTTCTTGTTACCACTTTTGGCTTAAAGTGTGTTTTGTCTGACATAAGTATGGCTGCTTGCTTTCTTTTGGTTTCCATTTACATGAACTATCCTCTTCCATCCCTTCACTTTGAGCCTTTGTGTGTCTTCAGGGCTGAAATGAGTCTCCTTAGGCAGCACATTGTTGGGTCTTGTTTTTTTTAATCCACCCAGCCACTCTCTGCCTTTCAACTGGTGAATTCAGTCCATTTACATTTAGAGTGATTATGTAAGGACTTATCATTTGCCTTCTGGTTGTTTACTATCTCCCTTGTTTTTTTTCCTCTGCTTCTGCATACCTTAGCAAATTGGTGGTTTTCACTGGTGATTTGCTCAGTCTCCCCCCCCCCCCTTTTTTTTTAATGTTTTATGACTCTATAATAGATTTTTGCTTTGTGGTTACTAGAAACAGAAAAGATCTTATAGATAAAACAGTCCTTTTTATTCTGATAGCAACTTATCTTTGTTCACCTATAGAGGTTCCACTCTTTTATTCCTCCCCTATTATATTTTTGATGTCACAATTTACCTTTTTATGCCATAAATTCATTAGTTATAGTAGCTATAGTTTTTTGTTTTATGTAAACTTCATACTATAATTAAGTGGTTAACAAACCATTCTAATGTAAAGTTACAGTTTTCTCATTCTAATTTTCACCTTTACCAGAGTATTTATGTACTTCTATATGTTTTTGTGTGACTAACTGGCATCTTTTCATTTCAGCTTGAAGAACTCTTTTAGCATTTCTTGCAAGGCAAGTCTATTTATGAACTCCCTCAGTTTTCATTTCGGAAAGTCTTTATTTCTCCTCATATCTGAAGGATAGCTTTGCTGTATATTTTTAGTTGGCAATTTTTATCCTTCAACACTGAATATGTCATTCCTCTCTCTTCTGGCCTGTAGAGTTTATGCAGAGAAATCCACTGATAGCTTAATTGGGGGTTCCTTTGTAGGTTACTTTTTTCCCCTGGTTGCTTTTAAGATTTTTTTTTTAATGAAATGATGCTTTTACATCTTTATTTGCTCCATTCTTTTTAATTGCCTTATTCTTTTTTCTGTTCTTTCTTTTTTCTTTTAATTGTGGTATAGTTGTTTTACAATGTTGTGTTAGTTTCTACTGTACAGTGAAGTGGAGTTCTCTGTGCTATACAGCAGGTTCTTATTAGTTATCTATTTTATACATATTAATGTATATATGTCAATCTCAATCTCCCCATTCATCCCACCCCCCCCCACCCTAAGATTCTTTATCATTTATTTTTGACAGTTTCATTAGACTGTGTCTTGGAGACAGTCTTTTTGCACTGGGATAAGAGGGTGTTTTATTAGCTTCGTGGACCTGTATGTCCAATTCCTTCCCCAAGTTTGGGAAGTTCTCAGCTATTATTTCTTTAAATAAACTCTCTACCCCCTTCCCTCTCTCTTCTCTTTCAAATACAATTAATCTTGTATTTGATTTTCTGATAGAATCTGATAGCTCTCAGAGTTTCTTCACTTTCTAAAAATCTTAGTTCTCTAACTGAATCATTTCTAAACTCCTATCCTTCAAGTCACTTATTCCTTCTTCCATCAGATCTATTACTTATGCTTGCTAATGCATTCTTCATCTCATTCACTGAATTCTTCTGCTTTAGAATTTGATTCTTTTTTAAAATTTCAGTCTCTTTGATAAAGAACTTATGGTCATTAAATTCATTCCTGAGTTCATTTAATTTCCTTTCTGAGTTTTCTTATAGCTTGTTGAATTTCTTCATAATAACTATTTTGCATTCTTTATCAGTTAGATCACAATATTCCATGCCTTTGAGTTCAGTTGCTGGAGAATTACCATTTTCTTTTTGTGACACCATATTTGCTTGATTTTTCATAGTGTTTGAGGTTATGCACCTCTCCTTTTGCTTTTGAAACTGCAGACACTTTTCTTAGTGAAGGATTTGTTTACTTTGGCTGTTACAGGTCAGCAGGCTGGCATTTAAAAATCTTCTTTTGTGTTCCAGAAGATGATGCTATAGCTCAAGGTTTTGATTTTTTCTTACCAGGGTTAGTTCTCAAGGCTGCACTCAGGAGTGCACAAAAAAAGCTGGGAAGTGTGGGCTTAGCACTTGGGGCTTTGGGGGGTTCCCATGACCTGACAGGGAGATCCACAAGTGGGATACTCTCAGCGATCCATGAGTGGACCTCTAAATGAAACCCCAAAGCAGACAGCAAGAAACACATTATTTCAATGCCCTTTGACATTCTTGTCTGCTTCCTTCCCCTTCCTCTCCTTCCTTCCAGTCACAGAAATCCCTCCTCAGAAATGCAAGTGCTGCTGGAGACAAACAGGTACCTCCAACTACTACCCACGCAGCCAGGCAGTCTGTCACTCACCACTTGTGCTTTCCACCTCCTCTGGCAAAGAGATAGACACTGACCCCAACAAGAGTGTAGAGCACTGCAGTGTCACCTTGGGGGAAACAGGTGCCTCAGTGGGTTCCTTTCTCTGCCTTCAAACTCATCTCTGTCCAGCTCTCATGGTGTCCTGGGATCTCCCATCAGGTTGGCTGGACCTCCACAAATTCTCCATCTCCCATGAGCGTCCACTCAAGTCTTGTACTCTCCAGGTTCCCCTTTTCCTGATCATGGCAAGTGGGGGTGGGGCAGGCTCACTGACTCTCTTGTATCCACAGCCCCCTCTGAGGTCCTGTCCACCTACTTTCAGATGCAGAGGAGCATAGTAATCACCTGCTGTCCTGGTATAATGTGCAGAGGCACTTTTGTTCAGTTATGGATGTGTAATTAGTTATACACCAAAGAGCAGAGAAAAAAGGAACAACTCATGCTACCATGGTCCTGACATCATTCCAGAGAAGTCAGTGTTCTGCTTCTTGATCTAGGTGCTGCTTCCATGGGTACAACCAATGTATAAAAATTTATAAGGGACTTCCCTGGTGGTGCAGTGGTTAAGAATCTGCCTGCCAATGCAGGGGACATGGGTTCAAGCCCTGGTCCAGGAAGATCCCACATGCTGTGGAGCAACTAAGCCCATGTGCCACAACTACTGAGCCTGTGCGCCACAACAACTACTGAAGCCCGCACGCCTAGAGCCCATGCTCTGCAACAAGAGAAGCCACCGCAATGAGAAGCCCTTGCACCGCAATGAAGAGTAGCCCCTGCTACCCACAACTAGAGAAAGCCCGTGTGCAGCAACGAAGACCCAATGTAGCCAAAAATAAATAAATAAATAAATTTATAAAAAAAATTTTTTATAAAAATGTATCAAGCTGTACAATTTTATATATGTATATAATACTTCAACAAACTTTAAATGCGACTCCACTCCACTTTTGGTGGGTATATAGCCAAAATAATTGAAAGGAAGGACACAGAGATATCTATACACCCAAGTTCATGGCAGCATTACTCACAACAGCCAAAAGGGGGAAGCAACCCATGTGTCCATCAACAGATGAATGGATAAACAGAATGTTGTATATACATACAGTGGAATATTATCAACTATAAAAAGGAAGTAAATTCTGATATATGCTATAACAAAGATGAACCTTGAGGACATTATGCTAAGTGAAATAAGACAGTCTCACAAAAGGACAAATACTAGTGATTCCACTCCTATGAGGTACTTAGAGTAGACAAACTAAAAGAAGGACTAGAATGATGGTTGCCAGGGATTGAAAATAGTGAGAAATGAAGAGCTATTGTTTGATAGAGTTTCAGTTTTGCAAGATGAAAAGAGTTCTGTGGATGGATGGTGGCGATGGCAGCATAACAATGTGAATGTACTTAATACCACTGAACTGTATACCTAAAAATGGTTAAGATGGTAAAATTTATGTGTATTTTACCACAATTTTTTAAAAGTTAAATGTGACTTTAATATATACCCTAATACATATTAGTGAATATATACTAATGAAGTTATTAACTTACCTCTGGTGAAAATTCCAGAAAATTCCAGAATAAGAGTAGAACCTCTACTCTTATTGAGCTACTCGAAACTCTACATTTTCAATCCCGTTGAACACCAAGAAGTGAAAAAAGCCAACAGTGGACTCTCCCAAAGCAGCAAGGTAAGATGCATAAGACCGCTTTCCTCTCACATAGGACCTTATACTAAACAAAATGCTTTAACCTCCTTCCCTCCACTTATACTCACAAATCCCTGTGAAGGAGGCAGCTCAGACAAGTCTGTTACCCTCACTTCAAGGCTGGGGAAACTGAACAAGAAAAAAATAAAATCACAGCCCCCCCCCCAAAAAAAACCCAACAACATCTAAATTTTCTGATACCAAATTCAAACTGGAAGGCATCCCCCTAGAACCCTCAGGCTCATTCATAGACTTTAAAAAGCAAATTCGACTTACAAGTTAATTTTGTGCTTCTATTGTTCCCACAAGAAAATGCCTTATAATATGTAGATCTTTTTTACATGTTGAAAAAATTCACTTTGACTTGAAAACATTTTATTTAATTTATACAAATAACTACTAAATACAAAAAGTAGATTAAAACAAAATAGTTATTTTTTTCTGGCAGAGTTTAAATGCACATAATGGATAATTCTGAAGAAAATGCATTTTCCCCACAGCGTTCAGGACTAAAATTCTACTGAAATCTTTGCTTCTAAATCAGTAATATATTCGGTGGTGTCACATGGGTAATGGCTAAATACGTTCTGCATATGAACTGAAAAAAAGTTACAGTCTACACACATAAATGTGAAGCACTTAAAATGTGAATTTAACGGATAATAAAAGAAAATGTCCATTTCAGAGTATAGTGTTAAAAACATTTCGGTAATAAAATCATAAGACCACATAAAAATAAGCTTTAACATATGCATGAAGCAGTTTTGTAAAAACTGCTACTGCACAAGTAATAAATAATTTGCAAAGTTGTGTATAAACAATTCCTAATGTTCAGCGTCATTGTAAACATCAGCACATGTGTAAAATGCAGCAAAGTCTGACATTATATTTTGTTTTGCCAAATTGAATTCCTATTATCCAAAGACAGACCAGTGGAGTACGGAGCCAATGTTTCGGCAAGTTGGGTCTTTAAAATTAAGAGTAACAGTGCAAGTAAGGAATGCAAAGAATTCCTAGTGCAATAAAGAAGAGAAGCACAGGCAATATTGCTGATTAAAAATTCACCACCTCCTTGAGTTTCCCGTGGGGAGTGTCTAGGAGACCTGTGAAGATATGCAAAGCCACTGTCTTAATGCCCAGATCTCTTTTAGGATTTCTCTGTGTTCCTCCAGTTCCCTACCTTTGCAACAGTGTCTGTCCAACATGAGTCTCTGCAGTGTGAACAGTTTGTGAAATGCCCAGTTCACAGTCATTGAGCGAGGTTAGGGTGGTTTTGGTGTCTCCCCAGCACACGGCCGGGTAAGATGTCTGTCTGCCTTGTCAAAGCAGTCATTTGGGGAGGGAGACAGATGGATTCTGTTCTGACAACCAGTCAGGCCAGCATTAGGTCCCAGCTGGACAACGACGACAACGTCAGACCTTCCTTCTTGACACCATGAAAATGTCAACAGTCAGTTTTCAATTTGTCTAGGGAATTATCAATTTTGGTCAAAGTCTTTTTGATACGCAGGGCTGTGAGTCTGGCAGATGGATTTTGATACCAGCATTCTTTCATCAGCTTGGCCAGGGAGGTTAACGTCTGAGGAGAGAAAGAACCAACACCACAGTGAAAAAGTAGCTGGGCAGATGTTATATCAACTGTTTTGCTGGGCTCTGCAGGTCTTGTGAAGTTCAAGTGATGTTATTACCATTTTCCTTACACAAATAATCAAGGCCATAGCCACTGATGAAGAAACCACTCTTGAGTTTCTTAAACTCTGCCCTTTGGACTCCTAATGCTACCAACTGACTTTATCAAGTTAGTTACACAGACCAGTGTGGACCCCTTGATGGTTTTATGGTGCTAAAAGCTATAACACTAACCCAGAGTTAAAACTGAAATATGCAAATAGGGTCATTTCTCAATGCCTTAGATTTGCTACTTACTTACTACTTAACAGCAGCAATAAGGATTGTCAGCATTAAACAGCCTATGTTTGGAGGAGATGCAGAGATAGAAAAGAGGTTAAAAAGCATCACTCAGGTCTCTTGGTTTACATGTGAAACTGCAGTCCTAGGGCCAGTGGCATAGTAATGCGTCTCCCAATTCCTGGAGCTAATCAAGGGTAGAAAATCTTGTGAATGTTGTCATTCATTAGCAAGATCTATCAGAAATGGCTCTTTCAAGAAAGAGACCATTTTGTGAACCTGTTCAACTAGGTCTAAAGCTCTTCTACATAAAACAGGGAGAGAAAGAAACAGGGCAGATCACTCAAGAACTCTACCAGCTGAAAAATCAAAAGAATGCAAATAGCAAACAGCTAAGTATAGCTCTAAAACTAAGAAAGCATTGCTCTTACCGGGTCTGAGAACCATCTGTTGGGTATGTTGGGCCTCTGTTGATCTACACAGACCACCTTCCTCATATCTTCAAAACTTGGGTCATTGGGAACCACATCATAGAACGGTGGCTTGTAATCCTCCACAATACCTACACACATGGACAAGAATTGTGTTGGGTTAGCAAAAGAGTAGAGGCTCCCAGGGTTGTATTGATGGTTGTCGCAGGTTACAACGTGACAGAAAAAGTACTGATCACCTTCCTCAAACTTCAGGGTGATTCTGAATGCTACAGGTAGGTCTTAAAATAAGTGGAAAACAAAGCAATAAATAGAAGCCCTGCAGAGAACTGGAGGAACAATAATTGTTAGAAGAAAACATGACTACCTCTCATGTAATTATAACAAAACGCTCCAAGAGGGCATACAAACAGCTCTGCAGTGCCCAACAGGGCACAGGAGACAGAAACAAGAGTCTCTTCAGTGATTAAAAAGGACAAAATAGGGCTTCCCTGGTGGCGCAGTGGTTGAGAGTCTGCCTGCCGGTGCAGGGGACACGGGTTCGAGCCCTGGTCTGGGAAGATCCCACATGCCGCAGAGCAACTAGGCCCGTGAGCCACAGCTACTGAGCCTGCGCGTCTGGAGCCTGTGCTCCGCAACAAGAGAGGCTGCGATGGTGAGAGGCCCCCGCTTGCCGCAACTAGAGAGGGCCCGCACGCAGCAGCGAAGACCAAACACAGCCAAAAATAAATAAATAAGTAAATAAAATTTTTTAAAAAGGACAAAATACCTAAAGAAGGTACATGAATCTAGTGTTTTCGAACCATAAACTGAAATAAAAAGTTGGCCACAACTAGAGCTGGAGGCAAACAAACAATCCAAGACCATCATCAAAATACCCCTTATTTTATGATTAGGGGAAAAGGCATTGCTATAAAATAATCCCTCCAATTGGGAGGATGCAAGTAATGTAATATGAAATACTATTTCCTCACTCATTCATTCTGTATGTTCTGAGTACCCTCTGTCATTCACAGCTGTCTGTTTGATGGCTCTATTAATTCCTCTCAGATCAAAGGCACAAAATAAAATGCAGAGGACAGTTTTTTGGAAAGGCAGAAGAATGGCTGAAGAGAATGAACTTTTCCCTTACTCCCAAGCAAATGTGAAAGTGGCTAATTTCAGCTTCTGCCCCTGCATGGTTTCCAATGCCTTACAAACCTTTTTTCCCAGCAAAATTACATCAGTTCCTTACTTTTCACAAAGAAAGTAGTTCCGCAAACAGAAAAATTCAAAGCAATAATTTAGAATTAGAAAGTTGATTCTTTCCTTTATAGAAATGAGACCCAGAAAATCCCTTATTTTTTTCTCTCATCATCAAAGGCCTCAACAATGAGGACAGTGGATTCGTTTACTGCCCTCTTTCCTTCCTCCATGTAACTTTCTTCTGTTCCTAAATACCTACCAGAGTGATTGTTGGCACAGGTGGGACGAGGCTGTTTTAATCATTTTTAAGTTTTTCTAGCGCCTATAAGCTACCTGAAAAGCTTCAATCGCCTTTTCATTTATCAAAGAAATTAACAGTGAGAAGTTGTTCTCACAAATTCCATATAAAGACAAACCATTTATGAAAAAGATTAGTCATGATAAGGAACACCTGTTAAATACTACAGTTTTGTTAAACTACGCAGATTCAAGAGTTTATTTTAAAAATGGAATGTAGTCTAAATTTAAAAATTCTAGTTGATATTAAGACTAACTTACCCACATTGCTTGACTGTGTTTGTAATGTGAATTGGTCAATGGATTAAAACCTTTCCTGACAAATCATAAACAGTTCAGACTGGGCATAAACCACTGCTTTCAGAAGTCTTGAGATACCTCATCTCAGAGACCTTACCTACTTCTCTTGTAAGGACCCCAGAAGCATTCAACAATATTTTAATTCTTTTCAGTACATATATTACTAGGAGACATCACATAAAATACAGCTGGACACAGACCTGCAAGATAATTTATACCTTTATAAGGGCCACATGAACTTATAAGAAACAGTAGGATTGTGCCCGTCACCACCTCTCAACTTTTCTGAAGGAGAATATGTTTAATAGCCTGGTTTCAGTCTTTAAAAATCTAGCATAACAGCCAGCTATTTGAAGTAATTTGCCTGGCTAGCTTGGGAATGGTTATGGGAACATCAATTTTTCTATAAATGCAAAAGAAAAAAAGCATGGCTGGATTTCAAAAACATAGGATCTGGGGATACTCAACAATAAAATTCACTATACAAAGATGAAGTTTTCCCTTGGGTTTATATTTTCCATATTTTAATCTTATTAAATACTGCCATGTTTTAACAAAAGGAATCAAGTTTAAAAAGACCATTTAATTGATCATGCCTGGAACTTAGTCATGCCTCTTTTGTCAACCATTGGTCAAACTGTTGACTGTTTCCATCTGATGTTGGTCATGCTTTCCCAGCATAAAATAAACCTGGTATTAAACTCCAGCAGTCAGGGGCTTCCCTGGTGGCGCAGTGGTTGAGAATCCGCCTGCCAATGCAGGGGACACGGGTTCGAGCCCTGGTCTAGGAAGATCCCACATGCCGTGGAGCAACTAGGCCCGTGAGCCACAACTACTGAGCCTGCGCATCTGGAGCCCATGGTCCGCAACAAGAGAGGCTGCGATAGTGAGAGGCCCGCGCACTGCGATGAAGAGTGGCCCCCGCTTGCTGCAACTAGGGAAAAGCCCTTGCACAGAAACAAAGACCCAACATAGCCAAAAATAAATAAATTAATTAATTAATTAATAAACTCCAGCAGTCATATGGAACGCCCTCTGGTCAAGGAAAGCAATTATTTCAATCAATATAAAGTATATTACATACCGACCATGTGTGGAAAACCATTCTAAATGCTGAGGATGATAAAAGTACAAGACATACTCTCAGTTTTCAAGGAACTCAGAGTCTAGTGGAAGATGAGGACAAGTCCCTCTCTTTTCTCCTTAGATAATGGAAATCTTGTTTAAAAAAAAAAAAAAACCTCAAAAACGTTTTTCACCCCTTTGTATACTTTATATCTGGAAAGGCAGAGATAGATTGGAAATTCTCACTAAGTTTTACTTGCGAGTTTCTAAATTGGCTCTAAAACCATTTTGGTCCCTTAAACTGTGTGAGCCAGAGGTTGTCCTTGGCACTAGGGATATAAAAATAAAGATGTGATGTTGGTGATGAGAATAATGGGAAAGGAAGACATGAAAAAAAACTACAAAGTAGGACCAGGGAGAAGAGGTGAGGGGGGGCATGGTGCTCAGTGGGTCTCAGAGAACTAAACACCTATGTGGTTTAAGTACCCGATATAAAGCAGGTGCCATGGAAGCACAAGTAAGCTTTCTGGGAGCTAGGGCCTGGCTGAACATAGAAAGATGAGTTTTCAAGAAAGAGGAGAGGATGGGACAAGAATACGCCAAGGAGAGGGGGCAATCCAGGTTGGGGGCGGGTGATATGGGACAAAGACAAGGGGTTTACAAATGATCCTCCCGTGTTGGAGAGGAGGAGGGAAATTCCCTGTAGCTGAAATCAGTGCACATGGTGGTGGGGAGGGTGAGCGGTCAAGGTCAGACTGTGAAATTACCTGTGTTGTCAAGGTTGGAAGTTACTTCCTCACTCTGCCAGAGAAAAAGTGGACTCTCAGTCCTTTTACAACAGCACCCAACGAGCAACTGCCAAATCGTGAGCCAGCGAAGAGAACAGCGTGAATTCAGGAAAAGCAACTAAAAATACAGAGTACTTCGAGTGCCAAAGGAGTGGTACAAGCAACAAAGGATCCAGGAATGCAGTGCAAGAGGAGCTCTTAAACAGTGGTCAAGGAAGGCCGAACCGTGCCAGGCCTCGCTTTTCCATGGTAGGGGGTGCGACTCGAAGGGCAACAGAGAGAATCAGAGAAACTATTCATAACCTCCTCCCCACAACTTTGGGCATGTGTATCTGATTTATACAATTTTTTTTTTCCTGGACATATGTCTAACCGAAAGTTTTCTCTTCTCTGGGGCAAATATATATTTACCAACAATATCCCTATCATTAATTGGCTGCATGGTTCTGAGTAAACCCCTTAATTGCCAGGTCTTAGTTCCAACACCCTTAAAGTACACAACACAAAGCAAATGTGCAGAT
The DNA here is from genome assembly GCF_965194825.1 of Balaenoptera physalus. Classification (NCBI taxonomy): domain Eukaryota; kingdom Metazoa; phylum Chordata; class Mammalia; order Artiodactyla; family Balaenopteridae; genus Balaenoptera; species Balaenoptera physalus. Next base: position 52,476,219 of record NC_138885.1, read on the forward strand.
TAATAAGAACAACCTAGAAACAACCTTCAAACCCCATGAAACGCCAGAGGGGTCTTTCTAAAAATGCAAGTCTCTGGAAACAAGGCCTTCCTCATGACCCTCCCTACCCAAACCAAAAGCTTTTGGCTCTCAAAGCTTTGGGGATTTCCCAGTTGCCGATAAGGGACTGTGGACTTGGCTATCATTTGAATAATCTGAAGGTGAGGCAAAGACAGATCCAGGGGATGTCAGAATCATGCAGATCACAGCCTTCCTTTCCTTCAGAAAAAGAAGCTGAGGACCACCCAGGGAAAACGTACTTGTCCAAGTTCACAGCTAACTAATGACAAACATTAACCAGAATCCAATTCCCTGTTTGTATTCTAGAATTCTTCCCAACAAGCCCCAAATGGGATAATGCATTAATCTCGTCACAACGGCCTGCTCACTTCATGTTCCGCGGTCTCTCTTCACCGCACCGCAACGTGGGTGGACACCCAGGTAACAGGCAAGGGGAGCAGGACCCCAGCATCTGCATCCCTACAGAGAGCTGCCGTTAACAATGAACTCCTCCAGGAATTATGAAGCCCTTCAGAGATTAGAACATTACGACTAAAGCCATTTTACAGAGAAGGAGAGTGGTTCATGTTTGGCTTCTGCTAGGACTCTAAGTTAATACAGTTTTTCCTTCAGGGGTGGCCTGTGAGAAAATTAGATATGGTTCATGGACAAAACTTTTTTGTCTCATTAAACACCTGCATATGTATCATTAACGTTACCTTCCCTTTAATGCCATGGGGTAACTGGTTTTCCCACTTCCAGTTGTGACGTTAATTTCCTTTTAAAAAGAAATGCTTGAAAAAGTTAGCTGATTTAAATGATTAAGAAAATAATGGTACAAGGGGCATTTGGATATGAAAAGAAATCATAAAGGTAGTATGTGTATGAGAGAATCTCGGGAAACACTGTTTCCAGAGAGGCATTTTTTTCCTGGTAGGAACAGGATTCAAAAAGGTATATCAAAAAAAAAAAAAAAAAAAGGTATATCAACTATTTGTGTCACTTTCCTTAACATTCCTCACAGAAGGATTTCAAACACAGTTTTCAAGCCATGGCCCACATCAAAAATGACTAATATATAAACGGATGGAGCTGCTCACAGCAGAGGGGACGACAGCCCAGGGGCTTCTGGTCGCCCTTGGTGCTGCCTTGCCGCTGGAGGTTTCAGAGAACCAGTACCTCAGGTGCTCCTGTAACCAACAAGGCGCACTAGCTGGGAAGCCCTGCCTCTCCCCGGGGCAGGTACTCCTTTCAGAAACAGGAACAGAGCTGGCAGGACAGCTCTGTTCCCTGCTAGGCAAAGTGTCTGTGTGGCAGTGATGACCTCATCCTGCTATCCCCACTGCAATTCATGGGCATATGGAACCATGCACATTATTCAAATCAAGACTAAATGCATTATCTGAAATCTGTTACAAGTAATTTCTGTTCCTGGGATTCTCAGCAATGTGGCATAGCCAAAATAAATGGTTCACAGATTGCTTCACAGTCAGGCCCTACTAAAAATATTTATTAATGTTACAGTTGTCAGAAGAAAGGTCAAAGGGCCTAGGTCAAAGGGCCTAGGAGAGATGCACAGCCATGCTGTGAGTCAAGCTTTGACAAGACGCCTTACATCTCACACACCCTCAGACCTAGAGGGAGAAGCTCCAGAAGACTTCCAAGCGTTTGCTAGCTGTAGACGTCTCATGAGAAGAAGAATGTATCATTCACTGGATGCTGGGGCTGTTTATAAGGTTGACACCACAGATACTTGTCTTGGTGGAGACACCTGCTGTTAAAGATGTGTCAAGGAAAAGAGACCAGTAAGCAGTGCACAATACCCAGTAAAGTTGTGCTGGCCTCTGGTTATTTTGTCGTGAGGTCAGTTGACTGCCCTCCTTTGGTCTAGATCTTTAAATCAGGGACACAAAATTCCAAGAATCAGTGAGAGAAAAATCCCACCTCCATATTCCTGCCCCCAACCACTCACCTAAAGGCTCAAACGAAATAAAACAAACCTGAAAGAAATTGCTTGAATGGATATTAAAAATTTTCCCTAATATGAGTCTTCCCTTTGTTCAAACCTTAATGTACACTAAGGTAGTGACCTAAAATCGTGAAACACATTGGATATTAAGTTGCTGAAGAAAATCAGAGTTGTCATGGTTTCCATATACAAGCCCATTGTGCTCAGGAACTTGAGGCACACGCCATTCCTTAACAAGCCCAAGGGCTCATTAGAAGAGGTTTTCCGAAGTATGTATGCCAAACATAAGCTTATTCTAACAAGTATTTCCTAGTCCCCACCCCATTAAGAGATGCAGCTCGGCCAGCAGGGTTTTTTCAGTGAGGTACAAATGCTTTTTGACACATTTCAACACTGGGTTCCATCACAAAATGGAATAACCAAAGCCAGTCACAGTGAAACAAAAGTAGGTCCACATAGCCCTCCTGTGGGCAGCGAAGAGGAAACACGTGAAAGGTATAACAGAGGCTCATGCTGCCTGGATGATGCCACAGTCAAAGATGTGCTACAGGAGGGACAGTGAAGATCATTTTAGTTAGCTTTTAAATCCGTAAGCAGATGACCACAGTGTTAGAGCAAAACAACTCTGGCGTTTCTGCACACAGGGATCCAAACAAGGTGTGACACCGAAGGCTGAGGTTCCAGAGAGAGGACTTCTAATCTCAAGAGGGAACTGCTTCAGGATGCTTGGACGGGGCTACTACAAGTTTTTGATCAGACCTAAGCTAAATGGCACACGTGAAGAGCTGTGATGCGCCCATTTATCTGTGGAATCCACGTGTCAATTTCTGTCCTCACACCACACTGAACCCAGGTAACCAGAAACCAGTGTGTCTGCAGAACTATACAAGGAAGAAAGGAAGAACACTGCCAGAGAAGTAGCAAAAATCTAGAAAGAAAGGCCAAGGCCTAGCTACAAGACTCAGAGGAGAAAGGGACCCCTCTTCAGCTTGGAAGAGAGAGCAAGCTTCACCTGAAGCATAAGAACACAAATCAGGAAATCCTGCTCAGATGGGCTGTGTCAGCATCCCAGGGACAGTCTTTATTTCCTGGCCTGGGTGAGACCGATATATTCCATTTTGACCTGAGATCCCAAGAGTACGGTCGCTGACGCAGCAGCACAGCATCAGCTGGGGCCCTGCTAGAAAGGGAGATCCTGAGTCCAACCCTAGACCTACTAAATCAGAAACTCTTGGGGACGGTTCAGTACTCTGTGTTTCTAGGTGATTCTGCTGCACACTCTCCAGCTTAAGAACTAGTGATTCAAGCAAACCCCTGCCTTAGATTCATATAGAAAATTCACCTGGAAATGGTGAGAAAATGGCTTTCCTTCCGACCAATTCCAAATTCAGTGTCAAACTAAACACAAACAGTAAATTCCAAAAGACACTACTGAGAAATTTTCAGATGTGAAAATGGACTTAACTCTCATTTCCTGTACAGACACAGCAGGAAGTGTATTATTATTAGCAAAGAAATGTAAAATTCCCATGAAAATATAAAATGCGACATATTTTTATACTCATGGTTCACTTGAGGACTGTATTACTCCAAGAGAACTATCTGGTCATCAGTTTTTATAATGGACTCAGAAACTCAAAGATGCATAATTATAATAACCTCCCTAAGATATTCATATATTTAAATGAGGTACATTTAATATGCAATAATTTCAAAAATATATATCCTTTAATGTCAGTTCTTAAAGCTAGTAAGAAAGTGAAATACGTACATCACACCCTGGGGTGAGCGGGATATTGTAAATTAGAACAACTCTTATGGAAAGCAATTTGGCAGTATGTGTGAAGCCATAAAAACATTCAAATTCTTTGACCTAATAGGTCTACTGTTTTTCAGATTAAGAATAATTCCCTAAATGAAAAAGTTGTATGAACAAAGATGTCTACATGGAGGAAAGAGGATGTCTAAAAACATGGAAATGGTTAAATTAATGAAATATCACGTGACTGAAATAAAAACAGACTAACAGCATTTAAAAAACACAAATGAAAAAGATGATACAGAATTATAGTTACACTATGATTACAACTAAGTAAAAAAATATATACATGGTTGCATAGAGAAGAAGTGGAAAGAAACATGAATATTGGAAGGTAAAGGCAAATTTCTCTTATTTTTCTTTCTACTCATTTTTCTGTTTGGGGGTAGTAATAACGAAAATATTCACAGGTATACAAGCAGCACTGAACACTTTCAAGTTTGAGTTTGGATAAACTGATTTCTGTGTGCGTGTGTTTGTGTGCATGTGAATATTCACGGGAGAAGGAGGACTAGAGAAAGAGAAGGGGAAATATCAAATTAGTCATTGCCAAGGGACAGTAGCTGATTTAAAATGAGACATGACATACCCTTACCTCCCCCTAAAAATCAAACCACACCACAGAACAGAAGCTCAACCCACAAAATTTTAGGAACTAGAGAACAATCTAAAACCATGATGTAAGGGGGAGATCAGTAAATCAGAAAGCAACCAAAATAGTCTCTCTTCCTCTACCCTGCACGATATTTTTTCCAAAAATAATGTTAAACACAGGATAGATCAAGAAAACTATGGCTCTATTCTCCAACTGACTCCTATTAATCACAGCTGATCTTTGAAAGCCATTTGGGTTTAAGCCTGCGACACAGGGAACAAATTTGCAACATGAGTTCTTACAAAGCCCAAATCCCAAGTTTCTGCCAAGTTTGCCTTTCATCACGCAGGCTTGCCTGGCATGGCTCCAGCACCCATAGCTGGACTGGACTATCCTGGCCTTGGAATATTAACTTCCTCTTCATCTGGGGCAAGTTCCCCACCACACAGTTTATAATGACACCAATCCTTCTCTAAAGTGTTTAAAATAAACTAATTAGAATTTGATTTTCAACTCTAAGGCACTCAAGAATTATTAGGGAGGGGGATGGGGAAATGAAGTCGCTGTGCAATTTCAGGCAAAGTTCAGAACTTTATAAATCAGCAAAACAATCGCTCTGTTGCAAACAATTCTCAAGGCACTTGAATGGCACAAAATGCAAGTCAGTAGCTCTCAACAATTGAGAAACAGTTACCAAGAAAGTGTTCATGACTCCATCCAAAAAACAAACTTTAAAAGAACTGTCTGGTTACAATGCATGTATGTTTATGTTTAATTTAAAACATTGTCTTTGATACCCTTAAGAGTGTTAAAAGCAAACACACTCTGCTGTTAGGGAGGAAAAAAAGCTACCACAAAGGCTTGACAACTTAAATTACTGCACCCTAAAACTATGTTACGTTACCCCAATTTCACTTCGCTCACAGAACCAGAACTTCCTACTCTCTGGCTATTATTCTTGAAAATTGTAGTTGCCCCCAAAATTTCAATCCTTACAAGAAAATATGAGTGGAAGGTGGGATGGAGCACATATGTCAGTGACTTCATGCATTATTTCTTTAATACTTCAAATCTAGGATTCCAGTGGGTCCCAAGAGGGTAAAATATCTCCTGAAAATGAATATTAATTTAAATATATAGCATTTTCTTCTGCTTTCCTGGAATAATTTCAGACACATTCTTTGTGAAATAGGACTTCCAGTTGTGAAGGTATGAAGAGGTCGATTCGAGAGATTCTGCTATAATAACCACTTTGTGGGTAGATGGGGCATGTGCTATTTGAATGAGGATATGTAGTGCTTTCAGAATACAGTGAACTTAAAGTTCAACAATGTATTTGTGGCTGATTTGAAAGACGGAGGTGAAAGTTCACTGTAGGGAACATGGGTAAAAAATTATCGATAGACAGTATGCTTCCCTAGCTGCTAAGGCAACACCATTTCATAAAGCTTATTTATATTATAAGAGGACCAACACGAGCCTCCTATTCAGGGCTTCCTGAATGTAAACGTCACTTACTTTGCAGGTACAGCCTGCTTCTTACAAACGAGTGAATTCTGAGTGTGCAACCTGAATCTTTTCTCAATAATCCAAACTTAAGAAGTAAAAATATCTATAATAGCAGAATTCACCCTTAGATTTCCTTGAGCCTTCTCATGATAAAACTCACTTGGGAAAAGAGCAAAGAAGGAGGAAGGGTGGGGAAAAAAAGGCAGAATAAGGATGGAGGAAGGAAAAATAAAATATGGACTGATGAAAAAAAAACAAACCAAGGAATAAGTAGTCTCTTGCAGAAATACTTTTTCCACCACGGTTTCCCCTCCTGCAGTTAAAACAGACTGCCATTATGTGCCTTCCACTTACCAGCCATAAAGCAAATATAAATGCCAACAGCTTCACAAGCATGATTCACGGAACAATGTGTACTTAAATATTCCCTTTGCCCTTTTAAAGGCAGCAGAATCAAGAGGACTCGGACAAGGACAATATTATCTGAGATCAGATACCTACCATTGCTCACCATCCGCCTGGCCACTTCCCACAAGACAAGTCCAAAGGCCCAAATATCGACTCTCTTATAAGAATCGAAACAATCCACCTGGATGGTTTCATCTAGAACTTCGGGGGCCATGTAGCGTTTGGTGCCCACACGGGGGTTGTTCCCCACGTCGAGCTGATTGGTGCTCTGGGAATGCATGACTGCCAGGCCTGAAAGGAAGAAGACAACATTGTCAATCCGCTCCCTTCCTTTCTCACAGACGGCTGCTGAAGGATTTTAACCCAAACCCAACGAACAGCGCCCTCTTGTGGTGTCCATGGTGACTGCCGCATTACACCCAGCGTCATCTCTGGAGTGCCCTTGAGATGCCTTCTGTTGAGAGCAGGAAATAGGGCTGATGCCGGAAACATTCTGAGGCTCTTAGGTTAATAATATATGAACCTCAGAGACAAAAAGTTTGGGGTAAATAATAAACTAATACACCAAACCAATATGAGGCCAGTGTTCGAAATCCACAGGAAAACAGACTCACTTGTTAAATGGGAGCCTCAAAGTGGCTTAACAAGGAGCAAATTAAGCTGTCAGGCTCCAGCACAGCTCCCACTAGTCTGCAAACACAAACCTCAAACCATGTGAGGCAGGGACTTTGAGGTAATGTATCATTACATAAAGGGCCGACTGCTCCGGGCCCTGCTCCGTCCCTAAAAAAGGGCCGCTCATCTGAACAGTAACGTGGACCAAACCCACAGGGCTTTCTTTCTCTGCAGCCACATGTACAGAGAACATTAAGCTGGCCCTCAATTCAAAGCACAACTATCACGTTAAATGGTTTTGAAGCACTACTTAAACCATGACTCATTTCCGAATTCCTCAGCCAATTAGAGAGACCCAGCATTCCTCACAGACCAAGGGGAATAGACAGATACATGCATGGTTTATTTGAGAATGGAATTACTTTTTGATGCATATGCAGACCAACTGAAAGTGATTCCTGCAACACTCAAAATAATGAAAATTGCCAAACTGGAGCAAGGAGACCATGTAAACCTTTGTAACCCAACGGGGATCCCTCAAGTCACCTATGGAGAATGCTTCTCCTCCCACTCCATGGCTCTGCATGGGTGAGATGATGACTCCATATAACGCAAGGGAGACAGCACGCATGTTATCTCAGCCTTAATAATTACCAAAGATATTGGCAACGCACTTGACTAGATCAGACTGGTTCCTCTTTTCCTTATTTTTATAATCAACCCTAAGATTCTATGGCCATTATGACCATTTCACAAATCATACATGCCCCTCCACCATTTCCAGAACCAAAGAGTGAAGATGACAGAATACAAAAAAGGTGCAGTTTAAATAGAGAATAGAAATACTAGCTGTGGTGGTTTAAAAATACATCCACAAGTGTTTTGAAACTTCTCCCTTCATGAGGGGAAACTCAATTCCTCGTGCCTTGAGCGTGGGCTGGACTACCAAACAGAGTATGGCAGAAGAGTATGTGTATCTTCAAGATTAGGGCATAGCAGGCATATGGCTTCCTGTTTGCTCTCTCTGGGCTCATTCATAGTGTTATGAGGACGCTCAAGCAGCCCGCTGGACAGGACCACATGACAAGGAACTGAGGCTTTCCATCAACAGCCACGTGAGTGAGCCATCCTAGAAGTTCCTCCAGGCCCGACCAAGCCTTCAGATGCCTGCAGCCCTGACTGACGGTCTGACTGTTACCCCTGTAAGATCCTGAGCCAGAACCACGGACCTGAGTTGTTCCAAGACTGCTGACCGGCTGTGTGAGATAATAAATTTGTGTTATTTTAAGCTGCTAAGTTTTAGAGGTAATTTGTTTCCCAGTAATCCATAATTATTACACTAACTAAAGAGACAAACCAACCAAATGCAATGTGCCTCAATTCTTGCTTGAAAAAACTGGAAAAATTTGAAAATGGCTATTAAATGATATTAAAGCATAATCAATAACTTTTAGGTGTGATAAACTGTGATTATGCAAGAGAAGTATTTTTAGGGGATGCACTTTGAAGTATTTAGTAGTAAAGAGTTGTGACTTTGCAACTTATTTTCAAATGAATTTGCAAATATATACACTCAGCCACATACAGATAAAGCAAATTTGGCAACATCTTAATAACTGTTGAATCTAGGTGTTGTGGATATGAATGACCATCATACTACTTTTTCAATCTTTCTTTATGCTTGAATTTTTCTATGATCAAAAGTTAGGAAAATACAATACTGGTATTTTTGCTAAAATACTGGTAGTTTTGCAGTATTAATAATAGAACATAATTTCTAACAAGTGATCCTTAATTTCTAGGTATAAAGTAAAAAATTAATATAAATTGCGGTCTTACAGGAGCTGTCTTCTGTACTACCAATCTACTTCCCTGAATAATGACCCCTTAACACAGATTTCTGTGTGAAACCGTGAATCCAGCTGGAAAGCTATAGGTCAAAATAAATGTAATTAAATAATTAATTAGTTGGATTTGCTAATTCCCCCCAAGTCCCATAAACCAAAACCAACAGCTGCCTCAATTTGTCCATCTTCCCTTGGCCTCAGGACTATAACAGCAGCTACCATTTGCATGACTATTTGCCAAGCATTTATAAAATTTCTGAATCTTACAAGAATTGTGTGAGGTGGGCATAATTGACTTTTAGTGACATGAATAATACATAAACACACTATTATAAAAGTTACAAACAATAGAGACGTTCAAGGCACAGTGTCAAACACTGAAGTCCCCCTTGCTAAGCCCCCCACCCTTGCCCTGAGTGTAAGCAGGTCAGCACTTAGGGCAGGTGAATAGATAGATGAAAAAACCTGTACAAAAATACTGGATCAGGGACTTCCCTGGTGGCGCAGTGGTTAAGAATCTGCCTGGCAATGCAGGGGACATGGGTTCAAGCCCTGGTCTGGGAAGATCCCACATGCCGCGGAGCAACTAAGCCTGTGCGCCACAACTACTGAGCCTGCGCTCTAGAGCCCGCAAGCCACAACTACTGAGCTCGCATGCCACAACTACTGAAGCCCACGCGCCTAGAGCCCGTGCTCTGCAACAAGAGAAGCTACCACAATGAGAAGCCCACACACCACAACAAAGAGTAGCCCCCGCTCGCCACAACTAGAGAAAGCCCGCGTGCAGCAACGAAGACCCAATGCCGCCAAACATAAATAAGTTTATTAAAAAAAAAAAATACTGGGTCAATAATTGCGAAACTCAAATCACCTTAGCTCCATAAGCCATGGCACAGCCATAAAAGTCTTCTACACCACAACAAAAACGTTAGGGTCATGCCTCCTTATACTTGGAAAACACTGTAAAATAATTTCTCAACATGAACACAAGGACTTTAAAGGGATAGAGAAAGAAATTTTATCTGAAAGAAATTTATTTGAAAGAAATAAATTTTCCTATGTCAAATCCCTTGTGTTTAAAAACAATTTTATCATTTATGTAATTAGAGCTAACACTGCCTAAACCTTTATCAGTGTAACAATAACTATAATGATATGAAAATAAGAGCAACCATTTTTTATTCAAGGAGAGTGAGTATCCTCAGTAGTCCACCGAAATGAATAACCAAAATTACAGTTCAGTTCTCATTAGCATAATTATTCAGCCAATATTCTAGGGGTCTAGGATGAATAGGCTTTATAGAGAATGCCACTATAAATGAAAATAATCTTATTTATAATGCAATTAAAGCTACATTAAGCATCACCCTAACACCATAAGAATGAGATATGCCAGCAGGGCAAATGGTAAATTAGTTTGGGGATTTTTTTTTTCCCCTCTTTCTTTGATTGATAATTTTGCCTTGGTTACAGAAGAACAACTTCATAAACCATTTTTAAGACAAATTCATTCCATAGGTTATTTCATTGTGTACCTACTTTGTGTAAGGCTTGTGAAATCAGAATGCAACAGTACTGGTTGCCTCTCAGGGTGGGCTGGGGCAGGAACGGACTGAACCAGCACGAGGTGACTTTCTAGAGTAATGGGAAGGTCTGTATCTTGACAGCGATTTGGATTCTACAGCATTTGTCAAAAATCTGAGGGTGTATACTTAAGATCTGTGCATTTCATGTGAAATGTAAATTTTACCTGAAAAAAAAAAAAGTAAACAAAGAACTCCAGTGAATGATATATTGGTGTGATGCTGAAGCCATTGGAGGGAAGGGCTCTTTTGTCTGCAATTTACTTTGAAATGTATCAAAGATTAAGATGTATTGATAAATGGAGGCTGGATATGTGACAACAGTAAAATGTTCATGGGAGAATCTAGGTGGTAAATATACAGGTGTTCACCGTGAAGCCCTTCCAATTTGCATGCTTGAAATTTTTCATAACAAAGTGTTTGGAGGGAAAAAGATGCAACCTGGCTAAACAAGGGAAGACAACAAAAGTTAAAACAGTAATTAAAAAATATTTTAAAAAATTTACCTAAATCTGCTATGCAACACTGTCCATTCTTCTTCACCAGGATGTTTTTGCTTTTTAAATCTCGGTGAGCAATGGCTGGTTTCCCTTGGGTCCCAAAGATCTCTATGTGTAAATGTGCGAGACCACTAGCTATGGACAGCACTATTCGCAGGCAGCTCACTGTATCCAGAGTAGTAAGCTGAAGGTAGTCATACAGCGATCCCATTTCATGATAATGTGTGATTAACCACAACTGTGTACTGGAGTGTCTTGATGTCATGTCTGAAGCAATGAAACCTGGAGAGAGCAAGAACAAAATTAATAGACATGTGAGAATTTCACATTACAGCTTAATTTACTATACAGAAATAGTGACCCATACAGTAGAGATCACCTATAACAAAAAATAATTAAACTTACCAACTGTCATGAAAGGAGGTTTACAGAGGCATCAACAGAGAAAAATAATGTATTTATACCTTAAGAAGACACTGCTATTGAATAGGAAATTTTCATATTCATTTCCACTGTAAATAATCCTTTGAAATTTTTTTTACATTGCATTAAGATTCAGATAGAAATAAAATCTTTGTGTTTACCCATAATGAGAGTGTTAAACCCTTTATCATGTTGACATTCCAAGCACAGATCATTCATCAACCACCCAGAAAGAACAAAAAGCCTAGAACCTAGACACCTGTGTTCTAGTCTTGATCTGCCTGTGATCTGCTTTATAACATTGGGCAACTCATTTGGGCTCTTTGGATTGTCTCTGCTATAAAATCAAGGGGTGAGTTTATATTAAACGTGACTGATTCATCGATTTAAAAAAGGAACCTATCAAATATAACAGGCACCTAGGATGCTCTTTGTCAGTCACACAGGAAAACCAAGATGATGGTGTTTGTTGGCTAGAAAAGAAGATAGAGTTAAAATGGAAAAGTTATGATATAATGTGAAAAGTCCTGTAATATATATGTGCAAAGGATAACAGGAGCCCAGAGCAGGGAATCATAATAATTTACACTAGATGTTACAGTAGGCTTCCATCAAGAAGTGACAACCGAAGTCGTCTTGAAAGAAGTGAGATACTGATCCTGTGATAAACTGTAAACATGAAAAAGAATATATATGTACAACCAAGTCACTTTGCTGTACAGCAGAAATTAACACAACATTGTAAATCAACTATACGTCAATGAAATTTTTTTAAAAAGTGAGATATTGAAAGATGTAAAGAGGAAGGAAGAAATTTTTCTAGACATTCTGAGGGGATTTTCAGCACAATGAAAGAACTTGCAGTCGGAGGCACTTCCTAACCTATGAAATAAATGGTGATGTGTGTGCCTGTCTTCCTGCTACAGAGGTGCTTTCCTAGCATTACAGATCTATACCTTATAGACACCCATATGGACAGTGAGATTTGGGACTTAGAAATACAAGGGGATTTTTTTTTTTTAAAGACAGATATGGCTTGAAGAATTAAATGACTTGTGAAAGTGTAAAGGAAAAGGAGAATACATAAACATGCCATACTTTATATAAAGTACTTTATATAAAATTTGTATCACTTGCACACATATTTTCTCATGGAATTTTTCTCAGTAGACCAGAAAGATAAATATTATACTCATTTTACACATGATGAAGTTGCTGCTGGGAGGTGCCAAGGATCACACAGCTATTAAGTTGCTACCAACTCCAAATTTGGTGCCAGCTGCTGATTGATACACCATACCTTGCATAGGAAAGTTCTGGGAACAAAGAAACGTTTCCCTATTTGATCATCATCATCATCGACAACAGAAGCAGCAAATAATCAGTGAGAATCAGCAATGTGCCAGGCACAGTTCTAAACATCCTACGTGCAATCCTCCAACAACCACATGAAGGAGTTAGATTACATCACTGACATTAAGGTCAGTAACCGTCCCCAGCAATCTGGCTCCAGAACCCATACTCTTCTTACCCACCATATCATCCTGCCCTCAAAAAAGCTGGCTTCTACTCGAGAAAGACAATCTGACATTTGTACCTATGGGACATCTGTAAAGTGAACCGAATAACACTTCCGCACCTTGATCCCCATCTCTTTCTCCCTCTTCCCCTAAGCTGGTCCCCACAGCCAGACTTAGTCTCTCACTCTTCCCTGTTATCCCACCTGCCTTTGTCTCCCCATAGCTGATTCTCGTGGAACCCTTAGCTGGCCATAATATCAAACAAAATGTGCACTTAGACATTTATTTATTCTTGCTCTTAAAGAAAATGTTTCTGCTACAACAAGATCCTACTGTAGAGCACGGGGAATTACATTCAGTATACTGAGATAAACCATAATAGAAAAGAATATAAAAAAGAAGGTCTATATGAGTATAACTGAGTCACTTTGCTGTACAGCAGAGATGGGCACAACACTGTCAATCAACTGTACTTCAGTTAAAAAAAGGTTCCGCTTTATCACCTTAAACCACATGATATTCATCTTTTTTTTATTTTAATTTTTTTAACATCTTTATTGGAGTATAATTGCTTCACAGTGTTGTGTTAGTTTCTGCTGTATAACAAAGTGAATCAGCTATACATATACATATATCCCCATATCTCCTCCCTCTTGCACCTCCCTCCCATCCTCCCTATCCCACCCCTCTAGGTGGTCACAAAGCACCGAGCTGATCTCCCTGTGCTATGCGGCTGCTTCCCACTAGCTATCTATTTTACATTTGGTAGTGTATGTATGTCAATGCCACGCTCTCACTTTGTCCCAGCTTACCCTTCCCCCTCCCCGTGTCCTCAAGTCCATTCTCTACATCTGCGTCTTTATTCCTGTCCATCAGAACCATTTTTTTTTTAGATTCCATATATATGTGTTAGCATACGGTTATTTGTTTTTCTCTTTCTGACTTACTTCACTCTGTATGACAGATTCTAGGTCCATCCACCTCACTACAAATAACTCAATTTTGTTTCTTTTTATGGCTGAGTAATATTCCATTGTATATATGTGCCACATCTTCTTTATCCATTCATCTGTCTGTGGACACTTAGGTTGCTTCCATGTCCTGGCTATTGTAAATAGTGCTGCAATGAACATTGTGGTACATGACTCTTTTGGAATTATGGTTTTCTCAGGGTATATGCCCAGTAGTGGGATTGCTGGGTCATATGGTAGTTCTATTTTTAGTTTTTTAAGGAACCTCCATACTGTTCTCCATAGTGACTGTATCAATTTACATTCCCACCAACAGTGCAAGAGGGTCCCCTTTTCTCCACACCCTCTCCAGCATCTGTTTGCAGATTTTTTGATGGCCATTCTAACTGGTGTGAGGTGATACCTCATTGTAGTTCTGATTTGCATTTCTCTAATGATTAGTGATGTTGAGCATCCTTTCATGTGTTTGTTGGCAATCTGTATATCTTCTTGGGAGAAATGTCTATTTAGGTCTTCTGCCCATTTTTGGATTGGGTTGTTTGTTTTTTTGATATTGAGCTGCATGAGCTGCTTGTATATTTTGGAGATTAATCCTTTGTCAGTTGCTTTGTTTGCAAATATTTTCTCCCATTCTGAGGGTTGTCTTTTCGTCTTGTTTATGGTTTCCTTTGCTGTGCAAAAGCTTGTTTCATTAGGTCCCATTTGTTTATTTTTGTTTTTATTTCCATTCCTCTAGGAGGTGAGTCAAAAAGGATCTTGCTGTGGTTTATGTCATAGAGTGTTCTGCCTATGTTTTCCTCTAAGAATTTTATAGTGTCTGGCCTAACATTTAGGTCTTTAATCCATTTTGAGTTTAGTTTTGTATATGGTGTTAGGGAGTGTTCTAATTTCATTCTTTGACATGTAGTTTTCCCAGCACCACTTACTGAAGAGGCTCTCTTTTCTCCATTGTATATTCTTGACTCCTTTATCTCAAAAATAAGTTGACCATATGTGCGTGGGTTTATCTCTGGGCTTTCTATCCTGTTCCATTAATCTGTATGTCTGTTTTTGTGCCAGTACCACACTGTCTTGATTACTGTATCTTTGTAGTAGAGTCTGAAGTCAGGGAGCCTGATTCCTCCAGCTCCGTTTTCTTTCTCAAGATGGCTTTGGCTATTCGGGGTCTTTTGTGTCTCCATACAAATTGTGAAATTTTTTGTTCTAGTTCTGTGAAAAATGCCAGTGGTAGTTTGATAGGGATTGCGCTGAATCTGTAGATTGCTTTGGGTAGTATAGTCATTTTCACAATGTTGATTCTTCCAATCCAAGAACATGGTATATCTCTCCATCTGTTTGTACCATCTTTAATTTCTTTCATCAGTGTCTTATAGTTTTCTGCATACAGGTCTTTTGTGTCCTTAGGTAGGTTTATTCCTAGGTATTTTACTCTTTTTGTTGCAGTGGTAAATGGGAGTGTTTCCTTAATTTCTCTTTCAGATTTTTCATCATTAGTGTATAGGAATGCAAGAGATTTCTGTGCATTAATTTTGTATCCTGCAACTTTACCAAATTCATTGATTAGCTCTAGTAGTTTTCTCGTAGCATCTTTAGGATTCTCTGTATAGTATCATGTTATCTGCAAACAGTGACAGTTTTACTACTTCTTTTCCGATTTGGATTCCTTTTACTTCTTTTTCTTCTCTGATGGCTGTGGCTAAAACTTCCAAAACTATGTTGAATAATAGTGGTGAGAGTGGGCAACCTTGTCTTGTTCCTGATCTTAGAGGAAATGCCTTCAGTTTTTCACCATTGAGAATGATGTTGGCCATGGGTTTGTCATATATGGCCTTCACTATGTTGAGGTAGGTTTCCTTTGTGCCTACTTTCTTGAGAGTTTTTATCACAAATTGGTGTTGAATTTTGTCAAAAGCTTTTTCTGCATCTATTGAGATGATCATATGTAAACCACATGATATTCATCTTTAATAACTTTCTCCAAAAGGAATATCCCAAACTATAGAAGCACCACTCAAAAGAAATTAAATTACTGCTATATATTTGTGTAGCCTTTACTGATTCCTCTAGCCAAGGGAGAGCAGCATCTGATTGATTGATTAAATAGATAAATAAATACAATTTATTCTCTCACCTTCTCTAAGTCCCCAAGTTCTTAGAGAAGGATTTTGTCTGTCCCATTAGTTAGGCTCTAGACCTTCAAGAAAACTGACTTTTAAATAAGTAAGATTTTTTTTAAAACTGTTTACCACTCAAGTGTGAACTGTACAACTACATTTGCTTCAACATGCTAGAGCATTTTTATGGGACTTTTGTATTTTGAGTCAAAGCACTCTACTGTTAGTGGAGACTGAACAGGTGTCCATACATTGGAAGCCTGGCCCAGCCATTGGACGTGTTCATAACACCGAGAGAACATGATTAGGGCAAAAACCTCTTACATAACAGCCAAAGTCATCCTCCCAGGCGCCTCGAAAACTAAACTAAAACCCCAAATCTTAAGTGAGGTCAGCAGTGCCCTTGTAAGCCTCTCACTGGCAGCTCTCGTGGGAACCAGGCACTGGGCAGCTCTGATACCTGAGGAGCGAGGCCACCATGCTGGGGAGCACAGGGCCTGAGGGTGCTGGGCCCCAGAGCCAGACTACTGGGCGTCCACACGGCTCCCCATCCTGACCTGGGTGATCCCACATGTGTCACATAAAATCGCCACCTTGGGGCTTCCCTGGTGGCGCAGTGGTTGAGAATCTGCCTGCCAATGCAGGGGACACGCGTTCGAGCCCTGGTCTGGGAAGATCCCACATGCCGCAGAGCAACTAGGCCCGTGAGCCACAACTACTGAGCCTGCACGTCTGGAGCCTGTGCTCCACAGCAAGAGAGGCCGCGACAGTGAGAGGCCTGCGCACCGCGATGAAGAGTGGCCCCCGCTCGCCGCAACTAGAGGAAGCCCTCGCACAGAAACGAAGACCCAACACAGCCATAAATAAATAGATAGATAGATAGATAGATAGATAGATAGATAGATAGATAGATAGATAGATAAATGAATAAATAAATCGCCACCTTGGTTTCCTCGTTTATAAGATATGGATAGCACCATCCTGTATCTCAAAGGGTTACTGTGAAAATAAAGAGTTACTGTATGTAAAATGCTTCATATGATGCCTACCACACAGTAAGTGTTCAAGAGTAGCTGGTTACTATTAGAGTTCAGAACAGTTCTGCGTTCAGTTACAGCCCCAAAGTTTGTAATTTAATATCTTTTTCAGGTAGTTTCCTTCACTTCCAATTGGTCTCAAGGAATTCTGACTGATTAAATGGTTAAGCAGTCCCTTTTAAGAGTATGTGACAGACAGTTCTGGAGATGGAGGGTGGTGACAGGTGCACAATATGATTGTACTTAAATCTCGCTTATATGAGTAAAATGGTCAACTTAATGGCTATTGTACCATTTTTTTTAGTGCTATAATCGCTCTTAAAAATTTATTTTATTGCAGTATAGTTGATTTACAATGTGTTAATTTCTGCTGTACAGCACAGTGATTCAGTTATACATATATATATATGCTTTTTCATATTCTTTTCTATTATGGTTTATCACAGGATATTGACTATCCCTGTGCAATACAGTAGGACCTTGTTGTTTATCCATCCTCTATATATTAGTTTGCCACTGCTAATTCTGAACTCCCCATCCTTCCCTCCCCTACTCCCCTCTCCCTTGGCAACCACAAGTCTGTTCTCTATGTCTGTGAGTCTGTTTTTGTTTCATAGATAAGTTCATTTGTGTCATATTTTAGATGTAAGTGATATCATATGTACCATAATTTTTTTTTAAAAGAGTGTAAGATGAGACTTTGGAGTGAAATTGTCGTATTAACTGAAACTCCCTGGTTTCAGTCATGAGGAAAAGGATGCTCAGAAACATACAACTTTGGCGCGAAGTCACAGAGTGGGCCTCTACTGATGCTGAGAGTAGAAACCGGCTTCCCAAACTCCCAGACACTGTTCCAACCACCAAACAGAGCCTCCCGTCATTCACTTATCTGCTGACTTCTACACCAGACACAGCAGAAGGAAGAGCTGAAATCCAAACTAGTCATTGGAAAGATAGCATTTTGGGGGGGATAAACAATGAGGGCCCAGCATTTTATACGTGTGTGTGTGTATAATTTAATTATGTATTTCGAGGGGGCTAGAGTTAGTTAGCAATACTCAAGGGTGGGGGAAATCATGATCTGATATTCAAAACAATCTTTTGATAGAAAAGAAAATGTCACAGAAAACAAAGTCTCTACATCCAAAAAACTGCTAAGGCAGGGAAAGAAGTTTAACCAAAAAAGGTGGTCCATTTCTACAAGCTGTCCAACTAAGAGGACCGACTACACAGTAAAATTAATCCATATAGCTGTAATTATGATGAGGGTAATAAGATCTCATGAATTCACAATTTCCATGGATCATTATGTAGTAAGAAGTGGACAATGTTTTGCCTTCTGTGATCACACTAAGGGAACCTAACTTCTCTCACATGAATCATATTGCAAAGGTGACTTTCAAATTTCCTGTGTGATTAAATCCAATTTAATCAATATTTACTAAGCACCTACCACGTGCAGGGAACTGTCCTCAGGACTGGGTGTGAAAGCAAACACAATGGACATAGTTCTTGTCCTGGGTGTACAGTGGAGTGGTATCACAGGTCGTTTAACTCAAGAGCATGGATAAAGTGACTACTTGCATAGCATGGCAACATCTAGAGCGTTTTGCTCAATGAGCCCATAAGCCCATGAGCCCACGAGAAGAGAGGGGCTGCCTGAACATGCCCTTCCTTCAGTGAGTCTCAGACCCCACGTGCTTCTCAGAGTACGTGCACCTGCCCGTTAAGAGTACTTCTACTGTTTAAAGATAAGTACTTCTTGTACATCATGACTTTTTAACACAGCCAGTGGTTTATCTGTTACCCAACCTCAGTCTGTTCCAGTGTCAGAGGAAAAATTGGGACATTTAAAGGTAATTTTGACTGTAGATGAATTTTCACCTCACCCTATGACTCTAGAATCTAAGAAGCAATTCCATGAGCTAACTACCATGTGGTTAAGAGTTAGACCATCCGGTGTGATTCTCAGCTCCATTATTTAACCTGCTGGGTGATGTTAACCTCTTTGTACCTCCGTTACCGTATCAGTTATAACCAGGAAAATAATATCTGCCCTCTTACGGTCATGGTGAAGATTAAATGAGAAAATGTGCATGACACAAAGCAGTGCTTACTGCATAGTAACTTGTCATTGCTGTTGTTAACACACATGCATCTAACTGCAATACAAGGCGGTGCACGGTAAGAGTTACATAGGAGGTAAAAAGTGCAGGAGTGCAGAAAAGCCCAAGTAAATCCCTTGGGAGAGTCTGGAGGGGAACTAAGAAGTTTTGATGAAGGAAGGAGTGGGTGGAGGGTGGAATGGGGATAGTGGGTGACCAAGAGCAACATGAATGGAGACACAGACAGCTGACTGTTCAAGGGCAATCCCAAGGAGTGACAAATATTGGAGCTGGCTGCATGTGGGCATATTTGTACAGGAAGTAGCAGAGTCCTCTTGGGACCCCAAAATAGGGAGTCTGGAATGCCAGGCCCAGAAGTCACAAATGTTGCGAGCGATGTGGGAGTCATCAAAGACACTCTGAGCAGAAGTGTCTCAGCTCCCCAGTGGAAGATAATTCAGTGTGGCGAGATGGACTGGAAAGGGGAGCCCCATAGCAACGATACAAGTGAGGAGGCTAGGTGATGGCGAGTGTGCCAGGGGGAAGGGAAGGGGAGAAAATGACAACAGCAACTGAGACAAGTCTGAGATGGAACATACCACCAAACTGTTGAAGCAAAGCTTTGGACAACTGTCAAACCGTGATTTGTAGACAACCTGACTCAGGCTTAATACTAAACTGGCAATACTGGAATAGAAATAAATTCTGGCAATGGCCTTCCTATAAGCCAAACCTGATCCTGTAGCCATGAAGTGGCCAATATTATCCTATAAAGAGTCCAATTCTATAGAAACTTTATAGCCACTATTCACAAAGCACTCCAGGCAGCATTCATCATATATGTATTAGTATAAACACATGTAGAAAAACTTTTCAAAGACAAAGATGTCAACGGGCTAAAGGAATATTCTAACCCTTTATAGTTCCATAGCAGTATTTCAATGGGCTCTTCACATATTTCACAAATGTTTCCAAGCTTTAGTTTCCAAATTAAAATGTATGCTAAATCCTTCTCTAAATCTGGGCTTTAAAAACGATGCCTTGTTTGAAGGAATGTGCATTTAATTACTATATCCCTGGGAGCTATGAATCTCTAGGAAATCGTCCAAAGATCTTTCTTAGTTTGATTCAAGTAATAAATATTCAAAAAGGGTGGGGTAAACAGAACTACAGAGGAAGCCTTGAAGTGAACAATATGGGGCAAATTTTTGTTATTTAAATAACAACCTGCAGAGGAAGACTTAGCAATAACAATTTCCTTTTCATCATCCAGAGAATCTTCAAACTTAGCTTCTTTGCAGACTTACACAAGAAATTCATGTGAAAAGAAAATTAAACAGTGTATAAATGCTGATGGTCCCTATGTCACCATTTAGGAGAGACTTGCGAATTCAGACACACCAAATCTGAGAGGGCAAAGGCAGGCAATTATTTCTTCCTAGAAAAAAATTCATGAAGGGATTATTTCTGTACTTACCTAAAATATTCTCATGCCTCAGCATCACAGTGTTGTACAATTCTGTTTCCCTGAACCACGACTTCTCATCCCGGGAGGAGAAGATCTTCACAGCGACATTCTCCCCTTGCCAGCTGCCCCTCCACACCTCACCATACCTGCCTTTCCCTGTGGAAAGCAACACAGAGGTGACATTGGACAGTAGGACAGGACAGGTAGCCAGCGAACTTCACGCTAGCAACTCTTAATCCCTCCCATGGAAAAACACAACTCAGGGGTATAAATACCACTACTTTTTGCCTGTAAAGACATCCAAAAATAAGGTGGAAACTGCCCCTCCCGGCCACCCTACTGTGCTATCAAATGAAACACTCTCAGAATCTGCATCTGTACAATGAGCTGGTAATTACAAAGTTTACATTTACATTCCTCTGTGAAAAGGTATGAAATGCATATGGTTTGTAAAAGCACATGAAAGTTAGTAAAACTTAGACAATGGTACAGATTATTAGATTTCACTGTTGATGAAAGCCAAAAAGCGTGTATGGGGCTTAACTGAGTAACTTACTTGATTCCTTCCCTTAATAAAGGATCAACATAGGCATTTTCTAAGAGTCCAAATTTGTGAATTTACATATGCATTTATATTTTTCACAAAGGAGATCATTAAGTTTGAGATATGCGTTCTGAAGGATTAACACACACACGCACACACACACACACAGAACAGTGCTGTGTAGGAGATCGACAGGCGGCCACTGCCATCCTTAAAGGATTTCTTGGCGGAGGATATGTTTCAAAAGAGGATTTGCAAAGTCTTAAACACATAATCCCAGAACAGTCCTGATTTCTGACACTGGTCATGGATGTTCGCTTGCAAGACAGTCCCTGTGATGCCACAAGTGGGTGACACTGAAAAGGCCACTTGGAGAAGACATTTTCAAAAAACGGTGATGAGCTGTGATCTGATCTGAGGAGTTCGTGCCCCCTCCTGCAGCCCCAGCACAACTGTCAGCTTGTCAACTACATGCTCCTGCTCCCGTTTTTCTCCTTAATGACAGGCAGGTGATCAGGGAGGTTGGGAGGAGGAGGGAATTACCACGAGACTGTGGGGATCAACACGGGGTATGATCAAGGTGAAGAGAGACGCGGCACCTAGAAAACGATGCAGCAGGAGATACGAGTTGTAGGGCAGCGGGGCTTTCCACCAAGGCAAGTGGCTGCTGGGAATCCCAGCTGGTAATAAGCTGCTGCGGCACCACCTGTATATACAGGAATGCAGCTCTCTGCTGGAAAACTAAGTCGCTGAGAACCCAAACATGGAGAGAGAAAGCATGTCTGTCCAGGAGATTATGTCTGGACATAATCAAAACTGCTCAATCTAGATTCCCTTATGATAAGCAATGTCCCTACTAAATACCAGTGACTAATCCAAAAGAGCGTTAAATGAAGCCAGTAAGTGGTCTTTCGTGGGCCACTGTCAAGTCACAAAAATAGTATTTAGTGCAGGATTAATTTGAATAAAGTCATAGCAATTGCCCAGCATTTGTAGTTTAAGCTGAAGGCTAGTGCTAAGATCTACAAAATCGACTGCTACAAAAGGGAACGCTCATCTTTTCCTGCCTTTGGTTCCATTCTGTATCTTTATTTGCCCTTTGTCCTCATATTCTCATTAGGAAGGAGAGAAAAATATCCCAGAGCATTGTGGACATTACTATACAGTTGCCTTAAATCCTATTTTTTTTTAGAGGAAACAGAGATAGATGTCAGCGTAAGTAGACAGAATTGAAACAGAAACCAACTTAAATGGCTTTCAAAGGCTGTTAAGTTGTCAAATGCTTTTTGCAAATGCAACCTTATGCGGAAGTCCCTGAAAACAGAAGCAGAGCTGCCCAGAAGTCCTGGCCATGGAGACCCTAAAGGGGGGGTCCCTAAAACACCCGAAATTTGGAAATTCATTGATCACCATCTGTAACAACTGATCTAGTTAGTCCAACTTCTCGTGTTTTTCAACCAAAAATGGTAACATATTATCCAAACAGTTCATTACATATATTTTTATTCAAGCCTGTACTACATGAACACTAACTAGATGCTACTGAAAGGCATGGCTCTTTAGCACTGAACCAATAAAATGCTATAATTGAATATAAACTATTTCAAAAAATGCTGAAGAATATCTATACAACCGGAAACAGTATGCATTTTTAAAGGTGCAGTATTATTTTGCCCGTTGGACTCCGGGGTCCATCTCTGAGGACCGGTCATGAGGGCTGCTGCTCTGTGAATGGTGAGTGGCCATGGGACAGAAGGATGGGGGGTAATGTCCCCCTTCACTTCTTACCCCTACCCAGGTACCCTTGTTCATAAGCAAACAGGACATTAGCTGGTACAAGAGGACAACTCTGGCTGTAAGCAGTGAGCACGCCGGGGGCTTTTCCATTTTTAGTTTCTCTACACACAGTCCGCCGTGGAGGAGAAGCATGAAGTTGGATTTCAGAAACAGCTGCCGTAGCTACAGACGTAGAGAAAAGGCAACAGGCTCCTCCTGCTGGCCACCTGTGTGCCTGAAGGTGGCAGTCACTTTTCCTACCTCTGCCCACCACCCCCTTCCACTGCTGCATTTGGGGGTGTCCTGGTTTCCATGAAAACAGGAAGAAAAGTCAGAGGATAGCAGCCAAGTGGTGAAGGCAGCCTATGTTGGCTCGTCACCTCCCAAAAGCAAAAGATGATATGGCAGGAGCTGCAAAGCCAGCCCCCCAAAACTGGGAGAACCAGGAGAGTATGGAGATGTTTCTAATCCGTTATTGCTACTGTGGCCATCCCTGCATGCCATCTAAAGGAGAAATGAATGAAAACTGTCATGTGACTTGCAAATGCCCACCTCATAAAACTAAAACTAATAAAAATCAGGACTTTAAAAAAAAAAAGCATTTGCACCACCTCCTAGAGGGGCAATCCAGCAATATATAAGACAAGCCATAAAAAGTCACAAATTTTGACCCAGGAACCCCAATTCCTAGAAATTTATTCTGTGTACTCAAAAGAAGCAATGTGTGCAAAACATTTTTCAAACAGTATTGTTAAAGTTATCATGCAATAGACAATTACATAATCTTTAAAATACCTGTGATGTGTACAAATACATGAATATGTGTGTGAGCTTAAAACTGAAAACAGGGACAAATTATATACACACTATGATTATATCTATATACAAATACGTTCCAATATGGGAAAAAATGTGAGAGACCACAGAGAAATGTACACAGCTCTTGTTTAAATAAAGCAGTTATAAAGGGTAGCTTTGGTACATTTATTTCATTTTTTTTTAAGGCAGGGGAAGAGTGAGGAAGTATAAAATTGCAATAATCAAGTTGACTGTCCAAAAGCCGACTTACCTCAGATTCCCCAATGCCTATGGTCAGGAGCAGCCACGTTAGTTCATTTTCAAGCATTCCCATCATCCTGAAGGGTCTACTTAAAACTGAAATCTTTTGGCTGGGCACTCTGTATCCTGCCTAGTGGATAATAGTGGATACTAGTTCTTTGACAAGAACTTCACCAAGTTCAAGTGCTCCAACACAAGTCACAGATTAGAGGCATACTAC
The DNA here is from genome assembly GCF_965194825.1 of Balaenoptera physalus. Taxonomy (NCBI): domain Eukaryota; kingdom Metazoa; phylum Chordata; class Mammalia; order Artiodactyla; family Balaenopteridae; genus Balaenoptera; species Balaenoptera physalus. Next base: position 52,500,340 of record NC_138885.1, read on the forward strand.
CACATGGCTACCTCACATCTCCTGACGTTTAACAAGCAAGAGGCAACACGAAGCAGATTTTCCAAGGTCCATCCTACTTCTAGAACCACAGCACATCACCCGCAAAGAAAGGGAAAAAAGAATTACCAACACACTCCAGCAGTGTGATCTGACGGGCTACCGTTCTTTGTACCAGAAAAGGAAGACCAGAGCCGCTTCCCGACGTACACGAATGATCCAATAAATCCTGTGGTTCAAAACAAGGAGAAAGAGAAAGTATTGAGGAACTGCTCCCAGGTTAGAGTATGAGCGTGCACGTGGGTGTAACTGGCACGGAGGCAGCGGTCCTGGACACATGGCCTGTTCGTGTGCATGGAAAGCCCCACTGGAGGAAAAACTGGTTTTATTTCTTAGGAAAACCAGAAGCTAGCCCTTTCCCTAATATGGGATAGGTTTTCCTGAGGGATGAGTAGTCCTTTCTTGTATCCAGAGTTGTAGAAGAAAATATATAAAGAAAGAAGCTGAGTGGACAAAGTCAAAGATGTAAATTAAAAAGTCCAAGATGCAGGGCTGAGCCCAAGGGGAAACAGTAGCTAGAACAGCAAGTGGAGCAAAAATCAAAGGCCTTCAAGTCCAAGAGCTGAGCAACACTGACCATATTCGGCCCTGCTCAGAATACCTATCAAAGGATGCACTTTAGTTGGCATGCCAAGGAACTCTAATAAGGAACAAACAAATTAGGAATAAGGACCAAATGACTCTAATGTTGTTTGTCTTGTAAAGACTCCAATGGCCATCTGAGTCCTCAGACTGGTACATTCAAGCAGAGAGGGCTACCTGGATGGAGGTTGCTAGGTAGGTGGGGAACAAGAGTCACAAGATTAACACCACTATGACGTTTCTCTTTTTTTTGTTAACAGTTGTCTACTTTTAAAAAAAAAAAAAATTTTTTTTATTGAAAGACTCTTTAAATTCTGTAGTGCTTTACAATTTTCAAAAGTTTCTCACACATGATTTCATACACTGTATGTCATTCTTGATGTCAGTTACCCACAAAGCAGAGAGAAAAAATATGACTTTCATTGAAACATAAAACCATGCCCCAAATCTACTTCTAAAAATGAACACACTGCAAAAAAGATTCCCAATTAGTTCATTCATAAATTTCCCCTTCTTACTCTCAGTGCAAGCCAAGAAGCAGAAGCATTTTTGAATCAGGAATGGATTATCTATAATAAACAATATTGTGCCCATGGTGATCGTGGGAAGGTTGCAGTAATGTTGATCTAACACTCCCCAAAGCTGTCCTTTCCCAAACATTTTAGCTGGCCTGTTACATTAATACATTGCCTTGTTTGAGTTTCATTGTCTCTTACTTACTCTGAGCACCATTGTGAAGTACTGTTGATCAGCAAAATTACCAAAATCTGAACATCTAAAGGAAGAAATTTAGAATCCTTAAAAGCCGCAAAATGGATATTCAACAAGAAACTTAATGTAGATGAAGTAGAGTTTCACATCTCCCTCTTTTGCTGTTCGTTTTTCTCTTTATTCATTCAATTTTTTTGAGAGAATAATTCTGAAATTACTATAAAACTAATGTGTTGTTTTTTCATAATGTACAATCCTGGTTCTAAACCTAGTTCATAGACTTCAGGGCGGGCGGAATCAACCAAAGACTACCAAACATCTACTTCAACTCTTGGATCCCAAGACTTCTTTTTCAGTGTAGGAGAGCTGTTTAGTAAGGTACACATTGCTGAGTCATATAAATGAGAATATCACTTAAATAAGCAAGTATGTAGACCAATAATGACAACTTGTTTTAAACAGTGTTGTTTACTGTGTCATTATATCGTGATATACTGTCATCTAAAACGGTTGAGTTGAGAAGACTATTTTAGCATATTTGAAAGCACTGCTTTCAAAATTATAGAAGCCATTTAAATAATAATTTACACTAGAGATTCCTATCAGTGCCCAATGTGATTAGTTATGTTAGCAGTTCTGAGGAACAAAGTTCTGACTACTGCTAAAGTTTTGTCAAGATTCAGCCTTGTATCGTCCTTGCTCCTAACTCAATGAACTCAATTTAATTTGCCTTAAAACTTGCAACAAACTTCTAAGTACACTTCTAAAGAAAAACTATATTTTTCTACTTTTTGAATGAAATGTCCTTATCTCCTCTTTTCCCAGTTTCACTGTAGCACAATTAAATAGGTAGGTAAAAGGAAGCTATACAAGGTTCCTTCCCCTTTTCTTACATACAAAAAAGTACACTTGACTGTGGCCCAGTGACGGGGAAGGCAGTAGGATGGGATATTCCCCAGCCTGTATCAGCCACCATCAAATGTTTTAATAACTCGCCAAGGGCAGTAGTCCCGGTGTAGCACCTGAGCTACAAAGACTGGTGAGGGCAAGTCTTCTCCAGCAAAAAGCCTTAACTGCAGAACTCCCAGACACTTTTAAGTTTGTCGTCTAGCAGAACAAGACTTAATACAGATGATCTTATGTGATGGCATTAAATAACACTGAATCACATTAAAAGCTACCACCTTGACCATCTTTCAATTCATCAGTCAATGACAAGGAGAGTCTCGATTTAGTACTGGCATGACTTTAACATCTTTCTAACACAAATCTTCACCTTTTTTAAAGGGGGCATCCTACTCAGCACAGTACCCCTATAGAAAGTTATTACTTTTCCTTTCGGCACTTGATGGTAACCTATTCAGTAGCATGCAATCCCTTTTCTCACTTAAAAGTTTAAAGGTGCTTTAAAATTAACACTTGACAAACAATTTTAAAAAGTGAAAAAAGGAAGACAGTCGCTTTTTAATGCAATTTCATCATTTTAAAATGTGCAAAATAGTAACTTTGAAACATACAAACACAATGGTTCCACACCCTGTGCTAGGGTAGCTGCTAGCCATACGTTGACACTGAGACAGTGAAATGTGGCTGATCTGAACCGATATGTGCTGTACGTATAAAATATACAGATTTTGAAAATTTAGTTTAAAAAAAAAAGATGCAAAATATCTCATTAATAATTCTTTAATTATATGTTGAAATGATAATAATTATATATGTTAGTTAAGTATATTCTTAAAATTAATATCACCTGTGAGGTTTTTTTAACGTTTTTTAAGATGGCTACTAGAACATTTTAAATTACAGATGTGCCGCACGTGCATCTATTGCTATTGGACAGCACTGGTTTAACCAAATGAGTGCAGTCCACAAGGGGGCGGCACAGGAGCATGAAAAATTTAATAGCTGCTTTTTTGGATGTCAGGTTTTAAAAGTCTTAAATTACAGGGTGCTGAAATAATCTAGAGGGGAAAGTGATTTTTAATATTAAGCAAAAGGTGTTTTTTTTTGAAAGCGCTTTTACTGCTTAAAAATAGAGTAACTGAGTACCATAAATTCCAAGCCCTCCCCCACCATCAAAATTATAGGCAACCGTTGTCTGTCCCTGTCCCTTTACTCCCAAAAGAAAAATAACTACCAAGGATCGACTAAAATAAATCCACTCTCTCATTTAATGTAAATGTCTGTCTAAAATAAATGCTCTCATGTAAGGGAGACTAAACTCACACAGGGGTGCCGGCATATACTTGCTTAAGACGTAAGTGACCAGCAGCATGTGTGCACTCACTGTCCGGTCACCAGTTACTGGTTAGCATTTCGTGCTTGAAATAAAAGCATCTTCAGCCATCTTTGTTATGCTTGGGGTCCCCTGGGGCCACAAACTCACTGCTAACGTGCTGTCTCCGACATTGGTGGTGATGAGCCCTTCGATGGTGCCATACTCCACATCTCTGGGGTTGAGGCGTTCTTGGTTGCGCCTTTTAAATTTTCGGAGAGCAACTCCCAGCAGGCAGGCTAGAAGGCAGACTGCAAACACTACAGACAGAATGATGAGGCCAACCTCCAAGTGGAAATTCTGTGTTCCAGGAAAGGATTTCCCTGGAGATAGGAGAGAGAAGGGTAATTGGCTGTAAGGATCATTGTTTACTTATTATTTAGCATAACCAATGCCTAACAAGTAGCTCGCTCCTGATCCTGACCACATAGTCTCACAAGTCACAAAGTGTTGAAACTAAAAGACTTCCTAATACCTGGCCAACAGCCCAGTCATTTAACCATTATTCATTTAGACACAATAGGAGTTTGAAAAAATTCCACTGAGAACCAATTTATTAATGCATCTATGTGAAAAGTGTTTTTAAAATATAAAGTACTATACAAATCTCTGATACTATCCTTATTAACCTGGATTTGATCTGTAAGGATGTTTAACCATCAAACCCTTACAGACAGACACTATGCTGTAATATTCCTATGAGAAAGTGCTATCTGAGTTAAGACCAAATTATCCAATCTGTGGTCTCTCTCTTCAATGTATCTTGGATGTCTACTGCTGAATTCTCATTGCTATTTTTACATCATGATTTCTGCCTAGGAACCTATTCATTCACCTGTTCTCTAACTCGCTTATTCAACATTCATTCACTCACTCAAAACGTTCTATCATTGATTCACTCACTCACCTAATCACTCATTCACTCTCTGGCTCAGACATTATTACATACCCTTTCAAACATTTGTGCATTCACTTGAATACTCACATGTCACTCGAGCAAATATTCACTTTGCCTAGTGAGTTAAATCAAAGTTTCTCAGTTGCATAGTGAAGGTCCATAATTAAAAGATCCCAAGGCAATAATCACCTCTGAATTTCAGACCCTTTCCTGACATCACGTCACCAAGCCCTGTTCTTCCCCACGTATGCCTTACTCTTTCCACGTCCCTGGCCTCTTCAGCCATCCAATCTCAAGCCGAACTTCCTTTATAAATTTCTTTTAACTTTCCAAATCCAAATTAATCAACAACTTGGCACATGTCACTTGTATGATAAAGTGTAAAGCTAATTATGTACAGCATTAAATTATGAATATTGTGCCTCCTTAATTAAATCAGAAATTCCTTAAGAAAATAAACTCTGTGTTACAACTCTAATCTGGCAGAGTGTCCTGCAGATTAGAAACTTTTCATACTGCAGATATAATTTTTACGTGAATGCAGACATTTCTTCATGGTCCATCCACTCTATTAATAGCAATTTAACTCACAAGGTTTAAGAATTTATCCCATCAAGTACCCTTTTAGGTTTAACCATTAAATACTTGATCTCGCTTATAAAAACATCTCTTTTTATTAAAAAATCTTTTATTATTGAACCCTATCTGCTTATCAGACTTTAACCTTTTCTATATACCTTAAGGTCCTCACCATAACTTCAAAAATTATGAATTATGTAACATGATCTTGTATCAATTTTTTACATTTTTCTGTCTCCTTCCTTTCTGGCTGACATTTCTGGCCGTGGATGCTCTTAGTAGCCTCTCCTACCGTTTATTTCTTCTTTTGTGAGTGCAAAATTGATTAAGTATGTCTATTAAAAATGTAGCCTGCGCGACTGGAGCCTGTGCTCCGCAACAAGAGAGGCCGCGATAGTGAGAGGCCCGCACACCGCAATGAAGAGTGGCCCCCTCTTGCCACAACTAGAGAAAGCCCTCACACAGAAACAAAGACCCAATACAGCCAATAAATAAATAAATAAATAAATAAAAGCTTTCATCATTAAAAAAAAATTATGATTAAAAAAAAAAACTGTACGAGTAAATTTGGCTTGGACTGAGTCTACAAAGACCAAGGTACATTCATGTTTGTAGGGACTCTGAGATAGCAATTTAGGGCTCATTTTATGAGGAAACAGTTTCAGAGGAGGACTGAAATCCATATTGACTATAATACGGAGAAGATTCCACATAAACTACAAGGTTGATGTGAAATCTCACCCAGCTTCGAGTTTCGGTGACAGATTGCTGGGCATCAGATACAGGTTGTCTCCTTCCTCGTAAAGAAGGAAAGGTATTCCACTCAGACATCAGAGTCTTATGTTCCACTTTCCTCCCTACACGCTCAACATAGAGATGAGCATTTACGAAGCAGAACTGTTTCAGAAACTATGACATCACAGCTCCTTTCAGAAAAGGATGTCAGGAGCTGTTCACCTGCTCATGACCACCAAGAGAGATCTGGTCAGCCAAGCCATCCCCAAGGTAGACATCACCTTGCTCACTTTCCCGAAAACATCCATCCTCCTTGTAGATTCCAAAAGGCCACACCTTTCTCCTCCTCACCAGAGGGACTTCCCTTGTCACCCACTGTTGGAAGAGCAGGAGGAAAGCCTTGTGGCTACTTACATCTTTAACCCACACAGAATCAGGACAATACTAGCAAAAACCCTTGATCTAGAAATAGAGAAGTCCACGGGAACCTTTAGTGGGCAGCTGGGCCGTGATGTTCCTGTTACACCAGTCCCCTTGGCAGCACTCCACAGCTTGGCCAGGTGACGGCGGGGTCTTACAGGTCATCTTCCCCTGCTCATAGACCTGGAAGCAGCCTTTCTGGTAGACGTGGAAGCCATCGTTTATGCTCAGCGAGGAAAAGCACTGCTGGCCTTCACAGTGGTCCTCATTTCCACAGGAGAGGCCTTCACACACACACATGTAAAGTCTGGGGTTAACCTTGGGCTTCTCATCTGCAAAGGGAAGAGAGGAAGGAAAACAAAAAAATCACCGCATGGGTTTTAACCCCATTGGGGGAACGATACAGTCTCTCCAAGACCATTACAAACACGTTAACCGAAGTCAGGTGAAGTATCACCACTGGCCATGATTTCCATATTTCTGTTATCTTGTTAACTCTCAGCTGACCAACCACCAAATAATAATCGCTTCTCAAGATATGAATGTGTTTATATAAGCTAGGTACTCTTAAGAATGGTTATCACCTGTCCACAGGTTTCTGAAAATGAACTTCTCCCACTGTGGTTTTCATGGTATCTCTGGTCTGATGGGCTCTCACATCCCGATTCTTGAACCAAAATAAAATGTTTTACCAGAACATAATGCTCATCACCTTTATTTTGTGTTTTAAAAAAAGGCTCCTAAATATATGGCAGCTGTTAATACCAGCTCCCGTAGCTCCACACGAACCTCCATCAACTACTAATACAGGATTGCTGACGCTGCTGCCATCACCTGTCTGCTTCAGAGATACATCAGTATAGTAAGAGTTCACAAGGACGCACAGTCTATACTTACATATCCATATTATCAATATTTTCAGCTAAACGTCTAGATTAATTTTTCAGTAGTAGAACACTGAAGTTTTTACATTAATTACGAGATTAAACACTGCTTAAACATTTTCAACTGGCAGAAACAAGTTGGCACCACTTATTGAGGATGAGGGCACAAAAAGACAAAGGGAATAAAACAATGTTTGAACAGTAAGGTAACAGGTGGGACCAAAGGAACAGCCCACACAGGTGGCGGGTCCAAGGTGCAAGATGCATCATCAGTGAATCACACCTAACCAGACCTCCTAATTGCCTCTTTCTGAAAACACTCATTTGCAGTTTCATCTTTCAAATCACTCTTTCTTTTCCCCTCCTTTGTTAGAGTAATTAGTTCAGACTTGCTGGTCCCAACAGTTTCCACCAGTGGGGAAGGAAAGTGAAGACAGAATGTAAACAGCCAAGTCCTAGAGGCCACTGATTAGCTTGATGAGACCACTTTCACCAAAGCACTGTTCATATAAAGAGAGTCAGCTTTCAAAACTCCCTCCGAAGGTCTACAGCACAGACAGGCTGCCTTCTAATCCCCGAACCCTCTGTAGCAGGTCTGTGAGAGAACTGCTTCTTTCTTAAAATAACAGGTTGGATGGCTGTGCTTTCAAGAGGAGACCTTAAGGTAAGGTCTTTGAAAATGTCAAGTTCATTTACACAGATTTGTGTGGGTGTGTGTAGAGGTGTGGGTTATCTCAAAAAGAGAAAAAGCATTCTTCATCTTTCTTCTTCTCTCTTCAAAGGAGTGAAAAATAGTTCACTGCCCACTGTAATGTGGGTGCCTTGTCCCACAGAGTAAGGGCATGCAGACACACAGACACAAGCCTTCTATTTATAATTGACTTGCTAGGTCTTTTGAAAACCACAAGGGGCTCATCCAAGAGCAAAGACATGCCCGAAAGCAGAAAATCCAAAATAGCCGCTGACAGTGTATGTATGTCACCAGACTCACCCCCGAGGATCAAGAGCCCGCAGACATTTTTAATGAGCAATAACTTTAATGAGCCAAGGGACAGTCTTTATTTCTCCCTGCCTAGAGAAATCCAAGAGAAATTCCAGCACCAATCTATTTCTATGAGGATGAGAAACATATATATCTGTTGACATAATCCAGCAAAAAGTTTACACTTGCCAAAAGCAAGTTGAAAGATAATATTTCTAGGGAGTCTAGACATGCTTGCCACTCTCACATGGCACAAAGCTGGGCTGAGAGTTGCCAACTATGCTGCCCAACAGGTGATGATTCTTTGGAGGGAAACGGATGGGTGGGGTGAGGGGCAGAGTTAGTGGTGTCATATTGGTTTGTGATCACAGCAGCGAATTAAAAAGACTATATTCAAAAACTGCGGGGGCTTCCCTGGTGGCGCAGTGGTTGAGAATCGGCCTGCCAATGCAGGGGACACGGGTTCGAGCCCTGGTCTGGGAAGATCCCACATGCCGCGAAGCAACTAGGCCCATGAGCCACAATTACCGAGCCTGCGCATCTGGAGCCTGTGCTCCGCAACAAGAGAGGCCGCGATAGTGAGAGGCCCGTGCACCGCGATGAAGAGTGGCCCCCGCTTGCCACAACTAGAGAAGGCCCTCACACAGAAACGAAGACCCAACACAGCCATAAATTAATTAATTAATTAATTAATTAATTAATTTTAAAAACTGGGCAATAAGGCAATTTATGTAAATTTGAAACACAAACATGTATTTCAAAACCCTAAATAATTTTTAAAGGTCATTGATATCCAAAAATACATACTTAACACATTAAGGAGGTTGTACCTATTGATGCTGGGTTGGGGAGGTGGGGTTAGTGTTAGGATGAAGGGGTAAAGTGAGAATAATATAGGAGAAGAGCTGATCACAGGCTGATAATGAACTGAGGAGTACGAATCACTCACTCGCTGCACCTACGGCCCCCCAGGAACAACAGCAAACAGTAACTGTAGACCATACAGGGTTCACTCATCACTGATCCTACGGGAATGGATGGTCCAGGGTACCAAAGAATTAATGACACTCTGTGGTTCAAATAAAAAACTGTCAATTAAAAGAAATAAAATAACAACAATAATAATTTCCCTGGTGTGCCCTCAGAGTGAACTCTGCTCTTAAAGCTCCAGCCCAAACTGAACTCTAGGTGCACAGGTGCAAGAGGCCTACTGCCTTTCCAAGGTCTCTAGCTTGTGAAAGGATGTGGGGACTGTCTGACAGATGTTTAAACTGCAGCCTAGAGAATTTTGCCAGAACTGAGCAGCCTCAAGTAAATACCATCTTTAGTAAGATTCAACCCACTACAGGCAACTCTGCAGTGCACCCAGGCATAATGAGGTATAGATCTTAATCAGATCTTATCTTGTGGGGTCATAAACTAAGTCGAAAACCAAGGTTTTCATATCTTCCCCACCACAATCAGGAAAAAGGGAAAAAGAGGAAGAAAGACAGCTCAGTAATATGTAATAATTAACTCAATCCCTGCTATGGAGGGACCATAAGCCCAGTTCAGCAGTTAGCAAACGGGAAAGTACAAAACCGTCAACAACTTCGCTTCCTATTTTGCTTTTCACCAACATTTAATCTTCTTGAATCTGTATATTCCCATATAACTGATTAGCAGAGCCCTTCGTGAATCAATTCTTTTATATACAGCCAGATATAAATAAAGACCCTAAATTCACGAGAATGACCCCATACACCCATGCACATGTCTGCACGTACGCACACACTTCAGTTAAACGCCACTTTGGCAATTTCATCCGACAGAGTGGATTAGTCGAAGAGATGCCAAAAGGATTTTCTAAGCTAGGATTACTAATTCAACAAAGCAGGTTAAAAGCAAGGTAGTAACATTTTCAGATCTTAATATCCACAAGTCTAAGGAACACGGCAGGCCCCCCAAATGCCTATGACTCACTGTTTTGGTCTTGTTAAAATTTAGGAATAACCATAGCATGTGTGGGCCTGTGATATCTTATTTGGGGTAGCCTGGTGGGTCGGGGAGGTGTGAGAATTATCACAAAGCTTTTTTAGGGCCCCAAGCAAGGGTCTGTGGACCTCTAATCTCTCAGACCAGGATATAAATACTCTACACATCAGGGAACGCCGAGGAAGGATAATCACCTTCTGTGACTGATTTTCAACAGTCCAGGCAGGAAGCACCGCATCTGATATGAAGCATTTTACACTTGCCTGTGCTAATAACTAGGAAGTGCCCTGGCAGAAGGCAGCCAGTCTACTCTACCTAATTGACACTCATTTAAATAATGCAGTAACTGAAACATCAAGCCAGAGGTATTCCCTGTGTGCGGAGCTCACCCACACTGTCTGTTCTAAAGGCACCTCCCGGCAGTACTCAGTGGCCTGGCTGGCACCCTGTGCCCTCTGCAACCCCAGAACCAGGCCCGTGTGAACACACTCGCAGCCCGCCTCTGGCTGGGAGCAGCAGGGAGTCCTCGGCACCACCTGGAAGGAGCCAGGGCTGGCTCCGCAGCCAGAGGTACAGGCTTGGAATCCCAGGGGTTCACCGCAGCCAAAACTTCTAAAAGATTTTTCTTGTTCTGGGCGATACTCACGCGCTCACCATCTGGACACCCCTACCCTCACAGCCTAATCCTAAACTGGCAGAGGAAGAGGCAGAGCAAAGAGCATCGAGGACTTTTTAAGACTGTCCACAGTTTGGGATAATCTCGTGCCTCGTAGTAAACGTACCCGCACTGATGTCTTAAGTGGGACTGGAGCAATCTGGGCGCAAGCTACAAACGGCTCTCCGTGCTCTCCCGCCCACCTGCCCAGTCGTGCACTCCAGAATACTCTAAGGCATCTAAACTGATTATCATTCTAAATGGTGAACAAAACCCCATGTTTCCCACTAAAGTCCTTGACAGAAAAGACAAATGAGAAAATGGTCCAAGTCAACCAGCCTGTAGCCGTGATCCCAGGAGTCAGCAAAAGAAACAGGCTGAATCTCTTGTAGGCTCAACTCAAAGCAGCACAAATAACAGGCAGTTATTAGACTACTGCTATAAAAGTCCAATAGCTCAGAACTTTACAGGCTAAAAAAGGAACCCCAAACATCCCTGGACTCTTTCCAACAGCATAAACGATTCATTCATTTGAAATGACAGCTTATATTAGGCTCATAGATATGGGAGTCCTTCCATCAGCTCCTAATCCGAGAGTGCAGTGTGGCACCTCTCCAGAATCTGAAAGCATTTGAGATCTCTGGCATTAAACAAAGGCTTACGGAAGGATTTTGCAATGCCAGGTATCACTGCCAGCAAGCCTGCTCCTAAGACGGAAACACAAAGGTCTGTCCGGAATGCCTAGTGAAGGGCATTTGATGGCCTGGCAAGAAGGCAGGCTATACGCCCAGAAATAAAAGACACCCAAGTACCTAAATGCTCTCATTATAATAAAACATCCACTTAGAGAAACCAAATTTTTTTTTTTTTTTCCTGATCAGAGAAATTGATGCTTGGTAAAGCTGTAAAAGCCAAGAAGCAAATATGTTCCAGGAGTTAAGAGAGAGAATAGAGGCATTTGAATAGGATCACATACAAATTAGAATAATGACAACAAAAAATGACGGTAGGGTTTCCACGATTTTGAACTCATGATGCCTCCACTCCAGATGTGTTCTTCCTCCAGTGTTCCCTCACTGAGCTGACCAGACTCACCCCTACTCAGATGAACAAGCTTGATTCCATGACCCTAAAAAAGGAGATACAGAGAATTCCCTGACAGTCCAGTGGTTAGGACTCGATGCTCTCACTGCCGTGGCCCAGGTTCAATCCCTGGTCAGGGAAGTAAGATCCCTCAAGCTGCGCAAGCTGCCAAAAAAAAAAAAAGAAAAGGGACACACAGTGGTCACCCCGGCCTGCAAAAGCCCTGGTTGACCTGCTTTCTGCCTCTTCAGCTTCCCCTCAGATCCCCTCAGTTCTGGGAAGGGCTCCTCCTGCTTCAGGAGCTCAGGTCTGTTAGGTGTGGAATTCCCTCCACGTGGGATGCCGGCTCCCTCCCTGCCGACGCCCCCATCCACCCAGTGAGTGCCCATCTTCCCCTCAGATCTCACCTCACCCGTTACCTCCTCAGGGAAGCGTTTGTTCACACACCCAAACGTAAAGCAGGAGCCGCCTGTCTGCGCTCACATACGTGTGTCTGCACGGCTGCTGACCGCCCCAGTCTTCCCTGCAGACTGTGAGCCCCGTGAGGGGAGGAACTGAGCCTGCTTTGCTCACGGGGCCTGTTATGCTGCCCACCGCCGCCTCAGCACTTGGCAGGAGGACGAGCCTGATGAGCGTTTGTTTCAGAATGAATTTTCTCTTCACAGACAGGATTTAGAGGTGGGAAGAGACATGATGCTGGTTTTCAGAGAAGACGGAGCCTATAAAGTCTTTAAATGTCAGCAGAGCTCTTCAGGCAAGGCTTAGTCACCGAGGCAGCGTGTCTGTGCAAACCCCTTCTCCCTACAGGAGCTCGCCACAGCGTCACACCTGCTCACCTCCTCGGGCTTACAAGTGTGGAAAATTAGTACTTTCTGTGGTGTGGTAGGTTTTGTGTTTGCTTGTTTGTGTGTTGGAGGAAAGAGGTAAAATGCAAGAGTTCCAAAAACAAGGCATAATTTAATACAGCAATAGAACAGCAAGGCTTTTATGGGAGGTCCTTCCTTGGATGACTGATTTGAGGACTTTTGCCTACTAGGATGTTACGGTGATGAGGACGACCAAAACACAACGAGCGCCTTGGCTTCAGCCAGTTTAGGGAGGTCCTGCAGGACTTGCCTGCTCAGCAGGGAAAAAGAGGCCCCTGGTCTCTGCCGCCCTTTTTCTCCTATCAGTGAAAACAATGGCATTTTCAGCAGGGAGTGAGGAAGAGTGAATTACATCATTTTTCCCTTCTTGCTTTGCTGAAGGTGATAAGGATTCCTAAGTCACCCTGCATTTGAACTGCTGAAGCTGAGACGGGGGGAAAAAAAAAAAAAAGAATTCCATCTGTTTATTTTGTGGCTGGGCTGACTCCTGGTCTCTGAAATAATCCCTGTAAATTAAGCCGATTGCAGCAGCCTCACCTTCTATTTCAAAGCCAAAAACTCAGTCTGTGTTTAAATGACTAACAAGTTAAAGAGCACTGTGGGGTATGACGTAAGACGATGCGGCTCTCTCTCTTCCATGCTTTTTATGACTCCCTGAACATAGCAAAGACGTGGCTTTAACACATGTGCCATGTCTGTGAAGTGACTCCTTCATCAGGGGGGACATAAGGACCCCTTTCTTCATTTTGTCTTCAAACTTCTCGAATCATCGCTTCAGAGAAACAGATGATTATGAGGCCTAATGAAAAGCACCCCACCGCAGCCCACCCCACATAGTACTGACAATTCTTGCATCTGAGTGAAGCTCTATTTGTTGGGAGAGTAACAGAGAGGACCACAGACTGAAGAAGGGGAAGAAAGCTGAGGAAGTATAAACATTTCAGAGAAGTCATTCCTTGTTCAGATTCAGGAGAGCCAGTGATGTGGTACCATCTACAGCATGTCTTAGGCTAGAAGCTCCGATCACAGTGTGGGAAAAGGTGTTCCTGACTCTTTCTGGTTGTCTCCCCCTCCTCCCGGGGTATCTGGGGAGTGCACAGCTGTTCCAGCAAGGGTTTCCTACCTAGGCTCTGCACTGAAAATTCTGGTTTCACAGGACACCCTAAACGAGGGCTCTACACGGGAACGCACAGCAGAGAAGGCCCAGCTCGCACTTCTGTTTCTCCTCCACTGCCCTGCGCGACCTTTTTCTCTGGGAATCAGGGACAGAACCTCCAAGGCTGCCAACCTTTGCTCTGCTTACCCTCCGCCAGCCACCACCACATCCCCACACCCTTTCCGGAAGCTTTCAAATCACAGAGATAAACCCTTCAAAAGATGGGCACGGCTCCAATTTGTTAACAACAGCCTTAGAATGCCAGCCTCTAGGCATCGTGGCACCCAGAGCTCAAGGCGAAAACGTCTAGAATTAGTTAAATTCAGCTAAATTCTTCCTCTCTAGCTCCCTACGCTACCCCATCCCAGAGAAGAGCGCAGAGGGAACAAGGTAATTTCTAGACTATTTTCTTTCCAGCCCAAATGAAGCCAAAGAGATCAAGATATCCAAGGGTGAAAAACTGGGGCAGAGCCCACGCCTCTGATATTGCTGCTTCCCTATCTCCCAATTTCCCAGTCATGTCCCAAGGCCCTAGCGGGTCCAGATCTCCATGAAAGGTCAAAGAAAGAAGGAATCCCATGTCTTCAGTCCCATGAATACACGCCTTGTGCATCTGTATTCCAGCCTTTATAACTTGATCTTTGTCTTGCCTATCTTCTTTACCCCATCAGTCTAATTAATATGGTTCACAAGAATTCATTAACTCCCAAATTCAACACGCTTAAGATTGGCTTCCTCATCCGAGACTAAAGATCCTACAGTCACCATAAGACAGTTGAGTGTAGGTCATTTTGAGCTTATTCTTTTTCACCCCGGAGCCCACAGAAAGGCTCCGGGTGCCTACACTAAAGGTAGAAACAGAAAGACTTTCTTCAGAATGCTGTGAACCAGAACTGGCTTTTTAAACACACATGCCCTCCCCCCACGCCCCAGTCTCTGTGGCACAGCACACCATTCCCAGCTTCCACAATAATCTTGGACCTTGGCAGAAGAAAGGCAGCTAAATCTGAGACGTGTCACGAGGCCACTGGCTGAGGGGCAAGAAATCTAAACACAAAGCGAGGCGAGAGCAACAGGCCAGAGTTTCCACAGACTCCCTTTTGGCTCCTGTGGCTGCAGAGCACTGACGGCCTAAAGATAACCCAAGACTCTAAGAAGGGTCACTTTTAAATAGTAGCTTGAGTACCACCAGTCATTTCAGAAGTATTTCCTTCCAGAGCCTGCTTCCATCCACATCGGCGTGCCAAGCCTGCCCAACGATGGCAAGCCCGCAGCAGAGATGAAAGCCCGGAAGGACGTGGAAAGAGTCCCAAAGGGAAACAGACAGCTTCTAACATGTTGATTCTGTTCTGTGCCCACATTTGGACTGCTGAGAAAGAATGATCTAGCAAAGAGGCACCTTGTAGAAGTGATCTACTGACAGTCACTGGGGATTAGAGAGCAGGTAGAAAATCAAACAAAATAGTTTTAACTCAACGCCTCCCCTCTCCAAAAGTGAGGCAGGGCACACCACGATGGCTACCGTCTAGGAGTGTTTGAGGAAAGCCTTTCCCTCCAAGAGAAAACGTATACCTCTCAGTCTGTTTGTCGGACCCCAGTTTGGCTGAGCACAGAGAACGGTATGGCGTCTTCAGCACATACTGCGCATATGCAAGCACGGTGGCCACCCGCTAACCACAGAAGTGCCCAGTGGAACTGCTCAGAGGAGCCTGCTGCTTTTTCGTTTCCTTTTACGCCAGGGCCGAAGTTCCCAGGATCTTCCTAAGAACCCCTGAGATCCGCTCAGCCCCTCACCTATCCACCCAGGGAGCCCACACTGTCCCAAAAGGCCGTCGGCCAGGGGCTGGTGTACAAGGGACAGGTGTGCAGTGGGCTATTTTCAGTTGCTATCTGCTCAGACGCGAGCTGCACATGCTCAGTAGGCAGGCAAGTTTTGGTTGCCTTTCAAACTCCGGGCAGCCAGGAGACATGCACCTTTCACAGCTGCCCGGGCAACCAGCTGCCCAGTCCTCTTCCCAGGATGGGGGCAATGAAAACAGCGCAACCTGGCCTGCCACCATGCCAGCGAGCAAGCTGCACCTCTCATGTCACTGCCCGGGTTATTCTGAGCTGGGCTTATTGACACTCCATGGCAACACAGGAACAAAGGACCAGCTAGAGGGATTTAAATGTCTTGCAAAAGTTGCTAGGAAAGTCAGCAGCTCAGCCTTCTGTTTTCATAACGGAAATTAGTATTGGATTATTGTCGTTCGCTGCTGCTGTTTTTATTTGTGAGCTACCTGCAACAAAGGTCTTCTCTTGGAACTAAGGGTTTTGTTTTTGTTTTGTTTTTGTTTTGTTGGCCACCATCAAGTTGCTATAGTTGGGATGCCTTTGAAAAGGCAGCATGTGGGCCTGTCTGCCCCGACCCTGCAGGAGGACTAGTTTTTCCCGTCCCTTCACCTCTAATCTTGCTGTAGCCTGCGATCCACTTCTACCACAAAATTCTTTCAAGGCACACAAAGTGCATCTAATTAATCTTTCAATAGCTCTCACTGCCCTCAGGATCGAAGACAAACGCCTCATGCACAAGGCCCTGCCAGGCTCGTAGGGCCTCAAATCTCAACCCCAATGCCTTCTGGAGGCTGCTCTGGCCATGCTGGACCACCCGGGTGGTGACCTGTATCCCCCCACTTCTCTGGGCTTGGCCCTTCCCCTGCCTAAAAAGTCCTTCTCAGTCCTTCCTTTGCTGGTCTAATGCCTGTTCATCCTCCCAAACCCTGCCTGTCCCCAGTCCCAGCCTGGTGTGCCATGAAGGCCCTGCCGGCCAACACCCCTAGTGCTGTGCTGTAACCTTTGTCTCCTCCAACTAGACTGTGACTCTTTGACAGCAAAAACCCCTTCTAGGTATGCCGACATCACCAGTGCCTACCCCGTGCGCTCATGGTAATTTATCAACTGCAAGAATGTAAGATTGTCTTATCACTGATCCTCTTTTCCCAAACTTGGAATAAATTCTTTGAAAGGATGGTGTGCTTTCTTACCCTGTCCCCAGCCCAGATCAGTTCCTGGGTCTCTTATTACCTTTATCTGTATTATGATAATTATTTATTCATTCATTTTTCAGATATTCACTGAGCACCAAATACATGCCAGGCACTGTCTTAGACACTAGAGAGAAAACACCGCCACCAGGTCCTGGCCTCTCTCAGCCTAGGTCTCACTTTGCGTGGCTGACTGCTCATCACCACCCTGTTACTGCTAAGCATGGCCCTGCGGTAGCGGCTCTTGAGAGCTGAGGGAACCCACATACAGAAACACGGTAAAAAGGAAGAAGGCGGCTCACGATGGTGTCTGACTCTGTCTCTCTCCTGAGAAAGGCTTGATTCCTATGCATGGCCAAGAGCCTTCCTTTCAGAAGACACTCTGATTAGCAACACCACTGAATTATCAAAAATTACCCTAACCCTTTGCAAAACTGACAGCGTGAAGCATACGAACTAGGACATAATGTTAAAGATAAACACTGTGTAACTCTGCACGGTGTCCTGCGGCATTACATACATCACAGGAGCCAAAGTTTAAACTGGACTGTTGGGTTTTTTTTCCTTTCTCTATCTATTCCTTATAGCTTTACCGAATGGGTGTGATTTTTTTTTTTCATTTATATTGGCTTAGTGTAAATACCAGAATTCAGAAGGTAAACAAATGCAGCAAATAATAAATAAAAGAGGCTACTCCCTGCTCCAAATCACCGTTTGAATAAAAAATATAAGCAGATGGGGGCTTCCCTGGTGGCGCAGTGGTTGAGAATCTGCCTGCTAATGCAGGGGACGCGGGTTCGAGCCCTGGTCTGGGAAGATCCCACATGCCGCGGAGCAACTAGGCCCGTGAGCCACAACTACTGAGCCTGCGCGTCTGGAGCCTGTGCTCCGCAACAAGAGAGGCCGCGACAGTGAGAGGCCCGCGCACCGCAATGAAGAGTGGCCCCCGCTCGCCACAACTAGAGAAAGCCCTCGCACAGAAACGAAGACCCAACACAGCCAAAAATAAATTAATTAATTAATTAATTTTAAAATATATATATATATATAAGCAGAGGTTTTTGTTCTTGCTTTAAGGTGAATTTCACCACCCCCTTCCAAGAGGAATTTCTCATTCTGCCTCCTATTCCTTCTCTCCTTCCCACATGCCCCCAATATACATATCCTCAGGAAGTCCATGTTCCCCTCTAACCCATAACAAAGAATTAGATGCAGCATTACCGTGGATCTAGGAAACACCCAGCTCTGCAGAGCTCAGATTCAGCTGATTAGAATCAGGCAGCAGCTGTTCCAGTGTTATGACCACGGCTGAGAAGGCACATATGTAAACTTCCCTCTTCCTGTCAAATCACTGGCTTGCAGAGAGAGGATGGTCAGGCTACATGAAGTCGCAAAAATAAATATATAAATAAATAAATAAACTTCCCTCTTCCTGTCAAATCACTGGCTTGCAGAGAGAGGATGGTCAGGCTACATGAAGTCGCAAAAATAAATATATAAATAAATAAATAAATTTTTAAAAGGTCTGGGCCAGCTTTGCTGGAGACTATCTGGGTTAGCTGTCAGAGCTTTCACCTGAGGGCAGCCAGGACTTCCCAGCAGCGAGCTCTTGGGAGCAGACTGGAGGTGTCTTTCTTAAACTGTGGGTTATGACCCATTTGTGGGTAGCGAAATTGATTTACTGGTTCAAGACAAGGTTTCTTTCTTTCTTTCTAAATGAAATAAAACTGAATAGAATAAAAAAGAGAAGAAGCAGGAGCACATTAGCATAGTAAGAGTAATCACTCTTTCATGAAATTTTCTTTTCAGATGCATGCGGGTCATACTCCAAAATGTTTCTAAATGTAGATGCACTGGGTCTAACTCTAAAATGTTTCTTACTGTGAGTCACAGTGAAAATTTTGAAGGCTGCCCTGCCCTGTGTCTTACACTATCTTGGAATCGACATGAGTTCTGAGTAATTATGACTATTTCATATAACCATTATCTATGGAAGCTTGCCTGAGGTCATGCTGGGCTACAGAGGGAAGTTCTGGAGGACAGTTGGTAATGTTTGGGAATTACAAATTAATTTTTAAAATTTTTTATTGAAGTATAGTTGATTTACAATGTTGTGTTAGTTTCTGGTATCCAGCAAAGTGATTCAGTTATACATACATTATATTCTTTTTCATATTCTTTTTCCATTATGGTTTATTATAGGATATTGAATATATTTCCCTGTGCTATACAGTAGAACCTTGTTGTTTATCTATTTTATATATAGTAGTTTGTATCTGCTAATCCCACACTCCTAATTTATCCCTCCCTCACCCCCTTTTCCCCTTTGGTACCATAAGTTTGTTTTCTACGTCTTGAGTCTACAAATTAATTTTTAAATGTTTTGTTTTCCTTGGTGTTTACTTTTCAAGAGCAAAAGTAGCACACATGCCATCCCTACAAATCTCCTGCTTCGCCAGTTTTTCCATAAAGAGGAGATGGCATCCACCCTCTCCCCCTTGAGACCGATCTTTATAAAACAGAAGCTTAGAAGCTATTGCACTGCCCACTCACTGTTGACCACAAGGAAACCATTTAATGAGCTAGGGCCTTGGATTTGTTTTCCCATCCGTTCAATATTTGACTCTGATTGAATTTTTAGAGTCCTCTCCACACCCTACCACTAACTCCTCTCATATAAATGCATTGAATATGAACATTTTATAATGTTCACTGGGAAAAAAAAAATTGGATGTGGCTTTAGTTTGACTACCCACAGCTGAAACAAACATTCCCCAGAAAGGAAAAGCTGAAAGGAAGCTTTGTCACAGCTCACCTTGCATCAATAATATACTCATTCTGTTAGGTGAGAAAATGTGACAATAAAGAAGCAGTATCTTAAAAGTGTACAGCTTCACCTGATATTTACATTTTAGGTCCTCATAGTGGCCAAGAGCTCAGTACATCTCATCTCTCTCCCCAACAAATCTCTCACATGATGATGTGTCAATGAAAAAGATTTGATTCTGAACAAAAGGGATAAATTATAGTAATGAGAAATGAGAGCAACAAATTTAATACTGAGACATTTCTCTTACATTCATTCACCCCTTCACGAACTTCCTGAATTCTCAATAATGAGAAATTCAAAGAAAGGCTTATTCTATTCTTCACCCCCAGTGGCAAAGAGGGGCACCTTTGTGGGCCCTAACAAAAAGTCTATTGAAGTGATCTCCTTCCTTCTCTCATTGGGTAATTGGGCTGGAAAGTCTGAGTAGTGATGGCTTTGGAAATACTAAAATCAAGTCAACCCACAAAATAATTTAGTACTTAGCAATCTTCTCTCTTCTCTAAGACAGGCCAAAATCTCTTGCAACGAAACTCTGCAAAAGTCCAGCCTTCCTTGCTGCAATAAAATCTAACTATGGCTTGCAAATTTAATAAAATGTGGGTCATCTTAGCTTTGAAATATTTTTGAAGAAGCAGTATTCCACTTTAAGTTATTTGTGTCATGGTCGTCCCTGCAAATGCTCACAGGGACAAAGGTAAAACCAAACAAGCAGGTTCTGGAACAAAAATGGACTTCTCCCGGGTGGCATAATAGCAGTATTAGAGCATGATTAGTCTTATTAATGGGAAGGAAAAGGAAGGATATACGGGTAATTAGGGCTCAAGTGCTCTTCTCTGTGAGAGCAAATAAAAACCTTCCTGCAGCTGGAGTTGTATATATAATGAACATGAAAAATGAATATTGGTATGAGAGAGAAATAAAAAACACAAACCCAGGTAAAAGGGATTCATCATTTGCTACTGGAAGCTCTCACCTCAGCCTCTCAAACGGACTGGATTGAGCTGGATTCTAGATGTACCAGATGTAATATGAATGTGGATGTAGCTAATTTAGGGTACCAAAAAATACAAAATTCTGAAGAAGACCGATAATGACTGAAACTCTTGAATACCAATCCTCAAAGTATAACACACCTTTTGTTGGCTGTATAATCTTAAGCAAGAGTTTAAACCAGTTCAAAAGCACATCCCCACTAACCTATCTCATTAGGGTAATGATGAGGATTATGGGAAATAACGAACATAAAACAGCCCAACATTGGGCACATATTAACCACTCAATAAAGATTACCTATAAATCATCAAAGAGATAGTTCTAGTAAGCAGTATTTTCCAAACTTACTGGGTCTTTTTGGCCCCAGAGCATTTAGAATTCCACAGCAATTGAGAAATGTTCTAAAGTACACTCATACTAGTCAAACTCTGCCAAAAGTACTCTTTGGGACTTCTTATTTGACATGTTAACACTGTATCTAATCAATATTTAAAAGACATCTGGGAGTAATTGGGGAGACAAAGGGAAAGAAGCTTTCTGGTTTTTTGTTTGTTTTTGATAGACTAAGAGGAGTACAATACCCAACAAAATATATTAGAACAAAATCTCTATGACTTTCTTATTTATGCACCAAGAATGCCATTAGCGCCATTGAAGCCCAATTAATAAGGTGCCATAGCTGCTCTGCAAACATGAAACCTGGGTCTGTTTCCTTTTAAACTTGGTAGTCTAGGGCTTCCCTGGTGGCGCAGTGGTTAAGAACCCATCGGCCAATGCAGGGGACACAGGTTCGAGCCCTGGTCCAGGAAGATCCCACATGCCGCGGAGCAACTAAGCCCGTGCGCCACAACTACTGAGCCTGAGCTCTAGAGCCCACGTGCCACAACTACTGAAGCCCGTGCACCTAGAGCCCGTGCTCTGCAACAAGAGAAGCCACCACAATGAGAAGCCTGTGCACCACAAGGAAGAGTAGCCCCTGCTCGCCGCAACTAGAGAAAGCCCGTGCGCAGCAATGAAGACCCAACGCAGCCAAAATAATAAATAAATAAATTAAAACAAAAAAACAAACAAAAAACTTGGTAGTCTAAAGCCCTGCACTAGACAATCTATGAGGCTAATATAAAGTTTTTAGTTATTTTCCCTATTATTTACCTCTTTTGGTTAAGTATTTTGTACTCGACATTTGCTTTATGACTAATGTTGAGTATATTACAATTAGTTCTCAGTGGTTTTTTTAAAAAAATTTTTTCTAGTAAATATGCAAAAACAAAGAGTCTTTTCACAGAATATGCTATTGATAGTTAACTAGGAGTTGAGTCATTGAGGGAAGACAAGACTAAGGCCACTGCTATTACGACCAGAGTACTCTAGGTTGTAGCACTCACTGGATATTGTTTTTAAAAAAAAAAAAAAAGCTATCACAACGAAAGGATGATGTGTTCTTTTCCATATCTGTAAACATCCTAGTGCTGGTGTTATATTCAATAGCAAAACCTTAGTGGCATCCATTTCCATTTCAGCCAGACTAACTTGTTTCATTACAGATCTTCACTCTGGCATTAAGAGGTCATTTGCTGGATCCTTTGGGCAGCTTAAGAGCTTAAAGCAGGAAAAAACAACCAATGGCTGGGTTGCTAACATTGTTCCATAAATGCCCTTTTCACCTCCTCTTTCCCCATTCTTTCTCCACTTCTCCTTCTCTATTCATATTACATTTCCACCTCAATTTCTCTTCCACTCTTTTTTTTCTATCGTGCCCACACCAAGAGTCCACCAGGACAGCACAGGATACCTGAAGGATTGTCCGACCACACAGAACTGCTACCGTACCTAGGGAAGCACACAGAATTTGGAGGGACTTCATTTCACAGCATTCTTTATTTATTTATTTTTTTACTGATCATATTATGTAGCAACTGAAAAGAGGAAAAATCCTAGCAACTTGCCTATTACGCCTCCAGACATTGTCAAGTGTCCCTTGGGGGATAAAATTAACCCCTCAGATGAGAACTACTATTAACCCACCAAATATTCCCAGCCCATTTCTTCTTAGTAATTCTTTCAACCTAGGACCCAACCTCTCTTCTGGTTAAACACCTCCTACTCCTTTAAACTTGCCACGCAGGATCCTTATTTCATATCTTTTTGGCACTAATTAAAATGATTGCAATATTATTGGACTGTATCAAACAACACTGCTTAGAGAAGAATATAGACTATGGATACCTAAAGTGGTTGACGATAGCGTTTTTTAATAGAAACTTAATGTAAGCTGCTTTATATAATTGTAAATTTTCATAGTAGTAAAAAGGAACAGATAAAATTCACATTTTTTATTGTCTTCAAAACCCAGTGTGTACTTTACACTTAAAGCATATCTCGGCTTGTATCAGCTGCACTTTGAGTGCTCAATATGTGGCTAGTGGCTCCCTGACTATAATACATGTCAATGAACATGGGAAGGAGGGAGGAACAGATCAAAAATTATACACCTAATATATAACAAAACAGATTTCTAGTATATCAAGCACTGATTTTTCCACAGTGTTGGCTACATTAACTTATATTATATGCCTCCTTGGAAACTTATCAAGTGTATAAAACTGATCACTGTACCCCCAAGAGCCTGTAAGAGGGGGATTAGTCTTACTGGCCCATCTGATCACAACAAGGCTGAGAGTCACACCGTAAGCACCACTCCTCATGGAGCAACCCTTATAAAATAAAGTGCAAACTGCTCAATGCACAGTAAAATAAGAGTTTGTTTACACATCTAGAAAGATTTACACCAACATGCTAAAAGCAATTACATGTAAGTGCAGGGAATTATAGGCAATTTTTATTTTCTTTTTCTCTTGATTATCTCTTGTGGACTCCACAGAGGCAGTGCCATCCCTAAGTAGCTTTTTGCAAATGGGGAGAAG